>NW_028256653.1:0-1200000 GCF_048593485.1 Apis florea | reverse complement strand
CGTTCAATCGTGTTATGGAGATATTGACGAGAAATGGAGGTTAAATGGAATGATAGTCATGTTTAGAGTGTTTCGATTTTGTTCTAACTTATTAATCGAGTTACTTATTCGTTTATTTTAATGCTCGTACTTAAAAACTTAAAATAATTTGTAACTTTAATTGAAAAATAGTATTTTAATCGATAATAAAATAACGTAATATCATAATATATTGAAATAAGCAAATACTGAAAATCTCTCATGAAAGTTCTTCAAAAAAATAGTTTTTATTCGTATATAAAGATCGCCATTTATAATTTTATCGAAAATTTGAAATTTACGAAAGTTTTAAGAATATAATATATACAAATTATTGTATATATTAAAAATACATGGCGATTCATATAATATAAATGATTAATTTCGTATTGCGTTTTCGTAATAAACAAAGATTAATAATCTTCTCTATTTTATGTAATATTAATTCACATTAATTCACATTTATTCTATAAAATTCCATTATAAAAATAAATATTATTCCTAATGTAATAAATATTATTCGAATGTCGAAATATTAATTGCTTTCGTGAGTACAATAATTATCAAGACTTTTACAAACTTGCAAAGTTTGATTTGAGGTTATATTTCAATTATTGAAGAAATATCAAATATAGAGAATATTTGCCTATTTTACTAGATTTATTTATTTGATTTAGATTATTTTAGATTAATTAAATTGTAAGATAAAATGGATTTTATTTATTTTTATTCAAAATAATTTCTATCTCCTATACATTATATATGCGTATATGTAATTAACAGTATATGTAGATAGATATACAATTACTATATTTCAATTTTCAGATAATTTTTATAAAGAGTGGAAAGCATGTTAATCGCACATGATTAAGGCAGTGAATATGTTAATTACAAACGATATCGTGTCGAATCCATTATACTTTCAAGTTAAAATTCCGAGTTAAGTGAAAACAAGATACAAAAGTTCGAAAGTGCATCGTTTTTCATAAATCATAATGCAATATTCGTAGAAGAACGAGAAAGTTCCCTTCTTTTTCATTACATTGATCGCATCTTATAAACTTCTGTTGTTCGCAACTAGTTCATCGGTGTAAGCTGTAATCGCAGGATCGTGTGTGCTCATTTGCCTTGAAGGAGTACGTGCGCTACCAATTAAATCAGGCTAAACTGAAGTCGGTTCTAAGATAATATCAAAATGACTTCTCTGCGCATTAACCAGCTCAATGGACGCGATGAATGAAGCATAAATCAAAGTGAAACGAAGAGAAATAGATTATCGGAAGTCGAAGAGTGAGTATTGACTTCTGGGGAGACCAGGAAGTTTATTCATGGAAGAACAAGAAGCTTCTTCTTCGTTTATGGTATTACTCATAGGATACTATAAACAGTTTATAACTTGCAAGCAATTAATCTTAATAACGTGTGGATATTGCATATATCATGCATGCTTATTTAAACATAAGAAAAAACTTTATTTTGGAATATTATTATTTTAATTTTTACAAGAGAAATGCGAAATAGATGTTAACAAATTTTTTTAGAATTTTTTAATATTTAGAATATTGAAAATATTTAAGATGAACAAAATGAATTCCATAAAATTAATGAAAAAAAAAAAATTGAATTAATAAAATAATGTTGAAATTTCATCTTTTAAAAAATATTCACAATTAAGAGAAAAAAACAACATCTGCAATAAATTCTTTTTCAGAAATTGAAATAATCATAAAAATTCAACTCAAATTGATAACAATCTTGAAATTTCTAAATCAAAAACTAATTCATTTGCTAATTGAATTTCTTAAGAAACGTTTCTAAAGCTATAAAAATTTATTCTGTTTCAGTTTATCCTTCAGTTCCACCAAATATTTCATAGTAAATAATTCAACGTAACTCGCACAACATGCAATCTCGATCATATTTACGATCACGCGAGCGAATCGAAACGTAGAAATTATCGTGTTCGTGGTATCGTATTGAAAGTCCAAAGAAAAGAGGAGAGCTCCTATTTCCAAGAGACAGTTCGTCGGTTAATCGAGCGTGTGCTCGAATTCAACTCGACATGACATAACGATTCGCCGCCAATTGATTAAACTTAACGACGATTAAGAGAAGGCAAAATGTTGACATAAATTTCTATTAAAGGGTCATGGGACCGTGTGTAACTGCCGTCGCCAAGAAGCATCCTTCTTAGATTATATTCACTTTAAGGTTCCACGCTCGATCTTTTTCATGGTTCTTTAATATATTACTTAGATATATGGTTTACTTAGATCAGTGTTTCTCAATCTTCTTTGAATCACGACTTTTCTTTATAATTTGTGATTCTTACATAAAATAAGATAATGAGATTAATAAAAAAAAAACATTTAAAGACATCATAATCAATAAGTTAAAATAGATTGAATTTCTTTAACGAGAGAATCATTCTGTATTCCTTTTCTTTATAAAAAAAGTCAATATTATATCAATAAATAGGACAAAGAAATATAATATTAATTGAAATAAATAAATAAATAAATGTTAAAAGTGGTTGGTATTATAAAATATATTAAAAAATAACGGCAAAAATCAACTTAAATAATTCTTAAGGAAGTCGAGACTCACTTGGTTGGGAACCAGGAACTTGATCAAACACACTTGGAAACTGTAATTTTAATTTTTAGGATGTGTTTGAGTAATTTAAAGGAATTCAAGTTGCTCGATTAGACTTGTCCGCGTTTCCTCGTTTGTGTTAATAGGAAGCAACTAACTACTAGTGGTCATTGGCCCAAGAGTTACTGGTTTAGGTAAATTACGAGCCACTACTACCAGCGTGAATAGTTGCCGATTTAAGTCGTGTTTAATGAAATTTGATTTTTGTCCATTTGAATAAATATGCCCAATTTGTCGAAATAAAATGTCACAACTCTAAAAGGATCATTCCACGTGAAAGATAACCTTCGATAATGTTTCACCAGTGAACTAATATATATAAATAAATAAAAACAGTTAACATTATTCACAACGCTCGATCGACCTCGTATAATGAAAAATTATTATCGGCAATCGCATGATTCGCGTCGCTGCATCGGCATAAATAAAAAGCAGGCGTGTGGAATAACCAGAGAGACGAATAACCTCTTCCGACTATTGCTCGTATAAATTGTAATTCGTGTGCCCTCCTCTTTTTCATCTCTTTTCCGTTTTCTCCTCGGTCCAGACCTTTGTCAGTCGATACCAAACAGCTCGAAAAGCATAAATAAATCGAGGAAGATTCACGGACGACAGCAAATACGAGCGGCCAAATGACCTACGAATTCGAAAATTAAAAGTATCAAGATATTATTCGTTCTCATCCGATTAGTAAGATTATTCTCGTTTCATCATATTTTAATCGAAGATATTCTTTTTCAAGATGAAATTATTTCGGAAAACATGATCTTGATTTTCTACAATTTTTGATTTTTGTCATTTTAGGTATATCGAAAATATTTAATTTCTAAAAATTACATTCTTATATATTATTTGTAAGTAATATAAATTATGAAAAATATAGATACTTGTTCTTACTTCTTTCTTCATTCCTTTTTGAGGATTAAAAAGAAGAATTCATTTTTTTATAAGTTCAGAATATTCTGATATTGATATACAATAATTCATCTTGATATTTAGCTGTAATCTATCTTCATTTTCTTCTCAAGGAACAAATAGAAAAGCATATATCAAAGATGGCACAACGGGATGTTATAGAAAGAAGTTTGGAGGAAGGAAAGACACGATTTGCAAGCACGGGTTTTTCTCAAGGACGTTGCAACTCGAACGATACCGGTGTGTTTCGATCTTCGAGAGATAGGTACTTACATACGTACAATAATTCCCTATATCCAAGTTATGCATGCGGTTTACCTTGTGACATCTCTTGGCTGCAGCCACGCGCCTTTCTAATGCGAATCTCGAACGCGACGTAACTGCCTCGACTTGTCCACTTACAGGGTGTTCCAAACGTAATCTTTCAAATTTTTCGTGATAAATTAATCATCTCTTGTCATACGATAATCTGATATCCATTAAATGTTCAAAATTCATATCATTGAAAGTACATGTTAATTTCTTTAAGATGGAAAATTAATTCATTTGTATTTATTTAGAATTTTACATTTTTCTTATAGATTTGTGTTGTAAATATTATATCTTTGAGGTTAGGAATTATAGAGCAGGAATATGTAATTAATTTATGGATAAATCATTTTTTTACACTTTGAGCCATTGTTATTTATTAAAAATCCAAGATTATGGTTTATTAAATCGATTTTAACATTTCCTACAATCAGATGACTTAATTTATAAAATTTAGAAAATCTCTTTTGTTATTATTATTAAAAGAATTATTAATTATTTGAAATGTGCGACTTGTAAGATGTTAGTATTGACAATATTAACATGTATCTGCTATTTTTACATAAAGATAATATTAATTTATATATATAATTATAATAATAATAACTTTTATTTTATAAATACTTTTATATTATACACCAAGATCTATCCAACTGCTATTACTTCAAGTTTAATATGAAATACTCCATAAATTTCACTTTCACAAATTATCAGATAATCTATAATTCATACTATAGCTTATATTAAAATATAAATTAATATAAATTTATGAATTATTTTTAATTAAGTCAAAAAAAAAAGGCATCTCTATCTTACTCATCTTTTTATTAACAAAAGTACACCAACGCAAAAAATTATGATCTCTAATCATGGAAAATTAACATATTCAAATGTTGTTTCACACACGTCGATAAGTGAAACACGGAAATCTCAGATTAGAAAAAAACGTCTCAAAGGAAATATGAAGAAACTGAAATGCAATATATATCTTTTCTCGTGTAACAAAATCGTGGAACGATCTAAATATAGATTTTTGTACTTCATGAAACTATGCTAATTGCAGAATTATTCAAGGATTCGAATCACACAACAGTTTGAAAGCAGAGAGTTTGGTGCTGGCTTTCACCCTCGTTTGGTGAAACTTCTTTGTAGAATGCCAATGAGACGTTAGAATCGAAATATTCTTCATTGACGTTACAAGTATATTAACATTCTAAATCTATTGATAATTCAATTCTCAATTATTACATTATAATAATCGTCGTTTAGAGAAAATATTTTTTAAATACCTATTTTTCTAATGAAAAAAAAAAAAAAAAAAAATAAGATTAAAACTATCCTCAATTCTGACAATGTATATTCCCTAATACTATATATATTATTGGAGAAAATTAATTTCTAAAAGATTCTAAAATTATTTCCACTTTTTGACTTTAAAAAAGAAAAAAGATTTAAAAATAATTATCCAAACTCTTCAATTTATTTTTATCATTTCTATCGTTAAATGTACAGTTAGGAAAGATAATTAACTTAAAAGAACAAACGTGTGCATCCTAATCGACCATAAAAGCCTCTTAAATTTTTTCCACTTCAACCCATTCATCGCGTGAAAGTGAAATAAGCAAATAGAGAAAAGAAAAAGTTATTTCTCGAACACCAGATAGGTGTATACCCACGTAGTTACGTGGGACTGGAGACACGTGGGCGTGCAAGGTATCTCGGAAGCGTATTAGAAACGTCACCTAGCTGAGAGCAGAGGCTCATTAACCTGTGTGCACCGCACACTTGGCCAGGTGGGACGATATGCACGTAATTACAAAAATAACACGATCAAGTATGAACGCATGCGTTTCGACATATTGTATCAATTCTCCTCCCTTTTTTTTTTTTTTTTTTTTCATTCTATGAACTTTTGCCAAATACCAGAGAAAATTTGAAACGAATGAAACGATATAGAAAATTTTAATATTATTTTAATATGCCAGGAGGCACAAGTTGGGATAAATGTTATTCGAAATAAGTTGAAGCAATCATCAATCCTTTTTTTCTTTTTTTTTTTTCATCTTCGTGAACTTTTAGGAAATGTCAGAGGGAATATGAGACGATAGATAAATTTAAATATTTCCATAAGATAAAACAAATAGAGATAAAAAGAAGAAAAATTGAAATATTTTTATAAAAGCAAATATTATTTGACAATATTGTTGTTTTATTTACTGTTTATTATTTATCGATTTTGATACAAATAAAATATTTATTTGTTTTCCGTTTAAATGAAACGCGATGCAGTAAGTGAAAATGATTATGTATTTACTATTTTTCATTTTTTTATTCCTTGCACAAGAAAATAGATAGAATTTTTACATACATAATATACGTTGTTAAAAAATAGCACGAGAGTACAATTTAAAATACATTTGTAAAATCTCGAAGAAACAAAAATGTTTATTTCTATTTATTTTTTTTTTTTTTCAGAAATCTACTTTTCTTCAGCCTTGTTTTTCAAACTTATTCATTTCTTGCGTAACATTGTGTATATTTTCAAAAAAAAAAAAAAAAACGCAATACCGTGTCAAGTTGTAAAGACTTTTCATTGAGAGACCGATTCTTTTTCTCAAGAAAACTATTTAAGTGGGCGTCACCGGCTGTTCACTTTTATTAACAACGTATGAGAAATATTATATTTTATATATAGAATAATTCTCGCTTGTATTGAAGTTAAGAGAGGCTAGAGGCTTGAAATTAAATGAAATATTTATGCAAATACAATCTCTATCTGTGTTCATTGAATCGAAACTATAAACTTTAATTCACGTAACTTCATAAAATAAAGTAAGGTGTTAACAATATGCAAAACGAATGGATATCCTA
The DNA here is from genome assembly GCF_048593485.1 of Apis florea. Lineage (NCBI taxonomy): Eukaryota > Metazoa > Arthropoda > Insecta > Hymenoptera > Apidae > Apis > Apis florea. The sequence continues at coordinate 1,193,232 of NW_028256653.1, read as the reverse complement.
TTGAAATGGATTTGAAAGGTGTGTTAAATTAAAATTTCATACGTTAGTGAGAGGATATTTAAATTTTATTTTTATTTTATAAAAGTATTTATTAATAAATTGGACGGGCATTAAATGAATATTAAAATGATAATCAAAATATATCTTGATTTAATTATTTGAAGCAAACAAAAAAAAAAAAATTAAAATCTCGTTTAGTATAAATATTTACTAGTGATTCCTCGTGCAAATAATTTTTTAAAAACCGAATTAAATTATACAAATGTAAAATAAGAAATTTATCATATCACTAATACGAGTAATAAAAGAGACCTGGACGTTTCCTTATATCTCAAAATCAATGAGCCATCCCCTCATCATGATGGATGACAAGCAGGATAAATTACATCTAACATTGTCGATCACCTTATTTAACACGTGGCATTAAACTACGAGTGATACAAATTTTATATCAATCAATTGCAAAAAACACTTTACAATTAATATTTAAAATTTTATCAAACGAGACTTTACCCCCTTCTTTTCGACAAACAATTCAAATATAAAGAGATGATATCAAAGATATATATAAATTCCACAAATTAATCGATCCATCGTTCACAAATACATCAAATAGGGGCAATTTAGTTTCTTCTTCATCACGGATGAGAGAAAATTTAGAATTTCTTTTAAAACTAAACGAACGAATTTCGTTTAGTTTTCAACACTAACTTATACTTACTTCCTCCACGTTTTCCCTATTTCCTGAACAATTTATTCCACTCTTGTATTCCCTGGACACAATCCACGTTCCTTTAACTTTAAAAACGTTTTTTCAAAATTCTTCGCGCAAGGGACATCTTTTAGTGATGGCTAAAACTCCCCGAGTTTTCTCGTCAATTCAATTCACTTGGCTCGTCTCGCGATCTCGTCAATTTAGTACTATTATTTATTTTATTCTCGAATATTATTGCGTAATATCGATGTAAAAGTGCTAATATATTTCAAAATATATAGAAAATTATTGTTTTTGAACGGTACGTTCGACCATTTAATGGATATACTTGCGTTGAGAATAAAAATTACCAGTGGATAATTTATTTTTAATGCGATACCCCTGTGAAAAATATTCGTTTCATTGAAACGCGAATATATTTGAGAATAAATCATTGGAAATAATATCTTTCGTACGTACGGATACTATACGTTTTGAGAGTGAAATTTCTCATCCAACAGTCTATTTCGATGAATTAACTATTCGTTACTACCATAAAAAGTAATTCTCCAACCAACACAGTTATAAGGATACACATTTGACGATAAAATTCTCGATAGGATTCGTCTCAATAATTCAAAATTAATTTAAAAATTATTATCCAATAATAATTTTCACTTTCGATACAATGTCTACGAATGTCTGCTAAGCGAGGCAATTCTTCTCGAGAGAAATTTTTTAATTATTAAAAACTTCCAAATCGTTAATTATTGTATTTTACTACATTTAACATTTTTCCCTAATAATTAAACAATTATTTGTGTAATAATATTAATCAGAGAAGCTCACCAATACCGAATTCGCCATCCTCGAAACAACGTGCTAACAAAAATACTAGGAATTTTAGTCGCGACACGTACAAAGCCTGCTAGAACATCACTTTCATTAATAAAAGGTTAAAATTAAGCCAGACCACCGAGGTGACTTCGGATTAATTCCAAAATAAAGCTGCAAAATGGGTCATAAAAGGGAAGCAGTTTGTCAAAGACTGGCCAACGAGAGAATTATTCAAGAGAATGCATACCGTCGAGTCTAGTTTGGCCATGCATCAATTCAATGCTAGCCTGATTAATTGTTCTAAACTGTTAGGGACCACTAGAATTCCTCGAGGACGCTTGTTTTAGGAACAGTTTGAGACCAACCTTGTAAGATCTCAACAGTATAATAACTATAATAATCACATTATAAACCTTTACAAATCCAAATATAAATTTACTTTAGCTCATGTTGTTTGCCACAGTGTTTGTCATTTTATATACTTTATTCAATTCTTCTTTTACAAATTCCAGTGATTCATAAATTGGAATTTACATATTGAATTTTTTAATATCTTTACAATTTGAAATAATTATATATTGATGATGATCTTAAATGTATGTTCGTGTTAGTGAGAGAATCCAAGCACAAAAATAAATAAAAAATGTCATATGGAGAGTTCAAAAGCCTAATTATTAATGTAAGTCACATTCTGTGAACATAACTTACATAATTCAAGTGTCTCTTTGTTATATTCATCATTATTAAATAACCACTTAAGTAATATAACTAATGTAAATTATTTTTAAAGAAGGTGATTATTCTCCAAATTTCCCATATACTAATCTATATCTCGATTTATTGGAATTATGACAAGAATACGATCACCCTGTATTAATTACCATTGCTACTCGAATGTTATCTCTTGCAATTGAAAAAATACAAAGCTTGATACAAAGTTTTGTGCATCAGAACGAATTTTATCTTCTTTTACTCGAAAATTTTGATAAGATAAAAAAAAAAAAAAAAAAAAAAAAAAATCTCCACAACTCGACTCTTCTCAGGAGACTCGAATTACCAAGATTCGAGCGTATAATTCACGATTGTCTCGAGTGTTTCAACACATTTCAGTTAAAAGGACATATAAACGTCGATTACACGGTGAACCCTTCCAATTATGATACACGAACGAAGCAAGGCTAAATGGGAAGAGAGTTTCATTTCACACCGAGTTATCGATATTTGATTCAGTGTGAATCCTGAGGCTTCGCGAATCGGCACGTCGGATGTATCGTAATTGAAAGGAAGTATTCCGTGATGGGTTTGCGGTAATAGAAAGCGCGCCTCCTGTTCCACGAGGAAATACAAGTTGTAGACAAGATTGAGGTAAAGTGTTCCGCGCGCTACTTGGTGCGTGACCATTGGAAAAAATAGTGTGAAATTATGCTTTCCAACAATGTACGTTTCTGAGTTTCGAGAACAGTGTTCCGTATATATATATATATATGTATATTGTTTTTACGTGCTTGTGATTTGTTTGCGAAAACGTGACACAATAGTAATAACATATAGGGAAAAAAAAAAAAAAAAGAAAATCTAAAAATTTACGTATTTACTCCTCGTTTAAACCGAGGATATTTCACTACAAAATATTCTAAATTTTATTTTATTTGTATCAAAAAAATTCATCGATATACTTTCAAATATCTGATATACTTTAAATAACATAGAATTGAATAAAAATATAATTACTAGTGCTCCCTAGGAACAATGTTACTAGAATAAGTAATATATTTATTATTCTACCTTATCGACTGTATCATATAACTTGATAAAAATCATAAACAACAGAAATATTTACATTTTATGGATAAAATTACACTTGAAAATAATTTATAAAAATACGTAATCAATTTCACTAATGAATAACGTACTAACAAGAACGTAAAATTATTCTTAAAAGTATCAAAAATACACCCATACACGTCGCGTATTAGTGATCTAACTTGGCGTAACACGCGACTCAATAACCTGAGTGAATAGCTAAACGAACTGCGCAAAGCAGTAATTGAACGAAGTGGCCAGGACACACGAGAGAGAGAGAGAGAGAGAGAGAGAGAGAGAGAGAGAGAGAGAGAGAAGAGAGCAACAAGTGCGTGAAATTGTTAGGCTACAATGGTAAACGACGAAGCGTGAATCGGCCAGCTAGACAGCCAGGCGGCTCATCCTGTCGTACCTTAATCTTGCATTGTTGCTCGCTCTGTTTGCCAACGCTCCGGCAAATTATGCAGATTGCTCAACGGTCGAACGACGCAGACAGAAACGGTTTTCCTGCGTCCACCGCGTGGTGAACGAGGCACACAAACACCGATTCGAAGGATTCGAGACGAAAATAGTGGCGCGTGCGAGCACATGTTAAATATTAAACAGCCGCGATGCAAAAACGGAACTGGCCCTCATGCGTCAATCGTACGATCGTTTCTTATTCCAGTTTGTTGACTGGAAGACAACGAGTTAACCTTTTCGAGATAATTTTTACATTGACTATCGAGTTGAAGAATTTAAAATTTAGTTTCCAATTAAACGATCGATTAATTCTTCCTTTAAAAATTGAAAGAAGAATATGAATATAAAACTCAAGTTTGTGTAGAAATTAATAATCAATTCTTATGCAGAGAAGAAAAGAAAATTAAAAAATTTTCGAATAATTATTATAGACATTTAAACGAGTTACCCACATATCTCCATATATAATCTTTTCATTTTCACTTTGAATTTACTGCAATCTATATCACTGTATATATTACATTCAATGTATTAATTTATCAGAATTTCAAATTTTACACAACTTATGTAAATTATTGCGTAAGAATAAGAAACGATCCTTGTTCCATCCTTGGAAATTAGAACGTGCATTGAGACTTAGAATGGAGAATAATATTTGTCTCGAGAGAAATGGCAAAAGGTGGAAAATTGGAACGATCGATTTCCGAAAAGATCTCTCCATCATCTAGGGAGATACGTATCGCCGATAAAAGCGGGATCCGCATTATCCACTCTGGTCCCGCATAAAAGACGGTAGAAAATACGCTGGCCTGGCCGGTTTCTTTCTCCTGTTGGGCCGCATGTGCAGGACTAACCCACGTTTCGAATAATAAACTGGTTTCGAAGTTCCGGTTTTCCATCTTTCTTCGTTTCAATACTCGGTCCGGACCAAAGAATCGCGCGTGCGCGAACCTTAATAAGGCAATGAAACCTTTATGCTCATACATGGCGAGACTAGGCAACCGGCAATTCTCTTCTCTATCTATCTCTCTACGTTCCAACGTGGAAGAAGCATCCTCTTCTCCTTTTCCAGGGATATAAACGTGAGGGATCGATCGAGGGAGATCTATTCGACGATATCGATCAGTCTGAATCGTACGATGACAAGCGCCCTCGTACGTATATAAACGTTGGCTAGAACTCGACCTCTCGTAGGTTAAATACGTATAGTATGTTGCGTTGAGTTTACATTGTAGGATACTTAATAGCGTAGTAATAGTTCGTCACGTGGTCGTCGTTAACCTGTTCTTCGAATTGGCGATATCAGCTGTAAGATCTCGCGTTAAATATGTACGCGAATGTCACTAGATGAAAAGAAGGAATATACTTCTTCACTGCTAGGGATTTTCTAGAAACTTTATAGATAAAATTATTCTAAAAAATTCTATACAACACTATACTATACTATATTACTATAGTAATATATTACTATATTACTATATGACTATTACTATACTACTTCCTATTATTATCATTATAAAAATGTTAATACTCCGTGCACACGCGTGTATACGTCGTCACTCTTTCAAGAATATTCCACTAAAATTGCTCTGACAAATTTTTACAAAATCCAAATTATCGCATTACACTCTCAAATCTCTTTTTTTCGAAAATCTTATTTTTCAAAATAACACTCTGTTTCCATAATCGATAATATCAATAATACAACCAATACAACCAAAACCATATTATACTCGCATCGTCTATCATCATCGTCGTCATCGATAGAAAAAAAAAAAACAAGGAGCGCTCCAATACCTAATACCTAATGCGCACGAATGCACGCACATCATCATCCTTCCAAGAATGTTCCATCATCTAACAACAGGCTATCGTTCCCATCAAACCCACGAAACCCCCTACTCTCTAAACATCAATTTTATCTATACATGCATATCGAGTGACGCATTAAAATTCCGTTACACGTTTCTTCATCATACGCAACGGCCGAACGAAAGAAAGAAGGAGCAAACGGAGTGTGTCCAGAGGAAAAGTAAGACAAGAAGGGAAGAAAAATCCTCCTTCCTCTCCGCGTAAGCGTTGCTCGATCAAAGACAATGGAAACTGGAAAGACAATCGAACGTCAAGCCCGTGGAAGCCTTTCATTGCCCAACGCACACACGTTCGCGCACGAGAAACCCATCGTATTGAAATTCAATCGGGCTGCCGCATCTCGGATGCCTTTGTCGTCCACGTCGTGGGCCGCCGCCGCCGACACAATTTCCGTTTCGTCGACGAGAATTCGAATGCCGAGTTTCCCGCTCGTTTCCACGATCCAAACACCGTGTTGGAGAGAAATCGCATCGCAAATCACCGGACCAATTATCATCGTGTCGTTGGAATCGCTATCGGGAGAGGAGATCTTCGTTTTCGTCCGTGAAAAATCGGTTCTTTCAACGAAAACGATCTTTCAAATATCGATTTATCTCTATCAGAATGGATCTTTTTTTAACCATTTTGCTTCGATCTCGTTTAAGGATCCAACGTTCGAAATATTTTTTTTGAACAAAAAATCATTTATCAACGAATATAATAATCGCTTATGATCAATTTTTAATGGCAATTGGAGAAAGAAAAATTAATGTCTCGTTCTTGCTTTACGTGTATTTTATTATCTCTATCAGAATGGATCTTTTTTTAACCATTTCGATCGCTGAGATCTCGTTAAAGGATCCAAAGTTTGAAATATTTTTTTTAAACAAAAAATCATTTATCAACGAATATAATAACCGCTTATGATCAATTTTGAATGACAATTGGACAAAAATTAATAATTAAATCTCGTTCTTGTTTTCCGTGTATTTTATTATCGGGTAAGCTTTGGTTGTATCTTCGCCATTTCAGTTTTCTTTTTGTTTTTTGGCTACGTGAAAAGAAGAGAGGAAAATAAGGCAATACACATCAAAGAGTCGATCGCGCGCTAGATTATACGGATTTCGCTTATATGTCTCGTGCATTAAGTGTTTGGAGACACGACGAAAGGTTTAATTGGGAATAATACAGCTGTCTGTCTGCGGTTTCGAAGCGATTGCGAATACACCGGTTTTAATCGGGTTGTATGAATTCTATTCTGAGATTACACGTTTCTTGAGAAACTTTTGAATTAACCTCGCCAAGATCTCTTAACTGTCTCGTTAAATTCACAACGATTTTTCTACCATATTTATGAGAAAAATCTAAATTCTTAAAAAAAAAAACATATTTACATTCTCATTGCTAGAAAGTAAGAAAGATAAAAAATGTATACTTTTAATCCCGATATATCATTATTCATATATGTTTATTCAAAGAAAAATAATAAATATTTTTATACTAAATTATACTTAATTTTTTCCATTTCTATGCACGTAATTTTTTTCCTCGAGCGTATTATATGCTGAAATCAAGAGATATTATTTAAATCTCGTGCGATCAGATATCGTAAACTTTTCTTTCTGGAGTAGATAGCGAAGAAAAAAAAAAGAAAGAGAGTGAATTCAATTTAATGAACCCGACGACATTACAAAGAACATATTAATGCGCGAGCAAATGATCATTAATGAATGCGGTTTTACCGACCGAATTATAATTATCGACCGATCGAACTTTCACTTCACGAAGACACGCCTTTAATCGGATCGTGGTTAATTGTTATAAACGCCAATCCTTTCGATCCATCAAACGAAGGAACGTGTGGAACGTGAGAAAAATTCTATCCGATCAGAAAATGAGATTATGTTTCGCATCAATCTTTTCACTCTCCCTCCCCCCCTCCTCTCCCCCCTGTGTGATCGATTTCCGTTAATTACTCATTAATTTCCGCCCTTTCTGTCTCCGCGTCTCTCCTCTTGGGATATCCTGTTGGGAAACGAGATCGAGGGAATCTCTATGTCCACGTCGAGGGAATATTGCCTGCCTTGATTCGTACAAACATTTGTACAATAGAATCGAATGTAACGTGTAAAATGTTCGACGAATGAATAATAAGAAAAATGAATTAGAAAATATATATATAAAATTGTCAAAATTTAATTCCTAAATTGTGCAAGTCTAATATCGATTTTTATTATTTTTTTGTATCGATGAAATTTAATTGACAATTTATTTATTTGTTTTTATTATTGACACGATTTAAATTCTTTGAAATAATTGAAATTAAAGTAAAAAGTTTGAATTTCTTTTTATATAATGAGATATAACAAACAGAGATTATTGCACAGATAGTTACACAAATAATTATTGTAGAACTGTTTCCAATATTGATCATATGTTATTGCAAAATCTGTTGAATATTTCAGGTAATTCATTGGATAGAAAGTTTTTCCCCGTTTGCAAGAATTGTATTATGTTCGAGAGAGAAGAATGTGCTTCAGAAATATATCTCGATGAAGTATCTCGCAGGCGTGTATCCCTCTTCGTGCAAGACCCTTCAAAAATTTTACAACGGCCTTCTCGAACAACGAGAACCTTGCCAATACCAGAATTCTCTCTCATTGATCGACTCATTGAAAATTCCGTTTGAAACACGAGAAGCGATTCGTAATATTCGTATGATCCTCATAAATTGGCATATTTCCGTAAACAAACTTTTTCAAGATTGATTTAAAAGTAAAAAAGCTCGAAGGATTCGTTTTAACCAGTAAAATCGATCAATGTAAACGATTATTAATTCTCGTGTAAAATTTTATGGAATATATTTTAAATTCTGGTGGTTAATTCAGAACAACAAGAGGAAACGTTAATCTCTCTACGAAATCATTTCTTAGCCAATAAAGAATGTTGCTATTGAAATTACATTTTGCATAAAGGCATACGTATTTTTCTACATTATTTTCATTTGCATCATGTCTTTAAAGATTATTTGCAAATATGGAGATACGATTAAAAGTGATTATTCCTGTTGAATTACTCGTACGTAGGCAAACACAATAGATTTTCGCAACAGTTAGCTTTATTCCCTTATCCTCGTTCAATATTTTTTTTTTTTTTTTTTTTATTCATTCAATATCATTTAAGTAATCAAAAAATTTCACACGAAGATTTTACGCAAACATATACAAATAACATAAAACCATTGATCATAAAACTTTCCCTTTCTCCTCCATTGTTCAAGAATCGCACACTAGCGCCACGTGGCTCACCCCAGAACCACAAAATTTCCCACAGTCCCTTTCGATCGAACAAAGAGAAGGGAAGAAGATGAAAAAAAAAAAAAAAAAAAAAAAAGAAATATTCCATAATGTTTTACATAATGCATGTGCATAATGTCTCCGATCATGCAGTAGAGTTCTTTCAATTTAATTTCAAAGGGTACGGATTTCGAGAGAGGCAACCGGATGCGTTCTCGTAGTGGAAAAAAAAAAAAAATCGCACGAGGATTTCTAACACACGTCATTTAACACACGTGTCTGTGAACACGTGTTGCAACATGGCTCCCCATGTTACTCGCCGTTGACACGTGTAACAATCGACGAACGAAACGTTCTTTCTTTCTCTTAAGGCTCGTCCAGTCTCACTTCCTGGACATAATAATATATGCAGACTGTGATAATATACGTAGAGAATGATCTGTGTTCAGGTTTTCAATATTTTGCATGAACATTAAAACAAGAATTGTTATGACAAACGTTATAATAATAACATACATATATGTAAATGTATATAGAAAATGATTAAATTAATGAATGTTTCTTAATTAATTTCATCATCAGCGATACACACATATACGTATATAACGATATGTATGCCAACGTTGTAAAGCATAATGGCAATTTTACTTTCATCAATGACACGGATGGAGCCATTAATAAAATAAGCAGCATCGATACTAAAATTCAAAATGGTATTTTAAATAACGTGGATTTATAATAAATAAAAAGAGAAACTAATTTCAACGTAAAACATCGTCGATTTTAACATAATAATGATTTGTCAATCTATAAATACTAATACTGAATAATCGTATTTTCGTCGTTCGTATATCCACACAATATTGAAATTCACAATACAATCGGCAAAGTGATAAGAAATTCGCTGACTGACCCACTTCCGTGCATCACGACGTTGCAGAAAACACAGTTTTGGAACGACACGACGTGTCTTCATCGGTGTCTCGAAACGCTGAGTCGCCGATTTTCGGAAAAAAATATATTAGCAAGGCTGATCACCTTGACACGGAAGACGTTTGTGCTGTTCGAAGCCGAAAAATGTTATAATAAATGCTTGCTAATGACAATTACCATTTCTCTCGAGATCCCTTCGATACTTAGCACCTTAGATCAACCCTTTCTTTCTAAACTGTGTTTTCAATCCCAACTTTACTTCTAATTTTCCAAATCGAGGAATATTAAATTGAAATGTTGTTCATAGTTTTCTGAAATTTCGTAGATTATAACATTGACTCTATATGTGTGAATATAGAAAAATTGTGATGTTTGATGGAAGAGGTTACATAAATCGATGATACGTTGAAGTTATATTTTGAAAGCTTAAGCAACAATTTTAAATGTAAAATGTTGATTTAAGAAAAATTGTGTATGTACAATTCGAATTTAATTAAATTGTTCAGAAAAAGAAGTATTAAAAATTTGTTATAAAAGTAAACAAATTTATACAAAAATGATTGCACAAAAGTGTATCCATTTAAACGGTTTTTTTTTTATCTCTACTTAAAAATATTCATTTTAAAATGATTTATAGTTGATGAATATTGCTTATCTGAAAGCAATATTTATTGCCAAACGATTTAATAAATTGTTCGACGAAAGAATATGACTTTTAATTCCGACATGTGGATATTTCAAGACACTTTTGAATTAAGGATAAAATGAATGCAAATTTGATGATTATCGTTTATCTTTTCGCTTCTTCCTCGTCGATAATTAACCGATAAAATTAAAGCGATATGGAGGTTTGTCAAATCATTAAACCGCATCGTTAAATCCAATTAATGATACCATAATATCGTGTAGAACTTCGTAGTTGTGAGTGTTGAATCTGATTGAAAATTTAAAAAAAAAAAAAATACAGTAAGAGTAAACGAACTTTTCGAAATTAATATATTTTATCAGCTCTCAGAAATATAATAAATTATCTTAACACACCATTTGCTTTTTCTTTCTCGTTTACATTTTGATTAGAAAAATATCAATCTTCAAAAGAATCGAGGCCAGTTAAAACACGATAATGATAACAGTGTCTATGTGTTTTCGTAAATTTTGCATTTATGGAAATATTTCGTTCTAAAATGTTGGATATGTATCTATAATTTGTAAATAACTCGATAAGATTGATGAAACATTATTAAATATTACGTTGAATTAAATTTTATTATTAAATTTTCTTATCGATTACACTATTACGCATAAAATATTCAAAATCACAAAAAATTTAAATAAAAATTAATTTCCAATTGTCTAAAAAATGGTTAAAAATAGAAAAGTTTTCAAACAAAAATCTATTACAATTTATTTAACGAAAATGATACGTTGAAATCGAAATAATTTATTGATCGTAAAATTAATAAATAATTTATTGCGCGTCGATATTCATCAGCAAAACTGATGAAAATTACGATGTTTTCATCGGATCAAACACAAACACGATCGCCTAGGCGAGCAGCAGATCGTAAACACATCTTTCGTATGCATCGAGATGTGCGTATAGAAATGCGCATTGTTTGCCGTGTAAACGCGCAAACGAGTCGACGGAAGTCACGTGACGGCCTTTCTTTCCTTCGTTCATTCTTTCTTTTTCCAATACAAGCTACCGGAAGTGGCATCGATACGAACGAGCGTTGGCGCAGTTTCTACGCGTCGTTACGTAAGAAGTATCGTTGATTTTTCAATAAGAGGGGAAAAAGATCATGCTTGATTGGAATTCTAGTTAAAAATTTGATGGAAGAAATTTAGAAATTCATAACGAAAGATATTATTTTCAACAAATCGTAAGGTTAATATATTAACGATATTTTTGTTTTATAAGATTCTGATCAAATTGTTGAAACTTTTTTTCGATATCGAGCACGATTTTATTTGAATAATATTTAATCATTTAAACAAGTGATAATAATCTTATACTTATGAAATAAGTAAATACGATCTCCAATCTGTGTTATGTTTTCTCTCATTTTAATCAGGAATATGACCGATACGTGTGACACGATACTTTCATCAACGAAAAACCAACGATAAAAACGCTGCATTAATTTATCTAATCAATTTGTATCCTCTCAATTTCATTCACGCTCGATACTATTTATTTTCATTTGCGATGCATTTAAAAAATGAAACGAAAACAGCAATTTCTAATATTGTATTTCCCTCAATAACGAATATGAAACGATTAATTTTAATTAAATAAACTTTAACATCCACTAAAAAATTAACTATATACATAATTAAATCCACTTATTTGAATAATAATCGGTGAACTTCTATTACGGTGAATCGATTGGAATACATAAAATCACTTATCCTCCGTTGTGTTCATACAAATGTATAATATTGTACACAAACAAATGCCGTATTTTCCTTATTCATAGTCAGGCAAAAAACATCGAGAAAGTATTAATTTCACGTTTCCAGGATTACCTGCCTTCACGAGCAGGCATAGAATTATCGAAATGGATCTATTAACCCTGTGAACCGTTGAAGAGTAACGGGACGCATGCGTGGCCCTAGCGACCGCATCTATGATCTAGGTGGGGCGAAATTAAATACACGATCTTTCTTTCATCGTGGTTTCCACAAGTCTTACTTGTTCCGATCACGAAAGAACAGCCAGTTACGTGGCCTTTCTCATAGCGCAAGATTCGCGCAAAAACTGCAATTATCGAATAATGACGAGAGCCGAAGCAACGTTCAAACTGGTGAAGATTTATGGGACAAGTTTTAATAACGACACGATAGGGAAGTGGATATAGGAAGATGCAATTTCGAGAGGCGTTCAGCCGTATCGGCCGATAGATGGCACTACGGTCGCGAACCAGAGTCCTCCTCGCCTTTAATTAGCGGACCACTCTCCTTTCTTTTCTCGGACTGTGAACCACTTGACCCGGTGGTGCGCACGTTGAACGAGAATCGATGTCATTTATTCGAGCACTTGGCGTTCATTAAATGCGAAAACCTGAAGGTTCTTTGACTCTTCCGGTTATCTCTGTTTCTCTCGTTTCTTTTTCAACTGGAAAAGAAGGGAGGGAGGAGGTGAACGATTGTGGAAGGATTTCAGAGGCGAATGCGGGTTTAATCTTTGCCTCGAATTGATCGGATAAGAAGGTTGCCTCGGGAGAAAGGGGATAGGGGGTTCATGCATCTTTTATTTCCGACGATGTTACTTCGTTTAATGGAATAGAGTACTCAGCAGATGTACTCTCTCTCTCGATTCGAGCGGATGGAATATTGTTTGAGAAGAAAATCGTCGTGTAACGAAACTGGTTATCGTGAATAATGCATTGACACTTTGTAAGTAAATTTTTTCGATCGGCGCTGCAGCAACGTTTCGATTCACTCCCCATAATGCGAATTGAAAATTGCACTTATCCCTGATTATAATTTTACCCTTACACGTTATTTACGTGTGTAATTTTATATTCTCTGAAATAAAATAAAATGCATTACAGAAAACCATATTTCCTATTTATATTTGAATATGACTCAAAGAAAGGCCAAGGTAACAATGCCGATCTTTGTCGAATTTACGAGAGAGAAGAAAGATTGCACGGGAAAAATACGCGATTAACGAAATTTCCTGCCTCGCTCACAAAGTTCAAACACACTGTCTGAAAATAAAGTTGCGTGAAATACGGATACAAACAACGAGGGATAATTTCGTTGATAACCAAAACTGGTTATCTCGGCGCACCGGACGGCCACGGAGCTACCAACACGGTTCATTGTCCTTTTGTCAGTCAGACCACACATGCCTTACCCGCCACTTACCGGCATCAAAACGACGTTTACAAAGGCGTAATTGTGATTTGTATCTGGACGTATCCCGCATGACGTCCATCGCGCGCGCAATTACAAGTGAACCTCCTCGTGATTCCACTTCCTGATAAACGTCTCTATCGAATTAGTAATTTTCGATCGTTCGCGCGATTAATAATCGTTTTGCCTCCCCTGCCGATCTATCTAAACGCAACCAGTTTGAACCAACCCAAGCTAATCTCGAGGAGATGTGCACGCTCGATTTCAAGCACACTGTTGCGAGGCAATTACAAATGGGCGTGTGTGCTTTGCAGGATCGACTTTGTTAGACGCTCGTTGGTTTCTTGTTTGTTTTTTTTTTTTTTTTTTTTTTTGTAACGGAACATGTTATACATAACTGAATCTTATTAGTTGATTGGACTTGTAAAATACGAAGATGTTTAATACTTTTAGATACGTTTAAAGTTATTTTTAATTTCATTTTATATAATGAACGTATAACGTGTTCGTCTATTTCGTTTATTTTGTTGTTGGAATAAATTTATAAAAATATATGCGAATATTTGTGAATTTTTTATTTTTTTAACGCAAATGAACAATGAAAGATAAAGATATAGATTTTAAAATGTCTATATTAGAAAAATGAAAAAAGAGAAGGTCAATGAAGGAATGCACATTTCATGAATAATTCTTCGAAAATTCTCCATTTCGAATAGTGAGCATAGAGTTTATCATTATCATTATCATCACGTGATTGTGTATTCACGGCGATGATAAAGAAATCTATTGAAAAGAGTAAAAAGGACACAATTCGAATCAACGTAATGCATATTTAAGTGAAGTCAATGATGCATAACTACAAATCAACTTTCGAAGACCCTTTCAAAACCTATTTCCGTCTAAGTGAATCACGAACTACGTGACACACGTTCCTTGTGTATGACTACAATTCTTGGTCATCATACTTACACGTTGTGACTATTTCGAATTATTTCCCGATTAAGATTTTTCTTTATTCGTGAAGAAAAAGAAAAAGAAAAAGAAAAAAAAAAGAAAGAAAAATTTCTCAACAACCCAAATTATTATCGAAATCATCTTCATATTAAATTTTTCGGATAATAAAGATAAACGTATCGATAAATCATTATCGATCTAACAATAACCCAATTTTATTATTTACCAGTGATCAAACAAATGTTCGACGATGATTGCACAGCTTCGTATCTAATTCAAGACTTGCTCGAATCGAAACAGAAGATCAATATTTGATTACCAAGTTTAATAACAGAGTTTCTACGTTGTATAATTTTATTTCGTAGATTTACTGTTGCTATGCGTGCAAGGATCACGTAACATTTAAACAACAATTAGTTTTAAGAATCGAATTCAACCTTCATAATTCCATTGCACAACACAACGAACATTATAATTTGAACATAAAGAAGACAAAATACTATGCACTACTATAAAAGGCAAAAAGTATAAAAAAAAATTAGTGATAATCATTCTTCTATATATCGATCCTAAATTAATATTCGCCACGAAATATTGTGTATCACGTGACAAGGTATCACGCATGCGCAGAACCTATTTGCGCTCGAAGAGAGCCCTCTCACTCGATCCGTCGCCGCGACACGCGAACAACTGACGCTTTGACCAACCGTCAAATAAAATAAAGGAAACCGTAAATTGAACGATCCATTCGAACTATGTACCTACACCAGAAATCGAGATACCAAGTCTCTTAAACGGAGGTGCCGAGACTTTCGCCCGACGATTCGTGTACGCGGCCTTATAATCGGTTGGACAAATGGATATCTCCATTAGCATAGCTATAAGCGCGAGAGACCCACATATGCACGGGCGCATAAAGTCAAAGTGCGTATGGAGATAACGGTACAGCGGCGTGGCACGGCGATGTTACACACGCGTAAGTACGTACACGTATCGCGTTGTATAGGTTAGGAGAGAAAATACGCCTCGTGCTACGCGTTTTCAGGGTCCTAGAAATTCGACGGCAAAGCGGCTAATCAACGGTTGGCCGTGATTTTCAAACATTGCCGCAGGAAATGTCCACTATCGGTCAACAAGCATACGTGTAACGTGTGTAATTCACTTATTCGTTGAATCTCGCTGCTTTTGAAAACAGAATTGTCGTATCTGTGTCGAGTGTGCGACATTTCTTACATTGGAAATTAACCTTAAAACCTTGTACGATTCTACACGGTATGATTTATCGTAAGTGGAAGAAATATAGCGTGGTCGTAGAGTGGATTCTTAATGGTTTCGATGAATGTTATGACATTCAGGGTCGGCGGTTGCAGTTGTATACCATAGTAATTGAAACGATGTCGTGATATATGTTTCGCACACCGTTGATGGAACTTTTAGAATATTTATAGCATCAATTCTTTCACGCGTTGAGAACAGATTCGATATAAAAGTCTTTATACTCGAAGTCTTTCCATCGCATTCGATTATACGTATCTCTATTTTATCATAAATTCCGTAAAAAAAAAAAAAAAAAGAAAAAATTGAAAAATCCATACGCGTGTATATTTAATAATATTTAATATCGTTTTCCAAAATTTTCACGTTACAATCAATTATGCACGATTGAAAATATTCGAAACGCAATATCTGGAATTAATTGTTACTTAATTTTTTTTCCTAAGTAAACATGGATCGAAAATATAAATCAAACGTCTAAAACGGAAGGAAATACAACTCGTAAATCCTCGAGACTCTCGAGACAAAGAGGAAAAGTTGGACGATTATAACCGAGCGCTATATGCGCTCTAACTTTCTATGTCAGTATTATACTTTCATATGAGCAATTACGAAGCATTTTTTTAACGCGAGACCCTACAATTTTTAACGCACTACTTGACAGCGTATATATATATATTTGTATATACGCCACGCGGAGAGAGGAAGGAGAGAGAGAGAAAAGAAAAATAACATTGGAAAATAATTTAACGACGTCTATAAGCTTCGTGATTAATGCCTGTATCGATATTCAACGATGCAGACGTGGATTAATTGTGACGCGTTTCTCTTCGTATAATAATTTCCCGTGACGTATCTTCACTGTATTGCAAACTATGATTACACGCGTTACAAACTTCGTCTAATGAATAATACACGGAGAGAATTTTAGGTTATGTTCGCGGAGAGAAACCTTTTGTTTTAACAAACGAAAAGTATGTCGTCGTATCTCGTCCGTAGGTATAACGACGCAGTGCAATTTTAACGCCATGATTATTCAACGGTATTCAAAGTTATGCACCACTTTAAAGAGAAACCCAACCGAAGCGCGCAACCGGTAAATTATTAGCCAACGATTTTCGTAATCCCCGTGCAACGTTGTTTCCAACAAAAATAAATAAAACGTTCGATGAACCAGACTTCTAAATTTCTCTATTTCGAAAAAAAAGGAAATAAATTGTACACTTTTAAATTCGTAAAGGAAAGGAAAATGATTTTCGACGTGCCAATTACCATACCATGCGAGGTTAACACGATTCTCTACGCCTTTCCTCTTCATCCATTTCGTTCGACATAACCTTTGCACCTCGAAAGAATTTATTACTCGTGAATTCTTTTGTAACATAAATTATAACAACACTTTTCGTTGAATTATTATTTTAATCGTGATTCCATATTTTTTTTTTTTTTTTTTTTTACATTTCGTGGAAAAATTCTCGCCTCAGTTGAGATTAGATGGGGGCGCTGTGAATTGCTCGGCGTTGTGTTACTTTTCCTCGCCCCCAGGGATCGTTAACATCGGCCCTGCAGGTAGCATATTTATACTATCGCGAAATCCGAGATACAATGCCAACCGATCCGGTTACAACGCAAGCACGTTTATACTTTGCGCGAAGCCTTCTTTATGCTTGCATGACGCCTCATGACACACTGCGTGTAACACAACAAGTCTATTAACGCGACAATTGTCCACCGGTCTACGCGTTTCAGCGTGTTCCTCGATAAATCTCGGTTAAAATAATAAAAAGTTTCGTCGTCATGGTAAATATCATTTGGCGGTTTGAAAAAGGAAAGAATTACGACGATTTCTCCGCGATTCTTTCCTGTTTCGATTGAATTATATAATGAGACGTATGAGATTGCTCGAAATTTCGTATAAAATTAATTTTTCAAGATTTCTTATTGGTTGTCCAGCTCGTCGAAATCTTGAAAGAGGAAATAAAACACAAGCGAGTTATTCTTCTGTAATTTATATTTTTTGTTTGAGCAAATCATATTTAAATGATGTATAAATATCACTTTAAAATTTCGACAAACTATCGAGACAATCTTGAACAATTATTTTGGAAAATTGTTTCTATCAATTCCAATCGAAAACCGATTTAATTTCTTTCTTTCTTGGCGCTGATATTTCATCAAACCGTTATCATAAGTAGACAAAGAAACTGTTCTTTAACTGTACTATATGTATATTTAATCGACGATCTATTTTTATCGATGTCACAACATTGAATTTCATTCACTATCATTCTATTATTAGTATTATTTATTTGAGAAACGAATCTGTTTACAATCTCGTGATATTATGCTAAAATTAATCGATATATTACACGTGCCGTACAATGAAATCGATTCAATCCACAGATTCCAGAGATTATATATATAAAACGATCGTTCATCGACACGCTAAATAAGTCATTTCTCGTCGTTGCGTAATATAATCTTTGTCGTCAAGAACGAATATTGCACTCTTTCTTCGATCGACAGATTTCGAGACCCGGATAAAAATTCCACGATGATTCATCGATTCGAGCTAATCGGGCGTTGAATCGAATTATCCATTTGTTGCATATATTGTATCGTTCATTATCTAACGCAGTGGTTCTCAACCTAACGTGTAACACGTAGTTAAAAAATTGCGGTATCGTTGCAGTTGTGGTATCACGTTTCGAGGAATTGAATTAAAAAAGAAGAAGAAGAAGAAAAGAAAAGAAACAAAGTCGTTATATCTTTACCTCTGAGAAAGTATTTTACAATACGATGCATTTGTGCCGTCATTTGAAAATCTGTCGACAGTGTAATCTTTTCCTGCATTATAATCAAAATAGAAGATGCAATCTGTCGTCATCACAGTTTCTTTACCATCTTTTCTTCCGCATTTCCTTTTTTCTTTTGTATTTAGTTACGATAACGATTCGATTATAACGATGAAATTCGTTTCAAGTTTAAAGGATATGATTCTTTTATAAATGGAGCAAATTTATCCGGTGAAAAAGTACGGATACAAGTGTTAAAAATTCCATTATTTCGTGTATCTATTCTTATTCGAATTATCGGTTGAAATAAGACGAAACAAAATGCCGATGTTCGTCGAGTTTGGAAAGTTTGGAAAGTGGAAGTGCATCATCGTTTATGGCCGAGTGATATACGAAACGATTGCATTTTCGAACCGATCGAAGATAAAGAACATTCCACTTTTTTTTTTCTTTTCCTCTTTTCTTCTTCAATTCGTGAAATCACGTGATCAACGCCTCGTAAAATAATCGAATAATTGTTATATGTTCTGGGTCCCGTATTACTCTACGTGGCACGTAGAAAGCGCATAAATATGTATGTTAATTCTGTTTACAAAACTATTAAAGCCCCAGGCTCACTCGGCAAAAGTAGGATTCTTTTAAAAAAAGTCCGCTTTTTTCTCTCCCATTGATATAGGCCACGAAGAATGTAAAAGAAAAAGAAAAAGAAAAAGAAAACATCGAGTTGTAAACTTGCAAATACCACCTGCTGCTGCTACTACCTCGAGAAACAAAATATCTCTGCTCGTTTATATAAGTAAGTACGATCTACACTGCACGAATAGACAAAAGAGAATCGCATGACGTATCAGTCCGACGTTTCAAGGAGACGACAACTCTTTCCGATTAATTCCTCTCCACCGTCGACGTAATCTGCTCAATCTGCGGTGGCCAACGCGCGTTCTTATCATCGTCACGCTACACAATTCTCGATATCAAAGGAAAGAAAAAAAAAAAAAAGGAGAACGCGGTCTACCGAGAAATTTGTTAATCGAAAAGTTTTATAATCTCGTTCACATCACAGAAGTGTATTTTTATACAGCATGGAGATATACCAATTTTTTTAAACTTTTTTCTTTTTTTTTTTTGGAAAAATAATAAAAGGATAAAAATCGTGACGTCTCTTTTATATATATCTAATAAAGAATGTATAGTTCGTTCATCTATACACAAAAGGATGATGCGTGTTATTAATACGACCACGCATGCCACGCGAATACTTTTGTTGTCGTTCCTCGAATATTAATACGATATCAAAAATAAACTAACTAGTGTAGCGATAAAAAAAAAAGTAACTAGTTCTATTTTTAAATTCATTCGTCGCGATAGAGTGTACGTATTTAACTCGTAATAAATATGAATAAAAAAAAAAAGGTGTTCTTCAAATAAATTCACGATTTATTTTAACAATTTATTTACGATTAAACTATTATTACCACTCCATAATAGCGTGGCGATAAGTCAAAAATTAACCACAGTTATCTAATCCACCAACAACGTCTCGCTCGCTTTATTGTGCCTTTCCTTATTTATTTCTCCATTACGAATGAGCTTTTCCACTTCTTCCCCCCGAACAACTACTAGGGAGGAAGGGAGAAGGAAGGCTAGGGACTTTCGCGCGGCAGTTGCGCAAGCTGCGAAACAATTAGATGCAAATCCCGGCAATGGACTTTCTAAATTCACGTATGAATTAGTCCGAGAGCCCCGATTAAACCGCACACTGCGAGCAACAGCATCATGCTTGGATATTTACCCACTCTCTCTCTCTGTCTTAATCTCTTTGTTCGCGAGATACGCAATAATACGCGAGAACGAAATATAGAAAATAATTATATCCGAAGGAAACAGGTCTGAAAAGATGGAAAGTGATAATTAATTTATTTACATTTTATAATAACAGAAGACGAGGAGATCCTAGATATCCCCGATTTTATCAGTTTTCTACGATCAATTTGAAAATTACTTCCTTTCGTACTTCCTCGTGGAATAATTAGAAATTGTGTGTGTGTGTGTGTATATATATTAAAAGTTATTATATTGAAATTTCGTTCTTTTTATCTGGAATTAAAGTAATGAACAACTGATAGGTTTAGATTCGTGTTTTCGTCGAACTAGCTTATTTCGAAATGATCAAAGTGTATATGATATCAATTTGGAAGAAATATTAACGACAGTTTATATCATCCATTCCTATTCAACACACTCAGAAACCGATATCTATCACTGTGTCATTTCTGCTAACCTTACCAATCTTTATCTAGGTATCCCTAGAATTTACTCTCCCTAGAATCTACTTATCCTAAGAACATACTTTATCACAAATCCTCAAAGTATCGAGCTCAAATCAATTAATCAAAAGAAAGAAAAAAAAAAATCAAAGAAATAGAAGAAAGAAAGAAAGAAAGAAAGAAAGTAACAAAACGAAACAACAAACGCAGTATCGTTAAGAATGAGAACAAAGAAAGCAAAAAAACCATCGCCTTTGCGAATCAGTTGACGTCGTTTCGAACAGAATGCTTGAAAATTACGCTTCGGGATCGAAGGCGGCGTCGGCTTCAATTGCGCAACAAGCGCGACGCAACGAAATTCGATCATCTTTGCCGCATAATAACGCCGCGACATAAAAAAAAAAAAAAAAAGAAATAAAAAAGAATGAAAAAAAAAAAAAAGAGGAGGAGGACGAGAAGGATACGCGAAGAAGGGAGAGAAATAAGACGAGCGAAGGAGAGAACGAAAGAAAAAAAAAAAAATGGCGGCGATGCGACGGAAGCAGAAGTTGGAAATCATAGCTCTATGCACGAGGTCACCGTAGAAACATGTAACGTGTGTAGCGATATGCACGACCCGGGAGAGGAGGATTAGTCGATCGAACCGGATGAAATATCGCTGAAGGAAAAATGCTGTTTCATTGAATAAAATGTTAAAATCAGCGATACAAGGGGGAAGAATTATCATGGAGAGAATTAGACAATTTCTCGTACGTATTTTTTTCTAAATTTTCACGCATTCAAATTTCGAATCAATTTGCAGGGAGAAGAATTATTTGGGAATCTTAAAAACGACGATCTTAAAACGCTAGAAAATGTATCTAGAAAGATATATCCCATGAACGAGTTATATAATTAAAAAATGCGTGTTTGTTTCTTACGTAAAAGTAATAAGGATTTTTAAACGTCCAGTTCTATTTATAATTATCGGTAGAACTATTACAAGTTCATATATTACCGTAGTTTCACCGTTGCTGTATCTACGATTTTTATTGTGGATAAAAATGAATTTACAGAAGAAGCGACGTGCACGAATTATCTGTAAGTTTGTATCATTAGAACCCTATCTTATCTCGTAAAATTTCTGAAATCTAGCAGATGGAAAAATTAGCGATTCTGCAGCAGCTAAAATCTAAAAGTTTCGTTCGAATAAACGAAATGAATTTAGATAAACAGACTTGTACCTCGAAATATACAATAATAATAACAATTAGCCGGCAGCAAAAGAAAAGAAAAAGATACAAATAATAATCTTTCCGATTATCCTTGACTTTTCACCGCGTCTTTAATCGATCTCTCCAATTTTTTTTTTTTTTTAACCTTTCCACTCCCCTCACAATGGAAGTGTGAAAATGATCATCGCACGAGAGAATATTACTTAATTGCCGCGCGATTAAGTCGCCCGATGATGAAACCGACGACGATTATTAATACGACGAGATCGATCGAAAGTTGTCGAATTTCTGGCTCGTTCCAGTTTTGAACAGAGTGGGGAGAGTCAAGGCGAGTTACCTCGATTTCGTCGTGGTCGTGCATGTGTGTGTATGCATGGCAACGAAAGCAACGGGCTGCTGTCGAGGGTAATTATTTTTGCGGGTATCACCTTGCGCCACCGAAAATATTATTGAATGGTCGAGTAAATGGGCGGGGGGAGAGAGAGAGAGAGAGAGGCTTTTACCTGTGAAGAAACTGTGTCACGAGGAATATAATAAAAAAAAAAAAAAAAAACATTCGGTTATTAGAGAAGGTTGGAAAGTTGTGCAACGCTTTCACGATCACAAAAAAAAAAAGGAAGAATTAGAGCTCGACACGATTCGTATTTGTTTACGTTAACAATGATGTAATAAAATTACCATTTTTAAGTTACCATTATTTATATATACGTATATGGGCTGTCCGTCTCCTGATTAAGATGATTAATCGTGCTTCTACTTGTACAACTCTCTCGACTTTTTCATGGCCAATCAATTTTAATAACCGCATTTACGCGTAAGTGTATTTAATACCAGCATTTGTGCTCTCACCAGTGTGCAACAATTGCGACGTGTATACCTTTGACAAAGTTTCGAAGGAACGAGCGAGTGGGAATCGATAAATCTGATTAAATTTAATAGAGAATAGAAAATTGAGGTAAATCTTTCAACGATATCGAGAGAAGGAAGAAAAAGAAAAGGTGGAAAGCAGGAAATGCAATTAGTAACACGGACGTTCACCAAATGCAGTCATAAATTTAATTGTCAAGGCACAATTACTCGATAGATCCATCATACGTAAAATGCTCTCTTAGAAAGGGTCGATAACTCTTAAACACTTAAACGAGAAGATGCGTGTTTTGTGCATGCGTAGCATCGTCCAATTAAAGCGACGCCTTTTCAATATCTGATAATATTTGGTATTTAACGAGATATCGAATAATGTATTGGTATTTAATAACGTATCTATTCACATTTGATCGGCATATATCGTCTGACATTATGTAAGATACCATTCAGAATTATGCCATTGTGTATTTCGATCACGTATTGCAATTAAAACCACGGCCTCTCTATATCGAATAATTTATACTCGATATCGTTTAGCAACGATTATATCATGAATAAATTATTAAAAAGATAGCAAAGAAAATATTCAACTTTTTAAATTGAAAATTAAATCATAAAAATTCATTCGGAATCATCGATCGATCGATCGATCTTTCCATGGATATATCTTTTTATGATATATTAAAATCGTAAATCTGAAAATGTTGAAATTTCGAATAGTTCAATAATATATAAAATCGATGTCAAAACGTTCGGAGGGGAAGATGAAAATTGTGAAAATATGGATCACGGGCGGCGTCGATCTAAAAATTACACGATCTATTCGACTCACCTCTTGAGATACGGGATTGTTCTTGTTCCGGCTGGTATTGGATGTATTATTAATGGAAGAGAGCGTGGTAAGGGTTGCAGTGCCGACACCGCCGACCGTCTTTCCGCTGACCTTGGTACCAGCACCACCGACATCTTTGTGCAGCGTTCCAGGACTCTGAAATGAAATATATCGATGGTGCGTTAGAACAATGCCCGAACCGTACTCTTCTTTTCTTTTTCCCCCTCTTTTTTGACATGTTCTATGATAATGAGGCTGCACAAACCCGTCGACATCGATGACTCTCGGATGAGTCCTGTTTTAGCGAACGGAATTATGAAATATTTTTAAAAAAATTTTATCCACAGATTATTGCATCGCATCTCTCGAAAAAGAATTTGATCTTTATCGACATACACGCGCTTGTAATTGCAAGGCTTAAAAAGAGGAATTATTAAACTACGAAAATTCACTCGATACAATAAACGACAATTTCGAATATCAGATTGATTTGTTAAGCTATCAAATTTTCATTTTCTCATTCGATTTCCACAGTAAGTAACAATTTCCATCTATCGTTCCACTCGATCTACCCCATTTCAGAAAGGTGGTTTTTAAAATCATCGTCTCGAAATCATCGTACTCTCTTTTCAATCATTGACCGCGTATCCATCCACGAGACGAAACGTTTCGTTCGTTGAGTGAAAATACCCCATCATTTGACATTTGCATTAATCCCACCGAGATCCCTCCTCGTTCGCTTTGTGTCAATTAACGCGCGCATATTTCATACGAGGATGCTCTGTTGTTTCTGTTAATTAAGGGGTCGCCAGCCACTTCTAATTTATCCACCGTCTCATTTGCGTCTTGTCGCGGTATACCAAACGAGCGATTTAGTAATAGGAGACAAAGAGATGACGTCGTGGAGGATGCATCCGACTCTCCTCCTCGCGTATCGGGCCTACGTGCACGAATAAACGTATCCACAGTCGAAAGTATAATTCTAATCCGTCTTCTTGATTGAACGATTCTTTCTTATTTCTTTATTCTTAAGATCGAGGATTTCTTTCTTTTCGTGGTAATTTTTATACAGGAATTTTAAAGGCAAGGAAAAACTATTTGGAGTACGAAATTTTGATGGATCGAACGTGAAAATTTTGTAAATATAGATATTTCAACGAAAATTTGTACCGGCAAGGGAAGAATTTTTGCGACTGGCTGTACGAATTATCTGCGCGGTTCATGCATAGGAGAAGAAGTCGCTGATAAAACGAAGATAAGCGTGACAGGATACAAACAAAACGATAGAAGATCGGCTACTGTTACCATTCCAGTCTCAAGTATTATCGTTTAATTATTTATTGTTGAAGCGTTTATCCGTGATTACGCGTCGGAAGTCTGATGAAAGCTCTCGAGTTCTTGCCTTAATAAACTTACTGCCAACGATTGCTTCTTTTTAACACTAAACCTACCACGCGCGGTCAAATGACCGTTTTTGAAATTTCCTTTAGAATTTCTCTGTCTTATACAAAGTTACTGTATCGCCATATGACTTTACACAAAATTCGGTGTGGATATAACCGATCACACATTATTGTGTGCGCCAGAAAAATATTTTGTTTAATATCCAATTAACTAAAATCTCTTTCTATTAAGATACAAATGTTTTTTTTTTGCAGCGGTCATTTGACGGTTCTCAGGAATAGGTATAACGTGAAATGTCGGTAGGTTTAGCGTTAAAGCGCGTACGAATTATACAATTTCCCCTTTACTTCCCAATTTAATTATTTCGAGAGCAATTATTGAAGAAAATTAATCACGAATATTACGTACAATTTCATTATCGATAATTATAACAAATTTATTATTATATTAACATCGAAATTTGTAAAGAAAAAGGTAATGGACAATGTATGTTTTAGACTATTAATTTAAAATTATCATAGAATTTAACTTGATGATTCTTCCAATTCTCTTTCAAGGTCCACGTAAGTTAAGTTATATTATAACAAAGTATTGTTGCTTCGTGTAAACGTGCCATTTAAATCATCGAATGGAGCCAACCGCTATGGAAATTGGGAACAGTAGTTGTTCAACTTTCCACACGATTATTTCGTTAAACAAGGCGCGTCAGGAAGTAAGGTTTAAAAGGTTCGTTGTACCTGCGCCTCCTCCATTATCAATGTGGAATCGTGCGGTGACCTTGCGGATCAACGCACGTTTCGAGAGAGTGCGTATTCGAAAATGAGAACGTTTCCAACAACAAGCGAATTGAACAAGAAAATTCTGATATTTATCTCAGAATTGTATTTTCAAACAAAATTAACCAGAGTTAAAAGGAAAAAAGTAACGAGATAGGAGCCGACAACAACACTCGAATCGAAATTGAAAGGAACCAGACACCTGTTGTGTGAAACCCGTTCCGAGTATTAACTCGGAAAAAAGTCTCTTATCATCAATTGTAAATTTTTTTTTTTTCTTCTTCAAAAATCCGCTTGAAAGAGAAGTTTCCAATATGTGGAATTGATAGTAAAATAAACGCGAATTACATTACACAACGATATACAAATAATAATTCCACGTCTTTTTTTTTATTGGCAGTGTATTAAATATTTACGACCAGTGCACAACAACAACGTTTACGTATGGTCTCGTTCTCCGTTTCACCGACCACTGCACCCGAAGAAAGTCATCATCATCATCATCATCATCATCATCATCATCAGGCATCCCCCTTAATGACCTCCAATCGATGTTCCCGCTCCGGCAAACCTTCATGGATCGCTTTCACGAGCTATTGTTCCCCGGGACGAGCCCGTGATTATCTTCGTTAATTTGAAAAAAAAAAAAAAAAAAAAAAGAATAAAAACGAACATTTTACCGCGTCGCATCCTTTAACTGTATAACCTGTCTTAATTGTGGAAGGAATAATAACGAGTCGTCGGGTGGGTTTTGTTTTCCTCGAACCACGATTCAGACACACCGTTTCAACGTAAACCGCAAGGCTACGCTCGTTGACCTTTGTCGCATTATGCAACTTTCGCGTCGCGTGAGACACTAATTTGCATTTTTCCATTATTATTACATCGATCGTACCACCTGCTGCCGTTATTGACACGATTATATTATACAGAATGTTCACTTTTTTTTTCTCTCGATTGTATTACTTGATTCCTTTTTCTTCTTCTTCTTCTTCTTCTTTTTTTATTGTTAGAGGGCCTTTTGGCACTGTTCGATTTTTTTCTATTCGATCGAGAATGAATGCTAGTCGATCGATTTTCAAGCGTTAGAGCGAACTTTTCCTCGACTTTTGCCGTTCGACTCCTTTCCTTCCACCGATTATCGATTATCGATCGGTTTAATGCCCATTGTTTTTCACGCTGTTCTATCGATTGTACGCGTAAAAGTGGCATTAAAAATGCGTAAAAGGAAAGAAAAAAAGAAAAGGAAAAAAGTGGAATAACAGGCGTGGAAGGTTGTGTAATCGAGTAAAGCGTCTAGAAATCGATAAGTAATGAGAGAGAAGAGAAAAGGGAAATAATAGAATAAGAAAACGCGGCGTGGAGAAACAAGCATTATATTATTTACCAATCGATCGACAATTCAATGGACAATGTGGAAAGATTCTTTTTTTTTTTTTTTTTTTTTTTGTTTCTTGGAGAGGATCGTATTTGTTTTGTGTTTCGCAATGTATACATTTTATTCCCATCCGTAATAGATTGTGAAACACAACAAAGTGTTATAATCTTATGTGTGCCGTCGTTGTTCTTCTTTTTCACTCGGCTCGATCTTTTTAACGTGTAATTAGCGGGAGAGATTTTTCTCCAGTGAGAAAAAGATTCAATATTTTCAATTTTTAATTTTAAATAAACGAAGTTTTTTGAATACGTGTTATTATTATTATTATTATTTTTTTATCAGGGGATTGGGAGATTGTATCGAGATAAATGTGAAGAGAGATCGACAGAGCGATATTTCGAAGATATCGACGATCGAAGACGCATCATCATTAATTAATTAATTAATTGAATCGAATTAAATTGAAACGCGATCACTTTTAGGTTAGACGACACAACAAGGAACACGATTATATATCATCCTACTGCATGCAATAAATTGAGATTTATCGACTCTAACTGCTACCTTTCACCGACACCTTTTTGTAATTTTTCAAAGTGAAAAGTTCAATAAATGTACGAGAGGAACCAGTATCAAAATGGAAAAACAAAAATCACTATTTATCGAATTTACATTATTCATCGAGGTTATTCAAGAGGGAGGAAAAAATTTTTTTAAAAAATTCGGGGGAAGAAAGAAACCGTCCAATTTCACTCAACGCGCGTATAATCAATCTCAGAAACGTTTAACTCGCGAGAGAAATTTTTTCAGCCACTCTTCGCGCCAGAGAGAGAGAGAGAGAGATAACTTTCTCACACGCTTTTCGTTCGACAACTTACGCGTTCGATCGAAAGCAATAATTTCTCTCCAGCCCGTGAAACCGCCACAAGCTACAAGTAGACCATAAAGAAAGAATTCAATCTCTCGTTGAAGATCCTTTCGACCAGATGAGCGTACAATGTATATGCAGCACACAATGTATGCGCGGCCCGGCCACTGGGCAAAAAGTGAAAAGACCGGGTAACACATAGGACACACATTGAGCGCCTGTATATCTGTATATATATATATATATATATATATATATATATATATATATATATATATATAAAAGAAGAAAAAGAGGAAGAAAAAGAGGGGAGAAGAGAGAGAGAGAGAAAAAAAGGAGGTTAAAATCGTGGCAAACCCTATCATTAGCCCGGGCGAAGGATCGAGAGCCTTAATCTCCCTTGCTCCTTGCGTTTTTCCATTTTTCTCGGGACACCTGGCCGCACGCGCAACAAGCGATAGCAGGTGATGGGATTCGTTCCCTTGTTGGTATACAAGGTGTGTCGAAAAAAACACGGGATTTCGAGATTTCTCCTGCAATAAATGCGGCGATGAAAAGAGATCGAAGATTTGGAATATTATATAATCGTATTATATCGTGGAGAATATTTTTTTAAGGCGCATTTGGAATACGTTGGATCGAGGAAAGGAAGGAATAATTTTATTTTAAAAAAATAATCTCCTAAAATAATTCTTGAAAATGAACACAATGGGATAATAACATTTTATCGTATTTATAAATCCTAAGATTTATTTTGCCAGAATGTAAGCTTCTAAAAAGTATCGCCAGGAAATAATCGATCCGTGCTATTACCAATTAAAAAACAATCAACCAACCCAACCATTTATCATATTATTGCATCGTTCAATGACACGTTATAAACAATTTTTCGATACGTCATCGACAAAAAAAAACGCAAACACACCAACTCATCCCTCATTCTCGCTCCTCTCCGAGCCATTAATTCCAACCCAATCTCCCAGCAGAGCCACATTTCACCGCACATACGTACACCTTGCCTATACGTACATCGTCGCGCAAGATCTTGGTCGCGCAAATAAATAAATAAATATACCGAACGACGAGCCTTCTTCCAGAAAATAAATTTATCGCGCGATAATAAATTTATCAAACGGCCCCGCTCCAATGATTTAAATCGTGGAATCTTTTTCTCGACACACCGTGTACGCTGTGGTTCCGATCGAGGGCGCGCACCGGTTCCACAGGCTTTTGCGCGCGCACACGTGCGCGCGCAACTTCTGCGCCGCCAATCAGCTCGCTAGTAGTAGATCTTCCCAGGAAAGAGACTCAACAGGGGAAGGGAGAGAGGGGGGAGAGGTTCGTGGATACCTGAACGCGCAGAGAAGGAATCCCTTCTCGAGAGACACGTGCACGGGATAGCAGATGTATCTCGTCTCAACACCTGCCAACCTGCACAGATACAAAGACTTAGGGAGGTGGAGGTGCAGCACAGCTGCCCTTCGAAAGCTGATTCAGCGATCTCCTTATTTCTAAGAGAAGGCTCGCGAGAGAGAGAGAGAGAGAGATTTATTTCGACGGTCAATTTTGTTCTGGAAACGGTGTGGGTGGACCGATAAAACGAAACCCAAGGACGCGGAGTGCGACGGATTTCCTTCGTCAGAGAACAGAGCAGTTTTCTTACGAGCGTCCTCTTTCTTTTTTCTCGAAAGTTTTATTAGCATTAGGAACTGGACATTGGACACTTTGTGGAAGGATAGGTTCTAGGGGATAAATTAGGGTCGGGCGAATTGTTTTGGTGGATGGTTTGAAGGGTGATATTCGAATTTTGTTTAGGATATTAATCGTATAAGATGGAAATATATCCAGTGAGTTTATGTTTGTCACGTATTAGAGGATTGTTTTTACAAATTTAAATATGCAAGTAGGACGAAGTG
This sequence comes from Apis florea, assembly GCF_048593485.1. Taxonomy (NCBI): domain Eukaryota; kingdom Metazoa; phylum Arthropoda; class Insecta; order Hymenoptera; family Apidae; genus Apis; species Apis florea. Next base: position 1,162,946 of record NW_028256653.1, on the reverse strand, counting down.
AATTGGAGAAGAAATGGATTTTCACGTTTGATATTTTGTACGTAGTATAAGGAAAAAGTGATTAATGATATTTATATGGCATATTAATTCTAAAATTAATTTCTTCTGTAATAAATGTGAGTAATTTTGCTATAAACATTTGCATGTTTTCAGTAATTGCTATATCGTTCATTTTCAATATTATCTTATTATATTCTTATGTATCAAGCCTTTAAACGCGCGTTTAACTTTTATCTATTTGTAGAAAAATTGTACGTATCGTTGAATACGCGAAGCGTGATAACGAAACGTATTAATATATTCCCCCCGTGGAAATAATTTTTAAGGAAAATATAAGAAAAACGATCAATACAAGAATGGCTTTTGCACGGAGATAAATAAGCAGTTGTTACGCTATTCAAACAACCTGGCGCCTTTAACCGAGGCTTGTGAATGTGTGCAAATTTCATACCTATTAGTCACACTGTAACTAGAGGGATTGGGTTAACAATCTAAATCTTCGGTTACTGTAGTTCCATGTAATTTTAATAACCGCCGTTTGTAATTTTAATAATCGTTTTAATACACGTTAATATTTCGATGCTTTGTAATCAACTTGTCCTCAAATGATTAATAACCGGAACGACGTTTTTTCTGAAGCAGAAAACGTTGTGTGCCCGATTACAGAAGATAACCACTCGCATATGTGTTTCTAAAATAATTTCATTCGTTCTAAAAAAAAACTGCATTAGTTCCAATAACGGATTGAAGCGAATGGATGGATAATGGATGGAATGTTTTAAAATTTATGAGCGGAATTAATATTTATAAGATGAGGTAGGAAAAATTTGAAAAAGTGAAATATTATGTCCGTTAAAAAATGAAAAAATTACATAAGAAAAAAGAGAAAGTATGAAATATAAATAGTAAATATTTTTCTTTAAATATCTTATTAAATGAAATTATTTTCAATTATAATTAAATAACCAAACATAAAGTATACAAGTTCGTAACTACAAGTCGAATAACACGATACAAGAGATAAAAAAAAAACTTGAGTGAAAAATAAAAGTAGAATTTACAAGTAATATAATAAAGAATGTTTTCATATCGCTGACGATGACACTGGAGGAGAAGAAAACAACGCAAAATTATACATTAAAATTAATTCATTCTAATTCCTCGAGTCGATCCACCAGTCATTGCAATGGAATTCTCGCCGTATTTTTATACTCTTTCTTTCGCAAGCGCGTTTTTAAATTACGCGCCTTCGATATCATACCAGAAGTATTCTCGATAAACGACATACCATTCGGTGAATTCCAGTTTTGAAGGAAGTAAATAATCGCAAAAGAAACCATCATTTCACATTCGTGCACGTTTCGTACAACAAAAGACGCGTAATTTCAACGCGTAAAGTCGCTTTCAGGATCGTCCATTTACTACGATTCGTCGTAAACGTAATAACAAGTTGCCAATAACTCGAGTAAAAACGGATGCTTTTTCTGCTTGAGTAAAAGCGATCATTTACAATCTCGCGGATACGAGAATACCACTCGTTGTGGTGTCGTTTTCTTGAAACCAAGAATATTCCGCTTTTCTAACCGAAATTAATTCCGATAACGTTAGAACGCCGTCTGTGAATCGAGATTATTGATTATAAGCAAATGATTACTTTACATAGAGGAAAGGAAATTCTATGTAGACTTTATGCATTAAAAAAGATTCTAATTTTAGACGAATTAAATAGAAAATTTTTAAATTTTGTGACGTAGTTTAATTTAATTTTCAAATATAGGTTAGGATGTAGCTAGGTCAAAATGATTTGCAATATTCTAACGTAATAGGATACAATTATTACGCATTTATATAAAATATAATGTAATATAAAATGTCGAATGGCAAATGTTGAAATTGGCTCGAGTGAATATTGAAAATTGGTTGAAAAATACACGATTACGACGCACAAACAGAGATGCTCACGAGTCTCACTCTTAGAAAATCGTAATTTCCGCTAGTTGACCTGTTGTGAGATCTAACTTATCAACAGTCGATTGACTTACTTTCTCTAGTGGGAACGGCCTATCCATAAAACGCGTGAGTTATTGTCTCGCGGTTCTTAACCGTTTCGTACGATTGTCTTTACCGCGGAAATACATGATAGAGGAACCTTAAAAAGGTTTTTATTGGATCGTTAAAGTGTTGAAGCGTGAGCATAAGTGAAGCCAGTGGCACGGTAAATGGGAATGAAGTTGTGAAACTGGATGGAAAATGGTTTGCGGCTCGAAACGAATCGGTTTACGAGGAATTATACTCGATAGAAATGAATCGTGAGAATATTTGAAAGTGACTCAATCCTTCGACCCATACCTTGTATCACTTTGATTCTTTATGAAAAATCATCGTTTTATTTGTTATATCTATAAATAATTCGATACCTGAATGTGCAAAAATTGTACTTTTTTTTTACTTTTAATAAAAGAATTTGGGAAGCATTTTTCGTTTGTTATTTAAAATTTGAAAAGTATCGAGTTTGCAAAAATGCGAAGAATGGTTAAAAACATGAAGTTTTTAAATTAATAACGAAATAATATTAAGTATTATAAATAAATCAAGATGAAAAGTCTTGACTGGTCACGGTTTTTTAAAAATGTTACACCTATTCAAGTTGAAAAAAGAAAGTAGAATCAAGTGATTCGGATCATCAAGACGTCCAGTTAGAACGAATCGAGTTAAGAAGAAATGAATCGGAACAAATTTGAATCCCGAAGATTTATAACCATTTATACGTGCTTTGTATTCATAGTTTTAGATACCTGATTCGTGATGGAATTCATCATTCATATAGGAAACTTTTAGACTTTCAAAGTTGACTCGATATAAAAATAACCGACGTTATTCAAACCGTTGATTTTTTATTGTTCATCTTCTAATTTACATTATTTGTAATTGAAATATTTGGCCGTGAAAAGTATTCGATAAAAAAATTTTAACTAATAAAAAAATCAACTATTACTTATATATATATATATAAATCTATTTTTGAAATATTTTTTTTATTTTTTTAAAATTATATATATATATATAATAATAGTAATAAAATAATAATAAAGCGTAATGAAAAATTATATTTTTAGAACTTTAGGCGAACGAATAATTTTGTGATTAATTATATATATTTCTTTTTCAATTAGGAAATTTGTCTACGTTTTATACAAATATCAATAGAAAAATAAATAAATATTACAAAATTATTTTTATTCTTTTTTTAAAATTTCACAAAAAACTGTACTTTTCTTAAATTAAGTTTTTTATAAATTCGAAAGTAAATTCACGATTCGCTGAGTATTTTATAAGTGGTCCACGAAATTGATATATATCTTAGAATGCAAGAAAGAATAATAATTCTCAAAATCGAGGTCAGTTGCCAATTATCTTGCTGCTCGACGCACCAGAGCAAAACACTTAATGACAACCATGATACGCAAATTATTAATTACACATATATATCTAGCTTAACACGCAAAAAACTTCTTCCTAAATTATCGAATAATATTTTGGAATAACAAGATCATCACAAAATAATCAAGGATAATAATTCAAATCCAATTTTCTCTGAATATTATTGCACATTGTTATATTTTTTTAAAAATATATTATTTTCAGAAAACAATTAATCATTCTTATTTAATTGTTTCATTGGATCTATCTAGTTAAAAAATGAAATTTTAATTCATTATCTAATAAAAAGAAAAAAAACTTTAATTATAAAATATATACGATTCTTCTAATTTTTATCTTTCTGTAAAATATTTCATGAATAAAAAGTTTTAAGAATACATTAAATATATTTGTATGCTATTAGAATACACGATAAAATAAATTTTTATACGTTCCTGGATTAACAATATTCTGAAAGTAAGTAAAAGTTTTTCGTATATTTTAATCTCTAGTTTCTAAGCAGAATGTTCGCCAAATACTGACGCAAGTATACGAAGGATTTCCTAGTCGGGACGTTTTCACAAGTATTAATTAGCCAGTGGTCATTGATCGGTGAAACCGCTTCTGGTATTAGCAACAGACGGTTAACTCTTAACCTATTTCAGTATGTTACGACATGATATGGCTCGTCCGGTACGCTGCGAAAAATTCTACACGTTATTTTTTCCGAGCCTAATACACGTGACCAATTAACGATCGTGTTCGAGCAAGCGTGTACTTACGTGTTTTGACTCGATAATTGACTCGAAAAAAAAAACGATAGAAAGAAAGAGAATTTGGCAAGTTAAATTGATGAAAATTTTTATAAAAAAAAAAAAAGTTTTCGAAACGATTTTATTTTTCATTAATTTACTTTTTATTTTCATAAAAATAACTTCCAAAATCTCTAAATTTTAGATTCTTATGTAAGGAAACTATTGAAATATTTGTATCTCTTTTGTATAACTAAAAATATGATAAATTCTAATTTAAAAAATATATATTTTTTAATAACTATCAAAGTTATTAGCTAATTATATTTTTCATTACTTTCTGTTATCTAAATAATTCTTAGATATAATATTTCATAACAAAGCGCTATGATCTCTATATTTATACGACCTTGGAAAGTATCAAACCTATCGAATTTCTTGCTCCCAACTTCACAGAATTTAAACCGGAATACCTAACCAAGAAATCACAAAACCACTTCTCTTCTAATCTTTCAAGCCAGTCACTAAAAACTTCCATAAAGAAATTCAACTGAACGTAGTAAAGAAACTACTTATATACTATCAAAATACTTTATAGTACTGTTCTTCTAGGAATCGATAAGTTTTCGAAAAAAAAAAAAAAAAAAAAAAGAAAAAGAAAACGGAAGTGGAACGCGATTCGTCTCGGTTGAAAAACAAGAGCTCATTTACCTCTTCTCTTCTCGTAACGTTAAGGAAATAAGATGGAGGTTTTTCGCAATGTACCAGCGTCCCCCTCGCAAAAAATGTCAACCGTATTACCTTTTTGCTCGAGTGGTCGCAATTTTTGCGTAAGTTAATTGCGTGCTGTGCACGGGGTGCGCAATTGATGCTCTTCTCTTCTGTATCGTGGAAACAGGTACAGAAACAGGTCCGAAAGAGAGACGATCGACCGACAATGGGATCGAGGCGTGCTCCTGCTCGAAAAACACGCTGAATTCGAGCGAAAAGAGAACGTGGAAGGACCGCTGTTCTCTCTAGCGAGGGTAACGCGGCGAGAACACGAAGCAAACGACAAGTATAGATATACGCAGAGAACGAAGTGCGTCGTTTGACTGCTTTGACTGGCGCGCGCACGCAGCAGAAGGAAAAAAGGGGCTGTGCTCAAGTGGCGACGTCTGTTGCGGCCAAAGGACAGGGAGGAGTCAAGTGTTTGCCTGCCAGGCGAATTATTTTATTGCTGACTGGAGAAAGGTTATGTCGAATCGACTTTAAATCCCCTTTCGTTGAGTGTAACGTTTGTTCCGTGCCGAAAAAAAGCAGTGACTAGATCGCGAGAAATGCTATCAATAGAAAATATATAGCACCGTGACAGAGATACTTAGTGAGGTTAGGTTCGAACAAATTTCTCAACGCTTTAAACAAAATTTAGATACCTATCTTGAAAGCACGAAGAAAATGAATTAAATGAAACAATTTTCAATCAGGAATGATACTTTTGATAATAATTGTTGATTATTTTTGAAAACGATAATCATTTTATCGAGAAAGGATTATATTTTAATATTGTAAATTTAATGAAAGAAATAAATGTTTATAGTAAATTTCACATTCATAGTTTCACCTTTCCTATTTATATATTCATTTAAATTTCATATTATTAAATTCAATCAAATTAAAATTAAAATTCATTATTCTGACATGAAAACTATCGTTTCAAATATTCGAGAAAAAAAAAAAGAAGCACGAATGAAACTATTAACTTATTATTATAACACCAATCGTTGTTCTAAGAAGTACAATTTACTCTGTCGTAATCGAACGTTTAATAATCTCGTGCAATTTCAAATTCGCGTGCATATCGATCATACCATGTGTATAGCATAATAGCTTTTGAAGAGTTAAGAAAAAATATAAAATACAGATTATAGAATTGTACAGAAATATTATAAAATTAAATAATTAAATAACATAAGTAGACGATGTGAATGGAACGAAACACATTAAGTGCACGAACAGCATTCACATAAGACTGTCTGCGAGATGATCTGATCTGTTGCCCAGGGCAAAGAGAAACTTGTTCCGCTAGTTACTATTAATCGGAAATTGTTTAACTTGTCTGATAAACATCTGATTGGTCTATAAGTATACAGCGTGCAACGTAACGTTCGTTGTCGTTATCAATCGTGAAATGTATAATTCCATACCTTAATATGATGCTACTTCTCTTTCAGCACATAATCATTTAGAACACGTCCAAGACATTGAAATAACTTTATCGTATCACTGACTGCACTGACTCTTTCATTTGTGAAAATTACACTCACTAAACTTTATCACCGTTATATGCGTCGCCATTTAATATTACATGCGCGAAATTGAAACGCGCATTTGAATTCAGACACTCATCCCTCTGGTGGTGAAATAGAGTACTTGACTTGTGATCCATAGGGTCGAGTACACGAAGAACAATGAATCATAGTAAGGGTTAGATGCAGTATTGAAATAAAGAGATGGGATTTCTTTTGTAGAGTTTGACTCCCTAAAGTACTTTCAAGATGAATGACTAACACGCTGTGTATGTAAATATCTTTTAATTTTTTATTTTAATTAAAAAAAAAAGAAAAAAATTAATATTCTTCGACTATATAAAACTTAACCTATAATTTCAAATAATCGTTGCATTATTAAGTAAAGAAAGTTATTTATAGAAATATCGAAAGAAAAATCTTTAAATCTTAAAATATCACAAATAATAATAAAGAAACGATTCAATTTCTAGGTCAATTTTTCTTCCTTTTGTAAAAAAGGAAACTGTAACGCTTCGTGCTGTACCGGTTGACATCATTATCATTACCACTTTTGCGTAAAAGGAAATTGAAATCGCTCTTTAATCAAGCATACAGTGTAAGGAGAAAAACGATCAAGAAAACACGTCAACAACAGATTGGAAAATTAGAGCAGAGATGAGTGCGTGCAATGGATTCGGAAAGATCTGTCATCGCTTTCGAAAATTTCTCCCTTTTTCCTCGAGGCAGACGAAAGACCCCTTTACAACTACCCGAGTCGCGGGGAAGCTACGAGAAATGGCCCTGATAGCCTGTAAACAAGTGAAACAGAACTTTCACGGCCACAAGCTCGACCTGGTCACTTCGTTTTAGGTGTACAGATATTACATATATAGTACATACGAGGTCGGATAAAAAACGAAGCAGAAACAGCAACGGTTATCCCTAGCCTGGTCTTTGTGAGAGCGGAATCGACGCATAAAAAGGAAACAGGTTATCGAATTAAAGCGATACCGGTCCCGAGACGCGTAATTTCTATCCCCAGGCCATTCCAGAATAACATTTTGGGAGGCAACGGTACACGCCTCGGGCGAATCTTTCGATAGCTTCCATCTTTGATTCTCGATTTATGAGTTTGAATCTATTCCAAATATATAGCGAACGTTCGTATTCGCGGGTGAAAAAATGACGGATATTATTTGTTTACAGACACGTCTTTCCACTATAGTACCATGGAAACCCAGGCGAAAAAATGCTTCATACGCAATAAGATCGTTTTCGTTTACTTACAAACTCGGATGGATCACATTACACTCTACGCTTTACAACGCCATGGTTGGGAGATGTTCAAGATAGTGTCTAGAACGCGTGACGAATACACACACTTTTCTAACACACTCCAATGGATTTCCAGTTAGATAATAATAAAAGTCAAAAAAAGAAAAAAAGGAACATGTTTATCGATTGCACGTGCGAAAATTATAGTGTAAAAGTAAATGTTTCTCGGAAAAAGGTTATGTTACGCGTTCAACCGCGAAATACAGTATCACGATTGTTTACTAAATTACACAATTACACGTTACAGAGAAACGAGTTCGAAAAATGTAACAATGAAATGTGCAAATTGATTTCGTATCATTACTTTGCTGCTTTTTTTCACGTTAATGCTCTACAAGAATCTTATCATTTCAATATTTGCAATTACGACACATAATGATTGTTTTCTCTGCAATATCGATCACTTTATCGTGTTATTCGTAATAGATTAATTTATTTATCTGTCGGTCAGGAACTATCGTTAAAGCTTATCGAAAGTATAAACAAAAAAAAATTACTCAAAGTTATATACGTATGTATATTAACTGACATTTACACACACGTGCGATCGTTAAATTTTTCGTCACTTTCGTGCAGTTTGCTATGTTTGTTTCTATTTCCCACACACACGTGTCTTTCTACCCTCCTGCAGCAGTGACAGTGAATTAAAACAACACTTCGTGTGCTCGTGTCCGTTTATATTTAGAGCGTGGATGCACAAGAAAACGTAAGAGGCTACTTGGTAAGAGCGGAGTCACGTTGCTTACAACGTTACATGATATCGATCGCCAGACTGTTATCCGATAACGAAAGTTATTACTAATGTATCAATAAAGATTACTTATTATTTTTTACTTTTGTATCAGATGATAATGCAAGTTATTAATATGTAAATTGATATATGTTTTCAAAGTAAAAATATTCCTTCCGCAGGAATCAAATAAAGATTTTTACGAATAAGAAACGAAGACAATCGGCTTTGTCTGGTGTAGAAAAGTCAATATTATCGTGTCTGTCGGTACGACATAAAGACTTATGTACCTCGACTGTTTATAAATGGAATGATATTTCAGAGAATGATTAAATTCGTTAATTATTTTTAAAAAAACAATAGTGATTTTCGAAGTACACAAAAATGATTAATGTATTAATTAAAATTTGCAATAATTGAAATAATCTACGACTATAAAAAATTCTGAGAATCTTTGTTATATATTTTTTCTTTACCCCTAATATTTTCTTCCCGGTCATTTCTTGAAAAGTACATTAAGGTGTACTTTACATACTTTATCGAAGTATGACAAACAACATGGTTGACACTTTTCTCGGTACGGCAATGTTTTGCACTGTAAATGTGAGACCATTGTCCGTTTGTCAATACAAGGTACCGTATGTGCACCAGTGCGATCAAACTACGCTTTCGTTATACAAATGAACACGCAAACGTATATGGTTCCTTTCTCGTGACTCGCATTTACTATGATCAAATAATAAAATAATGTCAACCGAGTACTTATTTTCTTCTAAAAGATAAAAAAAATTTAAATGCTCATACGTTTTAACGACTTTTTTCAATTTTTTACCAGGAATAAATATAAATGTTCTCCTAACCTAAAATAACCTAAACCTTTACGCTTCTGAAAACACTATAATAATGCACTGTATGCATCATCAGTGAGACTGTATTCGTTATTACACGTTTAACTTATGTATCGTTTACACACACACACATGTTCATGAATACACGTGCGTACGCTATTATGAGTAGACAAGCGTGAGATTCCTGGACAGACGCCTCTCCGCTCGTGTACGCATCTGCATTTGCGTCGAATGAGGTTAACGTTAATGAGGCACAAACATCTCCAGACACTGTAGTCAGACCTTCCCTTTTATTCACCCTGTCACGAGCCCTTGCGGCTATACTGCGCGTGCACACCATAGGAAGGTGATTTTTTCAAACCAACCATTCGTTCGTTCCACTCGATCAACGAACTACAACTACGTGGTCAACGCACGCGGCTTTGCGAGGAAACAGCCGGTTCTGACACACAAAGGGTTTCGAAAGATTTTAGAAATAATTTACGACTTCACGCGTTACAAAAATTCTTATTAGATTCGTTAAAAATATCGGAATTGCGCATGACAAAAATAACATAACCTCTAAATATAAATAATATTCTTTCGCGTAAAGAATGTTCATCTTGAAGATCAAAATATGTCATATCGTATGCACGATGATAAATCATTGCTTGGGAATAATTAATATCGCTTCAAAAACTTTCTCTATATCGTGAAGAGAAATTAAGATGAAAGATTTGAAAGGATCCATTAAACTTCTCGCAACCAACAAAACAAAACCCTACCTTACCATCGAAACAAAAAGCGATACAAAATATTCGATATATATATATATATGTGTGTGTGTGTATATATATATATATATACACATACATACATACATATATATATCCCAGGTAGAAATCTTTTGAATCGTGTCTTCTTTCCGAAGACCATATATCACTGGTCTTGGGTCACCAATAAATACAAAGTGTACGGTGCCTGTTTACCGTTATATTCGTTCTAGAGACTGGTCCTTATCAAATGCACGCTATTGCACACATTTATGTATCGAGACGTGATATCAAAAAGTACTTACTCCGTACAGAGATTTCAATTTTACGTGATTAAGGGCAGGCACATCCACCATGGAACACTTAAGAAGAATAGTCGTAGTTTGGCTGGGCATTTTTCTGCAAGCCTCTGTTCACTTGTCACGTGTAACAAAACTGGCGGCACGACACTAGCGTGGGAAACGTCCATTGGTGTCCGCGACTATGATCTATCGATATCGTCTTACACAAGCTTTAAAACGCAGACCGAAAGGCACGAAAGAAAAAAATGAAAACAAAACTAAGTATATCGGTTATTACGATGTTACGATAGACACACGAAATTGTTAAGATTCTCAAAAAGATAACCAAAATAAATGCCGAGGGAACACAAGCATTCGATGAGTATAAAAATTCGAGTTCTCGTTTTCGCGGCAGTGAACGAATGGCAGTGTATCGTTACCGATCAAATTTTAGATACAACGATGTTTCGTTTCCTTTTTCTTTCAACGGACTAACAATATATTCGATCGTCAACATCTATAATCACGCGTCTATCACACAATCATTTAAACGTGCTCGTAACAGAGTACCTCCCGTACCGAACATGCTCTTGCCTGCTCGCCTGACTGACTGACTGGTTTTCACTCACTCTCACACAACGCGAAACCGAGTGGAATTGTAGCCACATCTCTCCCCACCGCGGAACCCTTCCTTATCCCCTCCAAAGAAGTTAGAGCCAATCGTTGCCGCAAAGAACGCATATACGTGTGCGTGCACACGTTTAAAGATTTCACATGCGAAAGTGCGTGTCAGTGCACTGACACTGATGCATGTATGCTGAATTTTCACGTTACGTGTATACGTGCATGCACGTTTTATCCCAAGCAAATGTATAGAGTATCGCGGTGGAAGATATACGGAAGAAAATTGGTAAAATTAATTTCGTCGAAAAAAGATGATTTAAAATGAAACAGATAAAGCGTGACATGAATCGCGTTTGCTTGTGGAATTTAGGCGAAGAAAATAACGGATTTTTCGTGACGTTGCTTCACGATAAAAAATGAATCAATCTATGGAATATTTTAATAGTTTACTCTTAAATTCTTTTTTCTCGTCCAATTTGTTACTGTTCATACGTTTTTTTTTACATTACAAATTAATAGATAATAGATTATTTTTCTCAATCCTTCGTGTTCTCAACAATTACAAAAATATGAGGTTAGGTTATAGAAATAATTATAATTAATAAAATTTTCGATATTTTAATAAAATTAAATATATAATATAACAAATATAAATGATTAAAAAGATAATTTTCTTTACAGACAAATAAATAAAAGAAAATAAATTAATAGAACTCAATTATGTCGTGATATGTACATATGCAAACTACATATTACACAACATTTAGCATAAGTAAATGCACTTTCACTGTCATCTACCGGTTTTAATTACACGATGTAAAGGAAGTTTCGAATCTGATCAATCTGTTCGTCCACCTCTGCTACGATTTATATTAAGAAAAATCTTTTCAAATAGAAATATGTGTATTTATAGACATTGCGAGATTAATTTTTATTGACGATACAATATAAAATTCTCACAATTGATGACGATCTCATCAGTAATTTTATTTCCAGTAAAATACTACGAGATTCGACTACGTATTTAAATTCGCGGAAACATGTGACTCATTCATTCATTCATTCATAAGAAATCATTGGTTATTTTTTATCTAATTAATATTAAATTTAATCTTTAAAAATTCAAAAAAGATATATTTATCTCATATTCGATAAAAATTATTAATAAATTTATCAATAAATAAATCAATTTTATTTATGTTTCAAAATTTCCTCGATTTTCAAATATTTAATTCAAAATTCTTGTACTCTTGTAAAAAATTTTGAAAATTATTCTTTCGATGTATTCTATTGTAAAATAATTTTTGTATTAATACCTTGAGAAATAGAATTTTTAATAGAAACAATGAGTAAATTTTGAAATATTTATCATATAAATTTATCTATATAAATGTATCATCGATATTCACAAACTTATAATATGTAATTATTCGTAATATAAAAGATATAATAAGATAAGATATACAATCAGATTTACAATCGTTATCAAAGATTAAAATAAACAATTTTCAAAGTCGACAATGAATTAAAATTATTCTTTCACGTTACCATATATAATGTATGAATAATAAAATCAGATTAATTATCACAAAAATAACTATTTATATCATTTCCACAATCGAGAACATGGAATGTAACAATTTCCACTGATACGATATTTGCGAAACAATCATGATAAGAAGAGGGAAATAACGCACCAAAGGATAACTCGTTTTTTCCCCTAACGATCAACGGAAAATCTAAAGTCACAATTAATAACTGCGTCACTTTGTTGCGATATCCATGTAGACCACACATTGTTTAAATATGGATCGATATAACCTATATAATTTTTAAATTGGCAAAACTCGAATACGAAACTTTGTAAGATTTCGAAACTTTTGAAATTGTCGAAACATAAAATGCTTATTTTTTTAAGAATTACTTTAATTTTACCAATAACTAAAATCTTGAAAAATTTCGACTTCTGAAACTTAGTTTTGTAATCAATCAATAAGATAAGAACAATCATATTTTTCCTTTCCATTAAATTTTCATTCTTAGAAACTATCGTAATATCAATCAATTTTATTAATTAAATAAAAACAAATTCACAACATTTGTCGCAACATTCTCTTTACTATTCCTCTTGAATTCACAGAGAATTTCGAATCACGAGAAAGATTCATTTTTACGTTTCGAAATTTCGAGCGTCATAATTGTACGATCTCGCGCAGACGGCGCATGCGCGCATGAAACAGGAAGAACAGCGGCGGACATTTTTTTTTATTTCTCGGATCGAGCGTGACCGCATGTTACGCTGCTTCGCCACGTTTTATCGGCTTAAGATCAATGTGTCAAAGTTATGCCACGCATTCGTATCCGAAGGTGATACGAGCTGGACGTTATCCAACGACCGCACAGAGAGAACCGCAGACAACTCGATCGCCCGGCAGATTCTAGTTACGAGACAGGTGACGAAGTTTTCTTCCTTCCCTCTGCACTTGTCGACGTCGCTCATTTGGGCGGGGGGAGGGATACAGCGTAGAAATAGTAACGATACGTGTTTTGAAAATATATTGACAGTAAACATCGATGTTTTTACCATCGACATTCGGAGATATATTGAAAGTAACAATATTTTTCTGATGGATTTCAATGTTTTCAGTTTTTACGAGGTTGGAATTTAATACTTGAAAACTCAGCATATGGTAAGTTTGATTATTTTTGTTTTTTTCTTTGTTATGACTGGTGTTCTCATTATTCTTTGTCACTTGTGAAAATTATGGTCGAATTGTTTGTAAATTGTAATTTGGGGATAGATGCGATGGGATGGAAAATAGTAAGCAAGAATAATAAAAATTTAATTTTTATCATTTTATTATTAAGACAAATTTTTTCGATGGAATTAAATCGATATTAAATTGTAATTATTATATAATTTAATATTAATTCAATGAATTCTGAATGAAGCATTAATTATTCCAATCTTTTGGAAATTATGTATAAAGAATTATTAATTTTTTATATTTTCAGCATATCCAACTGATTACAAATATACAATTTTTAATAATTTTAATATTTGCAGAAAGAAGACGAATAAAATGGAAATATGGAAATATTATGTAATTAAAATAATAGCAACAGAAAATTTATGTAATATTATTAAATTTCAATTACATTTCAATAATCATTTATGTCATATAAAGTATGAAGAAAGAAATTTATATTACTAATGTATGCAATAGATATACATTATATCTAGCTGCTTCGAATCGTACAAAATGAATATCAACTAAAGAAACTTTACGTTTAAAAAGAACACTTAACATTAATTTCTACATTTGAATGCGTACATTAACATAAATATCTAAATTCTTATATCTAACTCTTTTAATTTCTAATGTTCAATTATTTGATGTTATATTAAGTAGATAAATATTATGATTATAATCAAGAACTCGAAAAACCTGTATCGACTGGTCGAACAACTCGTCGAATTATTTAGCTAAGATATTATTTAAAACTATAAATTATAAGCAATTCTATACCTTCAATTTTATTAGAACTTCAATAATTGAATGTCCAGTAATATTAACACGAAATTAGATTATTTAAATAAATGTTATAATAATTAATAAGAATATTACGAGTATTTAAATAATTAATGAAACTATTAATTATAAAACGTTTTGTATAGAAGTGTTTCAAGCTTAAGATGATTCCATTTGTTATATATTCTCACATCATATCGGTATTATCTAATGACATAATACGATGCAACGATAATTGTAATTTTATTACTGCATTATATCACATTAATACTGTATATCCATATCAAAAACATTTATGTATTAATACTAAATGAAAAATAAATAAATTTCTATAAAAGAAATAAACGACACTTTTCGTCCAAAATTAGAAAAAAATACATTAACTTTTTCAACTCGTCGATCCTCAAATCCTTGTTCACGTATTTTTATCTCTCTAAATCTTATTGTGAGAGTCATTGTCTCCTCAAGAATTTTATTTCATTATGAAATGTATGATAAAAGCATCGTCAAATTTTAATTATAAATTTAATAACGAGATAATAACTCGACAAATATTGTGGCATCAAATTCTTTAATATGACAGATAACATTAGAATGCTAATACATTTAAGAATAAAGAATAGTTATTGAGTGTACTTTTTGTAAATTTGCAGACACTGCAAATGAGAATAATAATCGTCCAACAACAATTTTCGCGCAGAAAAATAAATCTTAAAAATTTCATCCTCGAATATATATTCCTAATACATATTCTTTGAATCAAAGATGCATCACGATGCAACTTTCACGTTGACACTCGACAGCGACCCACAATGGAGAGGAGCACGCAACAAGTAATGCATACACGTAACCCGTATATTTCCAATTATTGAACAACTTGAGAGAAGATAACGACTCGCGTAATCGTTCAATCCTCGCTCGATCACGCAATTATAATCCATCATTAATCCATCATTTGTCCTCGAAACGGACGAAAAGTCATGGAAAGCCAAAAATAAAAGCAGAAATCGGATTTCCAAACTTTCCATCCATCGTTTTCCAACCGCAATCTCGCCAATCTTGTGATCAATTCCCCCGTAAATAGGGAAACGGAATTGCAGCGATGAAACGAAGGATCGTTCGAAAAAAAAATTGGCACAGTCCACTTTCTTATCGACTAAATATTTATCAACGTTTCTATCTGTTTTACGAGCCTAGTATATTTTCACAGTGACACAAATTTTTTGAAATGTCACGGTTTCACCATTAACCATCATGGCAATAACGTCAATTAAAAATGTTCGCAAAGTGTTTACTGTTGGCGCCGGCAATATTGTCGGAGAGACTTTTGTACAAACAATTGAAAACACGGATGAATACGAGCATTGTAATGAATGCAAATTTATGTTTTCTGCGTATGCACTGATAAGAGTGAAAGAGAAAAAAGAAAGAAGGAAAAAGTTGCGGCAATTTACGAATTTTAATTTGCGAGTAACACGTATATAAATATATATTTTTCAAATACGTGTCTTCCTACACTTTTATTTATTATTGTAAGATCTGAATTTAATTAATTGAAAGTGTAATTTTAATTTAAAAGTAATCCATTAGTGTTTGAGTTTATAATTAAAATAAGTAATTGAAATACTCTCGAAGAACATTGAAATTTATTCAATAATTTGTTCGATTTTTCGATCACAATAAGACACGAGTTAATTTTTTTATTGATCGAAAAAATAACTTGTTCATTGCTTCACATTTTTTTCGATCTCACTTAGGCGACACACTTCAAAACACCGTCTTTATTTACTCGATGAAAATTCCACTATTTTCACTCACTATCGTGATGTATCCATGATTCACGTGTTAACGAATATTTGCATTTTTCCCACAAATATTTACCTTTGCACATTAATTTCCGAACACATGGATGCTCGTATTTTTCGATGTTCGTAAAAATTTAAAACACGTATAAAAGGATATAATTCGTACAATATTTTTGTGCGCCAAGTTATTGACACCAGATAAAACGATGTTTGCTCTTCACTGATACTCGTATTATGAATTATAAATGCCGAGCTCGTTCTCGTTTTTTTTATCGAATGTGCGTTCTTATATCAACACTTTATGCGTGAAACAAGAACAAAGTTTATTACATCAAATTCTCGTTAACACTCGTTATCAACGGATGCAGCTCTCATCAGGAGTTACTGTTCGAGTGATTGATTTATTCTTTATAACGCACACATTAGCATAAACATAAACATTTCGCTCTCCCATAAACTCGAATTAAATAGATTTATTTGTCAATAATAATAATAATTTTTAATTACGAACCGTTGAAAAACCGATATCAAAATCGAACATTTTTCAAGATAATCATTTTACAATAATTACATAATTGCATCGATATTTTTATGCTAACAGTTGAAAAACCGATATCAAAATCGAACTGCACATTTTTGAAGATAATCATTTTACAATAATTACATCGATATTTTTATGCTAATAAGATAATAAAGTAGTAAATGCTTACGTATAACAATATCTTATCAATAAATTTTGCTAACAAAATATCTCGCATATATCTCGTTATAAATATCGAAAATTGCAAAACAATTTTAACACTAGAATAATCCAATAAATTATACCAATAAAGATAGTTAGAGATTAATTTTTTTAATTTTAAAAAACTAAACTAATCGATGCTAATTTTTGAATAACACGTTAAATCAAAAACAATCGATACCTTTTCATATCCTTCTTGAATAAACACAAAAAAAAAAAAAAGAAAAAAGTGGAAAAGTATTATCTCTAATTTTTCCCTCACGACGAGAGGTCGGTTTTTATGTTAGAGGACTTTGGGCAACGTAAGTGGACAACAAGAAGGGGGCCGCGGATCCTATTATGCTGCCGCGTGGGTGTTTCAATGTGTGCACGAGATTCGAGCACACGTCTTTGTTGGCGAGAGAACCGTGTTGAGGGAGGGAAAAAAAAAAAAAAAAAAAAGAAGAAGAAGAAGGAAACGACGACGCGGAGGAAGAGACAGACAGTGCGCTCCTGCCCGGCCAGACAGCTGTCTGACCTGATTCTACGAAAGGGTTTCCAATCACGATGACAAGGTGGGCGAGTGTTTCAAAGAACGAGTCACTGGCCAGATGCATTGCTGTGAGAAACGCGACTGTGTTCCGTTTCTCAAAAGGAAAAGAAGAAGAGGAAG
Source organism: Apis florea (assembly GCF_048593485.1). Classification (NCBI taxonomy): domain Eukaryota; kingdom Metazoa; phylum Arthropoda; class Insecta; order Hymenoptera; family Apidae; genus Apis; species Apis florea. The sequence continues at coordinate 1,145,202 of NW_028256653.1, read as the reverse complement.
AAGGAGAAAAAAGATCAGAGTCGAGTTCGTTGGGGTGAAAAACCTGGGGACCTTCCACCACGTGGTATTTTTTTTTTTTTTTTTTTTGATTTCGTGGTTGAGTCGATATTCGTGTGCGTTTAACCACTCTCCGGTTTTTTTTAATGGTTTACACGTGGCTCTTGTGTATTCCTCGTGATATACGAGCCATTCAAACGTCAAATTGCTACGAATTTGTCACGTTTTCTTTTTTTTTTAATATCAAAAATACGAGAGAGTATTATCTCAGAAGAGAGATCTGGGTTTTTCAAACTTGGAATTAATCTTGGAAAAAAAAAAAATATTTCTCGAGTGAATATATCATTCGAATTCGTTCTCTGGAAGTTTTCTTCTTCTTCTTCTTCTTCAAAAAAAAAGTGAAAAACATTCGATTTTATGCTGAAACGAAACAGCGCAAACATTTTTCCAGCGAAGAAAACGGCGAAAGTCGTCTTACATCCTCCAACTATCGATCGAGAATTTAAACGCGTACGACCATTTTTCGCATCGCTGTTTCGAGGAAGGGATGATGATGCTTTGACACGTTTGATAGATGGCGTCCCATTCTCGGAATAAGCTGGGCCCGTGTAACAGGCAGAGATGGTTAATTGGCGATAATATTCACAAATTGAACGACATAGGATCAAGAGAAAGGTCATTCGTTCCGTCTCTAACTCTCTCCCATCTTTAGATATTACATATTGCTAACGATCAAACATTCGACGAGTTAATTGTTTCATCGATAACAACAACAACCACGAGGATTAATCTCTCGAAGAATTCGAGAAACGCCTGTTATTCACGAGGTGAAACAGATAGTCATGATTTCACCTGCCACGCAATTTTACACGTGACCAATTGCTATTAATGACTCACTCACGTGTCGGAAATCCGTACCTGAGTAACAGAGATTCTGCAACTTTTACTGACTAATTCCATTGCTAATTCCAAGGAGAATTTTATATATTCTGTTCGTAACATATATATATATATATATTTTTAATAATAAAAACGAATATGGTATAATTTTAAATGTAATAAATTCAAGCTCACAGTAGGATAACAATAAACAATTAATTAAGCTTTTATTTAATAATTAAGAAACAAAACGAGGGAATTTCGTTTGTACGACAATGAACAAATAACTCGTTTCGTCAAGGAAAATATTATTCCTTAATAAAGTTGAATCTACCACTTATAGATCTTAATATTTTTTGAAAATTAAATTACACGGCGCCATTATCCCTTTTAATCAAATCTCACAAACTTTAGAAACGCTTCACAACGACATTCGTCGTCCCACGCGAGAGGAATAAACGCTTTGTACGCATTAGCGATAGAAAATGTCCTACTACCTGTTCGTATCAATGGAACATTGGTCGAGAGCATACATAGGTGTAACAAAGGCTCTCCTACAATTTAGAAACGGATATACAAATTGATTCACTTTTGCTAATCAGAATCGACATTGCTTTCCCATCAACTTAATGAAAAGCACAATGAGCACGAGATAACGTAACGTGTGTGCAACGCACGATCGTTGAAAATGGAACGCGGTTAACACGCGGTTTAATCGCGAAACGAGGGGTGATTCATCCGCGTGATTTCTCGCGCGAATGAAAAAAAAAAGGAAGATTAACCACTCTTAAGGCCGATGCAACGTCTCTCCCCCTGGGAAGAAAGAAGGAGACCTTTCTCTGCTAAGCGCAATAAAACGCTTGCGTGGTTTTTAAAAACCACCCGACTTTCCGCAATTAAGATAAACCAAGATCTTTCGAAAACATTCGGAGAAAACGATTTCCTTTATCGGATGGGAAACCGGACGAAGGTTGTAGAGACAGATAAACGCCGTTTTTCGAGAACAACGAACAATAAGAATTTTGGATAAAGGGATCGGTGATGCGTGATCGTTTTATTGCCGATTTTCATAGGCGAGACGAAGAGTGTTTAACTTTATACGTAACAGTGGTTCTCAATCCTTTCGTCAGGAAATAAATTTTTACTTCGATTCACGTTATGCTGATTTAGCCTTGAATTATTGTTCGAATAATTATGTTATTTTATACTATACCTGAAGCGATTTCTTTTTCTTCTTTACTCTTATTCCGAATAAAGAGAGTCCTTTTCTTATCCGATCCTTTATGTTTTACAGCCGAGACGAAGAGCGTTAACTTTATACGTAACAGTGGTTCTCAATCCTTTCGTCAGGAAATAAATTTTTACTTCGATTCACGTTATGCTGATTTAGCCTTGAATTATTGTTCGAATAATTATGTTATTTTATACTATACCTGAAGCGATTTCTTTTTCTTCTTTACTCTTATTCCGAATAAAGAGAGTCCTTTTCTTATCCGATCCTTTATGTTTTACAGCCGAGACGAAGAGCGTTAACTTTATACGTAACAGTGGTTCTCAATCTTTTCGTCAGGAAATAAATTTTTACTTCGAATCACGTTATGCTGATTTAGCCTTGAATTATTGTTCGAATAATTATGTTATTTTATACTATACCTGAAGCGATTTCTTTTTCTTCTTTACTCTTATTCCGAATAAAGAGAGTCCTTTTCTTATCCGATCAATTACGTTTTATTGCCGATTTATTGCGAGACGAAAAGCGCAAACATTGTCGAGGCAGTTAACTTTATACGTGTTGTAACAGTGGTTCTCAATCTTTTCGTAGGCGCTGTTAAAATTTTACTCGAAACAAATTTTTACTTCGATTCACTCATTTAGCCTTAAATTATTGTTCGAAATATGTAAAAGTGGCCTTTTCTTATCCGACCAATTACGTTTTCTATCGTGAGAAACAAAACGAAGCAGCATTCTCGAATAATATTTGCTTATCGAAATATTTCAATTTTTATCTCAGATTATTTCAAGTTTTCCCCGTGCTTATGTATTCGTATCGAACGTGTGTCGTATTAATTAAAACAATTAAAACGAAGATATCGATGTGGAAGATAGTCGTGCATCAATGATTCCAAACGCAATAAGCGCAAGTGACCGTTTTACCGTGGTCAGCTGTGTGATCGTGCCATTTCTAAACGCATTCTCAGCCGATGCATACCCATAGTGAATGGCAATAATGCATGAAGTACAAGGCGCGCACGCGAAAGTAATGCGTAAAACGTAAATAAATCATGGGAGAAAGCGATGCATGTTCCTTTCTTGTTTTCCAACGGATCTGACATCTGTTTTATCTCTTCTTTCGATATTTTTTTCCTTTTTTTTTTTTTCTTTCTCGAAAAAGAAAAAAAAGAAGAAGAAGAAGAAGAAAAATAATTATCGGGGAAAAATAATCGTTATTTCGAAGGAAATTCGTTCGAAGAAAAAAAGAAAAATCCTGGTCAATCTTGATTATCACGTCTCAGTTTCTTTTCTTTGAACGAGGTGAAAATAATAATCATCGAAATTACAGTTTAGATCGATAAGATGACTATTTTCACCGAATCACACGCGGAGCGGAACGATCGGCATAAAAATTATATAATACGCACAGAAGGTGAAATCTTGAAAAAGGTGTTGCATTAAATAACAATTACTTTCTCCTACTAATGTCTAATCTTAATTTTATTATTTGGAAATAAAAGTGGAAATTATAGTGCGACGACGAGAGAGAAAATGGGATTCTGAACAAGTCAAAAAATCGTGTGAATATTCATGTGAAAGTTTTGCAAAGATCACTTGTTCCAATCGTGTTTGTATTTTTGATTAGAATAATTGAATAATTTCTTGAAGAATTAAAATAACAGAGTTTTGTGAAAAAATGTTTGAATAATATTCTTCGATCAACACACGATCTAATATATCGAAACGTTATTTCTTCCTCAATTATCTTATTATTATTAAAAATAATAACAATAATAAATGTAAAAGATAAAATCCGATCGAGCAATTTTCAAAAAAAAAAAATTGAATTATTATTATTATTATTATTATTATTATTAAGATAACACTTACTCACAGATAAGTCTACGTTTGATCGTGAAATACTTTTTTAATATCGCTTTTACGTATCGAAAATCACACAATATTAGAAAATAGCTTCATTTTTAGCTATTTTTCCATCTGTTTCGATCAAACTCACGACTCACAATTTTTATCACACACACACACACACACACACGCGTGATCATATCTATTACAACATGTATTATAACACGCTATTCATAGATATTATTTCGAAATTTTCAAATCGTGTCAAGTACACCTTATTTATATTAACTTCTATACATCCAAAACCAAGAAATGATAATTGTAACCATTAAAAAGATAACTCATATATTTTTCTTTCAATTTTTTTTTCCCACTTTAATCCTCTTCTTTCTACACGTCACGCGCAACGAACACTTTCGTGAAATATTATTTCTCCAAGAAGAAGAAGAAGAAGAAGAAGAAGGGGAAGAGGAAAAAAATTAGATAAAAAGTCAAAAGAGGAAAGAGTCAGGCACGAAAATTATTTTCCAGATACAGGAAATTTTCTCGCAGATCAGACAGAGAGAGAGAGAGATAGATGCTTGGCGCGCTTCCGCGAATTCGCGTAAAATGATAATGACAGAAATTTCTGCTCGTAACGAATTCGAGCAGAGAAAACGCGTGAAAACATTGCTCGAGAATTTCGTGTTTCCATCGTAACTTTAACGAGAGCATCCAATAACGAACACTTATTTCCGCTTAATTGCGCATAAATCAGAGAATTATTTTAAAATCGTGAGAATTATCGTCCAATGACGGCTTTCTATTATTATTATTATTATTATTATCCTCTTATAATCTTGTTGTTACGAGAGTGTTTGTAAACGTGCTTTTATATATTAATTGTTCTCCTCGATTGTTGTGCAATTTTGTACTTTTAATGCGTGCTCGTATTAATAAAATAAATCTCAAATTTTTGTGTTTATTACTACAATTCGTAATAAGGAAATTTCCTTTCTTCAGCTCAAAGAAAAGATTTGAAAGGGAGTCAAGGAGACAAGAGTGTTTCTGTATTACGAGAGTTCGAAAGATTTTATAATAAATATAATAAAAGTAATAAAGATTCGAACGTGCTTTATCACCCGTGAAATCTGATAGTATAGTTCACCCTTAGTTATCACTCTAATGATAATAATTAATTAATTAAAATTACAATCACACGCACAAGTTGGAATTGCATTCTAACATTCTTGTAAGTTTATTTCAATTCAAACAACGTAATTAATATTTCCGCGAAAGCGAATTATGAATCGAAGATAACAATTGATTGATCGAAATATCAAAATTTAAGTTTAAAAATCGACAATTTTATTTTAGAAAATAATTCCAATTATTGTAGAAATATATTGCTCGGATATATTAAACGGATCGAAAGAGGTGATCGTTTGTTCATCGATCACGTTAAACACATCGAAACATTATTCGGAAATGTGAACCGTAATATTCCGGGAAATATACTTTTACCATTTAAAAGGCGTAGTAGAGTTGAACATATTACCCCGTGGCTGAAGATAGAACGAATCGTTGGTATATTTTTCCAAGCATAATAGCCCGTTAAAACTATAAACTATAAACTAATTTTCAAGACAAGAATATAACCACTGAAAATACGTTTCTGCCACGTTATTCCCTTCGATCGTTCGAACCATCCGCGTCGAACGTTGGATAATTTATTAATTAACAATTCAAAAAAACGTGGAAAATGACAAAGCGATAACGTAATATCGGAGGGAATAACATCATCCAGGAAAAGAACGAGAGGAGGAAAAATCTCTGCATATCTCTCTATGTACGATTATTTCGTATCCTGCGGTGGAACAGATTCAGTTCAACGTCGAGTAGCGGCAAAAAAAAATGATCAATTTTCTTAATATTTCATTGCTCACAATTCCTTTCCACTTAATTCTATCTACAAACAATTTTTTTTTTTACTATTATTATTATTCAAAACTCATAGTATCAAACGCGTTCAATTTTCCTCGATGAAAATTTCTTCAAATATCGATTCTCCCGAAAATATTCATCGTTCGTTCATCCCTCACCTCCCAGACTTTATTTCGAAACGAGATGAATCCCAGGAACGGAACGACGAACGAGGGCAGCAAACTCCAAACGTGCAGATCTTTTTTTAAAGCCACGCGAGTCGTGGCCATTTTCGGTGGCGTGTATTCTCTCGAAAGGGGGGGGAGGGGAGTTTATCGTCCGAGCGAGAAGTTTAGAAATAGAAGTGGCGGTGCCGATACGCGGTAAGAAATTGTAGGAAGAAAGGCGTGAAAAAACATCACGGTGTAAAGGAACGAGGCGTGCAAAATGAAAGGCCCGCGAGCGAAATGGAGCGAAGCTCCAAGGTGTCGCGAAAACTGGCTGGCTGCAACAATGAGAAAAACGCGTAATTTTTTTTCTGTTTAATGGCAACTTGCGTGAAAAACTTTTTTTTTTTTTGCTCGTTCTTTCTTCAACCAAAGTTGAAGAGCGACGATTGAGGAAAGGATGTTTAAAGATGTCCGGATCACGGATTTAAACTTTTTAGAGAATGTGTTAATTAATCAAGGTATTATAAGTAAATAACATATTTGAGCAACGATTACTTTATATATAAGTTTCGACTCGTTGTTCGAAGCAGATTTTCAAATCCGCGTGTCAACAATTCTATCAAGATTTTTTCTTATCTAACGACAATTATGAAATCCATCTATTAACGAATTAATGAAAATTAATGACGAGATTGCGCAAAGCCACGAGCAAACAATAAACACGACGAAATATAATAAACCGGAATTTCACAACTTTCTAAGATCAACGTTCGTAGACATACATTCCGACTTATTAGCGGTGCATTAAATCCGACATTTCACAACAGTTCCTTTTCTCAAGGAGCAACCGCGTGTTCCATTTTCCTCGAGACTAGTCCTATCGTCGGCCGAACGGTTGATATACCCGCGGAATTCGTTCATTACGTTTCGTTGAAATAACAGGAGAAGTTGAGATATTGCAAATTTTCTAAAAAAAAAAGAAATAAACAGGGAAAAAAAGGAGAGAGAGAGAGAGAGAGAATATATCACCCGATACTTACCACTTGTCCCAGTTTAAGAAGAACGAGTTCCATTGTTAATACGGTCGATAGCCCCGAGAAATTAGATTCCACGAAGTTACACTATATAAAGTTTCATAAATACGGGTCGGCTGCGAAATACAAAGAAGACAGGATGTTGCAAACGCCACCATATTGGCTGCCACAATCGTGCAATATCGCGGATAATTGTCCTCCGCCGCGTTCCACTCAAGATTCCCTGGAAATTGGCATGGAATGACGAGCGAATCGATCGATCCACCTTTCGATTTTTCTTCAATTTTCTTCGTCCGCTCGCAGCGATTCGGCCAAGATTTGATGAGAATCTACGCGCTTGGACGGCGAGAGAGGTTAGGTTAGGTTGTTAAAGAAAAAGTTAATAGCTGTATTAGCCGCCAGAGGGAATTAACGCGTCGTTTATATTTCATTTTTATTGCGAAGAAAGGAAGTTAATCTTTCGACTAATTTTTTCACCTTTTTACACCTTTTACAGCTCGTTTACAACTTCGCGACGCTTATTAATAATAATATTTATTTATCGAGCATATAATTGTTTAATACGACACATTTCGAAACATTGAAAACATTATAGATAGTGCTTTTCAATAATCTTCTTCCTCTCAGGAGGGGATTTTATTAATATTTATCAAATTGTTTGTAAATAATTTTCTCTCATTGTGTCAGCCAAACATATCGTACCATTTTCGCTTTCACTTGTGAAATAAGTTCACTCGCCCAATTTATTATTATATACACGTTCACGCGCTATAAATTTCCTTTTGTTTAAATTATCGTTACGTTTCTCGAACCTATCTACGCCATGTGTGCTATAACATCAGTCCACAAGTTTTGTCCGGATAAAAGTTTTCGGTAAATTATATCTATAACTACGTAGCTCTCAGGAAGCTTCGTTTTACGATAAAATCTTTTTATCCGCATACATGAAAAAAAAAAAAAGAAGAAGAAAGGAAAGAAAAAGAAAAGTATTTCCAGTTGTAATCCTCGACGCGACAGATAAGCGTGGGACGTTCATAGAGATAAGGTTTGAAGGTAGCCCCGTTTCAAACGTCATCGAAATCTGTCGAGGAAACGAACGAGATCACGTGTACAGATTAGTAAGAAGTGACCAGTTCGTGCCGTTCCTCGCGATTAAACTTGCAATTGTGCATTAGTCGGCGGAAGTGAGTCACGCGTTTCGACCATTAACGGCCAAACTTTGACGGCTCAGTGTCGACAGGTGAACGGCTTTATAGTTTACCCTTTTCGAGTAGATCCTTTAGAATTCTTTTTTATTTTACAATCTCTCAAAACAATTTACACATTTTTCACGTTTTTATAATTATGAGAATATTGTAAACGGAGATAAATAATAGATTCAACAACGTTTGGAAATTGAAATAGCGAATCGTGGCCGACTTTAAACGAACCGTCTTGCGAAATTGAATTAATCGTGAGAAGTAAATTGTAATTCTACATCACCAATCCCACTAATTAAATTATCGTTCCAACCAGCAAACAACTTGTACGATGCGAAATGATTAGAAAAGAAACATCTCTTCCCTTCATCTTTCTTGCATCGCGTCGTTCGTTCTATTTCCGCGTCCAACGATAATCCTTTTGCTGACAGAACGCTGTTTCCTCCTCGCTACTCCTCGTCGATGAATCACCTCATCTACGATCTCGTTGTGAATGAAAATATGTACTCGTTGTCATGGCGACCAGGTGAGAGGAGCGCGCGTACTTTAAGAAGTTCCGCCTTTATGAATGAGCCAATCCACACACACACACACACATCGTGTTCAATGATGTATTCGCAACGTCGAGTGGCACGTGTTGAACGACGTTTGCCACGTGAACGCGAATTGCTTCTTTCATTGAAGGGGAGGGGGGGTGGACGTCGTGCAACGACCGCAGGGGGCGGTCAAAGTTCATCATACTCTCTCTCTCTCTCTCTTCTTCGTATCAATCGCGGAGCTGTTTTCTTCGATGAAAGGGTTGGGTTAACACGCGATGATATTGCGTGAGAACGAACACTGGATTTATTGGCCACTTTGGTTGAAGTAGATTTCATCCATCATCCCCGCGTATCATTCCGTGGGACATCCTTCGGGAGGATGGAGATTTGTTTTATTATTAACACTAAACCTACCGACATTTCGTGTATACCTATTCGTACCATGAAAAAAAAAACTGGATTCGTAAAGTGAACGATACAAAAATGGGTTGTATCTACATTACAGAAAGAGTCATATGGCGATACTTTGTATACAAGAAATTCTAAACGAAATTTCATTTGATCGTGGTAGGTTTGGTGGTGATGGATTTTTGTATTTTCTGCAAATTTTAGAAGAAATGGAATTGATTTTTATTCTTTTTAAATATGATAATCTATCGTATTGTGGATATTTAACGCATAAATATACATTTAACGTTGGATATCCATCTTCGTTTTCTAGAGCAACAATTGATTTAATTTAAGTATAAACTGATATTATCTGTGAATTTTTCTATTTGCTTTAGAATCGAGAAGACGACGTAACGGGGACGAAAGATATTTCTGAGAATAATTAATTAAGAGATATCGATATCTCGTGTCGATATTTCTGTAAAATTTCTGTAAAAGGAGAAAAAAAAAAAAATTTCGACTGCAAATATTTGCCCTTGGAAGGGGTTGATAAATCCGCATCGACCTTTCCCCCTCCTCCTTAAAAATGGCGTAAAAGGCGAACTGGGACGTCTGAAAGATCCCCGAGGTATTAAATAACGGCATTAGGGAGAAGGTATGGAAAGCGGGCGTCGTTTCTAGAAGTTTGTCGTCCTCGTTTCGAAGTAATTTTTCCAACGCCTTGCCGTAGAATAGAAAAGGATTTCGCAGAGGAATTTGAACTTTCGGGGGGCGGACAAAAAGCCTTCCACCATTTTGTCGGCCACCATTCAGAGAATTTATCGTATTCCACGATTATATTGAAATCTTTCCAGGATATAAATCGAAACGCGTTTTTTCTAACAATACTTCAAACTCTTCTATTCAAGCATAGATTGGAGAAATATAACGCGCCAATATATTATTTGAATCATATGATGATTCAAACTGCCGATAAAATGTCGTTTTAATTCATCCACGCGATTAGATTATTCTATAAGGATAGTTGTTCCCGATGTTTCGTTAAACAGATACGAGATAAATTATCAATTTGACTCTAATAATCATGCACATATGATACAAGAATAATGTATTTACACGATAATGATAATACGCTTGATCATTGTCCAATTGTAAGTTCTATGCTTTAAAACATACGTATAATATTTGTCGAATGAAAAATAAAATACTCGTAAAACTCGTAGTTTTAACTCGATTACAAGAGTTATTCATTGTTGACAGCAATGATGATGATTAAAAATGATTGAAAACTTTGAAAAAAAAAACATTACACCAACGTTAAAATTACAAAATCAAGAATGATAGAAACGAAGAAACACTTCTTTAAATATCCGTTAAACAGGATAAATATCTATTCTCGAAAATCGAACAATTTCACAACCTACTTTTATGTCCACGTTCTTTCATTCCAAACGTCAACGATGCATCAAAAATATCACATATCTGCAGGTTGAATCGTGGGGAAGATTTGGTTAAGATAGACTGCGTTCAAACGAAGAGCCTCTAAGAACGAGAAACGAAAGTTCATTCGAACCATCACGAGTTTATCCTTGTAGCAAGCGTTTAGCGCCCCACTCGAGAGAATCTCGAACTTGGGCCTTAGATTATTCCCCTTGGGACTGGCAAAGCAATCGTTCGCAGCCTTTTATCGGGGCTAACGATAAGCGAAACGATAGCGGATCTCTTTTTCCACCAGATATCTCTCGGTCTACCATCTGCGACGCAAAATCCCAACTACTTCCTGCTGCGATTTTTTTCACTTAATCGTCGCCAACAGTCGCGCAGTTCTGTCTTTCTTTGTTCGATTATCGAGCGAGGCTAATACTTCGCGAGTACTGCTTTATGCGAATGAAAAATAAGACGAAGTTTCTTCGACGAACGAGATACTCGAAAAATGCTTCTCCTTTCTTTTCCCATTTATTTTCTTATACGTCGTTAAGAATTGCAATTTCTTGGCAAGTTTTGATCTTTGAATTGCAAACAATTGATAATAATTTTTCGATAAATTGTTGGATTATATTATAAATATTATATAATACGAATTATGGTCTATTTGAAAGGAAGAGACATTTCAGGTGGATCTTGGGAATTGGGCAGGAAGTTTTAGATTAGAAGAGATAAGAAAGTTGAGTCGAGTCGAGGGATAGAGAGATGAAACAATTTGCGCGAAACGGCGTAATACTCATAGATCATAGTGTTCGCAGGTTAACGTCTAATCCAGCAAAATTCTCATTTACGAGTGATTAATATTGCATCCACGCACACCGCCCACGTGTGTTAGATTTGCGAATCTTCTCGGCCCACGCTTGGCATTGTATCGCAATACAACGATTCAAAGACCTCGTCTACTGCAGATTCTCGTGAATCATCGATACCTCCAACTGCCTTCTATCCGTTTCTTAACCCTAGACGGGGGGCTGACTCCATCTTTTCTTTTCTCTTTTCCAGTTAAACTTTCTTTCTTCATCCGTTTTTTTTTCTTTCTTTCTTTTTCATTACAAAAAATTTTAACTCCTGACAATTTTATCTATCCACATACGATTTATCGAAGACAATTTATAGATTTTAATTTAATGAGATTATTTTATGTTATCTTGATTCCGCTTCGTCCAACTCAAAATTGAATTGAATCATAATTTGATAAACGCGTTTCAAGGGATATTTTTATTAATTTTTGTATCTTTCTCTTTCTCTCTCTCAAAAATTTGCTGATTTCAATATCAAAGTTTTCTAGGGATAAAAATAATTTCAACGGTGAGGTGAATTTTATTTAGAAAAACGAGTCTAAAGAGGAGAGTTTCCCGCTCGAAACGAGCTAAGAAAATCCTATGTACGCCCACCAGATTCGAAGATACAGCGGTTTCAAATTTTTCAAAATTATAAAAAAAAAAATTTTCCTTTTCTTTGTGTTATATCTTATTTTATAACTTGTAAAATTTTGTAGTTATCTTTATACTGCACAACTCTATTTGTTTAATTAATATAATAATAACAATATATAGAGTATGATATTTTTTTCACTACGGTTTCAAATTTTTCAAAATTGTAAAAAATAAAAATTTTCTTTGTATATCCTATTTTATAACTTGTAAAATTTTGTAATTATCTTTATACTGCACAACTCTATTTGTTTAATTAATATAATAATAACAATATATAGAGTATAATATTTTTTTCACTACGGTTTCAAATTTTTCAAAATTGTAAAAAATAAAAATTTTCTTTGTATATCCTATTTTATAACTTGTAAAATTATATAGTTATCTTCATACTGCACAACTCTATTTGTTTAATTAATATAATAATAATACATAGAGTATGATATTTTATTCGCTACGGTTTCAAATTTTTCAAAATTGTAAAAAATAAAAATTTTCTTTGTATATCCTATTTTATAACTTGTAAAATTATATAGTTATCTTCATAGTGCACAACTATATTTGTTTAATTAATATAATAATAATATATAACAGTATAATATTTTATTCACTACGGTTTCAAATTTTTCAAAATTATAAGAAATAAAAATTTTCTTTGTGTTACATCCTATTTTATAACTTGTAAAATTTTGTAGTTATCTTTATACTGCACAACTCTATTTGTTTAATTAATATAATAATAATAATATATAGAGTATGATATTTTTTTCACTACGGTTTCAAATTTTTCAAAATTGTAAGAAATAAAAATTTTCTTTGTATATCCTATTTTATAACTTGTAAAATTTTGTAGTTATCTTTATACTGCACAACTCTATTTGTTTAATTAATATAATAATAACAATACATAGAGTATAATATTTTTTTCACTACGGTTTCAAATTTTTCAAAATTGTAAAAAATAAAAATTTTCTTTGTATATCCTATTTTATAACTTGTAAAATTATATAGTTATCTTCATACTGCACAACTATATTTGTTTAATTAATATAATAATAATATATAACAGTATAATATTTTATTCACTACGCTCTTGACACGGAGAACGGAGAGAAACACGTTCGTTTCGTTCCGTGTCCGGAAATCGACTGCGAATATAAACAGCTATAACCGTTGTGTTATTATTTCATGGATCGTGTTTCACGTTCCCTACAATATCCATAATAACATTTTAATAATATTCGTAATAATCCTAATCGTCACGTCACTTTTTAACAATCGGTATTATATTATTACCTTTTTTACGTTTCATTAAATTTGCATCCATTGCAAAATTTAAAAAAAAATCAAAAATACTTTTTTGAAGATGGCGTTCCAACCGTTTGAGGGACACGAAAAATGGAGGAGTCGATAATCGATGATGACGGTGATCTGAAATAATTTCTAACCCAAGGGAGCCATTTTTGTTCCGGATCTTGGAACTTATAAATTCCATTAATGCCAAGGCTTCGAAAACCCGGCGGGACACGCGTCCAATCAACGCGAATTCCCAGCTAACTAGTGAATTTATATGGACGAGCGTAATTTACTATTTAACGATTTGCCGCAATTGCTTCATCCCCCTTTCACAATTCGCCACACTTTCGAATATTAAATGTTAAGGCAGATAAATATTAGAATAGCAATTAATTGTATGGAAAAATTCTTTTCCGCTATTCGCATATTCCGAAACACTTTTTAGCTCGTTGCAAATCAATTATAAAATTATTTTTTCATCGATTCTATGAATTTCTTAATTTATAATTTTCGTAGAAAAAGGTTAATTTATTATTGCAAAAAATTTTATAAAACTATAAATTTATAAGACTGGAAAAATTATATAGTTATATCCAAAGATTAATTTCACATTTACGTAACTGTTTTATACGCTGAATCTGAAAAATTATATTCTTTTGCGAATGAATAAATATACAATTTTAATTTTTCCTTGATAAAAAACGTGTCGTCTTTGGAAATATCGATTTAGATAAAGTCATCGTCTAATTCGAAATTATTTATTAATCTCTTTCGAGCGAAATGGTGTAACGATTATTACATTAAAAAACGACCGCAAAAATATTATTCGAACGTGAGCGAGGAAAGTTTCGAACAATCGATGGAAAGGCAACGAATAATGACCATGTAAAAACGTGGAAAATGATCTTTTTCATCGCAAACTGCGACTTTGTACATACATTTTCGAATACACGCGATATTCATCTGCGTGGCGCAGGTTTTGAAAACACTTCATTCTTTTATACTTGGTCGCATTGTTAAACTCGTGCTAGTAATTTCTGATCTAGGCCACGTTGCCAAAGGTCGCTGGGAAATATTGGGAAAATTCACGGTATCCAAGTATTGATTTGATAATTCAACATCAACTAATAAGTTGTTTGTGTCGCATTATATTGTCGCCATTTAAATTGCTACCATTTCATAGATGTATTTATTTATATATAAATATATTCTTCGATCCATTCTAGGGATTAAAAGAAACACAGAAAATATAAAAATGTTGAGATAACTCTATTAAATTAAATTACTTACGATATTTGATAAATTTTCGTGTGTTTTAGCTTCTTAAATAGATTTTCAGATTCCACGAATAAATATATTAACACATTCTTAATTCAGATAATTAAAAATTCTGCAACTTTCACATCGATAATTGAACAATTCAAGTAATTTCAATTTTAATTTCAATTTACCACAATTCGTTTGATTGCAGCTATATAAATGCACGCATGAAAAAATAAAGTATTCGAGAACAAAAGAACAAAATTTTCCATTTCGTTAATTCCAACAAAAACGTCCAATAAAAAAAAAAAGAGAGAGAGAAAAGAAATCGATGAGATAAACAATACATTATTCGGCGAAAAAAAGTCTCCTCCTCGAGTAAAACATTTAGATTTTCCTATTCTATCCTCGATCGAGGGCCACGAATTCCTCGAATTATAAACGGCCCTCGTTAAACGTCTTCGCCAAATTAGGCGTCCACGCTGTTCGGGCGCTAATTAATTCGCGGGTGTGCAACGACCCATTTCTACGAAATGGGTTCCGTTTTCCATCCGAGGCGTGGAGGCGGTTTCGAGAGCCTCTCTCGGAACAATCACGACCGGCGGAGAAAGTTACAGGACATCTGTGTTAATTAATAGGTTGACGCCTGAGGAATAATTGACGTCGAATCAAGCCAAGGCACACCTCCTTTTCACACGATCGATCGCCATCTTATCGATAGGGATGGGTCCAAGATACGATCCATACCTCTTTGTGAATATTGTTCACAGAAGTAGATTTAAATCCTTTGCATGATTGCGTAAAAAAATATTTGGAGAATAATTTTATGTTTCTCGCATATTCAAATTGCATGTAACATTTGAGTTGCGTTATATATTTCTCTCTTTTTATTTCTTGCGAATTTCGATGTTGAAGAGAATCGAATCTTTCACAAGAAGTCGCTCGAAAAACGTACAACAGATCTCGCGTAATTTATGTATAATTTCTTATAATTGCAAGTGTAATTGAATTGTTTGAAAAAGATATTTTACAAAGCTTTTACTTTTTTCTTTATTGATAATATTTTTCGTATCATTATACGAAAGAGGAATTTATAGAATTAAATTGCACACAAAACTATAATTAATTTTAAAAGCAAGACCACGAAATGCGAATAAATTATTATTTTTATTTTCCAAAATATATAAAAGTGTTTGCATCTATATATCTCATTGTGTAGGTTCAAGTGTACTTGGAAAATATCTGCATACGGATTGTTCGAATTCGATCAAAGCTTTGATCGCGAGACACTTGATCCCATCACTACTCCCAGTCATTGTTCGTTTCACGATATATATATATAAACGAGGAACTAAGATTTAAAACGTAAATTGTATATCAGCTAAACGAAAGTGGTTTTCGAGACAGAAGTGTTGAATATAATTAAAGGATTGTCGTTCCATTACGTTCGAGGATATATCGAATAGAAATTTGAATAAACACGATCGATTTTAAAAATTTAATTCAAGTTTCACTTAGCCGGATTTATTGAACGTTTTAAACCGACATCGGTATGCCGATTTGATACGAGGAAATTGGAGTAGAAAGCAACAGTTTTAGTTGTACACTGAATTTACCCAACGTGATTTAGATATGTGTTTTTGATCGTGGTGAAACAGACGAAATGTAATTCTGCTGTTGCGTCGCGGAAAAGTTTCTTTCTACCCGAACAACGTTTCACGAGAGAGCTGTAATTACGGTAGGTATATATTTCTACTTATAAATATAGAGCGAATAATCTCATATTCGTATTTCGAAGAATGAAAGAAAGAAGAAGAGTTTTTCTTTTAAAAAATAATAACAAATTTACATCTTCAATTTTCTCTTAGTTAATTTTACATCAAGAATGAAATTTATCAATTTTCACGTAATGATAGAAATCCACGCTCGGTTAAGTGAATTTAATAGCTAACATTATCCATTTGATTAAACATTAAACCTCGAACGATAACAGATTTCCAATAAATCGTCCAAGTTTATTATACACAGGATTATTTAAATAGTTGACTGACAGTAGAAGCACGATTGAAATTATGTAAGAATTAAAAAAAAAAAAAAAAAAAAAAACAAACAAACTAAAGTGTTTAACAGATCGATATCGTGACACGATTATATTTTCCAAATTCCTCTTCTTTTCGTTCGTCAACCGCTCGAAGAAACGCGAACGTCACTTTCTTTGTTGCTCGATTCGAAATGGTAAATGTTTTTCGCGCACAAGCATTTGATAGGTGTGAGAATAAACTGTGGAATGCATCGGCCAGAGATACACACCGTCAGCACAGGTTCCTTAATCAGACACGCTTATTATCGGCGTTTTAAAAAACAATCGATCAAACAACCGTTGCCGTTAAATCTATCACGTCACAGATATTTACAAACGATATCGATCGCGAGAAAAACCGCGATTTCGATTGGTCAAATCAAGCTCGTTTTACCGATAACTGCTACCCTCATGCCATTCTTACCGCATCCTGTTTTACATTTCTTCCCTCGCAAGTGTACCAAACGAATGTATCTGTACGTTGCGTGTTTGTTTGAATTTTTAAAAATTATTTACGCCTTCTTCGCGAAGAAAGCAAGCAAACAAAGAGCAAAAGAGTGGATAATTTTGGCATAATTAATTAAATTTGTGCCTTTGATTGACACGAAAAAAGAATGCATTTTATACAGGGAAAAGCTTGCGTGCAGATTCATTGTTTCAAGTTACAAGGTGATGTCGTGCGTTCATTGAATATGAAATAAATAATTTTAATCATTTTATTATTTGTTAGTTTTATTGATATTTTGCGATGGTAATAATTCAATTACGATCGTTTCAGAAATAAATAATTGTAGAAAGAATTGGTGAAAGAAGAAGTGAGATTATTGTTATTTAATAATAATATCAAATAAATAACTAAAATATTAATTGTATTAAATGTCTAGAGAAAATGAATACGTTGTAATTAATTATACATGAAAATATGCAAATCTCTTGAAATTTTTATCTTTTTTTTTTTTAAAACATACAAAAATCCAGATGTATTATTTCAGATTTTATTTTTTATTTATTTTTTTTTAAATAAAGTTTATTATATTGCTTCGTGGAACAAATTCTTCCATATTTTGAGAAAAAAATAATATTTCCAATTGTATTAATTAAAAATTCAAATTTTATCTTAAGAATATAGAATTTTGATTACCTCTTACTGTTCCTTTTCCAAGTTTTAAAATCATTAATCGATTGGTCTGGTAAATAAAAGAAGACAGGATAATCGTTTACTCTCACAACACAACACAATTCCAAAGCAAAATAGAATAAAATTTTAATCAAACTTGGAGCATACTCTTTCCCTCTCAAAACCTCTCAAAACCTCTTCAACTCGAATGGGTTAAACGTCTGGAGCACGTAGAAGATTTTCCATTAGATGGATCACGAGTTGGTCACGAGCCAAAGGAAAGCACACACTGAGATTTTTAGCCTAGCTCGACTACCTATGACTTTATCTTTCGCATATTTTCAAAAGACAAAAGAGAAAAACTATCGCAGAGGAAAAGGGAGATAAGAGCGTGGTAGGATTTATCGTTTGTTACAGTTTGAAAACACAAAGTATTCTTTGCTAGAGACAAACCTGAGAGAAACATTAAGAAGTTTCAACCCAATTATTTTCCCTTTTATCGAAGTCCATTATCGATTTACCTATGATTTACGAACTATTCTTTGATCGAAGAGAAGGAGAAAACGTGATGAAAATTTCGAACAGATATAAAATGCCTCGAATAAGAAAAATACCATTTTTCTTATATGCTGTATTAAGTAGAATTATGGCAACTATATATAAAGTGCTAAAACTCAAACCGATAAAATAAGAGGAAACATTATAAAAATTGAGTAATCGAGAAATAATTGCGATGTTTTAAGTACTTATAAAAGTTTCGAATTTGTCGTAGTACAATTCAAGTACTCACGCTTTCAAACATTTCATCTTTTCACAATCATTCATAAAAGATTTAAATTCCTCTATCCTCCATTATCCAAAACATTTATATTATAAAATTCGAATCCAATCAAACAAATTTTTCTCTGTTTGCGAGATACTTAAACCCATCGCTACGCGTGATAAAAAACGATCGAGAAATATATATTTTCTTGTGTATCAACGCGAGAAATATAAAAAAAAATAATATATCCCACTCTTCTAGCCTTCAAAAAAAAAAAAAAAGAAAGAAAGAAAGGAAGTAACAAAGACGTTTTAATAAAAATTCATCTTTTCACAATCATTCATAAAAGATTTAAATTCCTCTATCCTTCATTTTCTAAAATATTTATGTAAAATTCGAATCCAATCAAAAAAATTTTTCTCTGTTTGCGAGATACTTAAACCCATCGCTACGCGTGATAAAAAACAATCGAGAAATATATATTTTCTTGTATATCAAGGCGAGATATATAAAAAAAATAACATATCCCACTCTCCTAGCCTCCAAAAAAAAGAAAGAAAGAAGGAAAGAAAGTAACAAAGACGTTTTAATAAAATCAAAGTTCGAGGAAGAGACAGTTGATCGAGAGAGAAAGAATTCGAGGAATCGGATTCATTTAGGTTCGCGGGCACGGTATCAGGGATCCAGTTACTTGCTAATCCCACTTGTGCTCACAATCCCACGGGCGAAATTGACCGTGAACTTTTATGACCCAGTTGTTTATATAATTGATTCGTCTTCGTTAGCGCGGCACTCTCGTTCCGGCGGACCGATGCAACGAAATTACGTGACCGCCATAAACACGAGCCAACGACAGATTACACGCGCGATTTTAAAATTCGCCTAGCCTATTCAGAGTTCGATCGTTTCGAGACGCTCTTTGCGTATATTTCTTCGAGGCGGTGGAAGATGATCGAGAAACGATCCACGTACGAAAGATATATTTCCGAGAAGAAAAAAAACTCTTTCACTTTTCGGTTTATCGATAGAAGTTTCTCGATAATACCTTTTCTTTCTTTTTCTTATTCGGTAAGTTGTTTGTGTTAAGTTAGGTTAGGTAAATGGTAGAAAAAGAAAATTAATGGAAAAGAGATAGTTTCTCTCTAATTAAAAATATTAAAAAATAACTGAAAGAACAGAACAACGATAGATAAAAAAAGGGCAATATTAAAAGAGAAAGTTCAATAATTTTACAAAAATTCAGTATCTTTTATAAATTTTTATAATATAAATGCAACAAAATGGGAAGGAAATGGTTAAAAGATACATCAAAATATTTAATCTTTCAAAATACTTATCCACTTCATAAGCGAAATTATTATTTTCCACTGCCCACATATCCAACAAAACAAATTTTATTAATTCAAATTGTTCACCGTTTCCCAATTGAAACGTTACCTCTTTTAATTCTGTGAAACGTTGCTTCCGAATATTGCAAGGATATCTTATCATATATGTAAAAAAAAAAGGGAACCAATTAATCGAATAACGTATTTCCATTTATATTCGTCTTGCAAATACAAATACGATGTTTCGATAAATGTTTCCTCGTATCGATGAATGGATACGTGTCGAATGAACACAAAGATACAAATTATTAAAAGGTCCTTTCTGTCCCATGTAACGTAACATGCATGATAATCAAACAGGCTTGTATCGACATTTCCTTGCGTAGGTAGTGTACATTGTATATTTACGTACACACATGTCAGAAGAAAGATAACGGTTCTCAAACGTAACTATACAAAATCTTTGGAAATATTTGTTTTGCTCGTGGAAATCATGAAAGGAGTGTGATAAAAATAGTAGTTTAATAGTTATTTATGCATATCTCCTTATACGGGGAGTTCAAAAGTGTAGAAATGTATAAAACAATCAATGAATGTATATGTACAATTCAATTCATAAATACATATTAGAAAATTTATATGAATACATTTGTAATACATTTGTATAAAATCTCTATTAATAATTATTAAAATTTTCTAATGGAAATGAAAATTTTCTAGATCTATACGTTCAATATTGTAATAAAAATTTCAAAGATCATATGTAATAAAATTATTTTTCATTTTATCCGATTTTTTAAACATATATTTTTACATATTTAATTAATAAATCATAAAGAATCGATCAATCGAATTTTTTGAAAAAAAAAATGAAAAAGGTTGATTGATTAATTATTTAAGACTGATCGATAATTACTTAGATTTTAAATCAATTTAAGAAAATGGTGGATTCCCTTTCTCTAAATTTTCTATTCGAAAGCATTTGCTATCTATTAATGTCACTATAGTTTCAACTTAATTTAACTCACCCTCCCCGTTTCTTGATAGAGAGATGCACGTTCTTTGGAGCGCCTACTCACCTGAAACAAAGAAGATAAAATTATTAATTGATTGGTCAATCTCTATTGTGAATCTAATAAGTACATAACATCATTAACTGCTTATAAATATGTTTTATTTTTATCATATTAAAGACATTTGCGAGCTAAAACGTTAGCAAATTGTGATGTGAAAATGAATAATACTATAGCACAAAGAGTGACAACTTTACAACAAGAAAAAAGCAAATAGCTATGTATGTATGAAATAAAAAAAGCGCGAAGTAAAAAAGAACAAAATAAAATTTATTATTATGCAATATTTTTAAATTCAATAACATATTTTAAAGAATTTTAATGAAATTTCAAAGAAATTTCAAAGAAAAAAAAATTTACGACGTAAATATTTAAGTTGTTCAATTTCTTATTTAACGCATTAGCAATTACAATTGAAATTCTCATATTTATTGAAATATTTTTTTAACATATTTAAATTTATTGAATATAATATTATTATATACTATTTAATATGTTCAATACATTAATTACAAAATAAATAACCTCAATTTATTTTACATACGCTATAATATAATTTCGTGATATCGTTAAAAACCACTACTAAAAAGAACATGTCTAATTAAATAGCAAAATTCTAATAAAACAACTTCACTATGCAATACACCGTCGACTTACTGAAGACGAGAGAACTGTTCAATTATAACGAATATTTTTTCGACGTTATAACAATCACTTAAACACCATTCTAAGACAACGTTCACGCGAGAATAAAGAAAACAAAGAATTGTTCGTTCTTTTTCACAAATCATGACAGTCGTGCTTGATATTTGTTTTGGTGGCCATGAAACTTTTCCTTGTCTATTTTATTGGCCATATTCCAATCGAATAATTTTCATAAAGAAGGCCACGGGGCAACGACTGATAAATTGCATTGACGTGTTACTATATTTCATATCGTGCTTACTTGATAAAGTTCATTGAATCTTTGTCATTTTCCGCCATTTTTTGAGCTTCTGTCATCGAAAAATAATGGACGTCTTGATAAAACTATGTCACAAACAAATTGAGAATAACGATTAAAATTGATTGACTGATTAGCTTATATTGTGAGCATATATATATACAACACTTTGATACATATTTAAAAATATTTGATATATACCGTGATAACAAGGAAAGTTTATTTTAATTATAAAATTATAAACCACTTTTACCTTATTCGACTAATTAACTTGGAAAGAAAAGAGGGAGCTACAAGCTCGAAAGCGAAAATGAGGTTAGAACGATAATCGATAGTTGCAATCGTAAGATTTTATTCGTCTGAATATGGTGTCAAATAAACATTAAGTCTATAGTTATAATAGAAGGGAAATAGGATAAAATTTATGGAATTGTTAGTATGTAATAATATTTGATATTTAGATTTATATTTAATAAATATATTATAATAAGACGATATGCTATATGAATACATATATAATTATTTTTGGCAATAAAATTTGTTTAAAATTTATTTAAAGCTATTAAGGAATATAAATATTTTTTCAAATAGATCTATCGTTATGTTTTTTATTTGTCTACATTTTATTTAATTATTATTATATTTTAAAAAAATTAAATACATAATTAAAAATATAAAACTTATTTTTCAAAAGATTATGCTTTTAAAATTCCTTATTTATATTATATTTATTATTCTTCAAGAATCTTTTATCTATTATAATTATGTAAAAAATCTATAAACGAAGTTGAAATCAAATGAACCAAACATCCGTGTATCCTTTATCAAAGTGCAGCTTCATTTATATAGAAACTTGTGAATATAATGAAAAATCAGAAAAATAAATCTTATTTAAAAATTTTATTCTTGTTACTACTTATAAATGAACAATTAAGAATCTGATTGTAACAAATATTTCAATTATTGCAAATTAATGTAAAAAATTTATTGAAGAATGATGAGAGTCGATTAAAGCGCCATCACAGTTCGTTGTAACCGCCATATTTTTCTTTTGTGTCGTTTCATCCTCCATTTTTGTGTATTATCGTTTTGTTTTATAAAAGTTAATGAAAATTGTTTGTTCTTAATATATTGTTGTGACAATAACCGGTTAAAGAGACGGAAAATATAACAATCTCGTTCAAGTGAAAATTAAGTAAACATGACAATCACGTTAGACAGTTAAATTGAAAAATTAGCATCTCGTTTGATTGGTAAAAAGTGTTATAGTGACTGCTACAAATTTGGCAAACTGGATAATTAACGACAGTTATATTATTATTAGTTTTTTACATTTCATTGTTGTATAACCATTAAAGATAACTTAGTAGTTTTGATAATAGTGATATCATATTTGAAAAAATGAAGAGTGAAAGCTTCAGAGAAAAAGAATTCAAGTAAGTTATTACATATTAATAAACATATTGCATGTGGCTTCTAATTAATAAATAAGAAAATTTTAATGATAAAATATATGAGAAAAGATAGAAAGAAAAGATATAATTAATAAATTTATATAACTGTAAATAATACAGTGTTTAATTGTTCATAACATTTAAAACTATTAATGATATATTATAGATACATGATTATAATATAGATTATAATATAGAATAGTATATGATTCTTTTTTTTTATTTAAATTTTCTATAAAGGTATTATTTTCTTTATTATTTGTTTAAAAAAGCAAATAACTTCGGAAGCAATAAAATAGTAATCTATTTCATAAATTATGTAAATAACTAGTAGCAATTAGCAACAATCGTTGATTACTCGTTAACATTTTCTAACTTCTACCATCTACACGTTTTTACTAGGGATAATTTCTTGATAAACACGAATTTTTCCGGTTTCATATCACAATATTTATATTCTCGCGTCATGCCATGCTTCAGTCAATTCAGAGAATTGTTCAATTATCATTTGTAATGTAGAAAAAGAAAAGTTTAATGGTAACATACGATAATGCCGGTGAACGCGTGTTCTTCGCGCGGCTAACCTCTCCGACATAATGCCATTCTTTCATGGGGATATCGGAAAGGTCGTCGCGTATTGCGAATGCTCCATTATCAGCCGCCATTTCTTATACGGCTAATTATCGATAATGTCAGCCTGTCACTCTTTCCTAATAAAATTTATTCTACTTCATTTCTCATTTTTTAATTGCGTTTTTTCATTTTTTTTACATTTTATTAGTATTTTTATTAATGAGACATGATAATTAGCATAATTTTTCAAATTAGGAAGATTTGATTTTTTTGAAAAACGATATCAAATGAAAACTATATTTAAGTTGTTTTTCTCTGAGATGTTATGTTTTAATTATTTCTCTATTTTAATTTAAATTTGGTTTTAAATTAATTTCAGTAATTTATTATATTAGATGTATACATTAATTTAATTTTCTGTACAATTTTGAATAAACAAGCAATTATTCGTAGTTTTGCTAAATAAATATACAATATAAATAATTTTATACAAGTTAGACTATTAAATTAAATTAGATTATATTAACACGTGCTTAAAAATAATATTTTAAGTGAACAGAATAAACTACATTAAAAGTTCATAATCAAAAAATATGATTTATCTCATACAGATATTAATTTAATCAGATTTTTATCGCCTCTTTTATAAATCTATTCTAAATACTATCTGTTGCATAAAATGCAATTATCGACAAGCTCTTTTTTTAATTATTAGCCATGCCATTTATACTACAACATGCAATGCGAATGAATTATGTACATATTTAATAGATAACAAAAGTATTCGCAGCTCCTCGATTAAATATTTTCAATTAATAATTTTTTGAATCAAAAACCTGAAGCTTGATTTAAAATTAACTCAATTGAGAGTTTTAAATTGAGAGTACACTACAAATAACTAACCGTTTTATATTATAATAAAAATGATTATTTCAACATAAGAGGAAATAATATTATTTTAAGAGGCACGAATACTTCAAAATCACATGAGGTATCATGAAACAATCACGTTGATCCGACACTTTGTGCCAACAATTCACAACTGGAACGCTAAAGTGTAATCTACAGTTTCATCTGCAATTGAAGCCTCACCGTGGAAAACTTGACGGTTAGGAAGTCGTAGTATTTCACCAGGAACTTCATTATGCGTCCAGTGCGGATTGGCTTCGGTCATACAGCGTGCGTTTCCTATTTGTTTGTTTGTGTAGGGATTGGCTTTGGTGTGGTAAACAACTAATTACACATTATTTTTTTATCGTTCTTCATCTAAATGAGCTTCTTTTTACACATGTTACTGATCTATTGGTTTGATTCTACAAATTCGCATTCGTATATTAATCGCATCAGGAAAGAAAAAATGTATATAGTTACTTTTTACTCATCAAGTTCAGATATTTTATTTAATCTAAGGGGAAGAAGAGGAAGAAGGAGTGTAAATAGAAGAATTTTCTTTCTGTCAGTAAAATAGAAAGTTTTTTTTCCCACTAATTCTACTAATTGGCGTATCATAAAATTTTTGTTTCTTTATGTAGAATTAAAACTATTTCCTAAATATTTATATTTCACTCTACAAGAATCTCTGTATAGAATCTCCTCTGATTTTCATGCTTTTCGTTCAAAATTAACCCTTTGCGCCAGTTCTGTTGGCACAAACAATAATTCCGAATATCAATTATACCAGGCGTGAACGTTCTTGCATCCGCGTGTTATGCAATTTGATGAAGACATTGAGCGACATTTATTTTTAGAGATATCAGTGCACGTTCTTGTGTGTGAATCAATAGTGTTTGCGTCAAAAAGCACGTGTTTGAGCCAAAATGATAAAGGTGTGAACGATGTTGTTGGATCAAGCACTTCTTGCCTGTTTCAATCTATACTCGGCTACGTAAGATACATCAAATAGCTCTTCTTTGAATTTACATCGAAGAGAATCTATAGGAAGAGAAGTTTTTCCAAAACTAGGATCGTCTAAGATAGGAACGAAAGAGTTTCCATAAATTGTCGCGTATAATACGCGAAATAAATTTGAAAAGGAAATATATTAAATATTAATCTAAAAAAATTAGATCATTTCATGTGACTAATAATGGGATCATTAGAAATATATATTTAGAATCTCTGCTTTGCTAAAAATGTAGAATAAGTTTATTATACAAATTCGTTCGTGTTGTAAATCCGGTTGCATCAAGAATGAAAAAATGTTATTATTTGTTCGATGAGAAGAAAATGTTTTGTAAAATTGAAGTCGATAGATAATTTTTCACAACGATACATTACAATACAAATTTTTTTATGATTAGTACTATTAGAACAATATAAATAGTAAACTTTTCAAAAAATTAAATAATTATCACAGGAAATTATCATTACAAGTGATAAACCCATATTAATTATTTTGCCAATTACAAGCAATGAAATTATCAACTTCATAACTCATTGGATACCACATTTTTATAATCTTTTTACAAGTCTACTTTAATCCATTAATCAATAACGCGTAACACTATTGAAAAACGTAATAGTTCATCATGTATATTGCAACACTTTCATTTATCACGCAAGATTATGTAATTTTAAACGACATTGAAAAGATACATTTA
Source organism: Apis florea (assembly GCF_048593485.1). Taxonomy (NCBI): domain Eukaryota; kingdom Metazoa; phylum Arthropoda; class Insecta; order Hymenoptera; family Apidae; genus Apis; species Apis florea. Next base: position 1,118,609 of record NW_028256653.1, on the reverse strand, counting down.
CAAGTTTAAAATTGATATTTTACAAAAAGAATTGATTTTTAAATTTAAGCTTACCCTTCGAATTAATAAAAAGAAAAAAACCACCGTAAATCATCCGAAAAGTGAAAACAATGCTTTCGAACGGCGTTTCCGCGAAATCTAAATCAAATTGACGTCAAACCGCGGGAAATAAATCCCAAAGTCGTTCACTTCGAAGGGCGAAGATCTTCCCATCCCCCCGGAGGGGGGGGGGGAGAGGGGCATAAATCGTTGATTTACGAGTGGAAAACACACAACACGACTATCGGACCAAATCGCTCATTAATCTGCTCGGCTCGGAATAATTAAAACGAGCAACCGATTAATCATCGCCGACGCGGTTACAGCCGAGCTCGTTCACGCTTGTAAAACCAAAACGAATCGTAATTTACATTCATTGAATCAGAGATAATCGTTTCTTCTGTTTCTCGTCGCACGTGCGGATACAAAGATCGCCCGCCTCTTTCTCGATTTTATACGCAGTTCGACAAAGAGAGAGAGAGAGAGGGAGAGAGTGGATACCGTTTGTTATCGAAGGAAAGGTTTGCCCTCTATTCCTTTTATTATCGTCGCTTCACCTCGTCGCTAGTTACGAAATCGTCCAGTTTTATCGCGGGAATATCGTGTTATAGTTTTGTTTTCGCGATTAGCCGGATCGAAACGTTGAAATACGGCGTAAATTTAATTTGAATAGAATAGAGTGTTTCTAAATGATTGTGTCCGTGGTGTTGAGATAAATTGGGGATTCGAAGTTGTAAAATATTGGAGATACTCGAGTTCTTTAGGTGGATATATCGTGTAGGCGAATTTCTATTATATTGCTCGATACGTGATTGCTTTATCTATTTAATAGAAACAATTGAATTTGAAGGATTTCAAACAGTATCTACTTCTATCACTTCGTATGTTAATTTAAATAAAAAGTATTTTTTCTTTTTTCCTTTTGGAATTGATAATTAATATATTTAAAAAAAAAAGCAAGTTGAAGCAATTGTTGATTAAATACGATAAAAAAAAGATATTTCTATATATTTCTATATATTAATTTTAAAAAATAAATTCATATACTTCATTAAAAAGAATCGAGCTTAACGAATACGTTCCCAGAATAATTAAATATTTAGATATTTAAGAAGAGAATTATTTTTCCAAATATAATAATCTTCGATCAATTCTTAATCAATATCGGGTTAAAAAAGATTAATTTCTTCTATCGAATCAAACAAACATTTTAATTGCGCCTTTTTCACAATTATTCCTTCCATCTCCGCTCGACAATTTCTCAATCACGCTTGTAAGGCAAGTCACTTTCAGGGAAACAGTTTAACGTTGTTCATCCAAAAGCGTACGCGATTAGAGCGAAAGCGATGACTAACGATTTTTCTCACCGTATTTTCACACGGTCCATTCTCATACAGGTAGTACTCTAATAGCGTCACGCACCAATAATCGACGAGTCATTCTTTGCCAGACTCGTGAATTGCATATAGGTGAACCACGCTCGATCGTGCCCCTTCAACCGCGATCCCTCAATCATTGGCGTGATCGAGGTGTATATTTCGAAAGAAATTGATCGACTGACAAGCGGGAGAACATTTTCTTTTCAATGTCTTGAGAAGGCATTGTGACAGACATTGAGGATTACATTTCAGAAATAATAAATATTTTTCGAAACGACAATTTGTATTAATTGTTAAAAATTTTCAAGATACGAAAAATAAAATCGCTTGTAGATTGGAACATTATTTTTCATTAAATTTTGTTATATAAAAATCGGAAAGGAGTTAATATTTATCGGATGGCCACAATGTCATCTTTTCTTCTATATACTAAATATTACATGTATTTATTTATATTTTGCAAAATTATTCTCTCGCATAAAATAACCCTTCTCGTATTTGCATATAAAAAAGTATTATTCAGCCGAAGTGTAGGATTTTAGATAAACTAGTAAAATTTCGATCGTAATATAAATAGAGTTTCACAGATATAGACAAAAGAACAGCTGATCGAGTGCAGCGCATTGGGCGGTTATGCAATGGGCGTGTTTTCGTGTGCGATGACTCGGTTTCATCTACGAGGAACCGTACGAATATTTGCACACATTCTAATGCGTAAAGCAGCTCACGCTTATGCAATCTGTCTTCTGGCAGATTTATTTGCAGCTCGTCGACCTGTTAAACGTATCTTCCGTCGGTCGGTAAAAGTAAGCTCTTCTGCTCGTTGAAATTTTCATAACAAGACTCGATCAACATTCTATCAAAAAAAAAGTTATTTCGATCGTTTGAAATCAATAAGTCATGAAAATCATTCAAACTCGTTTTTCTATATATATATATTTGTTGAATTTTTTCAATGATAAAAAATGTAAGCAGCATAAAGTAAAATTCTGCAATATTTGAAACTAAGAGTAGTGATTAAAAATTATATTTCTTACAATTTTTATCATAATCGTTGGAGCAAATATTTTGTATTCTGTTTTCATATAGAAAATGGTCGAATTTTGGGAAGACGAAAAGATCAACGTGAAACACGAATAGAGAAAATAGAGAGAAAAGTAAAGGTGCAGGTTTCGTCGTGACCCAATCTCGTCTCATTTAGGCTGAGTGGAGTAGACTCATCCAATTTGGGTTACTCAGCGAACCTGAGTTTCGCTACAAATGTCGAAACTCTGACGGCGAGCGATGCTTTTACACGTATCGTGGCATAAATCTTGCTTAAGAAGAAAAAAGAATCACCGTTAAATTTCCTTAAACTCCAACACACTTCCACTGACGATATATAATCTCGACTTAGTCTTATCAGATAGTTACAATTTACATGCTAATTATTTAAAACAATGTTCGTCTATAATATCGAGGATTAAATTCGCGATGAAAGTTCTCGCTGTAATAAGATTAAAAATAGAGTGTAGGGAATTTGATGAGCGAGCGCGATAAAAGTCGCATGTTCGCGCAATTAATTGAGAGAAAAGTTGGAATATTGGAAGAAAGCTAACGAGAAAAGAGAAAACGTATAATTATATGTTATTTATGTACTTGCAAGTCAATTAATGATTATTTTTGGAAAAAATCTTTTTTAAATGTAATCGATGTCAGAGGTCAAGAATCGGACATTATGGTGCACCAAAGAGGACATTCGAGGTTGTGTCCTCAGGTTGCATAATGCTGTCGTTAAATGTATTTCGACGTAGGCTTCAGCAACGTGCCAGAAACGAAAATATCTCTACGATCAGGGATCCGGATAGATCTATTCGATGGTTCAAAATCAGTGATATCTTGAGTTGGATATAATTTAAAGTTTATAATATTTGAATATAAATATTGGATATGTATAAAGTACTTTATAAAGTAAGCGAGTTAAAATTAAGACATTTATTTTCATATATGAATATGTATTCTCAATGAAATTCTTCGAATTGAAATGAGCAGTCACATTTCTATTGTTTGAAACGATACATACGTATATTCACACCTATAAATGATCAAAGAAATGATTAATGTGATGTTTATCTTTATTGCATCGAATCAATTGTGCTTTTTTACTATTGATGCTATTTATTTGAATAATAGTTCTAATTGATTATTCTTACAAATATGGTCAATTAAATTACGCGAATTATTTCGGAGGAATATAAGCATGAAAATATGAATAATGTATATTAAAGAATAAATTCATGAATATTAAATATATACCAATGAATGTCAAATATTGCATCAATATTTACAAGAAGAAAATTTGCAAATATTCATTAATATCTATAATCAGCAATATAATCGTATAGATAAATGATCTCCAATTAAACATAGGTCAATGCGTTAACATTACGTGAAATTCTCACACGTAATGCTTCCTCGTTACAGTGATAGCGAGAGAAAACGTTCAAAGAAAAAGAAAGTTTGAAGATTAGGTTAGATACTTGAAGTAAATAGAACGAAATATAATGGCTTTCACTGATTTCTAGAAATTTTTGTCTTTTTTTTATAATTCCAATACAGAGTAAATTAGATCTCATAGTATTATCTTATTAATCGGGAAGACATGGTTGGTATGAATAGTTCCTAGAATATCTAAATTAATGATACAACGTTTAATTCTGAATGTAATTTTCGTTTGATTACGTTACTCGTTTATTGCATAAGAATATTTGTTTCAAATTAGTGTGTAACATTGGATTATTTAGATTTTATCAAGTTATACTTTCATAAAGTAAAATTTTTGTAACTTAAAAAAATTTCCCAATTTACTTTATAACGATCAAAAATATTTTTTATACAATTTTTACACGAAATTTACAATATATGTTATATGTATATCGTATATCACTGAAAACAGAATTTTATTCTCGTTCACTTTCCTAACTCTTCAAAACTAATTAACTTATTACCTTGCACGTGAACTTTATACCCGTATCTCGACAATTAAGGGACACAATGCAGTCAAGAAACCTAACCTCCAAACCCGTATTAACTCATTTAACCAATATCAAAGCCGACGATCTTAATTGGCGAACGTAAAAAGAAAAAGTAAGTCCTTCCCTTTGGCTCTCACATTAACCGATTGTACGATTGGATGACCAAAAAGTTAAACTAGCCGAAAATTTCTTTCGCACGAAGGAGATTGCGTATCCCCTGAAAGTGTGACGACATGGCCGGTCGATAAAAGTGCAATAAAGTGCATGCGCAGTCGCGTCGTCGCAGAAGATTCGAAGCTTTGGCTCGAGAAGCAACGGCTATATGGTTCGTAAGCATGTAATAGAATTAACCGCGAAACAGCCTCGATTAGTATCTTGGAAGGCCTCCGGTTTGCATCCGGAGGCCGGTTTGACACGGATCTAATAGTTTTAACCGCGAAACCGTATACACCGTGGGACACGTGTTGCCGACTGCGAAACAACAAATGGTGGAACACGATCGAATCTTATTGTACGATTTGAACTCTTATGCAAATAAAATGTGTTTGTACACATTTGTGATAAGCATCTCGTGATTGCATACACAAAATCGTAATACACTTTGGAAAAGGAAAGAGAACTTAAAGAAAAGGAAGATAATATACGGAGTGTAGAGGTTATGTTTCTAGGGAAAAAGTGATGTCAATCTCTTTTAAAAGCATACGTATGACATTTCATAAAATATATATTTATTTACATATAACATGATGCACTTTATTGAATAGTACATGTTTTTAAAATTTGATACGACTTTATTGAAACGCTTCGTATGCATAATATATGCAGAATATCAAGATATTTTTCCACGAATTGTACGATATGTTTCTATTATTTATTTTTCTATTCTTTGTAAGGGATAGAAAGTGGATCGTGTGCTGGCGAATAATTGTGGATACCTTGAAGTGTTTCGCAGTAGAAATGAGCGATTACATGGGGTTAGAATTATTAAACTTACAATGACATAAAATATAATGAAGTTTCTTATAGCGAGGCATGAGATTAAAAGAAAGAATAGAGTATTATTAGCCTGTAGATTAATTTGGTCTTAGTTTGAATTGTTTTAGAGAAATTACGTTTCTTTTTTTAAAAAACCATTTATGGTTATTTATATTTTAAGTAAAGGAAATTTATCAAAAATGTATGATGAAGCAAAAACCATACATATTAAGAAAATGTACAATATGGACAAAAAGTTTAAGGTCATGTTATTCTGTACCAACTAATTAATGTATAATTGAGGTTGAATAACTTAATTTGGCAGACTGACCTTTTCTGATCTTTAATTATACTATACAAGTTGTAAATTATAATCACAAAGAAGATTATGGAAGTACATTATAATAAAATAAAAAATGAGATAATGACAATAGATTTTTAAATTATAAATATTTACACATGTATATTGTGAATGCTTATTATTTAAAATCAATTCTTATCATTAAAAAATTTTATAAAATCTAGAATAGATAAATAGTGAAATAATGTTATATCTGATGTATAGAATAAAATGCTTTTAATTATAATAAAATCTTATAATAATATCTTCGTATTACACCAATACATTTAACATTTTACTAATAAAACAAGTATTTAATTATTTTGGAAAACTTGATTGAATAAATAATCCTCTTTGAATTTTGAAAAATACTACAGCAAAACTTATTATTAAAGTGATTCATTCAAAAATGAATTGAATAATAATAATTAAATAAAAAATTAAACGATAATAAAAACATGAATAACAAAATTTACATTAATACTTGACCTACCCTGATCTCGTTTTTACGACTTACAGCTGTTTCAATGTTATATCAAGTGTTATCTTACTTTTAGAAAAAGCATCGTTAGAAATTTTCAACGCATGCTACTGCTATTAAGAGAACGGATTAAAATGATTTATTAAGCGTTATGAAAGTGCTCATAAATAGTAGGTATAGTAATATGAGACACGAAGAAGCACTTATTATAAATATTCGAGTAAAACGAGCTGGATGCTAACATGAATGAAAAAGATATTTTTGAAAGTGGAAAAGATGTGGAAAAACGGGAATATGAATTAAATTTTCATCATTTTTACGTTTCATGAATTTAAAATTGAAAATGCAATGTATGTACATGTATCTATGTATTTAAATATTTATTAACAGGTTTTTATGAAGAGAAAAAAAAAATTGGTTCATTAGATCGCTAAAAAAAAAATCTCGATTCTTGTTTCTTAGATGATTATTCTAATCAATTAACTTATTCAGGCCATTAACAATTTTTTTTTCTCTCCTGATTAATATTAAACTTGCCTGATGATTTGCTTGATCGATCGTAACGAATGTAACGAAGTCAATAAATATAACAAAATTCTTTATATCAAAATACAGAGGAAAAATTTTCGAAAGGGAGCTCAATGATTTTTTTTTATATCTTCGAAAAAATAGAATCAAGTATTAAATGAAAATTGAATCAGTGATTTATTATATATGAAACAATTAATATTTAACACCAAAAGTTTCCAGAATAATCAACATCTCATTTCAATAAACATTATTCACTTTTATTCACATTTCAAATTTCAAAATTATCAAATTTATAAATTATTAAAATATTAAAATATCACCAATCAAATTATTCCATTTCTCAATCCTTCAAAATTATCATTAAAATCTCGATATTCCATTTATTCAAGATTATCACTCGCTATTTTCTCATTCTCCTCACAATTCTCACGAACTGTGTTCGTCATCATTGAGGTAATCGGCGTATGACGTTAATGATTGGTGTCGAACGAAGTTGATAATGTCAGAGACAGCAAGGCCGCGGATGTCAGGTGGTGTTAATGGTACAGACATTCTCCTTAAGCAAGCGCCTATTTTCATCCTACGCTCGACGAGCACTCAATGTTGCAAGCCCCGTGTAATCTTCACGTGAAATATGCCACACTGTCTTGGGCCTATATGCGCGTGCTTTCAGGTAATTCACCTGAGAGGTTGACGATAAGTAGCTTATAACTTTCTATAGATGTTGGACGACTTTTAGGGACCAAGTTTCATCGATGTTGTCTTAACTGGTTACTTTCGTTCGGAATATAATTGCATGGATAAATAAGTTTTTCATCGATTAATTGATGGTCGGATTAATACACATTTTTAAATGTATTTTTAAGTTATATAAATCGTACAAGAGCGAAGGAAATTTCAGAATAGAATTTTTGACGAATTATTGAAGAAATTTGTTATTTCAAGTATATATATTTTTTAATACCAAATCAATACGAAATGAGTATTTTATTGAAATGTAAGAAAGTATTATTTTAAATAATAATATTCGGGTAGTTTAAATCAAACGATATTTTAACGTTATTATGATAAAGTGAATTGCTCGTTGGTTCAATAAAAATGTTTATGATCCTCGATACATTAAGAATTTAATACAGTAGTTAATTTTTTTGTGATTAAATATTTTACAGTAACTTTCTAACTCGATTATTATCAAGAACATAAATTCTTGCGATATGAAATATTTCGTGTTGGTGTGTAATTAATCTAATTAAAATATCAAATTTTTACACTTCTACAACTATATAAATTAAATATAGGAGAGTTGTGCATTTCAAGAAAGTATAGGTAAGAAAGATTCAATGATTACATTCGTTAGTCACTCTCTTAGTATTCAATGAACGCTTAACGCCTTTTGATCATAGTTGTTTTTAGTAAAAGAATTATTAAACGTTCCTTTTAAATCTCCTTAATGAATATAAAGATCTCGATTTCTACTTTTACTTTCTCCTTGTAGTTTTGTTGAAATTCGAAGCGAGAAATTCGAACAAAATAATTGTTAATAAATTCATACAAAAACCGAGTGATAAATAAATATTTTATTAATTTCATTTGAATTAAACAAATGTTTTCTCTTAAAGATATTAGAATATTTTTATTCTCAACTTATGTTAGTTATAAAAGTTAGTAATAATGTTAATGATTACAATATTTATATTATTTTTTTTATTCTTAAAAGTTGAGAAATATTTTCTTCCAAATTTTCGAATTACGGTTAATATAAAAATGATCAGAAAGAGTGAAATAATGATTGATATTTACCAAAATGTCCTGAAGTGATACCGGCATCAGTGAGCACGTCGACATGACTATTAAAATGTTCCTTCAATCTTTGCACCAACAAATCTATCTTCCAGTCAATTTTTACCGTAACAAAATTAACAAGAACAATTGCAACTAATCTCAAAGAACCATCAATCTTTGTCTAACGTTTAAAATAATTCAATATTTATAAAATCAATATCGACATATTATACTCATTGAAAATCCAAATCGCTGAGAACCACTTGAACAAACTATCTTCAATACACAACGTTGAATCAACAAATTTTTTATTCAGAAATATATCTTCATTTATTATAAAATTAATATCGCACAATTTTCGATTCTTTTACAATAAAATACAATTTTCAAGCCGGAAATAATTTATAAATTTAATCTTCCACGATCGAAAAATTTGAAAAGAATAAACTCGAAAATTTTTTCTCGATCAAGTAATAACAGAGTGATAAAAAAAAACGATTGGCCACTATCGTGTGAGCGAGCGTGAAACACGTTTTCGAAGAACGCGAATAGCGACTGCTCGCAACATGTCCAACTCACAGAGACACGAAACAGCCGATCTCCTCGCAATCGAAAGACTGACTCGACACTGGTATATCCTGATTCCGTGAAAGACTTCCTCGCCCCTATATTAAATTAAACCACAGTTCCAGCCGGTACACTCATCGACTGTGTATACCAGCGCATGCTATAATCCAATATTTCGAGGCTAATCTAAAGCTCGGCGGCCGATATGCAAACATGTCGTGGAATCGCGGCGATATCGAGAGGAATTTTTCAAATTGTTGCGAAGTTAATGAAAGGTCGTGGAATTTCCATGCGCGCCACCTGCTCGTCAAATTATCGATCGTGAAGTTCGATGAATTTTTTTGCAGGGAATGGAGGAATTTTTGGTGGTTGGAGATTTTCCAGAGAGTATGAAAATTTTTGGAAAAATATATGTAAATGATTCGAAAGGATAGGATTATTGAAGTTGGTTTCTTTCGAGCATGGAAATACAAAATGTTATATTTTTCAAGAATAAACGAGGAGAATCTTAATATCATAGAATAAATGAAATAAAATCTCGTAAGTGAAAGAACAAACTTTCTCGACTAATTAAAAATACATCAACGACATCGAGTTTGAGTTTCCTTCTCCTTCCAAATTAATCAACATACAACATACGCTGTAGTAATAGTTTCAAGTGAAAGGATGGGATCTCGTAGCGAATCCCAAATACGAAAAAAAAAAAAAAAACGGAAATGGAAAACTTGAAAAATGGCGAAACGTTCGGATTAAATGTCGTACACTTGGAAAAAGTCGAGTCGAGTCGCGAAAGTATGCAACGATGTAGTTAAATATACGTTTAATTCTCGTGGAATCATGGGAATTACAACCGGTCGAAGAAGAAAAAGAAAAAAAAAAAAAAACAATTCGATCCGCAACATTGTTGCAACCACTTAATTTTACGTTGCGAATCATTAAGTACGAGTAACTAGTCTGAGTTAGGATCGACCGTGCCGCTTTATGCTCAGGAAACCCTATGGTTTTAAGTATCGCGTGCTAATGAACGAAAAATAAAACAAGTCGATTACCTTTGAGGTTCCACAACCGGTTTCACATATAGAAAAATATCTTTTAAATTCTCTTTTTTATCGAAGTTACCATCTTCGACGAAGATGACGTTCGAGCCACGTTAAGTTATTAACAATATTACTTTGAGATTATCCGTAGAAGAGAGAAGAAATTTTTTTTTAAGAAATAATTTTATTAAGTTTGAATATCCAGGGAAATGGAATAAAATAAAAAGATAAGATTTAGAATCATTATAGTTTAATGTTTCTTTCTTAATACTTGTAATGGTTTTTTTTTTGTATTTTCTTTTAATATTATTATATACAATTGTATATTATTGATACAATTTATTTAAGTATTTAATATAAGACAATTTGTAAAATATAAAAGTTTTATTGCATTTTTCCGTATTAATCGGAAAATTAAGTTTCATTGAACAATGAATTTTTTTCTTACGATGATATCATCTTGTTTAGGTCTATCCAAGCGAACATATTATTTCTATTTGAAATTGGATACGAATACATGTTGATAGTTAATCCAAAAACATTTTACACAAAGTGTCGATCGTTTTAATCGTATGAACCGTTCAAACACGATGTATTCGTTTCTTTGTTTTTATGAACAGCGTATACCTTTCTTTGATTTAAAAGAACAAGCGAAAGCATTAATGATCACTGAGTGCTACGTAAATATTTGCAATTTATTCTTTTTTTGCGCATAATGGAATATAAACTTTGCACAGAATAAAAGAAGAATTAAAGGAAGAATAATTAGCCGTAAAGTTGTAACGCTCTTTAACAAGTTTACTATAGTAATTGAAAAACGAAGAGAAAAAGAGGAAAAAAATAAAAAAGTTGTTTTAATTTCTTGATGAGTTAGAATTAATTGAAAAAATTTTTAAAGTGAGAAAGAAACATTAAATTATTTCTGCTACGAATAATTTTGAATTTCTAATTGCAACAAAAAAATAAATTACATTGTAAACAACAATCTTAGAATCATCAAAATTGTTGCAAATAAGAAATCCATTATTTTATATCGGTCATACGTTTCACATATTTAAATACTAAATTGTTCAAAATAATTCCTACTTTTGGAGGATATTTTCTTTCGCACAAAATACCTGACCATGGTCAACCATCAATTTCCATCTACCTACTCTCATTGTTCGAATTGCGTTAAATGCCCAGCTCTTTCGACCAAGAGAAACCTTTTAGCCTCACGCACAACTCTATAAATAGAAATTCACCTTATTGCATTTCCCTACTCTCTGGACAAATAAATCCACCATTCACTGTTCGAAGCTCACAATATATGAGCAAACGGATGAAGAAAGGATCGAAATAAAACTATATCGAAAATTTCACATTACGTATATCTAAACGCGTACGAACTTGCACGAATTATATTCACAAGAGTAGTTGAAGGTGATACCGATGCCCATTTACAAACAGATACAAATAGGAAACACTCGTAAACCATATCGAAATCGCCTAGCCAATAACAATAAAACCAATAACACTATCGACTTTAACGTGTCGTCTATATAAAAGTATACAAATCTTCACAACTGTACGGCGAAAACATATAAGATATTGTTTCCATAGCGAAAGAACGTGGAAAAGAAATAGGTAAACTGTACCAGAGAAGCCGATCTAACGCGAACAGCTCACGAACTTGCACGAACGTTCGCAAATATAGCGGAAAGAGGCGTCGGGGGGGTTAGTGTCGATGTTTCCACGAGACGCGAGGACCCGCGTGTTTCGGGACAGATGGTCGGCCGGCCACTGATCGCGAGTGCGTGTCGCGTGTGCAAGCATTCTGAGGTGTTCACGCGTGTTCGTGCATATGCGTGGCCCGCTCCTCCGGAATATCGCGCTCATCCGCCGCTCGTCTCGTCTCGCGCCATAGCGCATTATAATTTCTGACCGAGTCGCGTCGTTGGAATGCTATTGTTTCGCGGCTTCCGATTTTCTGCCCGCGACCTCACCCTCGTCTCCCATCACGACTGATTCGTTCACTTGTCGATTCTTTCGTTAGGTAATTGACAATATCTCGTTTGTTCAAGAGAGTAATTTTATACGAAGCTACGAATGGCTGATTGGATTGGTAGATATATAGGCTTAGAAATGATTATACTTTCTTTTCTTGTTTGTAGTTTTATTTTGTTTTCCAATGTCGATGTAAGTTTGTATTGTTTATGGAAATTTTTGGGTATATAGAATATGAATAAGATATTCCTTTCCAATTTAACGTGTCTTGCCACGATCAATAATAACATAAAATTCTTCTACTTCTCGAGTAGAAATTTATTTTTACTTCAATTATATAATTGGTAAATAAAAAAGAAAGAGAAGTTCAATCTTCTTTTCGCTAGAAATTTTATTATTTCGAGGGAAAGTAAATGTATTTTTCTTTTTTTATTTGCTTTCAAATATATTTTAATAAATATTACTACTAGGAAGTCCGGATAAATGCGTTATGATGTTTTAACAGAATGTTATTGCTTGTATCACAGTAGGAAGTTCAGTCCGGAGCTATTATAAGGTAGCTACCTCTTTCCCACTTAAACAATTTAATAAGTGATACTCTAGCTCAATTTAACCGAGAACCAGATTAAATTGCTTTAATAAACATTTTTTTGTCTCTCTCTCCCTTTTTTTTTTGTTCGTAATATTCGATACATAGATTCTTTCTGCTAATTTTTATACAAAATTGTGACAGAATTTCTTCTCGTTACGGGTCAAGTACGTACTTTTTCCTCGATTTGCTTTATCTATTCAAACAAGCTGCACAGTTTCATTCAATTCCTCATTTCATCCCGCTGAATAAAAATAAAACAGGGAAAATATGCGAAGAGGTAGTATAAATTTGACTTTTAAATTACAATATCGAGATAAGGATGCTATAAATACTTTTTTTTTTTTTTTACTTTTTAGAACAGAGTTTATATCTGTATAGCTTCACATGTTGTGCGAAAGAATGAAACTATGATGTTGAATAGAAATATGAAAAATATTAAGTTATTGCATATTAATTTGTCGATTTCGATTAAAATAGTGCAAAACCTCAGACGATATTTATTACATCGATTTTATCATTTTACGAAGAGAAAATTTCAGAACTTTGTTAGAATAGAACTTTCGAAAAGGCTGTAACTATTTACACAATTAATAAATCGTTAAAGATTTCATTAAAAATTCGGCAATATCACACATCAACGATCCAATAATTTAAAACTTTTAAATCTTCCTTAAATATTTACCACACACAACATTTGTCGGTTGATCGCGAAGAGCAAATATTCCCCCAAGGATTTCACCGAAAGATTCTTCCATCCACGAAAGTACCATTTTTTTCTCCATTTCGACCTTTATCTTTATTTATCCAGTTATATTTACTCCTGCACACGACGGATATTCACGAGTTCGTTCTTTAAATATTAAAAAAAAAAAAAAAAAAAAAAAAAAAGAAAGAAAGAGAAAAAAGAAGGAAATATATCTCTTAAGAGCAGCCACCTTGAAATTATTCCGATCACATTTTTTTCCTCCTTCGACCGTTTTCCTAAGCTTACTTCGCCGTCGTTCAACGTCCCGAACACGGAACAGGGCCGAGTATTTTGCATGGAAATGCGTACACGGAGCTGATTTAAATAGGGAAGGAAATAAATGTCCAAAACTCTGGCAGTATCCTTTGTTCGCGACCAAGTCGCGGAAGAGCGTCGTTCAAGAACGCCTGCACACCAACGTGCAACTGCCTTATTATAGCTTTTTGATGGCTACGTACGAGCAGACCAGGCTTTGCCAATACTTTCGATCTTTCCATAAAATATAAATAGTTTCACCAGCGATACCGAAATTGTTAATCTTTTATATAATTGCTTGATTCGTGACAACGAGGCTCACTTTATCGCTTCTTCCAAATATAAATAAATTCCTTAAGTTTTTTTTGGTGAGGATCCCATTGCGAATCGCCATTTTGTAATTTGAAGGGAAAAAAGAATATTTTTTTAAATGAGGAAGTGTTTTAAAAAAAAATTGAAAAAGTGACACACAGTGAATGAATAATAAAAATTGAAATCGCGAGATTTTTTTTACTCATCCTTGGCAATCTTTTTAAACTTGTTCAGTGAACGAGAAAGTATCCTTTTAATTTTCGATTGCTGCTTAAGAAGTTTCTTTTTAACGGTGAAACTACTTGTAAGAAGATTTTCGTAACTTGCAGGTATTCGTTCTTCGTTAGAATTAATATATTCATAAAATGAATGTAATTTGATTAATTTCAATTGTATTTTCTTATTTTTATTCTAGATTCGTATAATTAAACGTCACTTGATAATTTGCAAAAGTTATTGTAAATATAAAACGTAAACGTAATACCACTGAAAAAAAAATATATATATATATATCACTATCAAATATATGACTGAACACGTGTCACTGAAAATTTACGCTTCGAACTATTTAAATAGAATTATATAGGTTCATAAAGTGAAGAAAATGTTCTGAATTAGTCAAGGTCTGGCGAGATCAATGTGAATTATGTAAACAACGCTAAATGTATGGTAAATATACAGTGTGTCCATATTGATAGTTTCCAACCTTGACCGTAGTCAAGAAGTATCTGTATATCCTTACGACGACCTCGATTAATGATCGAGATCATTATTTTTAAAATCTTTTTAAAATTGTTGCAAAATTATATTTTATAGAAGGGGAAAAGATAGAAAAAAACAAAGGAAAAACAAGAAAAGTTCTCTTCGAATTTTATCTTCGAATAAAACTGCAATAACCGTGTAAATAGATTTACGAAACCTTTGTACGTATCTGACGTACAAAGGTTCGTCAACAGTGGAGAATAAATATCGTGTTTTATATTTCTTTCGCCTCCGGATTAATTAATCCAGAACAAACACGTGACAGATCTCACGCGTGAGATCAAATGCGCGTGCTAACAACACCGATCGTGGAAACCTTACCGGATCTGTTACTTGCTTAAAGTTTGATCATATACAAGGTGTTAATATATTTGTCAGTCAATCACTTTGAGATACTATGTTGATTCTAAAAGGCAGGACAAACACAAAGATTAGCGTAGAAAAATATTGATTGATTCATTTATTTAATTATAAGCAATTTAAGTTTGCATCAAGATATGATGTATAAACTTTATACTAAACTTTAATTCTTTATAAATTAATCAATATTTTTGGACAACAATAATTTTCCTGTTTTTTATCTGATATTTACGAATCAAACATCTTGAAGATACAAAATTTGTTGTTTTATTTTTTTTTCATATCAATATATTAATCATTTAAAACTTATACAGTTTTATATTTATTTTTCATTAGATTTATTTTCCAAAAGTTCGTATCACGCCTCGAGTTTGAATTTAAGTTCAACTTATATTTTTTATAAACATTATTGATATAAACAAAAGAATATAAAAAGTTGAAATGTGTCAGGAAACGTGTTAATAATATTTAATCGGAGGATTGAAAAGACTGTTAAAAGGGAAGGCAAACGTTTTAATACAAAACATTCGGGTATTAAACTCTCATAATTTGTCAAATTTGCTACGAGGATATAAATAAGTTCGCATATCGGAGAAATCTCGAAAATATATCCGTTTCATATTTCAATTAGCAAAATTTACGGAAATTCGAATAAAATTTTATATCCGCATCACCACCGGAAATGAAGCTTTCAAAGCTGGGTCTCGTTATTCCCTCCGGTCATAAATGTATCGCGTATACCTCTTAATTTGTAAAGTTGAAACACGAAGGCCAAGCCATTTCCAATGTTGCCGTTTGCAACAAAATCTCCTAATAAATTATTTCTCAACCATTTCTTTCCTTTACCCGATTTTACAACTCCGTTCAAACGTTTAAATTATTAACATTTTATCTCATACTTGCGCGATTAAAAATATTCCAAAGAATCTCAAACATACCTGTTGTATACAAAAGCGTGATACGAAACAACAGCTTTATTCAAATTATCAAATTATTAATACTTTATTTGAAAAATTTCCAATCAATCTCTATCATTCTTCGAATCATTCGAGATCAATGAATATTTTTCAAAGAAAAGTATCAATCTCGTTTATTTTAGACTCGTCAAATTTGAAATAGAAATCCCCCAAATGAAATAGAAGAATTTTAATAAAAACAAGTTCAAAAGCAAAATAATAATTCTAAACTTTCGTGCATCGTTGTGGTGTCTCATCCCAGTGCGGTCTCGATAAAATCGTGAAGTTCTCAATTCCGGAACCGCAACACGTGGTCCGTTCGTGGCTTCGTGCAATCCTGTTTGCTTAATCTTCTTTATGCATTCGATATAAATGCATCGAGGTGTGCGTGGGCTGGCCGAATGATGATCGTCGTGTCGCTCGAAAACATTATTTTATGTCTTATATCGTAATCTAAATCACTTTCTTGTATTAGCGTGTACGAGCGTGTACACTCACTTGATAAACGCGTTGCTCTTAGCTAGTCACCTGGACACCGGATCTATTATCGTAGAAAGAAAATGGCGGGCATTTTATTGAAATAAATATTGTTACAAGACGATAGGATGTCGCCTGTTAATAACTGTGAGAATCGATAAAACTTAAGTAATCTTTTTTCCTAATTTCTTCTTTTATTAATTTTCGTTTTCTTGAACAGCTGTACAGAATCATTAATTTAATGTCCTGGAGGTTAGTTTTTTTCTTTTCATCAAAAATAAAATTGAAATCTTTTGAAAAATTGTTATATCAATGAATTAATGTGCCCTGAAATGAAACTAATTTGATATTTAACTCTGTTAATTAAAACTCCGTATACGTATAATTGTTTAATTCACTTTTCCTTGCAGTTGAAATATATTTTCATTTACATCAACCTTTTCGATATTGCTCTACCTACATTACAAAAAAAATAAATTCTCGCGAAGAGACAATTGAGAAAGAGTCTCTCTTTTTTTTTATTTCGTCTCTTTTATTTCTTAAAAAAAAAAAAAAAAAGAATATTATTGAAATAGAGTTAAATAATCGCATAAAATGCAATTGTATACAACTACGTTGGAGACGAGAGAAAATAGAAGATATTTTTCTGAAAATCGTCGCGCAACATTCGAACCGATCATCCCCGTACTTCTCGAGTATCTCATTAAACGACTTTCGTAAAAGACAAATTACAACGATGCACACACATTAAACGTGGCTATCATATATATATATATATACGTGTGCGAGCGACACGAAGATATAATTAATATTCATTAGGGACCACCTTATTAAGGGGTCGGATACTCGATCCCTCTGTGTCGAATAGCACTCACGAATGCCTTGGAAAATGACGAGGAGAAAGAGAGGGAGAAAGAGAGAGAGAGAGACCTGAAATTAATCGAAGTCTACGAGCACAGGCTATCTATTAATACCAATTTCTCTTCGAAGGCTGGCTATGCTTCTCGAATAAATATAACCATCGATGCAGAACCACTCGGTGTGGTCAAGGTTCCAGGTGCCGTTTTTTTTTCCCTCTCTCCCCCCGTTCTCCGTCGTGTACACGCGCGTGAAAATGTTATCAAGCGTTTCCTCTCCTTTGAAATCCCTCTTTCGTGCATGCCAATGATTCGAAGGGGCGAAATTGCAGCTGGAAATTACAGATATTCATTCATTTCTTTGCTGCGTATCTCGAAGGATTTCGAATTCCTCCAGCATCACGTGCACATCCTGTGTACGATTGTAAAAACCGGATGTGAAAATTTATGGAAGACGTGGAGGATGAAAATGATGATGTATGATTGAAAGTGGTACAAAGTGTCTCTTTTTTTTTCTTCCTCTTTTTTTTTCTTCTTATGCGTCGATTCTTTTGACATTGATCCTTCGAAAACCTTGTTTTTATCGAGATATCGTTGTAAGATAACGTATCGTTTTAATATGCTTTAATCGTTAAATTAATTATCAATTATTCAATCATCGTGCAATGAACGAACGTTTTTCTTTTTCCATCATTTAATCAATAAGTTCTGGAAATATGTCTGATTCCATATCGATGAAATTTTATTCTCAATTTTTATTTTCAAGTGTAGGTTAAGAAGGGAGAGTGATCAATCAAAACGATTTTTTGATTGAGAAAGGAAATGTATACGTAGATACGTGATCGTTTTCAATTGTAAAAGAATCATAATTATTTATTTATTGCAATTTAATCAAAAGGAAAGAAACAATTATCGTGAACTATATAAATATATTCTATCTTATACGAGAAGAACATTCACGAATAATCCATATATCGATTTGCAACATCCTCCTTAATCCCTTCGCCCAATTTCTCAAGGAAAATCTCAAGGAATCGAACGTAAGTCGATTGATCCGAATTTGATAACGTCATAGTGAGCATTCATAATTCGAGATAGTTCGATTAGAAATGAGAGGCTTTCTTTGAATCTTCATCCAGTCTTGCATTGTTTGTTTGATCTATTTATTTAAAAAAAATTGTGTCCTGTGAATATTAGCAATTAATAATTAACTACTTCAAGAAAGAGAGAACGAGAAATGAAGTTTAGGTAATAATTCTTCAAAATAAATATTGTATCGTTATTTAAAAGGATATTATAAAATAATATGTTCGTTAAATCACAAATAAATGAAATGAATAAATTCTATATAAATATAGATTCTTATCATAAATATTACATTCTTTCAGTACGTATATATTATACATTCATTCAAAACAAAAATAAAATATCCTAACACTTTGATAAGTTTCATTAGTCTAAGATGAACGTAATTCTAAAAACTACAGATTCAAATTTCACTCATTACTCAAACATTATATCTCAAACATATCTCTTGTACTTTTTAAATATTAGATAATCATCCATATAAACATTAGATTATTTCTCCATTTCTTTCAATTTGAGCACTAATTAAAAGAGTTGTTTGTCTTTTATGAGGATGCCACTGAAAACCACAGATTCAAATTTTACTCATTATTCAAACTCTTATCTCAAACATATCTCTTGTACTTTTTAAATATTAGATCATCCTCAACTCTTATTTTGATTTAAGTTAAAAAAAAAAAAAAAAGAAAAGTAAAAAATCATCCATATAAAAAATTAGCTTATTTCTCCATTTACATCTCTTTCAATTTGAGCACTGATTGAAAGAGTTGTTCGTCTTTTTATAAGGGTGCCAGTGAAAACAAAAGGGGTCCCAGTCAGAGATTGTTTTGGCAATTGGTTTAACAATAATATATACACAGTTTCATAATAAAATGTGTGTGTGTGTGAATGGCGTATAAATTAGCTTCTCTGTCAGATTATTTATAGGAAAGTTTTAATAATTCACTGGTTGTGATACTAGTTGCAATAGCGAAATTGATGCTTCATTGGGTTATCTTATATTGTCAATTTAGTATCGTATCGATAAGATAATTGGATGGGAAGAGATGAAATGATTGGAATAATTGTTGGAATAATTGGTGAAATGAAATTGGAGTGCACAAAAGTGCATGTAACACGTGCTGTATGTTTTAGAGCGTGGAAGTTGAAGTGCAATTATTTCGGAGGATGTACGACGTTAAAGTAATCATTGAAGTAGTGAAATGTGAATGGTAAAAGTGGCGGTGTGCTGATGCAGTTAAAAGTATAATTGTTTGAAATTGTATAGTATTCATTCAGATGATTAATCGTGTAACGAAAAGAAGATAATGAAAGCATAAAAGCGAGAGACTGAATGCACCAATGATTGAACAAAGCGGAGTTTGAATTATAAATTATTCGAAATTGGACTAATATAACAACGATTGCAAAGTTCATTGCTGCATCTCAAAAATTGCAAAACAAAAGTTCTTGCAAATTTTTCAATTGTTCCATATCATTTAACTTCAATTCCTTTTTTTTTTTTTTTTTTAATTACCAAGAATATGACAAAATATAATATAATTCCTATTTCCAGGTTGTAATAACAGAATCTTTACCTTTATTTTTAACGATCACTCTATTAAAAATTCGAAAATAAAATTTCATTCTTCCTTCAATTTTCCCCCCATCTTCTACACAAGATTTTTATTCCATTCAACCGAAAAGAAAAATTCAATAATAGAACCGAATGATTCATCCTGTGATAAATGAGTATGGTAATTCCGGCAGTTTGGTCGCTATATTTAAAATCCGGTATCGAAGGATGCGGTTTTAAATTCTCCGTGGCTGCTGCTTATACCCGCGCCACAAGACCGCCAAGCGTGAAAATAACAGTAACGAACGGATCCCTCGAAATTTATGCGTTTGCATGTGTATATAGTGGTGATATACCACCTCTGGTGAAACGAAATTACGTGAAAAAGCACGTGTCAAGGGTGGACTCTCCGAGGCAACGTTGCACGAGGAGAATGGGAAATGAAGAACAGAAGATGAAGAAGGGTTTATGGGGGGGGGGGGGGCATGTATGAGTGATGCGTGTGTAATAATGTGGATATGGCTTGGATTGATATATTCCAAGTGTATTGTATAGTACGTTAGAAATTTATGCGTTACAAAGAAATGCGAGAAAGAAATGATGGATTTTTCATATTTCTCTGACTAATAACGTATTTACATTGTCATGTTTCTATTGTGTTAAATTGATGATGAAAGTATGATCTATCGATAACAAGGATGAATCATGATGAGCTATGTATTATTTGTTGGTTCTAAAAATAAACATTATTTCGTTATTGTTTTCATTGTTGTAGTACACATTAATACACAAGGAATAAAGTACGAATATATAATATTCTGCGAAGAATCTTATTGAGAATAATGTTAAAATTATAAGGAGTAAAAAATGCGAAATGTAAAAAGAAAAGGCAAATTGCATTGTCTTCTTATTTTCACACTAATAGGCTTCTTGTAGCTGATACTTCTTTTGGTCAAGAGATGAAAGAATTGTGGTATTTCAAGCAGAAAACTCTGGGTGATGATAAAAAGCCATAGAAAACAAGATGCTTGTTCACGAGGGACTAAAGCAAGAGTGTATGTATCTATGTATGTAAGACTAAAAAAGAAAATCAGAGAGAAGTGCTTTGAAGAAATACGTGTAACAATTGCAGTAGCATTATTGTCAAGAAAGAAGAGTGTTTGCTGTAAAGAAAGAAATGTGTCTGTTGCAAAGGAAGAAGTTCTATTGAAGTTTTGAATTGTTTGTGTTGTGTCAGTTAACCCTTTTGCTACCAAACCACAGTTCTTTGAGTTAATGTAATACAAAATATTTGTTTAATATTAATATTTCATTGTTGAATATATACAATTGATACGAGAAGATAAAAATCTAATATCAAAAATTACAATATAATGAATAAAAAAAAAAGAATTTAAAAAAGAAATTTGAATACCATACCTTGAATAAAGATTTAAAATCTTGATGCAAAAAAATTTTTAATAGAGAAACAAAATTTCATACAAAGTGGAAAAAGAATTATATTATATTGAAATTTCTCTTTTTCGTACTATATATATATATATATATATAATTTTTTATATCATAATACGTAGAGATTGCCATTATATTCGTGAAAGTATTTATTCAAATTTTTTAAATACATTTAATTTACGACACATCTATGTTCCTTATAATAAAAGGATAATAAAAGGAACTTTCACAATTACTTACAGTATCATTTGTCAATAAAATGACAATGTTTCCATTTTTTAATTTAGTGTTAGCCGTTATATGCCAATAAACTCAATAAATTTATTTTTGAAAGTAATAAATGATGATTTACGATTAGTTGTGCAGACATAACACAGCGCCACTGATCAGATACGACGAAGTCAGTAACTATACGCGCGCATGCGCACACGTCCACATTACGATGTGCATTTCCCGCATTAGTCGCGGGATACAAATAACAGGGGAAACAGAGTTTTGCTGCACCCGGAATACGAACATGTTAGCAATTCGTGATCGTGTTGGTGATGCGTGATTCGCATAAAATGCGGAAAAAGTAACTCGGTTCCCATCTACACTCATTGAATCTCGAAAACAGTCGAATATAAATGCGGAAACAAGCGTGCTCCTCGATAATGCGATGACCCGTCGTTTAACCGTGTTCTCATCCAAACGCGCAAATAAAATGAATTCGAAGAATTGGTTAGTTTGAATTATTGACTCATTTTTTATTACAGAATTAAGATTAATTATTACTCGTTTTCGTTTGAAATATTCTTAGAGAAAGCATCAATACGATATGATTGATAACGAAATATATGATCGATAAAATGAAATATCGAAATAAAAATAATTTGTAAAGAATTTTATAATTATAACATTTTAATGGAACATTTTTTGTTTTTATAAATGAAAAAGAGACCACAAAAATGATAGATTGAGTTTGAAAAATCTGAATCAAGTCTTACTTGTATCCTCTTTACTTAGATCAATCCAGTCTCACTTTTATGAGCTACTTAAAGTAACTAAAAGAAAAAAGAAATCTCGTAAAATTAGTCGATTTATTGCACGGTATTTTAAATTATCGATCTATCTTATCTATATTAATAATAATAAAGTTAAATATAAATTAGAGTTAAACATGATAATTATTTTATCAATGTTATTTATTGAAGTGATTATTTTAATTCTTACATCGATTATATGTGATAACTAATTTCCGGAAATTAAGATCTACACGTGATGATGATAGCCTTCGAATTTCCTTTGGTGGTATTCGCTAATAAACTCATTTCCGGCCTGAATATGGACGCATCTGAGGTTCATTTAGCTTCTCTCGTGATCGATTTTGGAAAACGTGTTGGAAAAATTAATCCAAGAGATAGACCACGTAACGATACTAATATTATTGATTTGAAATCTATAAATAGGTCTCATCAATAAAATTTGAATATCGATCCATTTTATATCAATCAATCGCATTAGAATAAATGTGAAACGGTATTAAAATTGTTATTCCTCCATTTTTAACGCTTTTTCGTTAAAAATCAATTTTTACCAACTTGGGCCAATTAAATTGGAAGACAGACGAAAGATAACACGTTTAACTTCCAAATTTCTCTCATCGTAACTGTCCCCAAACCAGCTTAAACAGTTAATGTCGCCAGACACGAGATCGTGTCAATCAATGCCCGGATAGGGCGCATCTGTCCTTACTTTGACTTCTCGTCACGTACGAGGCTCGTACTCTCGATCGAACACGTTACACCTTATATCGCAAACAATGCACGACCGAAAGGGAGAAGGAGTGGAAGCAGCGCGTGTGTGCATATGATTAGGGACTCGATCACGCGATCTCCGGCAGCAGATGCACCCGGAAAGAAATCAATTTGCATTCCATCGAGAACTTAACGCAGATAACTTGTTACCGTTGAAAGAAACACAACCACGATGCAAAGGATGACAAAAAAGTTTGGATTGGATCGAATTTCCATTTTTTTTTTTTTTTTTTTACTTTTTTCCAATACGATCTTTAGCCTTCTTATCTATATTGCAATATTGTTGCAAATCTCGGTCGAAATTTTTTTGTTTGTTTCTTCAGAAGATTCCATGAATATATATATAAAACACCCTGTATATACCTGCCAAAGCAGGTATACTTTTACGGTTTTTGGTTTTCATTTGGAAAGCGCATTCTCTTGCAATTGAGAAAATACGCCAACTTTTCTCGTCCTCGTTTTTCGAAAGTGGATTCTCGTAGATTAAGGAGGGAGAATCTTTTTGTGGTTGGTTTCGCAAACAAAAGTATCAGCATCACTCCGTAGAACAGAGCGAAGAAGGAAGGTCTGATCTTGAATGGATTTTTTGAAGAAATTGAAGAGATCGTGAAGGAAGAATGTATAAGGGCAGGGTGTGTGATAGGGGTGGCTGGGTGGGTTACCAGGGTCCACGCTATCGATTTGTCGAAGCTGTACAAGAGAAAATGTGTAGCAGCGTAGACGTATTGTCTCGTTCGTGTACTACATGTGCTTCCAGACCCGACAAGCCTGATCCAATTCTTGACTGGTAATTTTCGATCGATTTAAGCACCGTGTGCTCGTTTGCAAACGTTGATAGGGATCAGATTGGATTGCTTCTCGTTCTATGATGAAATTTATAAGCGTGTTCATATTATTGAAACGTAACGACTCCAATTTGTTGTCGCGCGAATGAAACTTTATCGCTAGAAATAGATTAGATTTATCAATTGCAAGAGGAGGATCAAGCTCGATCGATCGAATCGCCTCAAATACATTTCAATTAACGCGTCAAATATTTCCTCGTACGTTACCAATAAAATATCGTCCTCGGATGGCCAACAGGCTGAAAAACAATTTCACATGACGCCAACCCGGACAGCTGTACAGGTTACTTAATCACGCACGGGAAAACGATCAATAGCATCGAGACTCGTTCACAAAATTCGCCAACGTGCATTCCAATTTTCGTTAAACAAACGATTGTCCGACACGATTGTTATAAGAAGTATATTTATGATTTATAAATTTATATATTTGTAAGGAACAAATCTTGAAACATTCTGTGTCAAGAACGTACGAATGAACGGAAATTAAATCTCGGGATGAGAGATGAGAATGAACAATTTTAAAATAAGGAACGAACGATATACGAGCTGTTAAGACATTTTTCATTTTTAAAATAAAAGAGAGAAAATTCAACGAGCTTATATCTCAAAAGTGGAAATGAGAGATGTCTGATTGAAAATCATGGGTATTCAAACAAACATTTTGTTTTATATCATAAGAACCAGAAGCAATTCCACTTTCTGTATATTTTAAATGGAAGTGGCGAGCTACACCCGGAATACGGGTATAACGTTACGCCAATGGTTCAATGTCGAGCAGATATGAATCATGGCTGGCGTTGCAGCGGCGAAGGTTTAACGGTGCTGCTTGTCAAAAGCGAATGCAACAATATTTGCGAGCTAAGAGAACTGGGTTTCGATTTCAAGCGAGTCGTGTACGCATGGCGTTCAACCGATACGTGTTTCGCGTGATAGCCGATCGTCTGGTGACTGGAACTTCTAGTCTCTCTCTTTTTTAATAACTCGCTCGAATAAATCGCGATACATGTAAATTATTCCTTCCGATACGATCTATAAATGATCTCTTTGGTTTATGATTGCTTATAAAATATTTATTCGATACCGAAGTTTTATTCGTAATTTTATTC
The DNA here is from genome assembly GCF_048593485.1 of Apis florea. Taxonomy (NCBI): domain Eukaryota; kingdom Metazoa; phylum Arthropoda; class Insecta; order Hymenoptera; family Apidae; genus Apis; species Apis florea. The sequence goes on along the minus strand of NW_028256653.1, from coordinate 1,093,319 downwards.
TATCTATTTTACTCGTAATTTTAAATAATAATTAATTTCCAATTAACTTCATCCAATGTTCAGTGACAATTTTATTTCGCTGTATACATAACCTAACTTTTTCTTCGTTTTCAACTATTTTTTACATCATATCGAACGAATACAATTGGATATCGAACTATTTCCAACGGTATACGTCCACGAAAAGCTTCTTTCGAACGTGTTAAATAGCTTGGCGTGTCCCTGTTCTTGATCGGTAACACGCCTAGTACGTGAACGATTACCTCTTTGAACCAATGCCCTTAAAGAAATTCAGGTCACGGTACACGGTCATTCTATCTCATCTTATTTACGCTGTTGGCCAACCTCGTGTCCCGGAAATACGTCCATTAATGCCCATGCCTTGACTGCCATCGGCAGATAGTTCGATGTTAAAACGGTTAAGTGACTCGCGATAGGCCCATTACATGCTTTGCTCTCAAGCAAGTGGAAGAAATCTAACGAGGTCTTAAATTGAGGCATCAAGTGGCGCCACCAACTGTGATACAGTGACATCTAGAGTTGCATGCAACGTTTCAAATTCGAAACTAGAATGGCTATTTACGACAATTTCAAGTCGAATTTCTGACTCTTAATTTCTCAGAATTTTTGTATTAACTTGTGTTGAGTCATACCGATGGAATTTCAAGTTTTAAGTTTATAGTCCATCTTCTTTTTCTTTTTTTCTTCTTTAGACTTTTATGAAAAAAATGAGAAAAATGTACGATGAAATATCCAAACTATGATCACGTGTATATAATAATGCAACAATGATAAAACGTTTCACTATGGTATTCTATCTATTTCGAAGTATATATATACAGGCAGTTGTTTGAGTATAGGATGTACATTATGCATGCCTTTGGTAACACATGATCAATTTTACACAAATATAAATACCAGAATTGCGAAATAATCAAAAATGATAATATTGCTTACGAAGAATTGAAATCGAAAAAATGATTTCAATTCTACTTTCTTGAAATCTTTCATGAATAAATTTACAATCCACTTTCATAAATAAAGAATTTTTAAAAGAACGAGCTTAATCCTTTGGAAAAATCCTGTATCCTTCAGAAATTTGTTCTTCGTTTCTTTTATCTAGCTTTTTAGAATTTTAAACGGAATGAAATTTATTCAACAAGTTACAAGAATATTTTTTCAATACGTGGATTACTTTAAAACAATTTTTCTTCAATTAAGCGAAACAGTTTATTGAACGAAAAAAAAGGAAAAAACTGTGATCGACATAAAAGTGATAAAAAAAATTTTTTTTTTTAATCAAACGACTATGCTATCGAGCAAGGCAAAAAAGTGGGGAAAAAAAAAATTCTCATCGAAAAAATCGTGGCTAGAACCACCACCATAGCAAAAGAAAGAAAAAAACATTCGATCAAAGAACACAATGTATCTACGCACAGCTATCGAGAAACGAAAAATGAACTACATGTGATGCGTCCAGAAACATTTCGAATGGCTTCGAATTTTGAACATGATTCGATACTTAAAACCCTCGAAAGATAAGCGTTAAAATTTTTCTCGAAAGCAATCTCTTGATAGATTTTCATCCATCAACCTCTCGAAAACGTTTCGAAGCGTCACGATCGATTCCCCATAATCCTTTCCCAATGTTAAAAGGAAAAAAAAAAAAAAAAAAAAAAAAACTTCTCGAAATCGATCAAACGCCCATCACTAACTATAATAACCTCGCGTCCATAACGTAACCAAAACGAGAGGACAGAAAACGGATGAGACGCACGAATAGAAGGCGCACTGACTCACCGCATGAGATCTATGATGCTGATGATGCATAGTATGATGATGATGATGTCTCTTCTCCTTAGCGTGATGCTTGGCATGATGCTTGCTGCCCCTGTGCGGTGGATAAGTGTGATAAAAGATGAGGTCGAAGCAAGGCTGGCGTCACCTGACCTCGGCCATCTCGCACTTGGCCACCTCTATCTGCCTGTTGTTCGGGTGATGGCCTGGCACCGTCAATTGGGCCGAGCAATTGTTGTGCATCTTTCTGGCCGCGTTGTTCCCGCCCGCCGCTTTCTCGTCGTTCTGCGCCGCATTCTCCAACGTCAGATCGTTCTCGTCCAAATCGACCGTGAACGCGATACGATGACGGGCGGGCAGCATTTTCACGTTCGAGCCGATCGGTGTCACCGTGGTCGCTGGATCCAGCTTCACCAGGGCCGCTTGCAATTCCAGGGCGTCCATCGTGTCGAGCCTTAAGCTGCGAATCTCTTCGAGACGATCTTCTTTTCGAACACACGCGTGCGGATCGATCTCGTCGGGAACACGATCCGTCAACGCTGTATCGAACGATAATTCAGTTCCCTGACTTATCGGCCAGATAACGGGTGACGCTCAGCGAAAACGCTACTTCTTCCATTTGAGTCCCTCGGCCACCTTCCTCCTCTCTCTAGCACGAACCGCTACACCCGCGCGTTCCACCTTCACATCGATATCTCGAGAAGCGGGGCAGGATTATGGAACAGTAGTAGTGGGTTGACCCTTGAATTCTCATCCGTGGTGGATCGAATCATCACACGAGTATGCCCGCTATTTTTATTTCGTTTCTGGAACGAACACGCGCGTGTCTGTGTGGAACGATTCGCGCGACGGACACTTTATTTTTTTTTTTTTTTAAGATACTCGCGCGCCTCACCTCCACGATATATCACTTTCGTGTGATCGTTTTTCGGTTTATCGAATGGTTTCGCCACTTTGAGAGGTGTACACTCTGCAAGGAAAGAAACGTGATGTTCCGGTAAGTCACGTAAGTCGAGAAAATCAGGCTCGCTGTACTCTGTCCAACGAGTCGGTTCGGTAGTAGTACTATTTCATAGTAGGTGCACGTGTCCCATTTGGGGCCGAGAGAAAATTTATTACACGGTTTTGAGATATCAAAGAAACTAAAAATCTATGAAAAAGTCAATCTTTCCTTAAAAATGATCCGAACTCGAGTTATTTGATAAGACGAGAATTTGATGATAATTATGGATCCCAATTTGTTTATAAAGATCGATAATAAAATTGTTGTTTTGTTAAAACATACTTGCATTACAGAATTTGGAATTTCTTTTTACACTATTGAAAAATTATTAAAAGTATTTCTCTCAAGATTTTCAATTAACTAATATTTGTCTCAAAATAGATATCTATGATATCACGTAATTTGTACGTGAATGTTTCAATTATCTTAACTCTGACGTGATTCGTTGAACAAATTACAACTCGTTCCCTCGGCTTTACGTGACATCGATCTCGTGGACGTCGTTTGAAAATACATTTTCTATCTGCTCTCGTCGCAGGCTGCACGCGACTTCCACGCATCCTGAACAATAGCAACTCGAGTAGGCATCCAAGATCCGCCTCGTCATCGCGATTATGATTCTGGTTGGCGCGAGATCGCGTGAGACCGCTTCGTTACGCATCGTTGAACGATCCTCGAGATTTAACATGGGGGCCATGTTGTATTTCATCGTTTTATACTTGTACACGCCGTATCGAAATGGACAAGATTATCCTCGAAGATAAGATGGCATGAAATGAAAAAGCTAGCTATCCTGCCTCCTGTTACTTGAAATCTTGAAAATTTTAAAAAATTCGCGCAGATACAATCTCTAGAAACGATAGAATTTAAATTCTATTTTAATCGGTCTGTTATTAAGGTGCTCCTTTCGATTAAATCTTGGCCTCTTTATTTGAACGTAAAATCCGGATACCGAGGAGAATTGTGAAAGAGTTTTCCGTTTTAAATGATTTTATTATGGTGTTCTGACTAAATGAGTGGGAAGGAATCTTTCAAGTTTTATCAAATCAATCAAATTCCTTCCTGATATGTACAATTATCTTAGGCCTACGATTTCGTTAACATTTTTAAAACTAAAATATAGAAAATTAATTTTCGAAGAATTTAACAATAAATAATATGTAATGATAAAATGATAAAATTAAAATAATCAAGTATAGTGTCCTAAAAAAATTATACTGTAATAGTGTACATTGTGAATTATTGGTGGAATTATATTTGCATCGTTCTTAGATGATGTTCATTGAAAATTAATTCATTAAATAAATTAATAAATTGTTATTTTGTATATTAATAATGTAAGAGTATCTTCAAATATTCAAAATAATTGTTCAACATAGCGATAAATAATCGAAAATGTCAATAATAAGCTTGATTCTTTTCTAAACTATAAAAAAGAAAATTATAAAAAATATTATTCATTTATTATTTTCATTCAAATATTCGAAATTTAATTTCTTCAAAATCTCATTTTTCTTAAAAATACTGATTATCGATATAAAGATATTAATTGATCATCATAATGTTAAATTATTCAATAATGAACCAGTTTGTTATCTTTTGTCAATATCAATTAATTGCTAGGATACAAATTTGATTAAGTGCATGATACGATATACTGTTTCTAACGATTGTATCCAAATCCATAAGTTTCTAGAATAATGAAATGTATAATTGTTATTCAAATTTTTTTTAATATTCTTATTATGTCGATATCTTTTCTTTTTTTTTCGTTTAATTAAAATAGATGACTCTGAGTTATGACATCTGCTCACTGATCGATCGATGAGGAAGTGGTAAAATCGTACTGAATGGATGAGAGAAAAACTGAAATGAAAAGCTTCAATTGATGGATATTTTTTACATATGATTGATGGAGATTCAAGCGATTTTACATGATTCATGTATGCAAAGAAAAAAAAGGTAAAACTGGTCAACCAGACAAGCAACGATACTTACTTTACGTTGCTGCGTGAATTGTAAACCACAAAATTCATATAAAAAATAATTACAAGCAATTGATAATTCAAACTACTGGTTAAAATAATTTAATTATACATGTTACTTGATTTTTAATATATAATATATTATAATATATTGTAAATTTAATACTTGGAATTTTAGAATAATATTAAAAATGCAATTACAAAAGCAGCAAATGTAAAGCAAAAAGGATTAATTTAATATTTTCATTTATTTAAAAGTAGCTTAATTTTTACTTTGAATTTGAGGATTTGTTATACAGCGTGAACTAACTAATGTTGTTTATCAAAAAAAAGCAATAATTAAGGTATTCAAACAAATTTACCAAGACAATAATAAAATATTCAATAAAATATAAATTTCTAAATTATAATATTATAAAAATGTAAGGAACAATTAAGAAAGGAACAAAAGAAATGCAAAATGCTCATAAGCTATTAAAATAAAATATAATATAAGAGAAAATCTATGTTAGATCATAATTATAATAAAGAAAAACATAATCAATAAATATAGATTACTTTTCATCCATCCATTGCTTTAAGGGATAATATATTTTATTTATAAATTAATTTAAAGACATTATTAAAAATATTATCTATATTTTTAATTATTATTAATTTTTAATAAAATATAATAACTTACAAATGTTTATTAGATAGTTTATATTGATGCAACCTACAACAAACTATAGAGAAAAAAATAACCTGAAAAAATTCATATTTTGCATTCAAATGTAGTGTCGAATGTATATATATATTTCTGATTTGCAACTGGAGAAGCAAACTGGTGATTCACTCGAGACTGTCGGCACAGACAGAAAGTAGAAAATTTGCATACAACATCCTAGAGACGGAAGACCTTATGCTGCATTTTATAATGGCCTTTTTTTTTTTTTTTTTTTTTTTTGATGTAGAAAAATTGTCTAAAACACAAGACTTTTTTTTTTAAATCATTCAAAATAATTGATATATAAAGTTTATGAATCCTATATTTTCTGTGCATCTGATTATGTTTTATAATTTCTGACTTAAAGTATTTCATATAACTAAGTTATGAATCACAATATTTTTTATTTTTCCTTCTTATAAGGTGTATTTATGGATAAAAAAGAAATTGTGAAAAGAAAAACTTATCAAACACTTTTAAATGATAAATGAATCCATAAGTAATATTAATTATAAATTAAATAATATTAATTCTGCATTTCTTATAAGTTAATCTAACATTATCATCAACTTTTTAGTTTTTTTTTTGTTATCCTAATAATTTAATATTAATATTGCATTATCTTTTGCAGTAAATATGTTTTAAATATAAATTTATAAACACAATATATTTATTTCACTGTTCAATATCAATATCAATATCAGCAATATGTTAATTGTAATATATTTCTACATAACCTAAAAAAATTATAAAAAGAATATCTCTTGAAGGATAATTGAGAAGAAAAACCCTTATTTGATTCGAATTAAAATCAATAAAAGTTAAAGAAAACCAATGAACCAAACAATTTTAAGTTTTCATTTGATCATTTTCCGTGAACATCTTCACTGTTGTCCTTGGAGCGAAATAGCAATTAAAAGTGCCTATTCCACAAATTACCTATTCGTGAACGAGTCAGCAGAAGACAAATTTTATACCGGCTTTATGGAATTTTATCTTGCTTTATGTTTGGTGCAGGTATTCGTGAAAGGAATTCCAAGGGCACTAGTATCTGAACCTCGAAAGGACGGTCAACGCACTATGGTTTTCTTTGTGCGATTCAGCCGCATTTCTAAATCGTTTCAACGTACATTGAGAAGCGGCGAGTTCAATTCTGGGGACATGAAGAACGCCCACAGAGAATCAGCAGCATCTACTTTCGACAATCCAACATGTCTAGTAGTTTTTGTAAAGTTTGAATAGAATTGATTTTTCTCACTTTCAAATGGATTGAAAAAAATAATATTACATCTTCTTTCTTGTTTTAGGTTAGGTTTGGTAGATTAGAAGAATGAAAAAATTGTTATTGAAAACTGACTATTTTACAAGAAATTATTTTAATATCTAAACAAAATATTTTCTCATCTCAGAAATGATTTATACAATTGAAAAAAAACAAATGCAATCATAATGAGATCATATGCATTTCTAACCTGCAACAGCTATAAGGTATAAATTAACCTAGTATTCCATTAATAACGAACAGACAAAAACTAAAATACAATCTGTTTTCGCGTTAACGCCTAAAGATAGATCACGCCTCTTCGAAAGGAATATAATTACCGATTGGAAAAGAAAATCACAGGATATCCCGGATGACGAAGCTGAATCGATCGTTAAAGATGGAGAGATTAAGTTGAATGTTCCAAACAAAGGATCTCGAACTGGACAATGGCTTCTTTCCTTCTCGATACTTCTAGTGATCTTTGTCGCTAAAAGAGAGAGTGAATAACCAGTGTAACAAGGAACCATAACACGATAGATGGATCTTTAGTAACTATAATGACGTTTTCTCGTTGTGGTGCGACCAATCGTGCAGCGGTAATTAAAGGGCGTGGAAACTAGGTAGCTTGGCTACCGGGCCATTTTTTTCTTTCGACACAGATACGATGAAAAGTACGCCGCATATTGTGCACATTGAAAAGAACATCACACTGTGTATAATACTAGGTGGTAAGAACAGAAAATTTTCATTCAATAGTGAGAAACATGGTGACGCGAAAGGATATTGAGACCTTTCTCTCTTCTAATAATGACGGTTAGTCGTTTGATATGCAAAATTAATTAATAAGAATTAATAAGAATATTAATTCTCCCTTATTATTTTCATCGTTATGTTATTTTAGTATAATGTTATATTTCACATTATAAATTATAGAAATAAAATTATAGAATAATTTTAATAATTAACATTTTTAATAATGTAGAATTTTCACAATTAAAATGAGGATTCTCCTTGAAATATAATTAATTGCATGGAAAAAGAATAATTATACTTAATTTTTTTCTCTTTTAATTGAACGTCAATTTAAAAATAAAGAATTATTGATTTTTAATTGAAATTTAATAATGAAACTTTTGTTTATATATGTATAAATACACATGAAATAATCAATATTAAATTTAATTAAATTTTAGTTAAATTAAATTTGATAATTTAATCTTATGTTATTACAAGTATTATGTAAATTGATATTATAATTATAATCAACTTTGAATTTAAAATTAAGTTAAATAATAATTAAATGTGATTCTTCAATTAAAAGAAAAAAAGACTTTATTATAGACAAAGCTTTTATTCAATCAAAGCTTAAAAGAATTCAATAAACACCACTTCTTTTTGTCCATTTACTAATTGGTTTAACTTAAGGGGATTCACTTTTTTATTCATTCTTTTCTTTCGTTCCATCTTTTATTTAATTCTCATTAATTGAAATAGCATTGAAAAAAAGTTGATAAATATGTATGAAATATTTATCTTCCATAATATTAAATTGTTAATATTAACTATATTATTCTTCCAAAATTCACATTGATATCTATTTTTTATTATTTCTTACGATTTAATCTTCGTTCTCAAAATACACAAGTAATCAAGCTAAATCAACGAAATCACACAAAATTCCTGTCAACATAACCTACTTTGCGAAATCTAATCAACTAATTCACAAACGCTTCCTTCGAACACCCTTCAAATATTTCTAAATCCAATTCAACAGAATTCCCAAACACACATCTCAAATATCCTTAACCTTCTCCTTATTCGCAAATATCACTCTCCCATCTTTTCTAACCTCTTTCCCCGTCAACTTTTATTTCTCCACTTTCTTATTTAAGAAATTATGAACACATATCGAGACACTATCTGCCCTGATATCAATATCGATAAACAGAAATGGGAACGAAGTTTCTGGATTTTCTATTAAACTTACTTTACTTTCTTTATGTGTACATGAATGTGTGCACTAGACGTCAAGAGGTAAAGTTACAATCGTCCAGGCTATTCGGCCATTACAGGATGCTGGATTGGTAACGATGGGTGGATACTTTCATTTTTCTCTTTTCTTTTCTTTGTTTTCTCGAACAGAATTAACCAGCTACTCTTCATTGTGGACTTTAAGAAAGGTTATCGGATGGGGGTCAGCTGTTCTTTCAGTGTGTATCGTTCACCATGTAAGAATTAAGTACAAGATCTACGAGATTAAACCTGCAACACCAATAATCGAATAATAACAAAGTCGACCAGCTTACTTCCTCTTATACCTATCTATTTCGGAAGCGGCGTTATTCTACAAGATCAGTATCAGAGGCTGCCATGGTTCAGGCCACATCGGTTATAATCTATCTTTTTTGAAATTACTCGTTATTGAATGGATACTCGATGAATGAGTATTTCAGAATAGTTTAAATGTTTCTGGAAGTAATTTTAAAAGAACCATATTTTGAGGCGGTGCTACATTATTACGAGATTTTAAGATTAAGAAATAGGTTATGTAGGAGTAGAGTAATTGGTAAGTATTGCTTCAAAGTAAATATATTATAATTTAGTATTATATATTTTCGGTTATATAGAAACAGTTGTTAGTAATTAATCAATATGATATTTAACTTTAAAGTAAAATTTTAATAATATTCTTTATAAATACGTGATACTTTCCAAAAAGTCCTATTTAATTATCCATAAATACATTGAATTTCTTCAATCTTTAATATAGAAAAAAAAATTAGTTTTTTAAAAAGTAGAATTCAATTTCTTAGAATACAAATTTATTAGAATAGAAATTGTAACTGATTATTTTTTCAATATATTTTAAAGATTACGAACTAATATTAATACTGTTATAGCAATAAAACAAACTGATACAAAGTTAACCAATAAAAATAACAATTAAACAACAAAATTTATAAATATATATCCTACAAATCAAAATTCTATTGTGTCATATGAAAAGTGATATTGTAAAAAGAAAAGTTGTCATTGACGTGTTTCGAATTTGAGGTTAATCACGCGCGACGGATCAAAATCGATTCCACCTGACGATGTCGTCGTTCTATAGCGTCACCGGTGAACTTTCATTGTTTGTCTCCGATTACCTCCGCAATTTGTAATTTAATAATCGCCATTAATCAGCGTCATAAGTTCGTTCTCGTGTTTGGGCGCCTTCGCAAACCTAGCGGACGGGAAAATGGCGAAGCATGCCGTAAAGATAAAGTCGGACGCGATTCGGTCACTGATAAAAGGGTGAACGTGATTCTGAAAATGACGGCTCAAGCGGCGATTAGCCTCTCGAATAGGTCGAGGGAAAGAAATTGCACAATGGGGCAGAAACGACGTAGGAACGACACGAAAAACCACTATTCTTGATAACGAACAATGGAGCTTTGTTTTGCTATGATACGATTACGTTGTTAACCGGTATTTTGGTGGTGTCATTTCTTTGAGAGGTTAGAAGCGCATAAATGTCTTTCGAGATTGATGTGATACTATAAGTGATAATAAGGGTAATTTATTGGTATTAAAAAGATAATTTTATGTGTAAAATGGATAACACTTTGTGTCCATGAAATAAATTATATAAGATTAATAGATTAATAGATAATAAAATTAATAAGAAGTGTAATTTAAAATTAGAAAAATATTAGAAAAATAATTGTAACGAATATTTGTTACAATAGAACATTTAAGATATAAATGTAAATTAGTGTTTAATATTTCTATATTTATAAATACATAAACATGTTTCCATTAATAATCGATTAACTCATTCTTTATCGATTTTACGATCTTAATTTTTGATCGTTTAATATGTGATAAAGTGCATAATATTGTATAATTTTTTTTTTGCATAATTAATTAACTTTAATTATTTGCAAAAAATTGTTTGATACTATAGCATTGAATTTGCATTATACGTGTGTGCTCATACCAACATATGCAATCGCCACGCTTAAACACATTCTCATACTATTTATGTTTTTCAGAATATTCTACCTAATCATTGAAATAATTTTACTACTATCGAAGTTTCTGTAAGGATCAATTAAATTTGAATAAACTGGACGATTATGCGAACACTTCCGTGTTCTGTGCTCGGAGAAAATGATTCTGAGTGCGGACGATAAAGATATCTGCTGCTTGGCGAATTATCGGAAATACGATGTTGTCGTCGCATGTAACTGCGTGTAAACGTGTGCATGATCATAAATCACAAGCAGTGTAACTATGCATTTTACTTGCAACGATGGGAATGTCAGCGATACTTGAAGATTTACACGGAACATTTTCCTACTACGCTATATTTTCATTTCAGGGAAAATCATGGAGAACCAGTTAAGATGATAGAAATGAAGATAAAATTAGTAAAATAAAGTAAAATAAAGAATTTAATAAGATAAACAAGGAAGAAACTAAACAAAAAATAAGTAAAAGAAAGGAAAAAAGAAAAAAATGAGTGGGAAAAAAATCAAAAGAAAATAAAGACAAGGTGAAAGAAAAATAATAAAAAATGAAAGGAATGATGGTAATAAAAATGAAAAAGGAGAGAAAGTAGGTATAGGCGCCGAATCCTCAATTTTGTCCACGTAGATGTATGACGAAGGTACAGACTGAAAGAAAACGATGAAAAAGGTAGATGGCAAAGCCCCGTAAGAAACACGCGAGAGAAAATTGTAGCATTTGCGGCACGTGAGAGGATTGCATGCAGTCCGCGTAAAAGGTCTAAGAATCTATGTGTAAATATGTGAGTATATATATAGGGTGAGTCACCGGATACAGGAAATCAAATGGTAATATTGCATTTCAGAGTACAAAGAAACATGTCAGGTAATTCAAATGGAACTACACGATAATTATGATATATATATGTACAGAACAATGCGTACAAGTTGAAGCCGACTATTTTCTGATTCTAATTGAACGAAAATGTTAATGGAGAAAGGTAAATCTGAACATATTTTTTATAAAATATTTTGGATTATGCGATATACCACTTTCTTTAAACAGAATTTTGTATTTTTTCATTACGTAAGATTACATTATTTAATTTTTTTAAATGATAAGAAGACAAAAAGATTAAAAAATACGTATTTGTAAAAAATGTTATTGTTTTATATATTTTTATCAGAATTCTCTAAGGCAATAATAAATCTGCGATAATAAATTTATTAATAATTTGCAAGTTACAAATTATAAGTTATAGAAATTTCACGTTTCTTAAAATTCACCCTGTATACATTAAAGCACAGAGTACTTCCTTCAAACATGGCTGACATACCATAAAAGATATTAAGCTCGCGTAACGAAGATTGCAGCATGAAAGTTAGTAACGCTTTCTGAAACCCAGTTGAAAGATATTCAAACTGGTTCACAAGCTTTCTGTGTTATATACATTTCCATCTTTTGCCACATGGTAAGAAAAAGGAGAAAAAGGAACGAGAAGAAAAAAAGAATTTGACTAATTGGAACTTAAAATAACAAATGAGAAAAATTTAGAAAAAAAATGATAATAAAGAGGCTTGGATCATTGATTTATTAAGAAAGATATTAAGAATTATTTTTGGGATAATATTCACGAATACTCGTTTCAAACTTAAAAATTGCCTATAACCTAATAAACAAGCCTCAATCAAAATTTTTATATATTAACTTTTGTCATTCTTTTGATCTCTCAAAAACTTCTCAAAGATGTTCCCCCCAAATATATTAATGTACACTCTGAATACACGTTACTTCTTAAAAAATAACTCCAAGCATAAAATCGAATCAAAGAAAATCGGTAGAAATAAAACAAAATACATTCCAGCATTTCGTAGAACACCAACAACTCTCGAACAACAATCCCTGCCGTAAGAAGTTACTTTACGAAATTACTTTTCCATCGAAATTCTTTATCGAACCTCCATAAACCGGGACGATTTACCGCTTTCACCGACTCAACATCGCGCACACTATCAAGATAATCAGGCAAAGTAACATTGGTATATCGGTACGAAATACAAATTGCCCGACCCGTGAACTTGATTGCTTATCACGCCCGATCCAACTATTTCGAATCGAAAATGGCCGTGTATAAATTTATTCAAAATTCTATTCTGAAAACGTGGCTGGCGTGTTACAACGAAAAAAAAGAAAAAAAAAAAACGTAAAAAGGGAAGGCGGTGTCGGTCCACATTGCCGTCACACATTCCCTCGCACATTCTCTGATAGGAACGCGAAATATCCGCCACCCCTTTCTCGCAAAAATCGCTTTATTGCGCGGAAAAGAGCTGGTATCGCGTGCACTTTATCGCGGATGCTCGTCAAGAGTGAATAGAGATAGCCTGGAAGTGTTCCCCGCTGTGGACAGAACCTCGATATTGGACAGCAGGTTGGCCTGATTTACATTGCGCAACCTGTGGAACGCCTGGTGGAAAAAATCGAAATTGAGGTCTGTCGAAAAAAACGCGGCACGCGTTTTAATGAAAGTTTAACGATATTGGTGGTGAATTTATATCGTAGAAATAGAGTGTTATTTTATTTCGTTAAGTTTAAGAGACGTATCGTTGCGTTGCTGATGTTAATATATTATTTGGGAAGGATCAATTCCAGAAGCCAGAAAAAAAAGAGGAAAATGTCGGTCGAGTTTTATTTGTTAAATCGTAAAGTTTAAAAGTTCGAATTTGATGAAGTGCTTAATTGCTTGATTATAAATTATACGAAACAATTTTTCGTTTACTTCGTCGGAATATTAATTTTCGAGTAAGAAATATATCATCTTGCTCTTCGTAAAATATATGAAAGTAGTAGAAAATGGCGAATAATTTTACCAATGTTTCGTAAAACCAGTCTATATAACTACGTAGTTCAATGTTTCGGCTACGTTCATCGAAGATCGCATTAAAATGCAACGATCTTGAGGGAATATAGATTCATGGGTTTTACGGTCCATTTATTTATGATACGCTCGTATTACCAACCGTGTATCGTGAATAATAATTTTTGCAAATTGAAGGAATCAGTCTTGCGTATATTATAGATATATGTATAAATGTATGAAGTATATTGATATTTTGAAACAAGTTGTTATAAATGTAATTTATATAAATAATCGTAAAACTTAAGGCGATAAATAGTTGATAAAATTTCAAGCATAAAACTCAAATTTTCTTTCTTATTACACACGTTACCTTTAATTTTTGTAAAGTAAATTTTCAAAACTCAAGAAAATATATGTATAGAGAGAGAGAGAGAGAGAGAGAGAGAGATTCTTGAAACACGTATTCGACGCGTTTCAAAGGAATAAATTTAAAAATAAATCGTGTATGAATAATGTATGAAAATTTTAGGGGTAATAAATTACTTAGTAAAAATGAGGCAAATTTTTAACTCCAGATACTCGAGAATTATTAAGAGGAATTTTATTCTTGGATTAAATTCGTTTTTGAGATTGATATATCCGCATAATTTTCAGTATTGTAACGATGGGTTTACGCTTGGCACGAAATTTTAAAACATTTTAACCAGGGAAAGTTTCAAAGAACTACGAAATCCAAGAGATTTATTCATTGATAAAGGCAAAAATAATCAACCTCGTTTAAACGAAGTCGCTTAAATAACTCCGTGACATTCGAAGGATCATAAATATCGACAAAGTAGAACACAGGAGAATAAGTGCACACTTTCAAAGGATTTTTGTTTCAAAGAAAATTTTTCACCGATAACGATTATTAACATTTTTTCGAAAAGCTTTCTTTTCTTTTACCACTCTTCGATACAAATTACAGACAAAAAAAAAAAACATTTCAAAATGCCTGAATAATATCGCAATAAAAACGATACATCTTTCTCGATGCTTATTTAAAAAGAAAGAAATATTTCCAAATACAATATTTTCTCCACAAAAAGTAGAAAGTAAAGAAAAAAATCATTTCGTAATTTCACTCATCAACGAGCATTTCAATATTACTCACAACAAATATATATATACACACACACACATGAACATTTCCAACACCAATTAACACCGCCTAAAGGAATATTTTGCACTGACCTATATAACGCGCATTACATTCGAACTACGCAGAGGCGCATGGACGACGAAAAAAATTAATTCCTCCAATCAGTGGTCTTGATAGTGTACAGCTGGTGTGGAGTTCGGTTCCTGGTGCATTCGAGTGCGTAACTATGACTCAGAGAATTCTCTCTCGAAAGAGTTCTCTCTCTCTTTCTCTTTCTCTATGGTGATCCGCGGGGCAACGGTGGATAAAAATTACGATCTGAATGTATATATCGATACAGAAGAGAACGTATAGTTGCACGTATGTGCGTCAGCGGCGAGATCGCGATAAATCATTAAACAGGCGTGTTTATTGGCCATGCTCGAGCAAATCTCTGGGCTGCCGGTGAATTTATGCTTATGGGCTCGATCTCGATCGGCGATCGATCGGTCGTGACTCGCCGATCGGCAACTGCAGACCTTGCGATCGGCCTTACCGGTTTTGAAGATTGCAAATTTTATTCGGTGAGGGAATAGCTGGCAATTTTGTTAAAAAAAAAAAAAAAAAATGGCAATTTTTTTGAAGACGTTCCATTCGGTCTAATCCTTTCCAATTGTTGGAGAACTAATTTTACGTTCGTGAATCGAAAAATTGGGTCGCGTAGGTTTCACATCTGTGACACGACTGAAAAGGAGTGAATTGAAGAAATTATATGGAAAATGTGGAAGATTTAATTTTAAAATTAGATGAAACGGATATGTTTGAGAGTTATTGTCAGGCAGTTATTTGTCTCGATTCATTTGTGAAAATTTTAATTTCTTTATCGTATTCAAAGCTTATTATTACGATCGACCACTTGGGATCCTCCCTTTGTTAAGGAATTTTTGAAATTCACTAGTTAACGACGGGATTTATACCGAGATCAAGTGCTCACGTTAAACGTGCTTCTAATTCATAAGTTCTAATTATCGAGTCATTCTGGAGAATGGCAGAGCTTTTGACGATTACACTTCATTATTCATTCGCGTTGCCTCTATGCCACGATAATTAGTATCAATCGCAAGGAACGATAGTAGCCAAAAATTTATTCCAATAAATTTTACTTGTAATTATTCAAAATATGCCAGAATTTATCTCTAAAAAGCTGAAAATAATTATACGTTCACTTCTTCATCGTGTCTTGAACATGTTTCTTTCTCTAAAGAAATTAAATTAATTCGAAGATTTTAACCGTCTCCCCGAGATTCGAATTTACAATTTAGATTCGATCTACATTTATTCCCCCGAATCTAAATCCATTTCAATCATAAACTCGTGTCTCGTCATTCGAATATTTTCTATCCTCTTGCACGAAATTCTTGTGTTGACACAAGAATAGTTTTGCATTGAAGAATTTTAAGAAACGGTGCGATCGAACGATGCATGCACAATTTTGCATAAAAAAATCGTACGCGAAAACCGCTTGAAAAAGCTTGCAAAGGACGATTGCACTTTGAAGAAGTAGAATTTCGTTCACTCTGTAGTAACCAACCAAGTTGACTTTGAAATGGCGGCACGAGAATTGTTTGCGTTTGAGGTTTCAAAGCAAGGCAGGATCTCCGTTACAACGACACAATGCCAGGCCAACTCTCAAACGATTCGATCGAGCGCGCCTCGACGTTCCGAAATAAGAACAGTTTCTGAACTGTGAAACACTTTGCCGCGACCCAAATTTTGTGTTTCGATAAGTTGATAAGCCCACGGTTGATAGAAAATGGCTGGCGAATAGGAGGCGAAATTTTGCCACTGTGTTTGACGAGGATCGAACGAGGTCGAGGGATCTCTTAGAATTTCATAAAAGAGGATAAGAAAGACGCTTGCAAATATTGCACGTCTCGTTATCCTCTTCTTATTATTATCCTTTTTTTTTACGGAGAATGTATCGTTCGAGTTTTGTAACACATGTTGTGACACACGCTCCATGAGATTCGATCTTTCGAAAAGTTTCTGCGCAAAGGATTAACGCGAAACCCGATGAAAATTTATAAGAGATTAAGATCATTGAATTACGATTATATTCTATTTTTATTTATTTGAAGTATTATCGAAATACTATCTTTTCTTATATTTCGATGAAATATTCATTTCAAAATGGTGCCGGTTAATATCGAAATATTAAATTTAAAAAATGAGAAAATAAAAATATAAATGTTTGTTTCAATATCAATTTCAAAAATCTATTTCCCCCCCCCCCCAATTTTGGAAATTGCGGTAGATTTTTATATTTAAAATTATTTCACCGCAATGAAATTATTCGAGTCGAATTTAAATAGTTATGTAAAAAATATTTCCAATTTTAACGTAGATGGAATTATTGTTACGCGAATATAAAATTGTAAAAATTCGCAATATATTTTTTGAAAAAAATATTTTTTTGTTTGTAACGAAAATTCAACGAATAATCGGCCTGATGGTGAAACAAAAGAAAAAATATTCATACAATGAATAATGGATCAAAAATGGATCAGAGATTATTGAATTAGCTTAAACAAAGATCAAGTGGATATTCTTACGATTAGTATCGAATTCGAAGAAACAAATCGTTCATATGACAGTTTTATCATTATTGTGTATAGAAGTAATATTATCTTGTTAACTGGAGAGAATTTTATCTAACTGAAAATTAAAAATAAATTACACACTATAGAATCTCTTTTATAATTTTACTCTTTCACGTTTTATCAAGTTTTATTCATAAAATTTTCTTTTCTTTTTTTTTTTTTTTAGCAAAATTATTATTGTTTCATGGTTATTCTTCGATTATTCCATCATAAATCATAAAAAGAGATAGATTGTTGTATGGCCATTAATGATACTGTTATTTGTTGTTATTTTTATACACTGGACCTATTAGAAACTAGCTCCTTTGAGTATCTTCTTTTTATAACTGCACAGTAGATATAAATCTTTTCTTGCTAATTGGCGAGACGTATGGTCAGTTAGTAGAATTGCATTATACCGCGCTCATACTTTTATCGCTTTGCGTTATAAATCATTATACACAGAAAATATCTTGAAACATCATTTACTCTGTGTAAATATTAACACTTTACTGAATTTATGACTTCTTCGCTATGTAATTTCATATATAATAAATTTATAAAGAATTCTTCTTCTTCTTTACGAGTTCAATTAAAAAAAACTTATATTATAAAACCAAAGAAAATTCTATTTTTAATGAAACTCTAAAATCAATCTTTAAAGTATTTTATTTTATTTTATTTTATTTTTTCTTTTTTCGAGATATAAATTTATAATACGACACAAAATGGAGTGAAACTTTTAAATGTTCATTATTATTTTATTATTCCCTCGTTCCGTTGTAAAAAGTATTTCTATGTAAAAATTGCATTGGGGAAGAAAAAAAGAAATGAAACAACGAAAATTTGATTTCACCCTTAAAAGAATTTTTTTGCTAGAAAAACAATTATTTCATGTACACTTATTATATATATATACACACACACACGAACATTCATTAAAGTCAGGGATGTTTGCGTCAATTTTCTCATAAAAATAGCCGGTCTCATAAGAGGACACTAACTTGGAGTAACTCTAAAGTAAACATACCACGCGACATTGCATGGAAAGTGAGAATATTATTACGCGACAGTAAAAGCGCAACGATTGTGCGCCGCAACGACGATGAAGTTTATTCGGTCAGAACAACCGAAAACCATTCCACGAGTTCTCCCATTATCCCCAGCGTTATGGATCGTTAAATCGAACGTATCTTCCTTTAAATCGAACGAAAATTTCCCTCTCGCGCTCGCTTTCGCGACTCGACTCCGCGGGAATTTAACGGTGGAATTCGACGTATCAGAAATTTTTATCAACCTTCGGTGGCGTTCAATATTCTCTGGATAGAGAAAGGAGAAGAAAAAGAAGGAACGTTTCGCGATAACAGTGGATCGCTGCCGGTGCTTTTAACAAGCTTTCATGGGCAGAGGGATCTAGAGAATGGCCGTTTCATTGCCGTACAACGAGACTAGACTGGTGGAATGAAACCATTGTTGCGTAGAAGATAAATAAATTTTATTGTTACGATGACGGTTTCCCCTTTTTTTCTTTCTTTTTTTTTTCTCCCCAGTAAATTTGTATCGTTAACCCTGTCGTTGTTATAACGTTCAATTTTCACGGAAGATAGATGGTAAAGTATTATAGAATTATCGACATATCGTATAACAATTACATGTCGATAAATAATTTTAAATTTATTTTTAATTTCAACATCTCTCGTTCAGGTTGATGTTGTTTTACATGCGGATATCACGAAAATACGTGTCAATTTGATGATATAGTGATAATTCATTTTATTTTATCCCGGCATCAAAGAGTATTAATATTTAATTTTATGGAAATAAATTAATGGAATAATCAGATTTTATAAAATCGATCGATTTGAGTAATCGATTCGCTCGAGTAGTGTAAATTGAATGAGAAGTATGAACGCAGAAATATTGTAGCAACGTTTTTCAATGTAATTTTTCCATTTATATAGTTAGAAAAAATGCTAAAAAAATTACGAAATTGTTTCTTTTTTTTTTTTTCTTTGATAAGCAATTGTACATTCTGTGTAGAACATACACAAACTATTAAAGATTAACAATGAACGGAAATATTTAATAACATAAATCCAACATAAATATTTCTAAATCTTAAATCCGATAAGACAATTGTAGTTAAAAACGAAAATAAAACAAGCACACTTCAATTATAATCGATATTCCTATTGATCCCACAAATCAAACAAATCGTGATAATTGACCCAGATTATGAACGAGACAATTAATCAATCGCGTTTTTTTTTTTAACGATGCAAAAGATGTAATAAAAATTTACGAAAAATTTATTCGCCTAAAAGAAACACGACTGATTAAAAAAAATTACACGTCGATATGTTCGATTTGATTTATATATTGAAAAATTCGCCCAAAATTCTAGATACGAATCTTAATTGAACGATTTCAAAGTTGTGGATGCATTCGGATCAAAGTTTCGTTCGAACTCGAGTAACATACTTTCAAGATTTACACTTTAAACACGAAATCAAAGTTTGACAAACCGTAGTATCCATCAAAAGGAGTACCCCGTTTTCTCGTGGTAGCCTGGAGCGATCGCATCGCACGGGTAATATACACTTTTCCGATTCGAAAACCCTTTTGCACACAACCCTTCTCCATCGATCCCGCAATCTAATACCACACATCGGCTCCCCTTCGCGTCAAATCTATTCCCAGGATCCCGACTCCTCTAATTTCCACAAATCCATCTTCAACAATCTAATCCTGTGCTCCATCTTTCCCCCAACGAGCACAATGTATGTATGTATATATATATATATATATATATATATATAAGGTGAAAGATGCGATTCAGTCAGCGATTGTACTCCTCACTTAAATCTAACCTACATCTCCATTGTTTCTCTCGAGCATATACTCGGATGAACGAAACAACTTATTCACTTGCCAAACCCGTCTGATTTATCGTTTAATAATATTTACAAATGAAGAAAGAAGATTGTACGTAAGTTGTTCATCATTATCAAAAAATCGTCAATCTCTAAGAAGCTAATTTTAATCCTAACTCTAACAAGAGAGAACTCTACAACGTAAAAAGAAAATTACACGATTTTGCAAAAAAGATGAACTGATCAACTAACTTTGCAGTTAACAACTCAACTCGGAAAATTACTCGAGAACAAACGAGTCACGTTCACCAAATGACACATTTACATTTCGCCCACCCGGTATATGCAACGAACCCGGGTATTCCACAACGCGAAGCCCATTTCCATCTATTTTCCATCCGACAAGGATCGGTCACGTTAAACGATCTCTTACAGATCTCGACAACCGATCACGTTATTATTAGGCTATAAAGGGGAGGAGAGAAAAAAGATTAACAACCGCACATTTTCCATCGCGACGCCTAGCAGCTGGGGAGGGTCGCCAAGGAGAGGCCACGCGAGGTTCTCACACGCGAGATGCCAAATCGCACGATCACGGTATGCATACGTGAACACGCGTGGAGAGTTGAAGTCCACGTTTCACACGACGAATGAAACAGGAGTCGAATAGATTCTACTTCGCTTACCTCTCTATCTTCGTCGATTGGAAATAAAATAAGGAACAATGTCGTTTACGAACGGTTAACAGTTTGATCAGTTTCTATATTTGTGCTCGAGCAATATCAAAATTCCTCGAATTGAGATTCTATTAAGTTTGTATGGGTCGCTTTTTGAACGAGTTTGTACGAGTCATGGGACGAGTTGTAGGACAAGGTGAGAAACAGGCATAAAGAGGAGCGTGTAAGTAGATACGGAACGAGACGACGCGAGTGGAAAAGGCGAGTGAGGAGTAGAGGCTTGTCTGGACTCATGATTGTCCGCGGACACGCGCCTGTTGATAATAAAACACGATATAACGGTTTGTGTACGATGTCTGCCGAATGTATCCGATCATACGTACGTGCGTGTGTGTATATTCAGAGGAGTTAAACGTAAGGATGAAATTCCTGTTGCGTATGCGATGATCTCTTGAAATTGTTAAAAAGATTGCATCGATTGTAAGACTTGAGATGAAAAAGGTGCTCTAATATTCAAACACG
This sequence comes from Apis florea, assembly GCF_048593485.1. NCBI lineage: Eukaryota > Metazoa > Arthropoda > Insecta > Hymenoptera > Apidae > Apis > Apis florea. The sequence goes on along the minus strand of NW_028256653.1, from coordinate 1,071,883 downwards.
CGTTATATTATTTTGTAGAAGTTCATACGTTATTGATGCGTGTAGATATTCGCGGATAATAAAACAGGATCTATATCTCTATCTCGTATCGTACAGGACTCTGAGAATCATCAGATGCATGGACAGATTCATGGCTGTACGTTTCTAGATACGGTGAAATAACAAAACAGCGTAACAGTTTACACAACTGTTTCTATCGAACAATGCAGAATCCCGTGTAAGCAGGATTCTGGTTTGGATATTCGATCGGTCTCTGGGTGTACGATAAATCTGGACGAGTTCTTCTTAGGAGATATTATCTGCAGACGCGTAGCCACGTAGAGATCTTTTCGTTATTGGCTGGGTCGATGATATGCAATATCTAACATACGAGACAAGTATAAAGTCGAGAAAGAATAAAGTAGAACGACAACGACACAGTAAATTGGGAATGCATCGAATGTAGGTATTGACTGTGTTGAATAGAGGTGCTTGTAACCACGGTTTTATTTGCGTAGATACGATCTTATTCGCAACGAACTTCTGTCAGAGTAGATTTTTCTTTTCAATCCAATTTGCAAACGATATAATGAACGATCGAAGAAAAGAATAGAATAGGCTATTGTCTAATCTCCGAAATGGAACGTGCAATTTTATTTCTAAGAAGAATTCGTATTATGAAAAATATAAAAAAAAAAAAGATAAGCTTTTTTGTCTTACTCTTTTTTTCTTCGTACGTTGAATACGTAAGAAAGCATAGATCTATTTTCATTCAATACGAAAAAAAGAAAATTGTAACGATCCAAAGTTATTCCAAGACTTATTGTTTTATTAATATTTAAATTATAATAGAATAACGAGTTGGATTCCATTTATTTGAATATATTGGAGAAGATAAGATAGCTTCGATAATCAAATTGTTCGGATAATGGAGATTCAGTGGCCACTCTCTCCGCTCGTTCTTATTAGATTTGACGAGACTAATAATAGAAAAATTGAAATTCAACACTTGGATCGTTTCGTCTAAGCGAAATATAATTCGACCGTTCTCCCATCGATATGAACACGATATGAAACAGATGAGTGTAAATTTTCCTTATTAGAATACGAATTTAACGTTTTAAACTTGAACATAGAGTAAATAAAAATTAACTAATTCGTTCGTACAAGCAAATAAGAAATACCTGTAAGATATGGATTTACTGTACAGCGAGAGAAATTATTGCTCTATATATGCATTGTTTATTACAACGTTATTAAATCGATTATCGTTAATACGACTTAGTCGAAGTATAAATTTCATTCGTTTTGTACGCGTAATTTTTTGCACAATATACAGTGTGTTAAGTAAATAGCGAAATTTAACGTTAAAAACGTTACACGTAAGATTACGTAATTTATCGATTTACAAGTAAAATTTACGTGTCTACCAAAACTGCATGATAAATAAAATCGAGAGAAAACGATTGATCCAATAACAACAATATCGTGAACAAATAATACATAAAACAATAATTTCTCGGTTGGTGACCGAGTGTTAATACAATTCACCGTGGACTGTTCGCAAATATTAAACGAACATTAAAACACGACAGAAGAAGACATTACATTAACGTCTACGGACACGTGTCTGGACAAGCCTTTAACCTGACAGTTAGAGCAGACACGTATACGCGAAAGACGGATAAGATTTGCAACATTTATAGTTTGGCAGCCTGCGACGAGGAAACGGAAAGGACGCGAATCTTCTAAAGGAGAAAGAGGAATCTAATTTCATCGTTTCGATTTTTACGCACTTTCCACCGATCTAAGGAGCACCTATTTCAGGACTAGCGCCTGTTTCGACCGGCCTTCGTCATCCCCTTTTCCTTTCTTTCCCCTTCGATCGTTATCTCATCATCCCGAAACAACCGATGGTGCGTGAGAACGGAGAAAGTGCGCGGCTAATAAGATATCTCACGTGATGATCCCTCGTGAACTATTCCTCTTGATCATCGAGACGAATCCTGAAAAAAAGATCACAGAACTTCGTTCACACCTTCCTCTTCTTCTTCTTCCCGAGGTGAAGAAGCGTACGTGTGTGATGATAATTCTCTCCCTTCTTCCTCTTCCTCTTCTCCCTCCTCCTCCTCCTCCTCCTCCTCTTCCTCGTTCTCTCCCCCCCTCTCCCCCCTATTCCCTTCTAACTCCTCTATGTTCGCCTCGGCGAAGAGTCAGGGTTTCACCAGGGTTTCGGTTTTTACATCGTTCGAAGATTCGCCGAGATTCGATCACCGCCGCCGTACGATCGATGACGCGGCGACACGTCGGAGCAGCGAATAGAATCACGAAGGTCGACGCGAGCGTAGGCCGCGAGTCGTACCGCATCGAGAAACCAGCAACCACAAAACCACCACCGGGAGGAACACGGTCTTTTCGAGGGGGACGATAGGACCAAGAGACGGACGTCTCTCGTCTTGCTCGTCGATATTGCTCGAATCCGTAACCGGGATCGGACGGCGAGAAACACGGTGAACGAAAAAAGTAAAAAACGATCTCCAATTTCGATTCGATTCCTCCAACACGAAACCTCTGACCGTATTCAAGGATGAAGAAAGGGAAACGCGAGATCTACTCGAGAAACGGAGCGGCACGCCACGGTAGTTTTTCGCGCTGGACCACCCGGAGGAGGCCACGGTTCCTCTGATTCTCTACGCCGTCCTCTCCCTCGTACACTGTGTATACGCCGATAAACCGCCCACCTCCTACCCTGTCCTGCCCTTCTCGCCAACCCCTCCCTCCTCTCCTCTCCTCTCCTCTCCACCCCTCTCCCCTCCGACCCTCCACCAGCCTACCTCCTGCGGTGGTGGATGGTAGGATGCGGGGAGTTGACTGGGGTGGGATCAATATGAGGTTGAGCGAACGCGGGAAATTCGCGCGCAGGTCCTTCTCCACCCTCCTCCACCCCTCTCCCCTGCCCACACCCGTCCTTCTTCGCTCTCTCCTCCGTACGCCTTTCTTTCTCGCGCTTTTTCCCGCTTTCCTTTTCCCGCAACCCACCACCGTCGTCTTTCTCGACGAGGCCCACCCTTTCGCCCTCTCTGCCCTGTTTCTAAGCCTCGATTGTACACGCACGAGTCGTGGTGGACGAGATCGGTGGTGGTCTACATTCGGGTCCCGGTAATAAACCCTTTGCGCCGCATTCGTATTGGATTCTCTCTCTCTCTCTCTCTCTCTGGAAACTTCTTTTTCTTCTTCTTCTTCTTCTTCTTCTTCTTGTTTTTTCGTTCTGTTTGTTTCGAGGAATGTGGGATGTATATGATGAGTTTTGTATCTATCGCGTATTTGGCTTTTTCTTTTTTCTTTTTCTTTCTACGGATTATTCGCATTGTTGTGTAGTTTGAAAATTGATAAGTTGATTGGTCGAGGTTGGATTATATTGGGTAGATTATTGTAATGGATCAGATGATTTTTCTTCTGGAAAGTTTATCTCTTTGAATGTTACGTTTTGAGAGGAATGAAATGGAGGTGGGAGTTTCAGAGGGGTAAAAATATTATTTTGCACAAAAGTATATAAAATTTTATAAATATCGTATTGAGGGAAAACTTCGTACTGTTGTGTATTAATTTTGTTATATGAGAAACACTGGAGATGTGGGAAAATTTTATTTTTCAATCGGGCGGAGGAAATATCAAAAAATATTGTGTGCATTTCAAATAAAACAATTCTGGAGAAAGAGAGAAAGAAAACAAATTGTATCTGTTACGGAATACTCGGGTTCCATAGGGAATTATTTTAAAAATATACCGTAAAATGTACAATAACAAATTGATAAAAATCTCGTGTTTTTTTATTTTTTTCACATTACGAAAAGTACAATTTTGATTTGATTTTTAATTACAAAGATGGAAATAGAAAAGAAAACTTTAAAATGTTAAAATTCTCCCGAGTGCAAAGCGGATTGTGACGGTAGGACGTATAAAAATGATTTCTTTATTTTTAGTTTTTTCTTTCTTTTTTTTTTTTTTTTTTTTTTTAAAAAGAAAATTTTGACGTGAGTTTGATGTTTCGTTCATTTCGACTCTTTGAAGGGAGAAATATTTATGACAAAAAACTCGGTTATCAAAGGAAAGCAAATCTGTTGTGTGATTCGAACGAATAATTTTGGAGATATTGATTTCACGGATGCATAGACCTTTGTGGAAAATGGTCTTTTTTTACGACGATCTTTTTGACTTATTTTATTATACGTATGAGTTCTACTCTTTTTTATTCTGAGAAAATGGATTTTAGTTTCCATACTTTTTTTTTTTTTTTTTTAATTTATTTGTCGGTAACTGCTCGATAAAGTTATAACTATTTTTTCTTAACGCTCCGTTACTAAAATAAAAATTATTAAAATTATTACAATCATTTTTCATACAACAATTAAGAGTAAACAAGAATCAAAAATATTATATAATTTATGATATAAGAGAAGAAATATTGTAAAATATTAAAGATATAGATTTGTCGGATCGATATTCGTGGTTCCGTTTGATCCTGATCTCGCCAATTTTTATGCAACGATGCAAATACAATTCGAAGGAAGAAAGAAGATCGATTTCTATGCGTTCCCCGTGTCATGAACTTTGGTGGAATGTTGTTGAACGTTCAAAGAACACGAAATACACGATATTTGAATATTTCGGCAAAGTTCTATCTAAAAGTTTCTCAAGAAGAACGAGCTCGAAAATTATTAACTCCTCGATCGTGTTTCCTCGTTTTATTCTCCAATATTATTGTTATGATCGTTATTTATTTGTTATTTCAACGATTATTATTCCAATAAAAATATTCAAATGAAAAAAAAAAAAAATTAGAAATGCACATGAAATGCAATTCATGAAACTGGAAAAATAAAGAATATTAAAGTGTACAGAAGATGATTAATGATTATATGATACAGGCAAAGATTGGAAGTAAAAATTATACTAAAACCAGAGAAATATTAAGAGATTCTTCGTGAAATTAATAACAATAAAAAGAGTGGATTATAAGAGGGATGAAAAGAACGAATGAAATTAGAGTGGATAAAATCCTAAATAAAATCACAAAACTGAGACGATTTTATATAACTAGAAGAATATTTCGTCCAACCAAGTTATATTAACTTGAACTATGAACTTCGTGCAATTCTTCATCAACGTGTCCTTTTTCTTTCGAGTGTGCAATTTTTCTTTGAAACGAGAGAGACGATCGGCTGAAGTTGGATTACGTTTATGCTATTATTACCCATGCCCTTTTCTCGAAAATCCTCCGTTAAACGGTGAAAATTTCAAGTTAAAGCCACGATTTGCAACTTATTTTGCGAACAAATGTTTGAACAACGTTGCAGTTAGACGAAAAATTTCTTCCTTTCGGCACGTTGGATGAGTTAAACGAATACCGGTGAAATTCCACGCAGTTTCCGGCGAATGTCAATAAAATCTTTTGTTTCGGAATAAAATTCAGATTTTTTTTTCTTTTACTTGAAATGAATCTTCACTTTGGCGTGAAAGATATTGAATTGTAAAGTATTTTTTTTTTTTTTGGTTAAAATATAAGATAATTTAGAAGAGAGAAATCGAATTAATTAATGGTTCAGTATCTAATTTCAAAAGAATAAACGACGAGACTTAATCAGAGTAAATTTTATTCCATGTTTTTTGAGCGAAGATAAATGAAATTGGAAAGCTTTATTAGGAAAATATTTGGGTCAGTAATTTTACTCTTAATTTTCTCCATATTTGCTATATATTGTGTGTAGTATTATAATAATAAATAATAAAATAATTAATTAAAAAAATTCGTAAGAGATGGCACTTGGAATTTTATAACGACAATCAAATTGAACAAAAAGTTCTCAATTTGTCGGTCATTTGAATATAAAATAAGAGATATTGAGCTAATTTTTATCTTTTTTCCCAGATAGCTATATTTTTTTACAAGTTCTTTTACAAGAAAATAACTATTCTTTTCAATTTCATATATTTCAATAATGAAGAAATAATTATTTTCTATTAAGTTGCTACTTCTGAATTTCACGTAATGTCGTTATTGTATCGTGAAAAGGTTAACGATCAGTCACAACGGTCGAGACACTTTTTCCAAATTCTAGAGAGCCTTTCTCGTCGGATGAGACCCTCCTCGAAGGATAAATGAGCCCTTCCGGACCGTGAACGATGCCGGCGACGATGAGATTCGAGGCAGTGAATTGGAATCCGGCCAGAAGAACGCAAATTAATGACGTCATCTCTGTGGCCACCACCACGACCCTCGTAATTATGATCGCAAACAGGAGTAGGCCGTGCCATGCTTGAAACCCGTACGAATTCCACCGACCACCGATGAATTTACATTGCCCGATACATTTGATGTTATTGGTATAACAGGTAAACTATTGATAAACAGGTTGTGGACGAGCATCTGCCTCGTCTGGCTATCATTATTTCGATCGCGAATAATAGAAATGTAAATTTGCAAAAATTAAGAAGCAATGGAATTATGTAGTTCGATATTCTCTTTCATAGGATATAATTATGATAGACTTGAGAGAAAAATTCATCATCGATTATTTATAATAAAAATTTTTTTGCGATATTTTTATAAAAAAAAATACAACGTATTAAAATTTGAAGCCTATTCTACCAAAAAACAAATTTAATAAGTAACTAAAGAATTTTTATAAGTTTTTCAATTTATATACATAATTGAATTTCAGGACATGTTATAAGGTATATAGTAACATTTAACTATTAAGTCTTTAAGAATTTTATATTATAATCATTTAAATGGCAGTATTTTATTATAAAAAGATTGGAAAACATTGCTATATCAAATATTGTATGAAAAATTATAAAGATATGAAACATTATTCATAAAAAAATTTTACAAAAAAAACTTGTTACAATAGACTTGATCAATATTCAAAAGAAAAAAAAAACATTTTTTTTATTATTTTTATCCAATTATTACAATATTTCTTCGTTAAATTCTAATTCATGGAAATAAAATTCATGATTTAGTGGTAATATGGATTTTTTCCATTTCTATTAAACGATTTACATTTTTCATAGATAACGGATTACTTTGTTTTTTAAGTATCGTTTAATAGCAAGAGAGAAAATGGACATTAGTTGGTTTATAACCGGATGTCACGAAAGGAATGAAATTTTACGACTATATCGATTCGAATCGAATAAAGATCTGAAGAAAAACAAAATTACGTACTGTGATTGTATAATATTATAACAATAATCATATAATACGTAAAAAATAAAACAAATATCTAAACAAACCATTTTTTTTAATTGAATTCACAAAAATATAGGCAATCTACAATCGTCTATAATTAATTTCTAATTTATATCCCAAACAAACTATTTTATCAATTCAAATTCCTAAGCAATAGTGATGAACATTATGTCTTTATCTATTATTCTAAGTCCATAAAAATGTTAATTAAGAAACTTGTAGAATGCATCGAATGTCTAAACAGATATAAAGTCCTGATACATATATATACATAAATGCATGTAAATATATAAACACGATCGAACATAGAATACGGAATACATATATACATATACTGCGTAATGTAACTCGTTACCTGAACCTACCACAATATGAGGATTAGACTATTGTTTGAGAGAGATAGCAACATTTCTAGGCCAGATCATCTCGAAAATGGCGTCACTTATGCTTTGTCTGATAAGTGAGGTTAGATACGAAGCAGCAGTTTCTTTTGCTATATCGTCAAACAGTGCAATTTTTTTGAAGTCATCTATCTGTCTTTCGTGAAACGTTAAAATATAATATAAAATAATATATTTCTATATTAACAAAAAGTGAATTAAAAATTGTAATTAAATCAGAGGATAAAAAAAATTGTTTATTGGACAATAATGAAATTATTCAATTTAGTGTTATATTGTTAGAGTTTGAGAAGAATAATTCTAATCGTTTAGGAAATTGTGATGGGATATAAATTCGTTTATAGTGGTTATGTGCAACAAGCTAAACATACTGCATAAATTTAAATTGGATAAATTAAATATTTAAAGAATATATTGAATTTAATTTTTATGAAGTTAGTTAGTATTAGCTTAATAAGTTAGTTTATTGACTAATCTATTAAACTACAGTTAATAATATGTATAATATATTCGAAAATAAAGCAATTAAATAAATTTATTTATACGTGATGTTCTTTTTGTTAAAAATATTAAAAATATTTATCTTTTATTAAATGAATTTAATAAACTTGATTGCGATTAAATGATATTTATGATTATGTGCAATAAAATTAAAATATTATTGACGTAGAAATATTTTACAGTAGATAAATTTAATTTCCATTTTATACAAGAATACATATAAATAATGTTAGATAAGGGAAAAAAGAACAAAAATATTAATATAGTTTTAAATGTTATATAATCATATATTTATATATGTAGTTTAAACCATGATATCGAATGTGATAGAGACATTTAATGCATGCAACTTGCCAAATATCTTCTGGTGTGCTATAGTTTGAGATTCTGATATTATATCTGGCGCGAATAATACAGCAATACAACTTGGAACAAATAGGATTTTATACATATTCCTACTAACTTAAAAATAAATTTCTAGAAACGAAATTATTTTTCTAAAATTTTTTTTTCTAAAATGATTACATGTAAAGAAATTTACATGTATAATATGTATATATTATATTCATGTATATTTTTTTTAACGATAAAAAGTTATTTATTGAAAAGAATTTGTTTATATAATTAAAGTAAATCTTAAATATAATTATATATCTTACATTCCATGATTTATAACAATTTACGCAAAAAAATCTCTTTGATTTGAGATCGTCATGAAGCATTTTTGCGCTTTCATAAGAGGATTATCAAGGAACGAGTAAAAAATGAGAAATGAAAAGGTAAGATAAAATTACCTCGAGTTGAATCGCATTATTACTATAATCCCAAGATATTAGTCGTCACGTAGTTATACATTTATCCGACAAATCTCGTTCATCGTTTTTCTAACTAAATTGGTCATTTAAGTATCAATTTAATTTTTATTTTATATTTATCACTAATAATTCAGAAATTATCTTATTTATAAAAATTAATATATTTTGGTGCATTTTTAGGTTAAATAAATATAAAGAATTACAAAGAGAATATATTTATTGATACATATATAGCATTTAAAGTAATTAAGAAAGTAATCTAATTTCACGTTTTTATTTTACTATTTCATATATTTTATATATCAATAATTAAAAATTATCACGAGACATCCAATATATCGAAAAATTAAATATTATTTTTAGCTATCATATTATTATTTTCTTCAATTATCATTTTTCTCTGAAACTTTTAATTTTATTTTAATATAAAATAAATTAACATGATTAACTACAATTTAATGAAACGTATATAATACAATTACATTATATTTCATATAGTTTATATTTTATTTATATTCGTCAATTATAGTAATTCGAAGTCAAATTTCGTTCAAAATGAATTGATAAAAAAGTTAACCTCACCTGTCAGTTAATATTCGTTTCAAAGTGTCATGATCATGATTAATAGAAGAATCAGTTTGCACTCCTCGAAACGAAACGGGATGCAGAAGATTGAAATATGTTATCGTGACGATTGTGATCAATGTGATTGCAACATAAATTATAATTTATTCGAAGTAATTGTACCATGTCCAAGCTGCAGATATGCCATTGCTTCAATGCTCTTTCGATCAAAGTGTGTTTACTACGCGTGAACATCATCACAATTGGATTTGATGTTTCGCGCGAAATTTGAAATTAAGGTTACGTACTAAATGCCCTATTTCTTGTTTGCATCGTATTGTTCATGAATGGGTGTTTTAATTTATGGGCGGAGATTTTGCGAGTGGGCTGTAACAACGTAATATGAGGCACTAAAATGCAATGTTTGATAAGACAGTCTGAGTTGAAAATATTTAGCATGATAATGATTAAGAGATAGGAAGAATAATAGTTGATTATGTGAACCATTTGTTATAAATAGATATGATAAAAATATTTTATGTTTATTAATTGTTTCTAATTTTACACAATACATAAATAATTATATGTAAAATGTCATATATAAATTAAGTAATAAATTAATTTTTTATTTTATTAAGTTTATTTATTTGAAGTTGAAAACTTATCTATGAAAATGTGAATCTAATGAAAATATTTAGATACGAAAATAAGGATTTAAGGATTTATAGAGGATAGAGGATGCTTTACTAGAAATAAGTTATTTTAATATTTTTTTTCGCATTGATAAGGAAAAAAAAAGTATAAATGTAAAATAATATAAATAGTATAAATAGTAAAAAGTATAAATAAAATGATTTCAAAAGATCATGATATAGAATAATAAAATAAAATTTCTTTATAGACAACTTTTCTCAAAAAAAAAAAAAAAAAAAAAACAAAATTAATCGCATTTGTTTTTAAATAAACGACTTAAACGTATAATAACGTGTAATAGCATAAATATTATATTCTTAAATTAAATTCTATGTTCAAAATAAAAAAGATAATTTTTTAATAATAATCCATATAAATAACATTTTATCGAAGACTTACAAGAATATTTTTAATATGAATAAAATATTTAAAAATAAAGAAAAATTTTAAATGAAAAATTAATTTTGTTAATCAATTCTATAATAAATAAAAATTAAATAAATAAAGCAGATTTTTATTTCGAGATAGATATGACAAATTAATATTAAATATTATTAACGATATGTCACCGGTTGAAATTTAACAAACTGAAATCAGCAAGAAAACAGACATATGTTGTCTTCGTCGAACGAGAGAACGTAGTCGATCCACCCACATTCTATTTCATTCGGGAAATTAACGCAAACACGTACACCGACGCGGCTGAAAACAAAACGTTGCACGAATTTATAACTGATCATGAATAATATCTCCGTCTACAATATGAATTTCCATTGCAGTTAATCCATTCGTGTCTTCACACTATATTTAACATACGTTAAAGAGAAAGAAAAGAAAGAAGGAGAGAAAGGCAGAAATATAGGAAGAGTAAAGAATAGTGAAATAAATAGTAAATTGTAACCAGAATCTAAATCTCACTATAATACCCACATACTCACCTGAGGAACTGCGTATTTGTACCCGCATTCCCAATACAAGTGGATAGACTGACACGGTGATTAAGTGGCACGGCATCTCGTGTTTACGTGTACATTAGTTTGTACAACGAGGGTGTGCAACGTGGTACGCATTGTACGTGGCAGGTATAACGATTAAAGGCCAGTTTACAGTGCAACATGGGTCAAAGGTTCGAGCTATGGACAAAATCCGAAATGTTAGATACTCAAGGACACTATTCTTGCTATATATAAGTTACACTCGATGGAGAGAGATATAATAAAGTCGTGAAATCAGTCAGGAGCTAAAGTTTACATGTTTCGAGGACTGGAACGTAATTTAAGATATCTTGGATGCATGATATGAAAATTTGCATAAAAACTCTATGTGCTACTATTCAATCGGTCAATGGAATATAAAAAAAGATGAAAGAATCGAAAAGATAAATACGTATATGTTTCATGTATTCCAAATTCAATGATTCTTCCAATATCAATAACAAGAATTTATTAGAAAAAGACATTCAACTTGTTAAACAAGCATCGATTCGACATGAGGTAATATAAATCGATGAAAAATATATACGCATACAAACCGTACGATCATAATTAAGATACAATTGCAAATCAACTACAACATAGAACCATCGATTTACATAAATACTCAATACGAAGCATTATATTTTCATCGAGCAAACAAAGCATTTTTCTCCCAACATCCGACCACGTGCTAGGAATTCCGCGAACATGCGGGCATACGAACATAATCCATGAATTGTTTGCATGTTTTCACACGATTTCCATTTAGATAAGCTCTTATGATCTGTACGTTCGATTTTTTACATGATCATGTGGGCCCGACGCATAATCTTAAAGGGAACAAAGACAAAACTCAAGGCTTTACAATTTGTCAAAGTACGGTGTAATAAACTGAATAAAGATGTTTATTCTTTTAAAAGAGGAAGTTTATTTCTTATGAATATTTTATTTATGCATTTAAAAATATATGATTTTAAAAAAAATGAAGTATAAATATATACAAACTCTTTACAACATACAAAAAAATTAATTTATATTATTAATATATTTATTAACATTAATGAATATTAATATAAAATTAAGTTTTAATTCTAATATTAAATTATTTATTACCGCTACATTTATTAAATTAATTATTATTTGTTTTTTATATTAACAGAAGGTAGATAACCTCCAAATTATAACACGAAAAAGTTCTTGTCACAATTATTCTATATCTTGTTTGTGCTGTCATCTTATCGGTTTAAAAAGCAAATTATATGTGGCGTCGGTAATACAGAAATCTGTACGTCGATAATATAGTCGCATTACAGGAATCTGCTACATCTATAGCTGTGAAAAAGGAAGTAGATAAAATAAATACATGTTACTGGGAAAAAGCCAAAAATTCCTTAATTTCTGATAATTAATGTCATTATTCTCTATTTCGTAATTAATTATTTATAATAATTTACGATTTATTATACTGTATATATGCATATAATTTATTGACATCACATATAGACATAATATACTGATTTCACTATATATGATATAATTCATATTATAATGAATAAAAATTATTTGTATTTAGGATTCAAATGAAAATAAAAAAATACATTTAAAGAAAAAGGAAAAATCTTTTATAAATTCTTCTGTATTAATTCCAGAAAAAAATTTTATTTGAAATAATTTTATGCTCTTATATTTTTTAATGCTTAATGCTTATCAATAAAAATAATATTCTGTATTTTTTCTTTGATCAGATATTCATATTAATTTAAATCAAATTAATATAATAAAATTATATCAAGAAATTATTTCAACTATATAAAAATTTCTTATAGCGTTTATAAAAAAAAAGACAACAAATTCTAAAAAAACAAGATAATAATAAAATGCTTAACACGATTTCTAACCATATTTCAATCATCTGTGATGCGACACTATTCGCGACAAGTTTAAACACGTCTCAACAAGTCGTAGCCTGACTCGTGGCCCTTCTTGCTGCTAAACTCATTTCTTTTTATCTTTTTTTTTCCTCGTGATCCTGTTGTCTAACAAGGACGACACTGGTTTTTGCGGTTTAACAAGTGGAACTTTGGCCAGTCTCGTTTATCAGATGATTAACGCACTGACCGCAATTTAAAAAAATCCTAAAAGGATATTTCCCCGCATGGTTTGCCGACTGAACAACTGTTCACACGAGCGTGCAAATTTCATTTCTTATACACACGAAAATCAAACTTGTACTATGATCACTAAATCTTTTTCTTTTAAGAAAATAAAATAATAAATAATAAAATTATTAAATAGGTCTTTACATACTTTTTTGTTAATTTTATAATATAAAATTCAACTTTAAATTCAACTTAATTACTCTTCCTCGTTTATTATTTTCATTATATGCAATAATACATATAATTATGTATATTGTACATCATCTTTTATAATATTCATACATTTAATTCTTAAATATTTTTAAGGAAAGTTTTAAAATTGTTTTTTTTATCAATGTTTATTATATAAAACAGTTTTTTACAGTTTCAAATTAATTTCTGATTGACAAGTAATATTTTTATTGTTCTTATAAATTGTTTAGTTTCATTCGTAAGAACAGAAATTGGTTATTTGATAAATTAAAATTACCTCACGTTTCGTAGTACATATTCCATCCTATTTCTCAGTTACTTGAACTATTTTCTAAAAACATCCGCTACCCATTGCAATGCGTTGCAGGCTGATAACCTCAAGAATATCTCGATTGGCAAGTTTACATATTATACGCGATTTTCATATAGAACATGCACAAGCTTCGAAATAAATTTTACACTACACCATCAACTCATTAACTCACGGATTGTTTCCTAAACTTTTGGAATCTTAACGAAACTTCTTCAAACTTTCGTATGATAAAGGAAGAAACTTTCAAACACAATTTCGTTTAATATAAATCCAACTTTCTAGACATTACTTAGAAATATTTGCCATTTTTTAGGTTATGTTCTTTTTCATTATTTTAAGACACTATTATTCTTGTAAATACTAATAATATAAAAAATTAATGTTTAAACACATATTATGCAAGAATTTTTTGTCTTTTTTTGATTATATAAAACAAAGAATTGGAATTTGATCGCGAAAGGAAGCGAAATGCGTTTTAACATGTTATCTACTTGTAGCGGAACATTACCACGTGCTCAAGATCCGGTTTGGGCAAAATTGAATTCATGGTTAAACACCATCTGTCTGGCCAGGAAAAAAATTTATGATCCATGCAATCAAAATTTATGTTGCGTTTTAGAAGACAAACTTTTTTTTTCACATTATGCTATACCATATTATATTATACCATATTAATATTGAATGATATTTAAATATAATTTAAATTATATTTTTTATCTTTATTAAAAATATTTATATACATCTTTAAATATACTTAATTAATATATCATACTTATAAATAATATTCATATATTATGTAATATTTATGTATATCCATAATATTTAATTTAATTTCTCTAAAAAGAAAATATCCTGAACGAATAAAATTTAAGAAAGTAACAAATGAAATTTCGTTTCAAATGTAATAACGAAAAAAATGAAGAACAAGAAACTAATGTAACGAAAAACGGAAACACAAAGTCAACTTTCCAACCACGAACCATTCAAATGGAAAACCGTGGTGCACAAGCATAGGTAGAGTGGGCAGCGATGGCTCAAATGGTCCGTATTTCAATAATGATAAATCACCATGGTTCGACGCAACGACAGACATGACCGGTTGAAGATCTTGCCGCGAGATATCGCCATCAGGGGTCTATCTTATGCCTTCTATCTTATATAGTCCCTGTCTCCTTTGGTTTCTGCCCTACAGAACGTTTCAAAATCCATCGTGAGTCTCAACCGTGAATCCCTTTCCATAAGAATACATTTCCTCCGATCTGGAAAATTATATGTATCTCATACCTTTATTCATCTCATCTATAATATCTTTTGACATGATTATTTTTTTTCTTTTTTTTTCCAAACATGTGTATCGAATAACTCATGTTATTGAATAACTCAAATAGACATTAGTTTTTCTAATATATTTAATTCGTAACTTCAGAAAGAATCATAATTTTTATTTGTAATTAAAAAATTTTATAATGAAAAATTTCAACATTTATTTATTTCAATGTAGTTATATAAGAATAGAAAAAAGAGAATAGAATATATTAAACAATCATTATGATATTATTACATATTATTTATAAGTTTTTTCAATGAATTTGATTTATATTTGTGTGAGTTAAATATGTTGAATATAAATTGTAAATATTATGAATATTTTGTTTATTGATAAGTGAAAATGAAATAATGTAAAATTTTGTTAATTAATTATGAACTATTTTTATTATTTCATTTTATTTGTTTAGTTTATTTATCATTATTCAATTGAAAATCAAAAATTGAAACTTTATTTAAAACAACTGATTAGATAGATAATAATATAATTAAACAATTAATTATAAATCTATAATTCACCAAGAAATATTCACGATCAATAATAATAAAAGAAAAAGCTATTGTACGTAATAAAATTTCAATTGTTGTTAGATAGAGAATTATTGAAGAAGAATTAAATTAGTTATTTAAATAAATAAAATTAATTAAATGAAGAATATCCACAGTTAAATTTCAACGATCGATACATAACCTACAATAAAACCACTAACGAAAAAACATCAGAATATAATATCTATTTCACGTTAAATTTTTATCATATAATAATTCTTTAATATAATCAGAAAATAACAGTAAATAAAATAACAGAAATCATAACAGATATCATTCATAAAAGTTTAACAAAAGTATAAATTTATAAAATAAACATTTCCAGAATAAAATATACCTATCAATCTAAAAATTAATATTAGTTTCGATATTCGATCAATTTTTCAATAATTTCAATCCAATGAAATAAATTAATAACTTTTTTTAGAAAAAACTTAACAATCAAACATTTACAAACAAACAAAATAAAATATCTATCAATTTCTTAAGTAAATAAATAACAAACATAACCTCAACATCAAATCGATATTTTACACCTTCAACTAATTTAACTGAATAACGTGCATAAAGAAATCGTCTTTATTTGTTCTTTACCTACAGTTTATATATACATACTTCTAAAAATCGTCCTTAATAATTTTCCAGAAACGTCCAATTTCATACCAATATATCTAAGTAACGTGTTACGTGCTCCCGCGGCGTAAGAAATGCTCACGAGATAACTCTTACATGAAGATATTATGCCTTGATATATGTTCGGACGAAACGTGGAGGATTACTCAGCTACGAGCATATCGCGAAAGAAGAGATCGATTGAAAACGCGTATACTTTGAGTGATTGACGACGATGTTCCCTTTTGCAACCGTGGGAATTTTTCCCGAAGACAACGGAACGTTCGTTATTGTCCCTCTAGTCACTAGAAACTAGTGTGCAATACTGATATATTATTGGCGGGCATTCGATTACGCATGCGCAATGAATGACCAATGGAATTTCGGTCGTGCGGAGCGAGATTTGATTTTAAATTAATTTCGATACGATTATGCGTTATTATTGTTGAAATAAAAATATCCAACAGTGATTGATTTGTACCGTTAGATAGAAAATTAAATATTGATGAAGAAATATGATGAAATTGTTGATAGCTATGGTTAAAAATAATGATATTTTATAATAAAAAATTCTTATTGCATTAATAATATTTTTATTTTCCAATTATCATTTTCATCTTCTGACATTTTTGTAGTTGTATTATTGCTCTGTCTAGACATACGATATATATATATATAACGTAATTTTCGAATTGAATGACGTTATAGAGAGTTAAACAGATTAAAATAACAATCTTTCTTCACTCGGTCGACTTCCATGCTGCGAATGTTTTTAACGCGCGACTGCCGCATACCTGAGCGCATTCTCGTACTCGCAAGCATTTCTTCGACTTCAGTTGTCGTTGGCTTTTGCCATCGTCATCGTGAGTCAACTGAGCGGGATCGTCAAACGTGGCTAGTGATGGAATAAAATATATTGAATATGCATATGAATATATTTCCGTCATATATTTATAATAATAAGGAATTTTTTAAGGAATTTATACCCTTAAAAAATTTAATTTTGAAAGAAAAATTTTAATAATTAAAGTTTCACTATTGTGATGTCATCTTTCACAATTCATAAACTTCGTAGTAATAAAAGTTTAATCATTAAACTTAAAAAAATATTGAGTATTTGATTTTATAATTGAATACTTTTAACAGAACAGAATAAGAATCGTGATTAAAGTTTTAAACTAACGATAAGTCTAATTTAAATATTTCGCACTATCTTTCTTAGTTAATTTCTTTCTCTTTCTCTTTATTCTTTCTTGCAATGCTGTTATAGTAAAAAAAAACATTGAAAATAACCTTTGCGACATATAAAAATAAATCAGATATGACTCGATAAAAGAGAAATACGACGATAATACGTAGTAGATTGAGATGTTTTCAAGTAAGATAGCATGTCTCAAGTGTTATGTTAGTATTATTAGAAGAAAATAATTTTTGATTGAGAAAGAAAAGATAGAAAAGAATTAGAGAATGATGTAAAGAAAATTATTACCTTTGCACTGGAAGGAAGAAAAAGAGAGTAATTTCTTTCTTCGTTTGAAGATAGAAGATTAAAGGACAATGGAAACAGAATTATTAAGTCTTGCATAGGAACAGAAAATGAAAGACTAGTCTGGAGCTCAGGATAATTGAATATTTTGAAAACGTATTCATAGCTTAAGGTCAATGGAAATTATCCTTGAGGCAATTTAAAGGTATAATTTAAGGGATGGAGCAGGGATGAAGATGGAGATATATCTAATGTGTTTCGATAGATAAAACGAGTTTAAGAAGTTTTGGAAAGCTTTATTTGTCCAATAAGAAACGTTATGATGAAAATTAATTGATTAATAGAATCAACTTTTAATAAAATTGTTATACTTAGAATCTAATAGCATAATTTTTGTATGACTCTCCATTTATAATCACTTAAATATATATATTTTAATCTAAATATTTTTCAAGTTTATAATTTAAATTTATAAGGAAATTTTCTTCGCTTATAAAGATGAAAGTTGAAATTGAAATTACAATATCTGACTTTAAAAATTAGAGATTATTGGGTAAAAAAATAAAATTTGAAAAACATATAAATAGATATATATTTATAGAGATGGCACAAGTTTTATTACGAATGAAAATATTTAAGTAATTACGAACGAATTTTATTAGCTTACATTATGGAAAAATGATTTCTCTGAAATAATACAAGATCTATGTTAGTTCTCTTGTTTGTTGAAGTTGCAAGTTTCTCAGTGACCTACTAAAACAGAGCTCGATGTAATTTGGTAGATCCAGTTACGTCTATATTTCCGTACCTCATATCAAATTCAAGTTCACTTCAACCTAATTTGATAATACAGGACTACAACTGAATCATTTCTCAAATTCTTATTTTTCCATATTTTCTACAATCCCATCTATGTGTATATAAGTGAATAAATAAATTGGCTTCACTGAAAATGAAGGTAAGGATATTTTTTTAAAAATTAATTCATTTCTAAACAGAATAATCGCCTCACTTTTATTATCTTTAAATAAAAGATATAATAAAAGATAACTTTCAGATCTTAAAATTTTTTTCAAAGCATTTATATTGATATTCAACAACTTTCTTTTATTTTTAAATTAAAACAATTATTGTTATTAGCAAAGTTTATAACATTTATAACATTCGTTTTAATATACTATTATGAATCGTACTATTACTCCTTATTAAAAGTAAATAAATATCTGGTAGGGAAGCGGTATAATACTTCTGGGAACATAACCAAATTCCACATTGTTTCCAAACAAAATAAATATTCGTCTATAGAAACTTATCGAGTCTTGTCTACAATTCGTATCTTCTGCGTATATTTCATTCGTCATCGAGATACGAAAGTGAAAAGACCTTAAGAACAAGATCGATAAGACGTTCAATTACGTAAAATTATTTTCTACAAATTATTATTAGATATTTATAAAAAATATTCTTAACAACACATAGAAAACAAGGGAGGTAAGTGAATACTATTAATCATCAAGACAATTCAATCACTTCTAAACTTGTAAAATTTATTCTCCTCTAAATTTATAATTTTTACAAACACGATACGAACTCCTCTCCTTTTCCATCGATCTTTCAAATATAATTGATTCATTTGCAAAGAAATCCTACATAGTTCATATTTCAATAACAAATTGTTGGAAAAGCAAAAGCGAGACACGAATCGAATCTCATTGCGACAATCCAAAATCTCTAATAAAATCTCTTACTTCACTCACAATTCTTTTTCAATATAATTCAAGATCATCCGTTAAAAATAAATGTATCTGTCTCTCCTCTGACGACACGATTCCATACCTCTTTTTCTAGTTTCGAATTTGACGGCATACCACGAGAAAGGTGAAACAAGGAACGAATTTAACGCCGCATTCTCAACGAACGATGGGAAGGAAAAAAAAAAATGAAGGAACGCGGTAATTCAACGTGTCGGATAGCGAATTAGTAGCACCTTTCATCGGCTGGAAGTGGCTGCCGCTTGAACCGGATGCGTAGGTTATGCGTCCCTGACCTAGGATGTCTTGATATTACACCGAGAGGGAAAAAAAATATATATATATATATGTAAGAAAGAAGGAGAGAGGGGGAGAAAGGAGGAATAGAACAGAGGGTAAAGGAGGATGGAAGGGGAACGAAGGGAGACGGTTGGTGGTTTCACGCATCGCCGGTGAAATCGTCACGAACAAAGAGCACGAACAGAAGTTGAGAACAAAAGAGCTCGGAGAAATGAAATTTAACTTATATGATTTAAATTTCCTTTTTTTGTTTTTCAGATATCGAGAGATTCTGTTTTAATTAGACGGAAAGAATCTTGGCTGATCATTCATATTCGAATCTGTTCGAGACATGGTTGAACAATTGTTTGATGGAACAATTTGAAAATAATGTAAGCAATTTATTTTTGCTCGTAAGTGAGACAAGATAATACATAGATGGAAATAGAAATGATTTCGATGGGAAAAACTTGAATTGCTTTATATTTTGATAAATAAGAGTCTTGACTTGAGATCTTTTTGTATATCAATTTCACGTGTATATATTAACACTCTGTGTACAATGTTTTGCTGGAATGGAAACTTGGAAACACGGGGAGACGATAAAAATACCGGGGCGGGCAATTTAAATGTCGATGCCTCGTTGTTTATGCGGTAAGAAACGAAAGTGTATCATAGAAAGTAAATAACTCGATCGAACATATCTTTCTTGTTTATTAATGATATAAAAAAAAAAAAAGGAATGCCTCAAATACCGCGATTCTACTTTTCGATTCGATTACGCATCTCCTCCTGGTTTCTCCTCTCCCCTTTTATTCTCTTTTTTCTCTTTTTCGATCCTATCGAAAACAGAAGTAAGATATCCCATCTCGATCGATTTATTCGCGCTTCCTACGCTCCAACTTACACACCCAAAAGCCGTATAAACCGTGGTGCAAATTCGTGGATTGGAGAGAGTTTGACGCGGCGTGGTAAAAATTACTCCACCATCGTGGAGCGCAGCTACGTGATGAAAATCCGCAACGAGGCCTAGAGTGGCATACGTGGAGGGGATTGGCCGTTCGAGAAGAAAAAGATAGAGAGAAGGAAAGATGGAGGAAGAGGGGGAGATACAGAAGCCACGAGAGGAGATGCGGCAGCGTTTTAAAATCGAACGGAAATCCAGTCGAGCCGCGTCCACCGCCATTGCAGCGGTTGCTAATAATAGAGTAGATACTGGAAGGATAGAAATACGACTTCCTCCGCCACTCTGTACCCTACTGCGTCCCAAGAATAACGGGCTCTCGTTCGATACGAGCGGCGAAAATAAGGGGTCAGGGGCGGCAACCTAATTCAAACATTCGATACAGTTAACAAACGAGAGAAGCCACGCGATTGCACACGCGATACAGGTTCTTGGGGATAGGATTTATTTAGATTATTCTCTTTCTTTCTTTTATAATTCCATTTATTTTCACGGGATCATTGATTGAGAACAAATTTGAAAAGTGGTGGAGAAATTTTACTGTTGTTAGATCGATTAATTTTTATTATTTACATATTCATTTTTCTTCGTGGATGAAGAACTTTGAACCGTTGTTTTTTTTTTTTTTTTACGATCTACATTTGTAATCTCGCGTGAAGCGAGAATCCATTTGTTTACACTTTCGCGGAAAATTCATTCACTTAATCGCGGTGATAATTCTCTTCCGAGGGACTGTGAAAGCGTATCCTAAACGCGAGGGATCTCCTTAAAAGGCTCGATATCAAAGATACCTAAGTAACTAGTCAGGATTCCATGTACGTAAACTGAAACAGTCTACTTTCACACAATAGACATTCGGAGAGAAAACATTCTCTAAGATTGGATAATTTCCAAACTTGAAGTAATTGATTAAACATTCACTATCTCGTTTGTTGTGCACAATTGTTATTATGTTAAGTGTATAATTTTGTTCCTACTAAATCATTTTTATTTTCAATTCAAACACAAACAATTGTTATCATGATTTTTGGTTTCAATTTTGCGTTAAAAATTTATTTCATTCAAAAATATTTCGAGGCAGGATCATCATTTTATTTCGTCGAAAATCACCTTTTCTTTGCGTTAAAACAATATAAAAATTCGCGATAAATATCACGATTTTTACCAAATCGAATTACGTTCTAAAAAAAAAATTATTTCAAAGCGATACAAAAATCAGAACATCGCCACCTTTTATTAAATTCTAAATTATTCACTCCGAAAGAATTATTTCCTCCCACGCGATCCACGATACCAGTTCGACTAACAATTGTGCTTTCTGCTGCCTGTAAATTGGGTTAGAGAACATTAGCGGTGAATCAACCCTGCCACTGAACAGCCACGTGTCCCTTATCTCGTCCAATAAGCGCAACGACGGGGTATCGCTCGACCCGTGAAGCGTGTGAACTCGTAAAATCAGTGATCCCAAAGCTGCGTGTATCGATATATCCGATCGTTAAATCATTGCCATTTCAGAGTTTCCTCCCTCGCGTTAAAACGAAACGTTGAGATTCGCTCGATCAATCGAATTGCCCGAATTTAATTAATGACGAGTCTAGACGAGGTGGTGTACGTTATTAATGATGCAATATTGGAGAATGGATAATAACGAGATTGTTTATCCATTTGTGAAAATTTTAAAAGTGAGAGCGTATACGATAAATATTTGAAACGAAGTATTTTATTATATTGTATTTAATGCATATGAAATATCCGTGTATAATTTTTATTTCTTTAGAAATGACATTTGCGAAGAATATTGAAAAATACGAATAACAATATGTTTTTAATTCTAAAAGGCAAACGTCGCCGTCTTCAATAGTCTTGTAACATGAACTTTATTTTTATGGTAAGGTATTATTTTTAATTAATAATCGTTAATAATTTTGTTGTAATGTGATTGAAACGTTTGTATGAAAATTACAAATGTTGTTTTTTTTTTTTTAAAATAGTTTGAATAAAAGAAAAGTGAAATAATAATAATTTAATATTGGTATAAAAAAAAAAAAAAAGATAGATGTTCTCTAAGTCGAAAAACTTGTGCTAGATCAATATCTACTTCCATCTATTACGGCTATAAATATAATAGTAGAGAATATTCTCCGATATGGCATTAAATATTCCAATACCTTTTTTTTCTTTATATTCTGTCAATTTTACTTATTACTTTCGAAATAAAAATCAGAAAGTAATGAAAATACAGTTTGCAATTTTAACTAATTTTAAAAAACAGTTCAAATTTCTTATCAAAAAATTAATTATTTTCAAATTTTCATCGTTTCCTTAATTGTGATTTTCCTAGGTTAATTTATTTCCTAACTCGATGATATCAATTTTCTTTAACAATCAATTTAATAAAATTTGAAAGCTTCAACGAGATCGATAAACCGTGATATCAATTATGTAAATGCAACGCTGCGATCGAAACACAGGTTCGTTGGCCGGCAGAAAATTGAAAAGCAAAAGCACGGGTCGCTTGATTTATCGACCGCATATTCCAAACCGACTGAAAATATTTCCTCGGAGAAATTTCCTCTTAGCGGAAGTGTATTGGCTTCGTACCATCAGTTGCATCTCAATATTTTCGTTTTTGTGGACGAAATTTTGAATCAGCAAATATCTTCGATACCAATTTTCAAATACGTATCGCTGATTTTATCGAACGAGCTATTATTTGTTATCTCTTAATACTTTTAATAACGTCACATTTATAAAAGTCTGAAAGAAATAATCAGGATAATCTATAATCAAAAATTTTTAACAAATACAAAGTTGCATTTGATTTTCAATGAATTAAGTACGTTATTTGCAAGTACGATCGCCTTTAGCTCCATCTGCCCGAAGGAACTAAATATTTTAAATATACATTTTAATCGATCGAAAATAAAATTCGTAGCGGACTCCATAATCCTCCTCGATCTATGATATTTCCTTCTCCACATCTCTTCTTCCCTCTTCTTCCATTTATTTTCTCATTCAATTATCGGATCGAACGAATTTACCGCGTCTGAATATAAAAGTAAAACGATCATCCCGAATGAATCGACTTCTGAACGAGATATCCTTCCATCCTCGTCCCCCTTCGAAACCCTCGGTAAAAAAACTCTTCCGAGAATAACCGCGAGGATAAAACGCGATACGAGAGATAGTCGCGTAAAGATGATTATAACGGTGGAGGACGATAAGGAAGGCGCGATATCGGCGATTATCCAAACACGCTCTCCTCCCCCCCACTTACCTCTTCTACGAAACATCTTTGCTGCTGCATATTGGTCCAGCACACTTTGCACTGGCACACGTCCTTCTCTTTGAAATTCTCTGCCCTTTCCCTGTCGCGGGCTGCGGTCACCTGAGGCGGCGGAGGCGGGACAGGCGGCGGAAGCGGACTGGTCGCGACCTCGAGGCTATCCGAGCTAGAGTTATGGCGCCGCGGCGGAGTGATGTTCGTCACGTTCCCCTGCGAGGCGACCTGGTGTTGTTTCACGTCGGCCGATCTACCCGCCGCCGAGTGTAGCTGTAGATCGTTGCTCGACGACTTGGAAGCCGCGTGCGAGGGTGACAGGTAAACGTTGAGCATACACTTGTTGTTATTATTGTTGTTGCTCTGTTGTTGGGGCTGGGGCCGCAGGAAATCGTCGAGAAGATAAAAGCTTTGAGCCCGGCTCGATCTCGTGGTGGTGCTACGCGCGCCGCCGCTCTCCGCCTGCTGCTGCTCCGTTTTGCAGATACTCTCCCGATTCGCGCGGCCCCTGCACTCCTCCTCGAACTGGTGTCTCGCCTGCCTCTCCTCCACCGTGCTGTCCACCAAGCAATCCACCGTTCCCTCCTGGTACAACCTGCGGCTCACCTTCGACCTGCCCCCAGCCTGACCGAACTCCGACCCGCTCTCCCTGTAAATGTCCCGGCTGACGCGCGACACGCGGGCCGAGTACGAGGTGGGCTGCTGGTAGCGCGTCGACTTGCAGCGCGGATCGTCCCTGAAGTGGTCGCCCTCGATCATCGAGACGCTCATGTTGTGGGACAGGGAGTGTTGCGCGGCGTGCTGGGAGCCGGGCTGGGAGGAGGTTGGAGCCCTCAACAGGGCGCCGAGCGACCGCCATTTCCTGTCCTGCTGCTGCCCCGTCGACGAGACGGACGATCTGGTCCACTTCCTCTCGTTACCCGGCGACGTCAAAGCGTTGTTGCCCACCGACCACTTCCTGTCGTTGGTGGGCGAGGTGACCACCGAGGGCCACTTTCTCTCGTTCGAGGGGGACGCCATCGAGGTGCTCGACCACTTTCGCTCCGCGGTGAACGCCGCGCGGTGGTCCGCGTTCAGCTGCTCCTCCCTCTGCCTGGCCTTCCACCAGGAGGAGGTCGAGGTGAACAGTATCAGGGCGCCCCTGAGCGGGTTCTGGTTCTTGGCGGCGCCACCCTTGGGCGAGTGTTCTTCCCGCTCCTTGATCTTGAGGGAGGAGTGTTCCCTGTAATTGGCGTCGCACTCGCGGTCGCTGAACGCCGACGCGTCCCATACAGCGCTCTTCTGTGCAGCCAGCTCCTCCTCGTAGTGGAGGGTGGCGTTCGTGCTACGCAGACGTGGACGTATCTTGACGAAACCGTAATCGTTGCCTTGGTCTTGTACGGCTTCCAACGCCTCGACGCGGTGTTGAACGGTGCCGCTCGGCTGCCCTTGCAGCAGGGACGACGCCTGGCCGGGCGTGTATTGGTGATGGGTGTTGGTCAGCTGGAGGCTCGGTTGCTGGAGCAGCGTCGAGGTCCTCGCCCTGTGCCCCTCGCTCGCGGTGCCGCGTTGCAAACAAGAGAAACTCGCCGAGTGTCGCAGGCTCGAGGGCGGGTTTCCCGGTTGACTCACTCCCAACATCTTGCCTCCTCTTTGATATTCAGTCTTTTTGATCTCGAAAGAGGGAGATCGAACGGGGAGAGATACTTTTCTCTTTTTTTGTCCTTCTTCCTTCTCTTTCTCTCTCTTTCTCTCTTTTTGCTCTTTTTTTTTTTCCAATCGGTCTCAGGATGGAACTCGGGACGGAACGATTTTTAATCGAGCGTCGTTATTGCTCGGGCAGTGATGATGATCCTTTCTTGGTCTTTTCGATCCTTCTACTCCCTGACGCGTTACGAATCGAATCGCCTCGAGGTCGAGCGACAAACAACTTCTCGTTTGTTCGTGTACGTTGTTCGTTCGTGTACATCCTTCTCGATGCTATTCTCGTGAATCGGCAGCCGCCGGACGGCTACGTCATCCTCGTCGCTCTCGGTGCCTTTCGTACCGTGCAACCACGGTTCGTACGAAATCTGGAACAGAAAGTAGGAACAGGATAGGGGCTAGCAACTCAAAAGAAAAAAAAGAAAAAAAAAGAAAGAAAAGAAAAGAAAAAAAAAAGAAAAAAAATCGTCTACGACAAATACGAAGCGTCGTGAAGCAACGGCCGTGAAAAAAATGGGATGATGGGGGGGGGGGGGAAAGGAGGATGGAAGGGTTGTGAAATACACGAACGATACGCGATGGACGGATGATCTTCTCGCGTGGATTTGAGAAGAGAAAATCCAAGAGGAGAGAAAAGGAGAAGCGATGGAACGAAGAGAGAGAGAGAGAGAGATGATTTGAGATTGGAGATCGGTGAAGGATGAAGGTCGTTCTGTGGCCGATGCCTAAGGCCAGGCATCGGGATGTCTATCTAAGTGCCCTTCGAAAATTCGATTTCTTCTTCTTTTTTTTTTTTTCGAAAAAGGGGGAAATCTTTCTTGAGATATTACTTTATTATATTTTAAGAAATATTTTAAATTTCGAAATTGATCGAGATATAATTCGATTTTTAATTTTTATTCGAAACGTTCGACTTTCGAAGGATTTTTAAATCGATAGACACTCGTAATTTAAAATTTATACAGACGGTGACAGATATGAGTGATATAATACATCGTAAAAGTGTGTCATATATAGCGGCATGCTCATCAATTAAAAAAAAAAAAAAAACCAATGCGGCTACGTTAAAAAGAAGCGTTGGAGGGAAACATAAAGTAAAACAAATTCGTGAATAATCGTAAGGGTAAAACGGGAAGTGACTCAACGAAAGAAAAATATCAGGGGCGTCTACATACAGTGGTGAATTGGTTTGTAATATTAATTCTAAAATAATCGTGTAATCGTTTCCTACTTAACCGTAGTCTGGACCGTAATTAACGCGATTAACATTGGCTCAAGGACCGTGTCTGGACGCTTAGCCGTTTAAAAATACACCCCCGCTCAAAAATCTCGAGGAACAGTTGACAATTCCGAAGAGACGATTAGAAAAAGTATTATTTATTTTTTCGATAATTCGATGATATGGATAAATAATAAATAAAGGATTGAAATTGAACACGTGAAAAAGGAAATTTTGTCGAAATGATTTTTGAGCGAGATTTTTTGCATTTATAATCATGATCTTTGCCACCAATATATATAATTAGAATTAAACGTTTTACTTATTTAATGAAATAAGTAAAAAACTGTTGAAATATAAATACACCACGGTTTCATCCTTAAATTTAATGATCAATTATATTTTATTAAAATTAAAACGAAAATTGAAGCGAAACGTTCGCATTTAGTTCGTAAAGTTTCACAATTTATGTACGTATCAACGTCATAAGGCAAGCAGTTAACGATGCAACCGTATCGTCGTTGAAAGAACTTTTAAAAAAAGAAGGTGAACGAAAAAACGCTGTTTAAAAATTTCGCCACTTTTAATGGTTAAATCGTTATATTTTCGTATCTCGAATGGTATAATTAATAAATTTCCGATTTTAGGTGAATCGATATTAAAACGTCCTGATAAATTGATGGATAATTCGATTTAACAATTTAACAATTATAATTATCGTTTGATATATTTTATATTTTATTTTGAAGTATAATGTAAATATACAATGGAAAATAAAATATAGTTGAACTCCAAGGATCTTAGAAATAATTCAAAAATATATTTACTTGTGGATTGAATGATATAATAATTCCAACGGCAGAAAATAATAATTTTCTTAAATTTTTTTTAAACTTATCGCAATTCTGCATTTTTGAATAACCAAAATTGGGAAAGGTCGCCAAATTGCATAATCAGGATTTTGTAATTTCATCGAAGTTCTTGCATATTATGTACCACGCTATAGATTGTATTGGATATTATTACGTAATAGTAACATGGCGTCGTTTAGAGATTTTATTGGGCGGGATGTATAAACTTCAAACAAACGACGATTGTACCCTTCTTGGTTTAAAATGACGTGACATTTACACATTCCATGGACTTTCCTGCAACGAAACGGAAAGAGTTTCATTGCATGAATTGAAACAATCGTTCGAAATAAGGAATGTTGTCTAGGGAATAATTTAGGGGTAACTAGATCTCGGAATTTTGATCAATAATTTTTCCGAGAAAAATTTCACAATCATTTTGAAAAAGATTAGACACAATTAATTTTCTCCTATATCCTCTCTTATTCGAAAAAAAAAAAAAAAGAAAATTATTTGCAACATTCTGTATCAATTATATTATTTCAAAAATCAATCTTAATATCTAAACACCTAGCATTACGAATATTAATACGATCTTACAACAAGTTAAAAACAAAATTTTTATATATCTCCTAAACGCATGAAATGAAAGAACAAAAATTTACACAGTTCCCTCCAATTAAACATCATTCCTACCATTTTCCGTGTCCCACGATCGTAACACACCGGCATACCAGGTGGAATAAACGCAATGTCGAGCAAGAAAATAGAATTCGCTGAACGGTATATGGAACGAGTTACACAGCTCCCAAGATTTCTCTGACTTTATGGCAACGGCACGCGGCTGTCTACCGCGTGTCTATGTAGGTGCAAAACAGTGAAAGGTTTTTCAAGGCAGGAAAGTAAGTGACACCCACACACACCCGTTGTCGATGTAAAAAGGCAAGGCCGTTCGGCCCGTAGAAAAGTTCACTGCATTATTGCGAAACCCGTATCTCCGTTGCACCAACAATGACGCCTAATGGGATAAAGGATGTATCAGGCGGATGGGGGCTTATTCCAAGACTTGTTCCCTGCCATTCGGCCAATTAGGCATCGATAACGCGAATACGAGAAGAGTATCGCTTTCAATGCAATCTATTCAATGGAGGGATGGAGCGATAAATTTTAATAATTTTAATGGATTAGAAATTGAAGTAATGATCGGTGTGCCAGATGTTCTATCAATTGTTTCCACCTTGAATATATTTATTTAAAAATAATATGATTAAAATTTTTGCGATTAATTTAAGATAGCAAGTGCTTCTTCATTATTTTCATATTCAGATAGATTCGTAAGTACGAATATATGTATTTTAATTATTTTTACAACACTAATTTTAATACACCTTTTTTCACCTGTATTATAAAAGTTATTTAGGTTACATATTACGTGCTTTAATACATTCTTGAACGCGATTGAAAATTTAATATTGAATTTTGATTTCAGTTTTGATCGATTTAAATTCTTGTTACTTTCAATTTTACACAGTACATACATAATTGATAAATTATTGCACAAAAAGATCCTATCCATCCAAAAAAACCCGCTATCCTTTCGATTCCTTGAAGAATTGAAACAAAAAAAAAACAACTGCGACTTGGTGTTCGAACACAACTTTCTTAGATTCCAAGTAAATCCGCTACCTTCGAGACCGCATCTCGCTTGCAATTCTAATGCAGTGTTTATAACCGGCAACTCCGTTTTAAACGGAGAAATCTCTGCCGCTCGAAAGGAGAAAGAAAATGGGGGAAAAAAAGAAAAAAAAAAAAAATCAGCATTCTCACGGCTGTAAAGCAACCGGCGTTTAATTAATCCGTCGACGACTTGACCGAATTTTTTTTCTTTCTTTTTTTCTTTTCAGTGGCGCGATGCGGATCATCCTAGAAACCGCAGAACCGTATAGCATTCAGTGCGTGAAAGAGAAGCGAGAAAATGCGTGGAACATAGTGGTTGGTTCGAGTCGTTTGCGCCTCGAGGAAAATCGTCGATTGAAAATCGAAGTGGGTGGTAGAGTGGGGAGAAATGGGGAGGGACAAGGAGAAGAGGGGAGGAATAGAAGGGCGGCAGATAGAGGAGGAGTGCAAGAGCGTGTGCACATATTGGGTCATCTTATAAATAAATAATGTTCATTTACTTAAGAGAATTTAATTACTTCTTTTAATAATAAGTTTATATTTAAAAGAAAATATCATGCACATGTAAATGTTAATTTATGCCATCTCCGTTTCTAGAAACTGCTTAACAAGTTCGAGTGAAAAATAATATGACGAGTAATTAATTTATCGACGTTAGATCGAGCACAATCGAGTTTTCTACAACGTTGGAAAGAAAGTTTTTCCGCTTCATCTTCTCAAGATCGCGTATCAATCATCTTCAATCCCTCGTCATAAATCGATAAATTTTATTCCTCGTAACTGGACTTCCAAGATTAATCCTTCGAATTCTATAAATACTTAACTTAGCATTCTTCAGAGAGAATCTTTCAAAGAAAACGCACGATCAATCTCAAATTCCAAGTAAGAAAATACCTCATCAATACGAATTACACTTAATACAAACACGAATATACCCTCTTCTTATTCAACTCGTGTCATTCTTTTTTTAATAAAATATCAAAAAAGGTTCGTGGGAACGCAGAATAGTAAGCAAATCTAAAATATCCGCGACGGTATGGAAACGGTAATGGGCGCATTCGCGCTCTGGATATATCCCCGTCAACCTGGTTAACGTAATTGGCCAGAATCTTCGACCGTGACTAATTGCGCGCACAAGTACGAGCACAATGTATATAAAACTATCCTCTCCGCGATGTCGTCGTCTCGCGACTTGCCCAACGCCACGTACGTTGCGAAAGAAATTTGAAAGCTCTTCCTTCGAGGAGGGGAGGGGGACTGATTAATTTTGAAAGGCGACGAACAGTTACGTGAACACCTTCGAGGAAAATGGTTCGGCGTTGCACCACGGAAATAGGCGGCGATTCGTTTTATTTCCTCCTGCTTTCACGAACGATGGGGATTGGCGATATCCATAGTTGTGCGATTTCGTTAATTGTGGGTTTAGAAACTCATACAGGGTGTTGCATGTGTCTTCAGAGAATTATAGAGGCTTGAAATAAAATGCAATAAGGTTGTTGACACTTATTTGTCAAGTTAGGAGGAATCGAGGTTTGAAATGAAGGGAAATATGGCTGTCTCAATGCGTATTAATTCTATTTTGTTGCAGATCGAAGTCGCTAGAGTGCGCTGGAGAGGAGACTGTTAACTGGGGAAGTTGAAATCCCTATTTTTAGGGATTTTTTGTTCGAACTGAAATATAATGGTGGATGAGAGATATTAAGTTGAAGCGAAATTTCTTTTTGAAATCGTTCCTTGACTAATGATTATTATTTTATTCATCGTCGAGATTTAATACGTAAGTGAATTCTATTGAAATAGAATCAATGTTATGAATATTATCGATAAAAAAAATAGTTTTCTAAAGATCCATTCACAAATATCTTTACTTAATTCATAAATGATCGCAGAGAAAATTGGCGAGTAATCACACTTTTTGCACCCTCTAAATCGGAATCCCTTTTGAAGTATAACGAACGTTCCTTTTTAAACGAACGTGGGGTTTTGCACGATAATTAGAAAGTGAGCAGAGGTTCGTTACAACAATACAAGCGGGGGGGAAACAGCCCCCGCTTAATTTCATCAAGGCCGGTGGAACCATACTGAGAAACTCAATTTTCTACTTCGATGTGCAGACCCGATTCGATTCCATTTAAGCGTGTCCCTCGTAACAAAGGCTCGAGGTAACGATATGTAATTCTTTCCCTCTTAAAATTTCATCAGGCATTAAATTGAAACTCGAAAGCCGCGGTATTGGAAAGCGCGTGTGACAATTACGCGCAAGAGGACACCTTTTTCTTATTAGAATTAATTTACTCAAATCGATAATTTGTTAAAAATTACATCGAGCAGAGGGTAAATTGATCAAAATAATGGCATCAATATTATCCACATAGCTTTTTTCAACGATTACTCATAGAATTATTCAAAATTCTAAAATATCTCGAATCATAAATATATCATTTCATATATTTTTACATACATTTTGATCTCCATCTCTTTTATCCTGGGAAAATTAATTTTTCTCGAATAAACGAGAAGCAATTCACTCAAAAATATAGTGTACGAATTATAATTAATTTTTTACATATAATAAAAATACTAATATTTAACGTGATCAATGTGATACATTTTCTGCGAATATTTCAACGCAACTGCAGAAAAATCCGCAATCTAATTTGGCTTACGAGTGACTCAATGCCTAACACGAGAACTCTTTGTCGTACTTTCGTTTCGAATAAACTGCAACAAGGGAATTTCCAACTCGTCGAGCCGTGTCCTCGTGTATCCCTTGGAAAGTGGATCGGCCGATGAACACGCAAGAACCGACCAGTTCCATCGTACAAAACCGTATTTTCCCCCCTTTTCTTAATGAAACAGCCACCGACTGTTAAACTACCATATCTCGTGCGAATATTACACGCCAGAGATTCGATTGGAAAGTTGCAAGTGATAATTAGAAATTACAAAGATAATATAATTAGTTTGGTGAATGAGTTTCGAGAAAGAATGGATTAACCACCCCTTCGATATCCACAATATTGTTGATAAGTATATATATATTTGATAAATAAAAATTATGTTCGAATACAACTGTTATTGTAATCGGAAGAATCTGAGAAATAATATTTTGTTTGAGAAAATTTAAAATGTGCTGTCACACCACACGTACCTTCAACCATTATTGGAATTAAATAAAAGTTGTGGGCGTAAGAAGAAAGGGTTGGAAGGAGCAGCGTTCGCGAAAGTGTTGGAACGCGTTGTGACAGAGGTTGACCGAGGGTCACGCGATGCGAACCCCGTGGAACTCGATTGATTGATGTTGAACGCGTGACACGATATTGTCGCGCGCTTTCGAGGTAATTCCTCGGCCGGCCTCTATGAATGCGTAATACGCGGCCAGATATGCGGACTTTCGATCGATATGTCTCTCTCTCTCTCTCTCCCTCTCTCACTTCAGCGATGGGAGTAATTTCAGGTACATTTAGATATTGAAAATTGACGAGAGCCTATATCAGCCTCCTTCGATACGTTTAACTTTGGAAAACTGTTCGATTCTTACCATGTTATCCTTCTTTACTAACCACACTAGAAACTATGAAAATATTTTTCGCTCGTATTTCTACTTCGATTTTTGTTCTCGATCGCGCAAAAATTTTTCTACATTAAGAAAGAACCTAGAACGAATCACATTAAACCGTTCGCGGCATTATTCATTTAAGGAACGCTGGTAATCGTATCAGATCTAATAATCGCGTTCAAAAAAGTGAAAATAACCCATAAAACTCGTGCGGGTAGAAAAAAAAACAAAAAGAGAGGTCCATTAATTATCCAATCTAAACTATCTACGATTCTATACCCTATCGATAAACGGTTATCGACGGAGCACAGGCGGAGAGAGCAAATTACGTCGTGTTAAAATAAGACTCCGATAGAAATAAAGCGTGCCACGATGTTATCGGCACAAAGATCGGCACGAAGAATAGATTGGTTCCAGGGAAAATTCACCATTGTGCCGTGCATTCTTCCCCATCGTGTCGCGGACTATCGAACGTTAAATCGTTGAATATTATTATCCCAGTTCTCGTTAATTCACCCACCTGAAAAACGTCCCGAACGAAGCGGCAGAGACAATGGTTGCGGTGTGGGAAAGGTCCTGGCTGGCAGTGCTGGCACGTCGACGATGAGAGTCGGCACACGTTTCATCCTAACGTGGGCAGTGCAACCACGTCGAGAACGGTTAATTACGCGGTGAGGCGCGATGAAACTTTTAATTCCCGGATTATGCACCCTCGATAGTCTTGAAATTGTTTCGTATTACGCGATGCTTTCAACAATGATGGATTCGACGATGCCACGAATTACGAAATTATTCGACTTTTTTTTTTTTTTTAATTTGGAGAAGATATTCAAGTAGGTTTGGATCTTTCTAGGGATCCCAAGAATCTTCTAGGAATTTTTTTCACAACTCAAAAAATTTGATGAAGTACAATGTTTTTTACTAAAATCCACAATACTTAATTAATAATTATAACATTACGACAAGGCTGGTATTTTTAAAAATCTGATTGCAGCGAAATATAACATTGTCGAAATTGTAAAAAAAAAAGGTTTCATAAGTTAGAGAGTTACTCGATCACTTTTTACCGGCCTCTATTCTCAGAATTGAAGCGATTACACACGTCTAACTAAGAAATTTTGCTTCGAAAATTTTATCATTCATTTTATACCTCGTATCAACAATAATCCTATCAAATTGTATTTTATCCTCGAAGCTTATATATACACACACACTCTTCATCATCGATCGAAACGATGTCGCTATTTAAGTTGAACACTCTCGAGGACACGATGTAATAACGTAATTACAATGTAATTACGGTGGATCGACGTCCAACACGAATGTTTTTTTCATTTAACCGAGCCCACGTTAATGGATTTTCACCGGTGAGAAACGTACTTTGACCCCGCGCCACTTACCCTCCACCGCCCGTTTCAGGCTTCAACGCCTGAATCCCACCCTAGAGAAACCCCTCTTTCCCCCTTTCTCTTTCCTCGATAGGGTAAACGTCCTCGACAAAAAGGAGAAAATAATTCGCGAAATCGATACCCGGCTTACCCGGTGCATGCACGTGTACATCACGTGCGACTCGTTAGCGGGATTCTAACGGATTCTATGGGTTCGCATGACGCGGCCCGATCAAAGATTAAACCTCTCCGCGCATTTTATCGGTCGCCGTTCTGTATTTGTCCATCCGAGAGGGTGTATCGAATAATCCTCGTTGCATTCCTCGATCGAAATTTCTGACCTTGGATCGATCGATCAACAGTTCACAGAATTATCGTGTTTACAAAGTCGAATTAATATTCGAATTTAATCTCGTGTTAAGATATACGCGACTCCTGATATACGCTTTGCAATAATTAATTTTCCGATTCGTGATGCATATAAATCAATGTAAAATTGGAATTATTGCGAGATTTGTTATTACGATTTCTTGGAATTATTTATTAATATTTTCTCCTTTTTGCACAAGTTAGATGTTGGATATTGTCGATTGATTTTTATTAAATGATTATTTGGATTCAAATATTGGAGATAAAAATTATATCAAATTACATGTGCTTCGTTAAATGGCCACAATTGGAATATCATATCGTGGCCAATTCACCAAACGAGATATACCTATAATACACACACACACACACATATATATATATAAGAAATCCCGAGATGCATCTCCAGGAAATCTCTTCTCTATTCCATGGAATGGATATACCAATATCTGAAGATATAAAGATGCTGACCGTGTATTGGGTATCATTTACTTCTTGGAATCGATGTGGATAGCGTCGACCAGTAATTTATCTAACCCTCTTCCACGGATACGATAACAAAATTCAATCGCAAATTAACCTTACCCATTTCCCCCCAAAAGAATAATTAACAATCGATCCGAGAACAGAAATAATTTAAGACAAGAATCAAAGGAACGAAGAAAAATAATAAAACGGATAGAAAGGTTCTTCGTTGAAAAAAGGAAAGCAAGTTGTGTTTAAAAATAATCCCCCGCGATAAACGAGTCCATAATGTTACGCTTCATGATCGGCAAGCATCTAGAGCGCGTATACGAAACCGATCGTTAACCGAAAATTCGCGGTTGCAACCTGCTCCAATTTTCGTTTTAACGCGTTCCAAAGCCTCGAAACGTTATCGCGTACGAATGATCGCCGCAGCGATTATTATCCTCGTGGCGGCCAGAATTTGCAACGATGTATCCGCTAATCAATAACTTAGGGGCGAGCCACCCCCCTCGCTGCCGCCCGAACTTGACCGATCGTTCGCCGGAAACGAGCACTATGGGCCTCGATATACAAAATTCAAGAAAATTTTATATATATATATATATATAAAATTGTTGGATTAACCCTTTGCACTCGTATTTATATTTATATTTACGCAATCGAGCGACAAGAGAGTCCCTAGAATGTAATTATATTACGCTAATATATGTATAATAATAAAACGTAGGATGGCGACGATACGAACGGTAGAAATTAATTGAGATTGCAATTTTTGTTTAAGCGCCTGTCAATATGAACACGTCCCTTGTATATTATATGTCCCGTCGAATTATTTTTAATTCGCCCGGCTCTCGTTGAGGAAACGTTAACGCAGAATTGCAATTCGAGGGCAGCAAGGCGTGAATACGGTAGAGAAATCCTTCTCTACCGTAAGCAGAGCGTATATGCCAGTAGCCGTTAGAGAAAAATGGCGGGATGTGAGAAGGACGTGTAAGTAACGTTTGTTGGTGAAAACGTCGTGGTTAACGCGGCGATGCTTATGGAGTTTAGGTTTCTAGGAACAAAGGATAATGTAAATATAGTGGCAGCACGCTTGAAACGGAAGTAACGTAAGAAGATCAAGCGAGTTGCGAAAGTCAGCCAGCGAAACTGGCAGATCTGCGTTACATCTTCTTTGATGCGTCCTCTTGTTCTTCAGGCTCGAGTATGCTCTCGTGTATTGCGTAGAACTGGAAAGTTGGTCTAGTGGGATATGACACGGAGGCAAAAGTGGCACACTTACTTCATTTTTTTTTCAATGTAACGTTAATTGTATCAGGAAGACTATTTTTTCGAGAACTGTGGAGAGAGAGAGAGAGAGAGTGATAACTTTAAAGGAATCTAAATATCGTTTCTCTCGATACTTTTAATCAATAAACAAAGCAAAATTTCAATTAATCGATCTTGACGGCTACTCGAGCTTTTAAACTCGGATCTCAAATTCAAATCTGCCTTAAATCGATTAATTTTATCGATCGATTCCGTGATCTTGAAACAAATTATTTCATTGCTTCGATCGTGAGTTTATTTCTATCTTTAATTTTATTATTATTTTTAATTTTTTTCGATTTCGTAAATTCAAATTCTACAATTCGTAACAGATTACACATCCTTACAACTTCTTTCGCCGATCTTTAACCAATCGTTTCCTTTCAACTTGTTTTCCTTACGACCACGTAACGGTTGCGTAGGCGGTTCCTCCTCGCTCATCTTCGTGGATATATTGCAACGTTGGAAACACGATATCGCAGATATGGCTACTAATTATTCGTTTGCTTATCCCCTTTTACATCTTTCCAAATAAACATAGCGATGGGTTGGCGAAACCATCTTGCGGACCAGGAAGAGGTAACGCTGCGATAAAATTGATGCAACAATATATGTAAACAAGCGTCTAATCTATCTAATCCGTGGACGCAGAAGAAACGTTGTAACCGGAAACAACCGAGGTGCTTCGTTACAGGATAGCCTCCATCATCAAGAGAACCCTTCCTTTTTCCATCGAGATCACGTTAAGTCTATTGGATAGCGTCAGATGGAAAGGAAAAGGACGAGAAAAAAAAGTATCATGCGGGTTCTTAAACCCTTGCAACTCGAGTCGTTTATGTCTGGAGCAAAATTTGATTCGTGGATTCATACAATCTCCAGTCTATATACTTTTTAACAAGAATAAAACGTGTCGGTATAATTAAACAGTGGTTACATATTTATATAAAAGAACATGTACATATTTATTTTCCAAGCAATTTTTTCTGGATAAAATAATTGTGCAAACACTTTTGTTATTCGTCTTTCTACTCTACAAAATGTATCTGAAAATTATCCTTCGTTATGTATGTAGTCGTCGACAATTTAAAAATCTTTCGATACATTTCTTTTTTCCCATAGGAAAAACGAACGATCGTGGATAAATCCAAGGGGGATAAGAAAGCAAACGAATGAAATCGCGTTTCCGTTACACACGGTGATCGCGCGATCCACGGCGCGATCCACGTTCAAAGGAATCGGCCTCGTGTATCGTGGGCCCAGCATCTGCCTTTCTAGCCGATAATGATGCATCGTCGCGATATTCCGCGAGATGCTTTTAAAACGAACAACACGCAACCAAGCCCAAATATGCCGGCCAGCGAAGCCAATTACGTGTGCCGATTCTTCACGGGTTGGCTACGATGAGAAACGAGCGGAACGAAGAGGAAGAAACTTGGAAGGGCGAAGGCAGGAAAGTGGAGCTTGTTATACGAATACGAATACGAGGATAAAACTATCGAGAATTGGTCGAAAAAGAGATTAGTATTTTTTGCAATGGACGTTTGTTACGTTGAATAGCTCATTTCGTTGGGAAATATTTTCGAGACGCAATTATCGGAGACGTTTCGCTGTTGAATGTATTCCTTATCTTATCTAAAATGGTAGGGAAAAAAAGGTAATATGAGATGGGGAGGGAAGATAAGGTGGAGAAAATGGAGAAAAGGAGAACGAAAGGAGGAAAAGGAAAAGAAGATTGGACGCGTGCCAGGAATAAAGAAAGCGTAAAATTTTATATAATTAAGGATTTTATGGATCGCGATCATTAATTACCGGTTGATGTGGCTTCGAAGATCATTAGCTTGCATGCACGCTGACCTTTTGTTACTGATTGGCGTGTTAATTATATTGCTGCCGATTCTGACACACAGGTAATATGAGCGTGAGTGAGAGTCGTGACTGACGGGCTCGTCACGCCGTTGAAAATTGTCCATTGGTGAGAGGGAATTAAGAAATTAACGAAATAATATCAGTTGTGGAGTGAAAGTGGTGGTGTTGTTTCGTTCGATTTGTAATTCGAAACAACGAACAACGTTTTTTTTTTTTGTCATTTACTTTAGAAATTTTTCTAATTTTATATTATAAAAATC
This sequence comes from Apis florea, assembly GCF_048593485.1. Lineage (NCBI taxonomy): Eukaryota > Metazoa > Arthropoda > Insecta > Hymenoptera > Apidae > Apis > Apis florea. The sequence goes on along the minus strand of NW_028256653.1, from coordinate 1,033,142 downwards.
TGTTTTAAAAAATCTCTTTTTTTTTCTAATTTGCGCGCTACATAGTTTTGCAATGGATAAAAATTCACCAAATAAAAAGAAGGAATTCCAAGGATTCATTTTACGAATAACATTAGAGATACGAATTGCTGCATTGCGATCATCGAGTTTAATAACGTTTCGATAGCAACACTCATCATTCAAGATCACTCAAGATATACGTTACGTTCAAACATGTATATTTTGCATTACTTTGCAATTATTGGTATGAAATCAAGTTTACGAGAAATTCACTTCTACTCCGCCTTGATGTCACTTAACCGCGTTCGATGCACTATAAAGAAGATGACGATTCAAATTCTTCATACATCATGAGAAGAAAACGCTATCTTCAGCTTGACGCCAACAATCGTCTTTTCTGCGCAGAGATATTGTCGTATATTTAATTCGAAAATGAAAAATTCGATAAAATGATTGCCGATTGAAATACTATCTCACGTATAGGATATATTCGAATTTCATCGAAGAAATCTTCTTTTCTTGTCGAATTTTAATGACAAGTCAACAAGATGCCTGTGAACTTGGAAATTTTCTCATGTTCGAATCAATCTTTATCTTCCATTTACGAATATTCGTAATATTCACGACTTTGTAAAGTAAAAGAATTCGTAATTTTAGAAACTAAATGCTTAAAAAATGAGGAACAAATAAACCATCAAAATATGATAAATTTGATAAAAAAAAGTTGATCAAGTTTGATTGAAAGTAAAATTTAAGATTAATTTTTTAACAAAATTACCAAAGTATATAAAATTTCGTAGTATGTTGATATTGCTCACCGGAAAGACTCTTGGCATTCTCAGGAATAAAGACAAAAAGCCCATATCGCTTCATCCATAACACACCGAATTACACACTCTCGACAAACATATAATAAAACATTCCATGAGGAACATGGTATTTATACTAAAGCTACATTTATTACACGTTTATTCGCCATTATAAACACGTTATATTTCCTCAGAGACATTATATCAAGAATCCAAGAATGCAAGGAATTACGTGTCATTGTTCTAAGAGTAACGGCTGCGAATTACGGTTACGCAATTTGTTCCGGAAGATATTGAACCGTGATCAAGAACGATGAGCCGCGGTGATCTAAAAGAATTATCACCATTGAAACGAGAACATCGATAATAATTCGTACGATAAAACGATCCAATCGAACATCTTGTATATATATATATATATACACACGTTATATTTTGTATGACAAACGATCAGACGATTAGATAACCACGTTGTAATGCACAGCCATTGTATTCATCTAGCGCGCCACCTACGTGAAAATAATATAACCTAATCCACGTGCTGCGACACCAAAATGACTTCGCAGGTCGGCCAACATCATAGAACTCAATTGTTACTACGTGACCCGTATCCTGGAGAAATTTATAGTATCAATAATGTATGTCGGATATAAGAGTGTTTCGATTGGGTGAAAATTAGGGTGAAAATTTTGTTGAAACCGAGTGATTTTTGTGATATTGGATTTACGAAGTATTTTGTTTTCAATCAATTTAATTACTCATCATATCATAAAGATTAAAATATCCAAAATTTCAAACAATATTGATTTTAATTATTAATTAATATTTAAAATTTTGATTTCGAATTTTGTAAGTAGAAAGTAATGTGTACAGGAGAAGTGTTTTATATTAACGAATATAAACATTATATCATATAGGAGAAAATGCACCGCAGGTGTGCACGGATGACAAGCGTGGGCAGACCAGATGCACAAGTATTTGTACTTGTGTTTTTATTACTTTCTTATTCTGCACCAAAATATTTTTGAAATAGGAAAAAATAATTTTGCAAAAATTATTATAATAATTTCATCAACTATTCACGAAATATATCTTCCAGAAACGCATTATTCGCACAATTTTGCGTATCATATTTCCTCAACAATTTGAATTTATGTTTTATAAACAGACTGTTTCAAGTTTCTCCCAATTAATAATATTACATAATACGTATTCTACTAAAAATGAAACGTCACCTAAACGTCATTTTTAACGAAACTTTACCAGTCAAAAATACCTTTATATCAATGTTCGTCCAAGAATTAAAAATAAAAATTTCAAGTTGTTAAATTAAAACTATATCAAGAAAATTACTAGGCGCAAAGAAACGATTTAAAAAAAATATCTTAATTTTAAATAATAAATTCAACCATATAAAAAGACTTTTAAAAATTCGAATGATGAATCACATCGTTGCAAAACTTTTCCTCGATTTTTTCAACAACAAATACTTTTACGTTTAAATCGATCCAAATGATCTAATTTGCAACCTAGTTACAATATATCCGTGTATCGCACATCCTTGCGTATCCTGTTCTTCAAATATAGAAATGACGTCGCCTACTAATTCGATGGAAAGGAACAAGTTACAAAACTGACACGATCCTTTGCAACTTGGCGAGAGAGCGAAACAAGAATGGATTAGCTATTGTCTGGTTAGGCTCTATCGGCCTACGCTCGTCCAAGCAACAGCAATAGCGACACCAGTAATGAACGGGAGCTTCCATTCAGTGGCCGAGAAACGTTTAAGCGGGGTCGAAGGTTTCGTCGACCTCGCAAATTACTCGGTTAAATTGTCCATACTCTTGGCCAACTATCCCCGTCCCTCTTTTTTTCTATCTGTTTCCTTCTCTTTTCTTCCCCTTACGAGTCTATCTCTCCGTCTGGTTACAGATTTTGATCGATCAATTTTAATCCACGATTCAACGAGACGTTGCTCTCAGTGATGCTATGTCAAGCTTACTTCTGACGGAGTGTGTTAGTAGTAGAGATAAAGCAAAGAGCGGCCGAAAGAATGGAAACGTTTTATCGCACATTGCGCCATCTTTTAATAATTATCTGTTAATAATCGAAAAGTAAAAATGAAAAATTCCTGAGATGATTTTGATGATACACTATTCGCCAAAAATATTAGATAAAATTGAGAAATGAGAGCTGGGAAAAATTTTTCAAATTTCTATTTGTTCATTGCATTCTTTAATTCTGAAACATCCTATAATATAAAAATAACGAACGAACAAAAAGAAATGCACGTTTATCGTTCTTTTCAAAACGTTTGCAAATCGTTCCAACCGGCAGCAGCTCGGAGATTCGATCATTGTTCTACGCATAATTACAACGGTTCCTTTTCGTTGAGAGAAGTGGCACGAGGACGAGCGAATGAATGAAAGCAAAACCGTGTAGGATGGGGAAGGACCGCTTTGAAGTGAAGCTCTATTATAATGTTCCAAATTCATTCTCTGCTCATTATACAAATATATATTCAATTCTTATATCGACGTATTATCGCACAAAGTTTCTATAGATTTAAGCTGCTGAATCAATTTCCAATTAAGCGATCGCATAATAGAGCCATATGTGATGTATCGTACAGGATATGTACTTTACCTTCATTATAATTGAAAAACAATTGCTAGAGAAGCAATTATTAATCTACGATTTTTTATTTCAATATATATTCTAAATCAATTTTAAAAAAATACACCATCTGTATTCAATTTCGATTCCTTCTTCTATTCTAAAAATTTCGTCTTAATTTCTTTTACGAAATTATTGTACCACCCTGTGTACACGTATCTATAATCAATTAAAAGACGAAACAGTTCTCCCAAAAGACAGATTAATACGCACGGAGCAAACGAATTACGAATTCGTGAGATAAACGTGGAAATAATTAGCCGGGGATGGAAGAGTTCTATAGAGCTGTCAGGTACCACTATGCGGTAATTAGTTGCATATTGTATGAATGCACCAGCCTCGAATGGTCGGTTGAGGTCCGCGCGCAATCTTATTCTATGATCTGTCGCAGTGGTTTATTATACTAGTCATAAATCGAGATCGGTATCTGTGGTTGACCCGACGATCCTACGAAGGCAGCGGTTCATTTAGCTAATCCCCTTTAGAAGGGAGAGCACGGCACTGCACGGCACGGCACGCCACCGCTGCCCTCCATTAAATTGTAATTCATAACGGGGATAAAATAAGAAAAGAAAAAAAAAGACGATCCAACTTATGCGCCCTCTTTCTTCGAGCATTGGCGATTATCTTTCGATGACGTCACGATGAAGTTCGATCGCGATCGAAAATCACGTATGTATTCAGAAGCGAACAATGGAAATTTCTTGCGTTCGATCGTTGTACCATGTGGAAAGCACATTGCCTCTTGTCTGATTATACATCATCCATATTCGTTTGGACCGAATACGATTAATGCTCGTGATAAGCGACTGTATGGAAGTCTGTTGACATTATTGGACATTCAATAAAAACTTTTAGATCTATCTATCTATCGTTTCTTCACGACCTCAACTGATAAGCAATATATTGAATTCATCGTCAAATAAAAGGGCGGTCAAATTCGATTTGCTTTCGCGATAATAAATATTATACGTAATAATTCTTGAACGGTTTATTGGTAATTTAAAAATAAAATATGATTATACATCACGGATTCTCCAATCTATAGATAGTTGTGAAGTGTTTTTGTGGTCATTTCAGTCATTTATCATTAAATAAACGAAGAAAAAAAAGTGGAATGAAATTTTGCAGGCAAAATAAACTATTCTTCAAGAGAAAACGAAATTTATAAATGCTAAGAGATAACGACGATCGCCGTGATAAATGACAAAATAGATATATATAATGGCCCCTAGGCTCTATTTATTTAGTGTAATTAAAATATTTGATTCGAGGGGTAATTTTGTTGTAACGATGTAAAAGATATTTACGAGGTTGAGGATAGACCGATTAGAAAAGATTATTCCGACAGTTGTAGAATATAATGGCTTTATAGCGGAACACGTCGTAACGTGACGGTTTAATCGAATGTAATTCAGAGAAGGCGGAAAGATGAAAGAAACGCAAGGCCAGTCCTGGGTCATTGCCGTCATGCGAGGCTTCGTCCTCACATAAGTTCTTTACGTCTGTACATTGAACATCCACATCTACTGTCCATCCGCTATATGTATTAGGCGATCGGTATACTTAAGAGTCTTCTCTATCCTTATGTACCGGGTGATCTGACGGCATTTCGCAATTAATATTAAGCGTTGGATTACTCCATTTCTTCCTTCTCCATATCGTAAAATAGATATATAAAGTAACATTAATTCGATAATTTTTAATAATAACGCAATAAAATCGCAAGATCATTTCATACAATATGGCTGTATCAATATTTAAAGAATTTCAATCTCGGGTAACTCCTTATCAGGTAACTTTCACATAGCCTGAGACAATACAAAAGATATAGAAGCTTTCTGTTCCATGCAGAAATTCTATCCGGAATCAATTGACCGCTCAAGGCTATTGACGAGCAATCTCCCACTACTGCACCGTTTATCCAGTCCACTACTCTCCTATCTCTCGTCTATCCGCTTTCTGAGATTACTCGTCACATTGTTTCTGATCGATCGAGACCTCCATTAATCGATTTTCGATAAACTATAAGACGAAATTATGCGATATATAGCAATCAATCTTGCATCAAAGTAAAAAGAAAACTGGAGAATTTCCTCTTAAAGCTCAATGATTGTTAATTATTAAAATAATAGTAATAAAAATATAACGTCAGCCACTTCATAAGATGACAAAAGAAAAGTATATTCATACAAAAAGAAAACGTTATTCTCCAACGTATGTAATACACAGAATTCGAATTTCCATGAAATAAATATAGAATCTATAAAAGACACTGTATCATAGAATCGGAGGACTTCTTGAGGATGCATTAGAGAGCGCAAAGATAGTTACTACATATGGCTCGGTGACCGAACCAAAGGCGTGGGTGTCGATGTTCGAACCCGTACCTGTGCCGTACTAAGTGCACCACGGGTATTTGTACGTGAAATAGCGCCTTATATGCTATCTCGTTGGAAGGTGCGATATATTGTGAACCCGGTCTTGTCCACGTTGTCGCGTAGGAGTCTTTACCAGTTCCCGCCAGGGTGTATATGCTCCACCATTTTATTATATTCTCTCTTTCTTGCCCGTCTCCCCCTCTCTTTCGCCCCAACCGCTATCTCATTTCTCCTTTTCCCTCTCTCTGCCTCCTCCCATCTTTCTCACTCGAGTTCGCTCCTTTTTCATCCTATGTTCATCGTGCTTATACCGTGCGATACAATCCCGGTACACTTGCCAACAACCGCCCTTTTTCCATTCCGGATCCACATTACACTATAGATTTATACCGCGCTCCACCGTATCCTTATCCACCGTGTATACTCGAATTTTGTCCATCTCGCGAGCTATACGGTGCTATTTAGTTCGTATCGTGTTACCAGCTTCGACGTTAATTGAACGATAAGCGAGAACGTATGAATAGGTCGAACAATGATTTTATATATATATATATGTATGTGCGTGTGTGTAATCCGAACATCATCTGCGATTTAATCTGCGGTTTTTAGGTTAAGTGCGAGATTCACTTTCGATCGAATGATCGATATAAAAATTTCCTTTCGCGGATAGCCCCTGATGATACATCCCGGGGGCAACACCTGCTCGTGATACACCAGTTTGGATCCATAGTGTCTGTTGTTGAGTTTATACATGTATTATATAATACGAAACTGACTCCTATACTGGTATTCCTTAGCACGATAGTCATGGTGGTTATGCTGGTTATAGAGGTTATGAAGCCTTGTCCGAGCTGGAAGAGTGGCGAGTATTATGGCGGTATATAGTCTGCCTAGCTAACCGACGCGAGGCTGGTCAAGCGTGACCCGAGTTGCCCGGTAAAATTGCTATCCCTTGCATTTTGCAGAGAACGAAAAACCGCTTGAAAAAGGATATTAAGCTCGAGGAAGTAAAAATTATTCAGCCGTTTATAAGGTAAAAAGCATTGGAACATTTCGACGAGATAGACTAAGAGAGAGAGAGAGAGAGAGTGCATCTTGTTTCTTAGGTTATTTTCAGAATTCGAAAAATTAATCGGTTCTATCGAGTATCCGGTTATTCTTGACAGTGAAAACAATGAGATATAAGATTATTCGAATCCCATACGATGTACACACTACTCAATTTACTTGTGATTTTATGGTTCATCTCATTGAATCACCGATATTACTGTAATAGATCGTTGAAAGAGAACGTTAATAGGGCGCATGCGCTTGCGCAAGCGCATAGAAGATTCTTAGGTGGAACGATTTAAGCGCGGAGAAAAATATGTTTTCCATTATTGCTGAAAACATGTTGCAAGGAAAATCTTGGAACGATGTCGAAGACGTGCGTGACCGTGACACGTGGGTTACGAAGGAAGGAAAAACGCGTACCCCTATAACAGGATACTCGCGATGTTAAGCACTTCCGTAATGCGTTGCATGTCTTCTTTGTTTTTCAGCTATTCACTTGCCTTCGAGGAGTCTTGGGCGATTTTACTATACGTCTAAAAGTGAATACTAATTGCGGAACGTGGAAAGCGTAAAGGAATGGTGATATATTGGCTAGTACATAAATATGTTAACGACTAGTGCGTTTGTGAAACAAATTAAGACTAGAGAAGAAGATGAATGTACCTTTGAGTATTTTGCATTTATGGTATTTTAACGATTTTATCTTACAGATTAATTTTCGTAAGATTGTTTTATGGAACATATATTATGTCGAATGGTATTCTTTTATTTGGCGTGAAATATTATTACTATAATTATTCTTCTTTTTCATTAAGTTATCCAGGAAATATATTGAGTAGAAAAATATTTTGATTTGTTTATGCGCTTAAAATTCCAAAAAAAAAAAAAAAAAAACTTATTAATTAAAACGAATTTAATATAAAGAAATGTGTGCAAAATTTATCATTTGCATTATTCAAGCATTATCTATTAAAAAACAATAAAAACTTTGCACATGAATTAATATCTGGATGCTAATATTATGCAAAGCTATTATTTACCCCAAGTATGACACAATATGGCATAATATTCCATCGTCGTATAATAACTTCACACGAATTCAACATTCGTTTCAGAGAAGGACGAACAATTTCCTTTCTCACAACATGTAGAACACAACATTTTCCCTGGATCTTTATTTCATTGCGGCATTCGCTTAAATATAAATGCCATTTCAAGTTCAACCAACCAAATTTCCTTGCTATTATCACTTACACACTTTTTTTTTTTTATTAAAATGTAAAATACATCTTTCCATATAACTGCAGTTGTATACATCTTTAATAAAAAAAAAAAAATACAATTACATCGCACACAATTGAATCTTTGATAATTTCAAAAAAAAAAAAAAAAAAAACAAATCCAATTAATGTCCAAAAAAATTAGGCAATTTTTGGACGGTATTCGAGAGATTTCCAAACGATCCTAATTTCTAACAACTCAAAATCGTAGAAATCGTTAGCAATAGAGAGAATATGCACGCTCGCTGAGGCGGAATTCAAGGAGGAGACACGCAGAGTGCGTATGCCGCATCTAACGAGTACACAGAAACGCGAATCTAATATCAAGATCTTTCCCTTGAACGGCTGCTTGGTCTCTGACTCTTTCCTGACTTTTCCATGCGGAGAGCTCGTTACACATGGATCACGCTGATCCGTAACGAGATCGAGAAACCACTCTTGTTCACGCATAATGCCACCAAACCGCAACAAAGTTTATGAAATCGGGTAAAAAAAAAAAAAAAAAAAATGTTATTAAAACCAACGGTGAGTTGTTTTCCTTCGTGCGTTGGAAAATATAACGCGCTAAACTAAGAAAAGTAAAAAGAACAAATGGAAAGCTAGGTTTTTATCAACGTTTCCCTTCTGCCGAGACTAATAAACTTTCGTTAAAACTGATTATTAATCAGTTTCGCTGACGATTTTTCTCATGCAGATTGAGCATAGATTTATGGAGATACATTATAATGTATCAAGTTTGAAAAATGAGGATTTATCTTATATTTTTAATGAATTTGTAATGTTAAAATAATAACAAAGGAAACAAAGGGAAGCATAAATATGGAACAATCAAAATGTGAAGAGGCTTTTTGATTTTTTAATGAAATACTTGACTGAAAGCGAATTGCAATTAAACTTAGTATCCAAAGAGGAGTCAAATTTAATTTCCTGCGAAAGGCAATGAGTCGTTAATAATTCGTCTTCTCTCAGAATCATTAATCGATTTAAAACTCTTCAATTAATATTTTATCACGAGTTATTATTTTAAAATTTAAATATTTGATATAAAGTAAAAAAGATTGAGAAAAGAATTATAAGTAATAAATTAGAATAATATATAATTTTGTATTCTACTTCATTTCGATTATAGTACGTACTTACTTTAATAACATAACACTATTTTTATTTTATCTTATTTAAATATTATTCATTTTTAAATAAAAACGTAATACAATTAAAAAGTTGTTTAATAAAAATAAAAAAAAATAGTGATGATTATTACTCATAATAATATATTCTCAATCCTTTATACTTGAACTAAACGTGTAAAACTATTCTCATATCCATTAAACGAATCAAGAGGCTCGCAAGAGGCTGGCAAGATTTTCCAACACACGATCTAATTATGATATTTGCTCGTTACATTTCTCTTTTTCGTTTCACTTTTCTCTTCGTACCGACAGCATGAAGAATCTTTGTAAAATACGTACTTATACATTATACATTTGATCGCTACTGCGTAGTTGGAAACGCTCTAACGCTCAATAATCCACCAGTTTCAACAATTACTCTTGAAGACGTAAACGTCGGGTTCTGCATGGTCCGGTAAGTAAAACGCGAGAACTGTTGCGTGCAGAACGGATGCAACATTCAGCGTGCATTTTAGAGGGAATCGTTCGTTATAATTGGTTCTAACCACATGGTAGAATCGAACTCGGAAGTAGTTATTGATCCAGAGGGAGAAAAATTCTGTCAGATTCTCCTGGGATATTACGAAGGTCAAAATTCATCGAGATCCACGAGACTTGGCTTTTTATTATAATATTATTTTGACATTATTTTTTATGCAAATTTAAACTGCTTATTTTGCGATCTACCTTTGAAGAATTCGATTGAGATAAAAAATTGAAATTGACGCAACACGTGATTTTTGTTCAATACAAGTAACCAACTGTTTATAATAATATTTTTTAATGATAAAAAAGAAAAAAATATATTTCTTTATCTAGACAAACAGGATACGTGATTAACAAGTGGAACAAGAAGGAAATTGAACGCGTTCTTATTAATTGAAAAACTTGTTGCATTTTCTGAAGATTTTCCCCCCTCTGAATGCATTTTAAACGCTGCAACTTCCTGTTAGTATAAACGCAAGTCGGCCTTAAAGGAGCGCTCACGCCCACTGGTATTCAGATTCGTGACTAGGAATTGAGATTCACTGACCCATGACTGGCCAACGACTAGATAGGATACTCGTAACCTGGTACACGTTGCAGAGGACGACGCCCGGCCCACGACTCCCACGTCCTCGTGGCATCAGGGAGGAATTACTATATCAAACGACAGCGTGAGAGAAAGAAAGGGGCCCACCAACGTTAATGAAACAACGTTAGTCACGTCTGCACGTTTCATACTTCGTATCATTTCGCTCTTGCGAAACCCTGTTACGATATTCAGGCTGAAACCACTCAAGGGAAACTGTATCTATAACTCATATTTACTCACTTTGTTTTCCACACCTTCCAAACATTTTCAACCAAAACTTTTTCAAAATATTCAAACTCGTTTTTCCAAAAAATATTAATCTCTTCCCTTGGAAATAAACATTTACGAATTAAATTTTCACACGTATCGTATGAATAAATAATAACGAAGAAGAATTTCCCTCCCTCCCCCTCGATAGAACAAGTTCCAAACTGCGCAAGTTCCGTCTGGCATTCAAAACAATTGAATCATCCTCATAAACTTGACCAATCTCGGCAGTGTCATTATACTACCAGAGCAGCTGCATTGTGAACCGGGAACGAAAGTTGACGACCAAGTACGTAGCCGGGCTATAAATAACGAAATTTCGTAAAAGCGCATCTACATTCCTCCGGCGACGCGCAGAGGACGCGAGAGGAACGTGTCTAAAACGAGTTTAAATTGTCCCGCTTCACGCCGCGTTTCTTTTAATTTTCCGCCCTGTAAATCACTGTCGCGTTTCGTCCGGGGGGAGGGGGCAACGGCCGCTTTTCCATTTGCTCGTGCCGGCCGTTAGCCCCTGATTAGTCAGATGCATTCGGCTATATCCTTCGCGCACCCTACCCCCACCAAGCGCCTCGATTCTCTCCCCACCCCTACCCAACCATCGTTCGCGCATACGCGTCTTTCACACGCCGTCCGTCTCTCCTTTTCCCCCCATCTTCGCGCATTTCTCATCTTCCCCTTCTTCCAAACCTCAACGCACGCTTATTTTTCTCCACATTTTGTTTTCTCCGACTCCGTCCTCTCGGTTAACTCTATTTTTCACCCTCTTCTTCCTCTCCCATCTCCCCTTAAACTAATCCGTTTCTCCTGTTGTTGCCGAGGCTGAAAATACGAGCCTCGTCGCCGGCGCAGTCATTGTGTGTCGGACCGAGTCTCGTGGTTGGGCGCGCATGCGCAGTGAATTCTTAAGAAGATCTCGCGAAGAAAGGGAACGAAGGCGCGCGGCCGAAACGAGGGCTGGAATAGATTAAAGGGGAAGCAACAGGGGGTAAAGGAGAATTGATAGAAGCGGAGGGAAGGGAAACTGTGTTTAAGTGGCCATTCTGCCAACGAGAGATCGCGTATCGGGGAAAAAAAGCTTAAAGTCTCTTTGGGGGGGCTTAATCGTTTGGCGATAAGATCGCGATATTTATCTCGATCGCACAATTAACCCTGCAGCTAACCGGTGTTGTGTACCGGCCACGTAATTGCGGACTATCCGAGCGTCCACGTCCACGGCCACGTGTAGTAAGATTGCAAATTTGAACAGGGAGATTTCCCAAGCCGGATATTTTATCGTTCGCGCGGATGGGATTTCGGAATTGTTCGAAGAGGCGAAGAGATCCGAAACGCGATGCAACCAGATAATAATACATGGGTTGCAAATTGAAGGAAATATCCGTTCGCAAATGGACACGTTTTGCCCGCGTGCGTGAGGGGATCCTGTTTGCCGCGCACAATGTTTCATTCTCGACGCGTTAAATTGCAGTTTGACTTCCGTTTCTTAACTCTTTCGTGTCTACTCTTTCACGTGATGAGATGATACTCGGAAAATAAGCCCATCTTCTTTGAAAGTTTCTTTATTTTTCGTCGATGATTAAAAATTCATAAGGTAAAAGGATACAATTTTTTTTGGATATAATTTCTTGAGAATTTGTGACTTTCTTATTAAAATCTTTCGATTTTATAATTATAGAAAAATTATGGAAGCTTATTTAATAAAAAATTATAAACTGTTATTATATCTCGTAAGATTATTCTGTAGATCTTCGTTATTTTTTCGGAATTAATTGTCAGAAAGCGCATCACTTTTCATGACGACATTTGGTTACAATTCCATGTTATGAAAACCGAGTGACCTCGAGGATGAAATTCCATCTGATACAGTTACCGCCATTTGTTCCAACGTTTAAATTTTAATTAATTTTCTAAAATAATATATTTGTTTTTAATTGAAGAAAGCAGAGAAATCGCGTTTTCTAAATTTCATTATGTGAAAGAAATTACGATTTTACGAAGCAAAAAATATTGTTCGAAAATCTGATCTTACATTAAATATTTCCATTAAGAAAAAAGAAATTCTACTCCTAATTTTATACAAAAATTCGAGATGAAATTCGAATCAAATTAATCGTTATATTTGCCAAATAATCAAAAAAATCAAATCAAGAATAAAGGAATAGAAGATAAATAAGAATTTTTATTTAAAAATTCAACACCTAAATCAAATTGATCGTGATCAAGAGGGGGGGGGGGGGGGGAAATAGAAAAATATGTAAATACGAGCAGATTGCCAATGAATCAACAGTTTAATATACAGTCAATGGATGATTTATAGAACGATATCTGCTCTTTATCCAATGGATCCAAGTTATTCGAGCTCGAGGCACCAGTTTGTTTCAAGATTGGATGCCGGAGGATGCGAGAGTCGTATAATTGCGACCATAAACCTAAAGACTGTTTAATGATATTCATCGCTACAATAAGATGCCACATTTCGAATAGCTGCGTTGATTTCATTTCTTTAACCGTATAACACTGTTGCATTCATAAGAGAAGAATTTATGGCGAAATAGAATATAACTCCGAGAGAATTGGCAAATATCCATTAAATATCCATTAAAGCTCATTTTAGTTACAAAGTTTACTTTCCAATTATTCTACGTATACAGAATGGATACTTCAATCATCTCACAATCATCTTCTTTAAAGATATTCAACTAACTACTTTTACAGATATTTTAAAGAAACTTTCATCACCTTAATCATTCGTTATCTCTTGAAATAGTCCGTTAGAGAATCATCATCTGAGTGAAAATATGTTCACACTTATTTTTCTATCTCAATTATTCGCTCCTATCTTAAAATGAAAACTATCCAATCCCAATAATTCTATTCTTTTCGAATTTAATTGCAATAAAACAATATACAAAAGAGCGATAATTTCTATCTTCGATAATTCGATTTCGACGAAACACCGCTAGCGAATCGGAATATTTATTACGATTGAACGGTAAAGAAATATCGATATATCGATTCGTTCGAATAATTATCAACGAATATATATATATATATAATCCCGTACCTGTTGCTCGTGTGCTCACTTGCGAAAGGGAAATTTATAGAGAAGTTTCACGCCACGAGGACACACGTCGATACACGTCGCCGCCATTTTTGATGCGATTCCCAACGGGAGCAGGATCCACGATAATTGTGAAACAAGCGTGTTTATTACTTAACCCGAATTGCGATTTGGATAAGTTGCCCTACTGATAAATTACGTAATATCGTATACGAAGTGTTGCGCAAGCGAAGCGCGGTCAATTTTATATATAAAGGGGCAATTGCGAAACGCACGATCCACCTGTAAATACATCAACTGTATCCGAACTAGAATCGAGCGGAGCCAATTTAAACCGAACAATGAAATCTTTTTCTACTGACATCATTTGCACGGAGGGGAAGAACTTGGTCGACGATCCCGTTTAGACAAAGTCACTGTACCTCACCTATTAATAGGTGATGCATCTTGTGAAACATCGTGCATATGAAAACAAACATGGATAGTTAGCCACAATGAGAAGATATATTGCTTAATACAGTTTGAGTTAGTCTTAAATTTATACTTCTCAATATTGGATTGTATATCGATTTTTCATCATTTTTCTTTTTTTACACTATAAATTAATCAATCAAATGCTTAGAAATTTTAAATAAATCTTGTATATTCGATTCTCTTCGGAAGTTTCGAGCAGAGAACTGTACTTAACACTAAACCTACCAATTTCAATTCATGTATATACCTATTTCCTATCATGAGCGATCAAATAACCGCTGCGAAAAAACATTTGTATGTATCTTAATATAGAAAGAGATTTTAGCTAATTGGATTCGTAAAGTAAACGATACAGAAAGTTGTTAATATTGAAAAATGGGTTGTATCTACATTATAGAGAAAGTTATATGGCGATACAGTAACTTTGTATACAAGAAATTCTAAGCGAAATTTCAAAAACGGTCGTGGCAGGTTTAAAAGGTGAAAAGACGATGATGTTAAAAGGTGCAGAGACAAAGGCACTTTCTTTATGCGAATAGCATTTCCGGTACAAGGGGGAAGGCAATCTTAATTAGGCGTAAAAGTAAATGCAAGTTAAAGGAAGGATTATCGCGTTAGAAATTGTGTCAGCGTTAAGTAGCATTGCGATCATAGAAAACGTACGTGTATCATATGATAGGGCACATTAGAGCAATTCGTCTCTAACATAGCGTAGGAGAACTCGTAGAAACGCACTCCATTAACATACTTGGGCATTAAGTGATCGCGCGTCTCTCGGCGCCGTGAATTACGCGCGGTGAATGCTGAACGAGTCTCAAACGGGCGCATACCAATGATACGACCGAGTGACTGACTGACTGGCTGATTGACTGATTGATTATCGGTCGACTTGTGTATCCTCGTGTCACCGTGACACGAGATCTACGACGAGACGCGAACTCATGATCGTGATGATATCTTGAGCGCATCGCAGATGACGATACTCGATGGATGATGATGGACGTCGCAAATTATACACGAGGATGAATCATGGAACAATTATTGGTTGTGCGAAAATAAATAAATGTGCCGTGCAAAAGTTGTAAGAGAAAGAGATGTAATTTAATGTTATTAATTTCTTTTGATGTGAAAGACACGCGTTTGTCTTTTTTAAAGGGACTTATGTACTTTTTAATATCCATTTGTAAAAAAAATTAATAATACCAAATTATTGGTTTCCACAGCACGCAACTTTTGTCGTGCAATAAAAAGAAAATGTACACACGCATTGCAATTCGATCTTTTGCATATTTCAGTTCTTAGTAGTTTTTTAGTAGAAATGAAAATTATGGGGATTATAAAATTTAAGTGCTTGATTGATTATTTTTTCAACAAAAAGTCCCTAGAATTATAAGCGACAGATATTTGAAACATTCATTTTTAATCTTCTAAAATGAATTATAGATTAGAAATAAAAAGAAATGAGTTTGCAATTAATTAAATTCATCGATGAAATCAGCGATCATATTTCATATAAATGTTTTTTTATCCTTTAAACGAAGATATTAAAAAGAAAATCCTATTTTGTTTCAATAAATATATAACGGAATATCTTGTGCAGCTGTAAAATCAACAAAAATTATGTTCAGAAACTGGATTTAAATTCGCGACAAATTTGGTTTCGCATTTAGCCTCAAAATTCAAGGTTGCCAACATTCACGGATTCGTCGCACCGATCATGGTGTCAACGGCCTTTCAACGGTTTTATTTTTATAACAACCGTCATTAAGGTTAGGTTTTATAACTTTCTTTTCTAACCGCGTTGAATCGCTAGGACGATCATCGCTTATATTCGTCGCCCACGCTCTTTCCGTGACTATTCATCTTTGTAACTTGTCGTTCAATTTTCACGATCCCAGATTTCACTCTGTTCACGGTGAATTAATTTTACTTTGTGTCATTAACTTTGTGTAGTAAAAGTATAGTGTATCGATACATAACCTCTAATACCGGAACTCGTATCAACCTCGAAACCTCGATGAATTTCAGATTTCCATCTTTGAGAAAACAAATATACTTTCGTTCTATTTTTACATTCGTTCGATCGTCCGTATTATATTTGAGGCTATATTTAAAATTGGTGATATTAGCTTTCACCTTCGCTTTCGTCTGTATAAAAACAGAAGAGACAACACGAGAATCTAGGCGGAGAAAATATAGGGTGCTAAACATAGCTACCCTTTTTTGAATTGTCGGCACCGTACAAAACTTGACTCTGAGATGCAGTTCCATTTTAGAACTTGTTTCGCTTCTTGCGTCTCGTTAAGACAGGTTCAAACACGCGACTCAATGCTAGATACGCATTTCGCGACCTCTCACGGTACGGTTTCCACGTCGAATTGTCTTTCGCCTCGACGATCACTTTCTTGACGCGATCGCGTGGCCAACGCTCATTCGATGAACGTGCGACATCTGATGCGAGTGTGTCAATGACTGGTGAAAGGTATCAATGGATTTTCCTCTACTGACCCACGACAAGGAACTTTCAATCTCTAGTCACCTACACGACGATTACGCGCTTCCACTTACATAATCGAGGCAGGTAAATATTATTCCATTACAACTGATACTTCATGACCCCTTTCCCTTTTCAAGTACGATAATGAAATATGAAAATACGAAGATTGCTAAATTGAAAATTTTTAAAATAAACACTTTTTATTACGATTGGAAATTTTCCATCTTTTTATTTGTTCGTAATTAACGAATTAAATGGATACAAATTTTTATTAAATAAATATTTTAAATTCAATAAAAAAACCAACAAAATATACGAAATTAAATTGATAATCTTAATATCATGAGTATATATATAGTTTAGCGGAATCCGAGTTTAGCCGACATTGCCCGATTTTAACCGAAGATGGTCGGGATTTCGAATTGAAATAAAGATTAGAATATATATATATAAAATATATAAAAGTATAGTATCGAGCAAGCGAAAAAAAGTGAAATTTATCGAAATTGGACTTCGTTGCCACTCAATTTAACCCTGATGTATATTTTCAAATAATCCGTGATCTTATAATTTTCATTAATCAATAACGATTACGTGACAAAACGAAACGACCTCGAGTTACGATGTCCCGGCGCAAACTGGTTCGATGTGCAAACGGAATATATTGCCGATCCGGCAGGAGGGGGGGAGGAAAAAAACGCGGGTAATTTGATTTCATTTTGAAATTACAGACCACCGGCCATCGATCATCATCTTGGCCGTGTTTGTTGCGCGCAATACTTCACCGTTCGATCCAGATTTACTGTTTAAAAAACAGTCACGATGCGCAATAAGTTGACTATATCATTCATATCGGGACAAGAAATAATGAGGCATAACGATATCGTGGTATCTTAATAATATTGCGTGGCATTATAAACAGCCGTATAGATAGATAAAAATATTGATTTTTTTAAAAATATTTTGACAAAGTATCAAAATAAAATTCCTTAATTACGATCATAATATAATTATGATCTTGTCAATCTCACGTACAGGTATAAATTTCTTCGCTACGTTTAAATTTCTACATTAAAGATACTCGAATTTTTCGTTTCCCTAAAACGATGGATGGATACTCGTTACTACAAAATCCTACGTTGAAAAACACGTGGTATAAGATTACTCGATCACTTTGCATCTTAACACTGATTATCTCGCGTACCTCAATTCGAATATCTATCACGAAGACGCGTAAGCATAAATTCCTATAAAACGAAACGCGATCAATCTTGAAGCTTATATACAATCAAATATATAATATTTAAACAAATCCTTCGTGGAAATTAGATATTATAAATATTTATCTCGCATCCTGTCCAGACTCATATAAGACTTTCAAAAAACGGATGCAAGATTATAAATTGCTTACTTATGAAAATTTACACTGTTCAAAATAAGAGATGCGAGAAGAACATCGTACCTTTGGAAAGATTGCAATTTCAATTAAGAGGGTAAACTGTTCTACCAACTTCCAAACTTGCTATGCCAATGGATATCGCAATTGATTAAAGACTTCGGCTACGTCTCTCGAGAAGACTATCGCCGAAAACCGAAGCATCGGCATCAGAGGTCACATATATTATAAGAAAAACGTAACTTTCAAAAAACGGATGCAAGATTATAAATTGCTTACTTATGAAAATTTACACTGTTCAAAATAAGAGATGCGAGAAGAACATCGTAGCTTTGGAAAGATTGCAATTTCAATTAAGAGGGTAAACTGTTCTACCAACTTCCAAACTTGCTATGCCAATGGATATCGCAATTGATTAAAGACTTCGGCTACGTCTCTCGAGAAGACTATCGCCGAAAACCGAAGCATCGGCATCAGAGGTCACATATATTATAAGAAAAACGTAACTTTCAAAAAACGGATGCAAGATTATAAATTGCTTACTTATGAAAATTTACACTGTTCAAAATAAGAGATGCGAGAAGAACATCGTAGCTTTGGAAAGATTGAAATTTCAATTAAGAGGGTAAACTGTTCTACCAACTTCCAAACTTGCTATGCCAATGCCAATATCGCAACTGATTAAAGGCTTCGGCTACGTCTCTCGAGAAGACTATCGCCGAAAACCGAAGCATGGGAATCGTAAAATAAATTTCTACGATATTACGCTGAATCGATCTGTTGGGACACGTTTTAACACGCTCTCAACGTTTCTGCATTGTGTGTAACCGCAGACACAGAGGTAACGACGGCGGTTGCCTCAGCTCTGACAGAAGTTGACCTTCGTGAACGGTATAGTGTAGCCTTTCGTTCGGCCTCAGACAGTTCATCCTTCGTGCGTTTCCAACCACAGTTACAGATCACGCTACCTTTGGGAACCTACTCGACAATGGGCCAATAAGAGGTTTACGGTTTCCACGATCTCGATGGAATCAAAATATTCCCCGATGAAAATTCTGTGAATTCTCTCTTTTCGAAATCGACGATAAAAATCGATCGAGGAGACGGTACGATTGATCTCATCGAAGAAGAATTCGATATACAAAGAAAGGAATCGTCGACCTTTTTTTTTTTTTTTTTTTTTTCTAGGGAATAGTTGAAATGTTTATTGGCTTTTATAACGGAGAAGAGGGGACCATTTAGGTATAATTAAGAAGGGATTTTTCTAAATTCCATCTAGGTCAACCCTACGAAGTGAAATACGAGAGTCAGTTTTCCAAATTTTTTTCTCCCCTTTTTTCCATCCTTCAGTTTTTCAATCTCGTACATCCATTCATTTCAACGCCATTTCTCCATCATTCTTCCGGTTTTTCGACGCGGATGAAAAGGTGGATGGAAAATTGTCTCTGGTTTTCTCCGATAATATTTCTTTCTCCCTAATTTTTGCGAGAACAAAATGCGATAACGAAAACAAGCAACGATAATGGAAATATTCTTGGCGTTCGGTTCTTATTCGTTAAAATTAAGCTATTATCTATGTTGAAAATTAAATTTAGAACGACGATTAAGTGTAATGATTCATTTACCATATTATAGAAATTATATTATTTACATTAACGCTATTATCGCTATTATTAAATCATTTCTCTCTTTTTCTATCGTTATCTCCGATTGTTCACGGTGAAATGAATATATAGGTTGCTACCTCAACGTGTAGAAATATGGCTTGTTTACAATGTTACAACCGTTCCGATAATAAACCGTTACTGTGCCTTTCTATGTCAAGGTAAAATATATATATTTCTTTTTTTTAATAATTCAACCAGATAGTAATCTCCAATAAGCGTTACAAATCCAAGTATTTAAAGACAAAGAAATGCGTAAAAAAAAAAGAAAAAAAAAAAGGAAATTAACGAAAGGGAAAAAGTAAGGAAGAGATTAGAGAGTTCGTCGTGGTGTGAAACGAGCCTAAAGAAAGCGACGGTGTAAACCTCGGCAAATCCGGCCAGAAGCCTTTGTGTTGACTGTTCTTGGCCGAGTGAACGAGCTTGAAGGTGGAGAAGCCAGATTCCCTTACCGGTTGAAAACGTTTTAACCACCTGCTTCCGAAATTTGATCGCCCCTATTCTTGTATACACTTTCCACGGTCTTCCCCTGTGTTGACACACCGACGGAGAGAGAGAGAGAGAGAGAGAGAGAGAGAATGAAGATGGAATTGGAGCCGCAGGGTCTAAATAAGTTGTCAAGATGACAAAACTTGATGGAGGAAAGGAGGTGTCAATAAAAGTGGTAAAAAAAAAAAAAAAAGAAATATTCGATAAATATTTTTATTTGCACAATGAATATCATTCATTGGAATATTATTATTTGAACGACGAGGAGAATTGCAAGATACGATATGATAAAAAAAGATGCTGCGAATAAAAAAGTAGAGGGAAAATTTTTAATGTAAAATTTCATTTTCGATGATCTTCTGGTCGAAAAGTATGGAAGAAATATATTACTATATCATATATACGTCAATAATTTATACTACAGTTATTGAAATAATTATTCGAGATAAATTTTAGCCAACTCTGTTGCTTTGGAGCGTCTTGGAAAACTTCAAATTGGCTTTCTGGAAATTCTCAATTATTTAACTTGTACCTCAAACATCTGGTAGTAACATCATTATTTCTGTTTGATCTACCGGCAGGATCCTCCATTAATTTCTAATAGAAACATCCAACCGTCGAAGGGAACGCTTATCATCGATATTTTTAGCTATTTTACATTGAATCGAGAAACGGATACACCGTGAAGACATCTATCCCTTACAATACATTACTCGAGGTTATTATCAATCAAAATGCCGAGGGTAAAGTTTACGACTGTCTTCAGGGTGAACGTGCAATAAACATCCCGTGAAATTCCACTGTCGTCGTAAAGCAAAAACGAATTTCTTCTTGGGCCAGTGATGTTTTTCGAATCCATTATGAAGTTATATATAGTTGAAGACAAGGTTAATTCGAATCGAATGAATCAAAATTTTCGAGCGAATAAAGAAAAGCAATGATTAAAAGAAGAAAAATTTAAGACAGATAGACGATCGCGATCGAATCGAGTAATAAAAATATACAATTTTTTTTTTTTTTAACAACAATTACATATTAAAAAGTTGGCAATGATCGTTCGAGAGGATGAAGAGAAACGCGAAGAACAACGTAGGAGTAGAAATAAAAATACAAGGGAAAAAAAAAGAAAAAAAAGATTTACGCTCCCTGTGAATAATATCGCTCAAATCCACGACATTATTAATTATGATTCGTCTGGCGACCCACGGTACCCATTGAGGGATTTGCTATTTTTATTGCCAACGTTCAACAACCACGACTCTCATTTAATACGTACGCTGTTGAAGAGTCAATGGAAAAAGTTGCATAAACCTGCACCGCTGGAAACGTAGTCCTTCGCTTGAAAGCAACACGACTGGAATAAAAACGAAAAAAAGAAAGGAAAAAGGGGAAAAAAGAAAAAATTGGGAGGAGAGAGAGAGAGAGGAAAAAATGTGAAAGGGACGTGTTACCCCGCGGCAGATTTAGGCAAGAATTTCGTATGCGGGTTTAGTTAGCGTGGAAAGTTATTTCCGTCAGAGCATAACCGTGTTCCGTTGCGCGAGTCTGAAGAAAAATCGCGATCGGTGAACCGTCCGAAAGAATTGAGAAAAATAATCTGGAAAACCGTGATATAGAAGAGGAATTTTTTGGAAGGAAACAATTGAAAATATGATACAATGGGAAAAGATAGAATTATGAATAAATTGTGCAGGGAAGAAGAACACGCTTCAGAATTGAAGTATAATTGTTGTGTACGTATGAATAATTCTCTAAATTTTTAATTTCCACTCTATGCATTGCATCCAAGTATTATTGAATTATTAATAATTCTTGAACCAAGCTATATATCAGATCAGCTGATCCTATAACCACGCGCTATTAATATTAAGAATTCTTGTTGTCGAGTTTCTATTTACCCGTACGAATAAGTTTTTCCCCTATACATTCGATTCGTTCTCGGCATGCACTTTCTTTCTCGATATTCGAACGCGCTTAATGGACCATTAGCAGTAATGCTGATCATTCGGATGCGATAGATCGATCCACGATTACTTTTAACTGTCGTATATGGGATACGAAAGCTTTTTTGCTGGATAACGCGCAGGCGCATAGGGGACAAGGCGATATATAACCGTATTCAAAAATTCGTGGAAAAGATAATCAAAATTCATAGTTACGAGTCGCTTTTTGCGTTACATTCAATTGTAAACGATTTGATACGATATTCAGAGCAATGAGAAGCCGGACAACTTCGATACTATCCGTCGCAACCATTTTGTCGTTCTTAACAATTATACGCACAATCAAGAAACGCAAATGTATCATCATTATACACGTACGTGTATAATCGGTGGACGAGATATACGAGTTGTAAAATAGGTTAGATATTCAAATCTGATGTGTCTCAGAATTTGCAAAAACGCGAAAAGATAAAAATCCGGCAACCTAACCTCAAACGAATGTATTCACGAAGTAATGTATTTAATTTATCAAATGTGATTCTTGTTTCGTAATGTTTCTAAAACATATTTTCGAGAGAAGTTATATTTAATATAAATATAGAATAAGAATGAAGATATAGATTTCCTTCTAGAAAAGGGAAATTGATGTTGGAATAAGTTTGAAAATATTCTATAGATAAGAAAATGAATAGGATAACTGTAAACTTTTATATTTTTCTTTGAAAATTCATTGTTTTATATATATATAAATAATCTCTTGACGTTATTTTGATCATTGAAACATAGTAGAATGCTACATGTCACTTTGCCAATTCATCACGCTACTTATCATCGACACGTCGGAAATAGAGCAGAGAACAGAGTTCGTAGTACAATTGCTACATAGTAGCCAAAATTTTTTCGATTAGAAGCAGCACAATGACCCGCTTGGCTGAGCATAATCGGAACGATATTCCAAAATTGGCCTCCGCAAATAGATGCCAAAGATGAGACCAACACTCGTCGGCTCAGGCGAACGGCCTCTCGTTGGACAAAGACACGATGCCATTGGCCCACCTGACAATGCACCGTACATCAAGGATTCGATAAACTTTCAATGGCAAACAGAAAAGTACGGAGGAACCGGTTCTATAATTTTCAAATGAATAACCATATAGCGTCACCATCGTGGCTGAATCGATAAACCGTCGACGATACAAAGGCGGCGGTAATACGTGTTTATGCGCCTCGCTCGTTTTCACCCCGCCACATAATTGTATCTAATTAAGTAGATTACGAGATTTAACCTTCGATTAACCCAATGGTCGAAAGGCTTGATGGGAAATCGCAGACAAACAACCTTTATCGACAATTCACACTTTCTCCAAGACATTTCGTGTCTCGTCGTGCGACAATTTAGTTATTCCTTCTTTTTCTTATAACAATAGACGATTAAACGAAGCAATTGTCACCGTCTACTCTCTCCATGATTAAATAAAAGTGAAACTTTTATTGAATAAACACATATCGAATAAAAAAAAAATATATATATATACAAATATTCTAATAAAACCTTATTTTCGTTCGAATTTAAAAATCTCTTTTAAGCGTGAAACGTGTTAACCTCTTACGTATTTTAACCTCTCTAGATGCCATAAGAAAGCGAGAGAAACGCCCTCTCCACGCTCCATTGCTAATTTTCTTTACGGCGTGGTACGTTTATGTCCCAAAGTTCGCAAAGTCAAAGACCCTGGTCCTGGACATTATAGGCTATTAGAGAGTCGACTGGAATTCAGAGTATAACCGGCAAGATTAAAGCAAAGTTGGAGGTCGATGGCGACGGCAGTAACAGCGGCAGCAGCCACTGGCATTGGTGTTGGCTGCCTCTTCAAAGAATCTTTCCTCGATGGACCAGTTCCGGCAGTGCTGCCGCCGCTGTGCAGCCGTTGGCGAATGGGAATAGACTTGGGAAGAAGATAGAAAACGACGAGATGGCGAGAAGTAGAGGGTGAAGGCGAACAAGAGGCCGCGTGCACGGGTAGAGGATAAAACAGGAGCAAGGTTAGGAGAGGGACGACGAACGGAGAAAGATGAGGGTCCGCGTAAGAATAAGAATAAGAGGAATAGGCTGGAAGTGGGGGGAGGGGGGAGAGTGGCACTGCGATAGAGGAGGAGGATTGCAGTGAGATACACATAAAGAAGAAGATAGAGGGTCGGAGAGGCAGAAAGAAAAAAGGAAAGATGAAAGTAGGAACAAGAAAGGAAAAGAGGATGGAGATTACGCTGCACGGAGTTGGAAGGAGGAAAGAGGAAGATAAAGGAGCGAAAGGAACGAAGGAGGAAAACGAAGAAGAGATTATTCACGAATGTGGAAGAAGGAAAGAAAGAAGGCAAGATAGGTGTAAAGAGAAGCGGCGAAATGAAAAAGACAGGCAGCCATAAGAGGAAGGAAAGTGAGGAGAAGGATACTTTGAAAGAGGAGACAGGCAAAAGGTGTAAAAAGCAAGTAGACGCAACTAAATTTCAAACAAATGGGAGAGAATACAATTGTGAGAGTAACGTTGCGGAACAACTTGAAAAATTACTGTCTATAAATTCTTTAGCTCGAGCCAATACTGTGAATCGAAATGCGTGGAATTCTTTCGAAATCGTTCTCGCATCTTTCGAGAACATATGCGTTTCTTCGCATGATGCATAAATTCATAAGTTTTACTAGATTTTGCGACGATACGAAACGATGGGAAATCTTCCCATTTATTTTTAGAAGAGCTACCTATTTGCAATCGAATGCACACCTCATCTCGAATTACAATCGTATTTAACAATGATTCACGGTTATTTTGTTAAATATATATATATATATATCTAACGATACGGCAACATCAAACGTCCCATTTCACGAGAAGTCAAATTTTCCCATGAATCCATCGTGTATTTTTTAAGCACACAACACGCCTCCTCCCTCGTTAAGTTCAACGAGCACGTGCGCCGGCGTCGTTTCGAGCACGCGCTTGCCTTTATCGGGCTGCGAGCTCCAATTTTCGTTGCTCGAAAATTGGCCGCGCCGACACACCGAGTTAACTACAACTCTTCTCGAACGACGCGACGTGTTGAATTATCGGTAGCTATCGATTCAACCGGTCAGTCATCCGGATATTTCCTCTCTATAGAAAGCGTACAGGTGGAAAAGAATCGACGCGACAGATATTCGTGGAACGAATACACGCTTGGCCAAACGTATCCCTTTGAATATGCATCGATGGAGAAACGGTTCGAGACGATGTTCCTCCCCTCCTTGGCCTCCGCCTTATTTCTCATTTTTGTCACCAGGGGCCGTAATGGGCTTAATTCGCCACGCAGGATTCTCAGTCTGTCTCTATCGCGCTATCGGGAAACGGAGGTTGTTCGGGGAGAGAAAGGGGAATCCTTCTCGCGCGAACAGCGAACATCACACATGGTCGGCTGGCGTGCCGGGGCTATAATCGTCCTCGCGTGTAATGTACGATCGGTAGGAGGACAAGAGCCAGTGAGTTTCTTGGTGAGCGAGCGCGCCTGCCTTGTGGAAACTAGTGTGCGTCGCGTGATGTCAATGACACTGCCGCGCTGCAGCTGCTGCACACATAAGTCAAGCCCTGGCACAACACGTGCGAGCCACAGGTATATACGTGCGTGCACGGCTGAAACCACCACCATCAACCGGGCATCGACTGGGCAACCTGGTGTGAGTTCCAATACCTGTGTTCCCGCACAAGTATTTGTTCATCTGTATGTTACGTGTTTGAGGGAGTCCACACGGTGAATATATCGCGAGCTACGGCGACCAGAGGATCCTGCCCCCTATCGTTATCTCATTCTATCTTATTCGGTGTTCTCAGTCTCTCGGTGTACACCGAGGGCACAAGTCAAATATTTCTTTAGTTCCTTTTGTGATGAGGCAACTAGATGGGCTCTGATCATTTCATAGGAATTAAAAATGATATTATGACTTTTGTATGTTTAAGCGCAAATGATGAGGTTGTATTAGCAATGGTTAGGTTAGGTTGACAAGCAATAATTATATAATTATTATGCGTTTGTAAATTTGCTACTACTTGCATTTTGAGAGACTTTTTTTTTTAGAATTATTGAAGAAAAATGATTTGTCATTTAATGAAATTGAAAGAATGAAATCTTTCATTGAATGATATATGTATTCCATGAATATTTATCCTTCTTGATCAAATTAAATGAAATACAAATTCACAAGAGGAGAAATGTTTTACTTTAGAATTTTAATTTGTTGTGAAATGATATTCAAAACAGGTCCAAATTTATGAAAGATTTAAAGAATGTCGACAAACAAACGTATGTATTTTTACTAGCACACATATCTGAGTTCTGCAAACATCAAGTACATGCGGCACGCGTGTCTGAAATGCAGGTAATTACAACCTGACGGAAACCCCTCACAATAAATTAAGGACAATAACACCTGGTATCTTGATAATACATGCCATATATTTACTTTTTTAGAGGAATTCTTTTAAGAATTTCCATAATGTATATAATAAACGCAATAATTTATTTTTGAACCAAAAATAATTTTTCATTTATTAAATTATTATTTTAATTTTGTAATTTAAAAGTTTATATTTTATAAAATATATTCTATTCCTCATAGAAAATTAAGTATATAAAAACAAGACGAAAACTATAAAATTATTATAAAATTAAAACAATTTTAATTGATAAATTAAATAGAATGAATAATAAAATATGTTTTGTTTAATTCATATGTGTAAAATATCGTAATAAAAAATATTTTGAAATTATTATCATCTTTTGAAAAATCATATATATCACCACTATAGTAGATTTATTTCTATTTGATTATAAAAGTATATAAAAAAATATATATGTGTTGAATTAGATTAACTAAAGCAGAATATCTAAAAACCAAAATGGAGTCTAGCGTATAAGATATATAGAACCAGTTTCGTGAGAACGTTTTCCGCAGTAGACGCAATGATCAAAGGAACTGTAATCGACTGAACTCTGACCTATGACTGGAATTTAAAGTAGAATGAATTAAACCTACTCACAGGACAAGTAATATATACGTATCCTATGAAAGAAGCCTATAAAATTATCAACCATGCCATCATTCATAAAATAAACTCTAATATTAAAATCATTTATTGAAACTAGTCTCGCTTTTCGTTCACAATTAAACATAAAAAAAAAGAATTTCCAAATTTATTTTTGTATATTTTATCTTTCGAATATTTGATAATTAGAGCTTATTTTCATATATATAAAATAATTTCTTCTAATTCGATTATAAAAAATTTAATAAAGAGATTAATTGCGCTAATAAAAAGTTTCGGACAACATTCGATGAATTTATTAAACGGAAAAAAAAAAAATAAAAATTCTTTGTTTTTCGAATAATCTCCACATTTTTTACATTTGAATATTTTTTTAACTAAGCATTATAGATTACGAGTTTGTGAAAAACATAAAACAAAAGAGTTATTCATTTATAATTCAAACATGATATTAATTGATATACGCTTCACGGTCGGAATATTGTTCACCTAACCTAACTTTCTTTTTACTTTTCTTTTTCCTCTTCCTATACGACATATTGCAACTTCGAGTCACGTACTAATATAACATATAATT
This sequence comes from Apis florea, assembly GCF_048593485.1. NCBI lineage: Eukaryota > Metazoa > Arthropoda > Insecta > Hymenoptera > Apidae > Apis > Apis florea. The sequence continues at coordinate 1,005,268 of NW_028256653.1, read as the reverse complement.
TTATAAAATGTTTAATAAAACTTAGTTTCATTCACGAAAAATATAATATTTAATATAAATATTTTGAAAGAAATATGAATATAATGCATTTTTATTGTAATATAAGAATAATAAATGAAAAATACAAAGAAAGAATAGTTTATGATCTCAATTAATATGATATAATCGATTCAGCAAAAATTTACTCACCACATCAAATCTGGGCATATCTGTAAATACTTGTTACACCGGTGATTCAGCAGAATGACAATTTTAAAAATTATATTCCTTCTTCTTCGTTGAACATTATACTTCATGAACACAAATTTCAAATTTCAACTGTTTTAACGAACATTCACGAACATGCGTTTATCACATGTTTCCATCCACTAGCAGAAAAGCACAAATATTCACAAACTATCGTGGATACATAGTTTAAAATGATGCAGGAAGAAAACGAAAGAAATAATCGAAAGAATTAGGTAAAAAGGAAGAAAAATTCTTAACGAACGAATATTTAATCAACGACACAGGGATGATCTGCACGTGTTGCGGAACGCGTTCCGATCTCTGTCGTGCGCATATAAGTCGCGCAGCATGTTCATTGCACGCATGCGTAGGCGTTCGAGCTTTTTCGCCGCGCATTTGCAATTATTATAAATCCTCTTTTGGTCGCGAGAGCAAGCTCGCGTTTCCTCTTTCACCATGATATCGTTATAAATCCGCAAGAAAGATTCGGCTACAGAAACAACTGCTGCAATAATTATTTCTCACATATTAATAACTCGACAATTTATTAGGAGGAGGCATATGTAATTTTCATTCCAGTTAATAATATTTTTTTTTCTATCTGATGTTTGTAAATAACAACAAAATAATTTTTCGACAAAATAATTCATTTTAAATTTTGCATATTGTTGAAAATGAACATTTTATCTATTTAGTTGACAAAAAATATTGATATATATTTAAATATATTAGAAACTATTTCAACTTAAAAAAAAAGAACACTACTATTGAGTATAATATTCACTTATATATTATCACAGTGAATATAATTTATATATATATGATTAATTCCATGATGCAATGAAATAACGTGAGAAATTAATTCAATTTATGTAGCTCAATCTAAATGAAATCACACGTTCAAGTAATCACTTCATCTCAATCTTTAATTCGAGTTACAACATCTCAATGAAAAGAGATAATTTTAAATAATATTTAAAAAATAAAATCCCAGCACACTTCACGCTTGAACAAACTTCAAAAAATATAAAAGTAAAAAAAGATGTACAAAAAATTTCTCATTAAAAGATATTCACAATCTCTCAACGTCACGATGAAACAGCATGAAGTTGCAACGAGGAACATTACCGTTAACCGATCCGTGCTGTTTCGGTCGCGTATTCTTGTTCATGGACGTCGCGACGCCGTGTCGCGTCGTCAAGATTGGCTTCCGCGTGCGAAAGTGAAACGATCATGTAATTTCTTCTGGTTTCGTTCGGCGTCAACCAGCTTGACATACGATACGACGCTGTGCTAATATGCTTTTCTTTATCTTCCCTCCTTTTCTTCCTTTCTCTTATCTTTTACATTCTCTTCTTTGCCTTTGTCTTTTCCCCTCCTCTCTTTCATTTTCTTCTTTCTTTTATCTTCTCTTCCTCAATCTTTTTTTCTTCTTTTCTTACTTCACTTCTACCCCTTCTCTTTTCTTCTTGGACGTCAACAGATAACATCATCTCTTGAATATCTTCTATCTTCTCTTCATTTCTTTTCTTTGTTCAATTTTTTTATCTTTTCTTCTGTTGTCGATCTGAAACTGAACCGGCAACGAGAGAAACATTTTTACAGGGAACGACTCATTCACGAAGATCCTCGTAATTGCTCATCAAGCCCAGCGACACGCACTCAATTATTTTCACGAGTGTCTCACGTCCTACGCAATTTACTCCTCCTCGGTAGTAAGTAGCCTCTGCCACGACGATTGTCAATACAAGGCGTTACTCTTCCTGATTATGACACGCACATTGGACGTTGGAGATAGCTTCCTCTCTAAGGAATGCTCGTGTATTATTATTATTTATAACCTTGCATTTAGAATTTTTTTATTTCTTTTTTTAAGTTTTTTTTTTTATAACAAATTAAATTCATTTTTCTGTTTAAAGTTATTCTGAAAGCATTGAAAAAATGTAAAATGTATTTGAAACAAGCTTAAAGTTTTTTTGAAAAATAATAATGTCTTATTCCTTTTCTTCTTATTTGTAGTGAATTTTTTGATAAATCAAATATTTTTCAAATAATGAGATTGAAATTATTTTTAATCGAAAAGATTTGTAATGAAATATTTAAATTATTTAATTATTGAGTTAATATTTGCTTGTATTAAGCTTGTAAACTGAGCTAAATTGATGAAAATTGTACAAATTCTTATTCTTTGTAAGATACGTTAAGAGTATCTTGCTACATTAGAGAAATTAAGTGTCAGGTTAATTTGATAAGAATTATATCACTGAAGTTGAGACTTGAAAATGATAAAATTCAATGATAAAATGTTTAAAATCTTATTTGTCATTATTAGTATTATATTTACTTTAATGAATTCTCTTTCTCATTTTTATTGGTCAAAATGATATAATGAAAACTTGCTCGATATAAAGTGTCTTTTTACTACTTTGGAAAGAACTAATTTAGGAAAGTTGAACAGTTCCAAGATCCAATCTAAAACGGAGACTATTTCCTTCAGAGAGTCTTATTGCTTTAACCAGTTGCATCTTGTTGCTAGAACGATTTTAGAAACAATATGATCAATTCAAGTTGCAATTTACTTTCAATATAGTATCCTATATCGCATTTGATTTTATTTTGATCAAAATTATTGATAAAAATTTACCTTTATATCAGTAAATCAGTATCACATCTCACAAATTTGTAGCATTGCTCGTGCATTAAATACTTATTGCACTAAAACAGTATATATCATTGATCAAATAGGTTTAAAACTTTAAAAATAATTTTCTTTCCAAGCATCTTTCGAGTCTTTTGCTTAGATGATTAATATTTACATAATTAATTACACTCTCTAAAAAGTTTTACCTCGTGCATTAATTTTCCTTTATTTTCACAACATAACAACAATTTTTCTTCTTTCGTTAAATCTCTCCAACTACTATCCAATATTCACTGTACCTCAGAAAATAAAAGTATCCAAGTTTATCTTTCATTCTTGGGAAGAAGAATAGGATATGTAACATCAAAATTCGATCATCAATTATTTCCAAATGTTCTGCATCCTATCCTGTACACCAATTTATATCGCACAATTAGCAATTTTTCTTCGATGCCGAATACCATACGCAGAAAACAACAAATGAATTTGATCGGTCTGTCAATGAGAAACAGTTCCGTTCACTCTGAGAAACTGGTATTCTCCCTAATTCGGTTTCATCGTTATCCCGATAAGGTTTGATTGATTCGTCCACGGTCATGCAGCCGATTTAATTAGAGGCGCGCAAATTAGTCGTGGCTCGCGTCCATCGCGAAAAAAAAGCCAGGTCGACGTGCCGACGATTGGCGGCTCACCGCGGAAAAGAATGTTTTCTCACGTGTTCACGGATACCGCGTCATCAGTGCTAAAAGTTAACGGTAACCACAGCGAAGGTTGTTGCAAGTGACTCACACCTTTCCTGATTTTCCATCTCTCTTTCTTCTCTCCTTTGATAAAGTTATGGCTCTATGAATCATTTGCAATTCTGACATAACGATAAAATAGAATATTCTGTTGTTATTTGATAAAAAAAAAAAAAGCTATCAGAGCATAGAAACGGCACAGAGAAGTGAAATTACATATTTTATTATTCAGAAGAGTGCAAATGTTTATGCATTTATGGAAAATTTAAATGTAATAAAAATGTAATAGAATGCGCGTGATCGAAGAGATATAAAATATCCAAAGTAATTGCAGATCTACTCGTTGTGAGAAATAAATTTTTATATATATTACATTCCATATTATTGTAATATTAGATTCATTGGAAAAATTCAGCTCGGAATATAAGACAATCTTTGGTGAGCAAGAGATAATGAAGTAAAAATTAAAACAAGTTTTATTGAAAATAAACGAGTTAACATCGTTTCGGTTAACATCGTTTAAAGGATTGCAACATTTGAACAGTTATATTATAATTGAAAAGAATTATAACGAAATTAAATGTGATGAGGAATGTGACTGAAAATAAAATAAATGAAAGAGAAAGATAAATAAGGAAAGAAAGAAAAATGTATTCTGTAGACGTCATTACTGTTTGTTTATAAATTATTAATTCTTTTTCTTTTTTTTTTTTTTTCTTTTATTCTTCTTCAAAAAACCATCATCTCTTATATCACGAATTATCATCCCTCCATCTTTTACTTCCTTGTTATTTCATCGAGCACGTTCGCGCGAAATGTACAGTCATTCGAGAAAACGAACAAGACTTGTTACTCTCGACACGTCCATCGTGCGCGAGTGACGTGCAAAAAAACGACGTAAACGCGATCCGAAAAGCGAATTAACGATATTATCAAAATGTCCAAAATGAAACAAGAGATAGCCAGTTTAAAGTCCTGAACCTGGTAAAATTGAGTTCAACACTTGAGTTGCTTCTCGCTCCTTTGGAAACGGATCCTGCCACTTATTTGGCCTCTTCCCAGCTTTCCACCTGGGAATAAAAGATATCTGACTGTCGCGGGGAATCGTGGGAAGTAAACGATACCAATCGAAAAAAAATTCTCCGTGTCGACGCAACCCTTCATCGGCGAAATTATATCGTAAAATGACACCGAGCTGCCTTTCGATCGAAAAATTATCGTTATACGAAAAAATAGTATATATCTAGTCATTCTTTTCCGATTAAGAAACTTCATCTCTTATGGAAAAATTAAAGAAACATCGTTTTCGAATCTAATTATAAATATTTTTTTACCAGATAATACCATTCGTTTATTTGTTAATAAAAATTAATCAGAGTGTAACTGTTGTTTACAAATCTTTACTTCGATTAAATTACATAAAAAATAATTCGAAGAAGAAGAAATAAAATTTTTCTCATTCGAAAAACTTTTCGTAACTTAAAAATTAGATTGCATTTAGCGTAAGGGAGAAGCCGTTGCTGTACTTCTTCCCGTTAAAAACTCCTCTTCCTATGAAAAAACCGATGAGACATCCGTTTCTTTCGTGCCTATCTCGAATCCCGTTCTCGAGGTCTGACGCGATAACGTCGAACGTTTATGGGAGAGGTTAACGAGAGGATCGCGGTGGTTTAATGAAACGCGTTTCACGCGGTTTCAGGCAAACGCGGATGCTATTCTAATCAACCTATTCCTCGACACGGGATTCGATGAAAGTGTGGTATATCGCAAGAGTGTGTTGGTCGAGAAAGAGGAATATTGATTTCACTACTAGCTGCACTTTCATTCATCCGGCTTGAAATGGAATTGGAGAGACTTATCTATCCCGTTGAACAGATGAGATATCTTGTTGATTAAATAGAATAGAGAAAAAAATATTTTATTTATATCAAATTCGAGTATAACATGTATGAATTTTTTTGTATGGCTTAACTGTTAAATAAAATTAAATTTTCAAAATATGAAGATATTTGTGAAAATATTTCAATACATCAATTTATGTTTAATTTTCCAGCTTTAATGAAGTGTATTATGATGACAAACTAATTTTTAATACTTTTTTCTTTAAAACAATTGAAGACGATTGAACAACATTGTAGATGTTATAAGACTCCCTTCGATATTCGCGAATTCTGAGAAATTTATTATGAACAACCAGTGATAGTACCATATCAATACTCGGAAAGTCGTGCCGAGAATAACTTTTCGCGTAGGTATAAGTAACGCAAATGTCGATTTGCGGAAAAAGTGGCGAGGAGAAATGTATTATAAAGCAAGAAAGTGAGATGTGTAGCGAGCAGACACTAGTGGGTGTATTCGTATACGAGAGATGTGGGAAGAAAAAAGCAATACGAAAGTGCAAGTCGTTTGCGTAACGCGAAGTTACTTAAAGCAACGTTCACACCGTTTATTAAGACGGTCGATAACAAGTTTCCCGTATATCTGTACAGTAAATTGGTATTACCACGAACACCTTGATAACGCCTGTCCCCATTGATTAATATTCCATATAACGTGTCCATTTAAAGCAAGTAAAATTGAAACGATCATTTTGTACAACACGGGAGTGCAATGTAATATATCAATTATTAAAATAAATAAGCATTGGAAGTTGTAGAAACAGCAACTAGAAATAAGATAGAATAAGAAAATTGAAAGAATGTAATTAGAATGCATAAATATTAAATCTCATCAACTGACCATAATGGGTAACTCTTCGATATCTCTCGATCTCCTTGGAGAACGTAATCCATAGATATATAGTGGAATATGTAACTTAAGAATATATCCCATGTCATTTGACTTGTCTCCAATTTGAAATCTCGGCTTCTGCAACACTCTCTACATAAAGATACAATATCGACATGTATTTATTAATAACTTCCAAGCGATTTGTAAACGCTTATGGTTAGATATCCGGCAGCAATCGGTGGCCCTATTTCTCCAATGACGAATCCATTCGTCTTGAAAGAAAGCGTTTTCTCGATCCGTTCGAATTAAGACAAAGACGAAGCACGAAATTGCAAATGAAACTATGTATAATATGTATCACGAACAAAGTATATCAGAGCCAATTTACCGGCCATTATACGTTTGTCTCTATTAACAGCTTCTTCTTGCAGTTCTTAGTTTATTGACCAGCCATAAAAATATTGGTCGTAATCTCTCAACCTAAATATTCGAACGTCAAAAGGACGTATATTATATCGTGATATAAACGGCAATTAAACGAATTAACAACGCATCCGTCAAATCGGCGGATTAATCTTATTTATGCCTTGTTAAATCGATCGACAAGCGCGTCGTAGTTAACTCGATATTTAATGAACGATGCTATACACGTTAATCACTTTGATTTTTTTCAGGCTACGGTGGAGAAGATCTAACTATAAAAGGCGTCTAATAAATCTCGATTAACGCGATCAGTGGCAATGAAAAGTGAAATTCCCTACAAATTTATGATATCGTTAAAGTCGTCTCGTGAATGAAAGTGTTCTTTTAATGAATATTCCATTCGATATTTGATATTTTATTTTTAATTTTCAATGCGATTTTTATAAAATGCCGATAATCCTATTTAAAAACATTTTATTTCAAGTTTTTTATTTATTTCTTCTTCATAAAGAATCAATCGTCCAATTTTATTGGTTATATATCGCATCTTTATTCGGAGACATGTACCAAAAATTGGGATATTTTAGACGAGAATAAGATTATCTTTTTAATCTATTTATTAAAAAAAAATTCAGAATGCAATATTCAATATTTAGTTAGTTACTATTTTACCATTTGTTTACACTGATAATGAATTTGTAAATCAAACTCTCAAGCGATACACGATTTATTCTTGTAAAGTTAGGTTAACTCGATAAGTTTATATCACTGCAGATTTCAACACTTGAAAATTAAACTCCAATTAAAATAAAATATTTAATATATTTTTTTCTAATATTTAACTGAATTTTTCCAATCTTTTTTTATATATTCTAATAATATAATTCTTATCAAATTCGAAACAATCATTTATTGAAAATTTTCAATTTATTTATTCACAACTAACCTATACAAACGCGAATCGAAATAAATTTTCGTACTTTACATCGAGAAATAGGCAAATTTCACAATCGATTCACGCTTTCGTCAATTCGATTATCGCCAAACTTCACTTAAAACAGTGACGCGAGATGTCGTGTAGCTCTTTTCTCGAGAATCGATCAGAATCGATACAATTCTTTTTTAATCTCAATCGAGCGATCGATATCAGAGAGAAAAGTATTTACAAATGGCCGCTTAACAGAAAGTCGTAATCGCAACATGAAAGATTGTGAAGAAATCGAAGAAATTTTGTTACTATAATCTTCCAAAAAGAAAGTGGTTGATGTTTCAACGTATGCATCCAATCGAATGATCGTCCGTTTATCCTTCGTCGATGTTTTACTCGTGAAGCAACACGAACTTCAGTTGTAAACCGAAGTACGTATACACACTAAAATCCATTTCGATACGAGTATGTACGTAGTACCATAGCAGTGAGTTGACCATTCGAAAGGAATGAGGATAGAAGGAACGGTTAGGCCAGGCCAGATATATTTAACCTCTTCGCTGCGCAGACCGTACGTAAGGAGCAACACTTGCTCTCCGCGATTTAAATAAATGCACGCGTTCCGAATACCAACCATTGTTTCACTCTGCAACACGACTTACTTATGAGAACTTTTACGATTAAATGTTCCGTGTTCCCGTGATAAAATAAAACACTATCGCTTTCTCTAGAAATGTGTTTGACGTTGCTATTTTTGATTCGTAATACGTATCGTCTATGGTAATGTATCGAAATTACATTATTAAACATTATAAAATTAATATTAATATTAATATTAATATTAGACAATATTAAATTAAAATATGAATTTTTAATCTATAGGACGCGGCTTTCAAGAAAATCACAAAATTTTGGATAGAAGATTTTCGAAAGATATATTTAAAAATATGCTTGAAAAAAAAATTAAAATTTCGACACGTCAACTAAGTTGAGATGATTTCGAACAGCTGATGTACATATGTGTTTGTTCCGGAAGTAGAGACTTCAAAAACTTCAAGGTTATGCATATATCTCTCTTTTCTCAAAAGAAACTATATTTCTTTTATATTATTAATTGATATATTTTTTTAAAATTATATTTTATCTTTGATCTTTTAAATTCTTTTAACAATAGAACTATTTACATATACAATTAGAATTAAAATCTTTATACTATAAAAATAATTCTGTTTGAAAAAATTAATTGTTTAGAAAAAATAACATAAATTCCTTTTTTTAAAACAAACTCTTGAATATAATTTTTTATGGAATAATCGTATATGTAAAAATAATTCACTATAAATTAGTTATATCAAAAATTAAGTTATCATATTAATTAGTTTTCTCAATTTGCAAGATATACGTGCGTGAATGGTTACTTGATTTTGAGAGGATAAAAATATTTCTACCTAATATTTTACATCGCCTATGTGACATCTGTTCAAACACAAAATTCATGACATCCTGAAAACGTTCGAATAAATCCTGTCTTTTCCCTAGTCTATAAATGGATCCAATTTATAGACGAAACCAGCGTCGTGTCACTGTCAAATTTGAATGTAGTTATAGTGAGTCATTGACTTTAACAGCTGTACAATTTCTGATTCAGCAATTATATACGTTGTGAAATTTGATTCTTTACTAAATATTTAGCTATGCTTCCGGATACTTTGCTTTCATTTAAATACCTTTTTCTTTCTACTTTTTTTCTTTCAATGCAAAAATTGAGGTTAAGGTCAGTCCTTTATTAATAGTCTTCTTACAAATCTTTTTAATTTATCAAATTTTATGAAATTCTTGATTGTTAATTTGATTATTACATTTAAAATTTTGAATTTTTAGGTTTTCCTGTTTAAAATGTGATTTTTCGAAGAATAAAAATAACATTTATTATATCTTACAATATGTATTGTAAAAAATTTGTTTAATTATTGTGAAACTGAAGATAGAAAATGATATTACTAATTAATATTACTTGAAAGATTTCTATACAAAAATTCTAAGACTATCGCCTATATTAAATCAAGATCAAAGTTCAATTAATTCACGCGCATAAATGAAAAATAGTATCAAAGTTTCACGCCTTGATCCTGAATCTGAAATAAGCAAAAAGTGAAATGATATGCATACATCGAGCCATCGAGATACATACACGGGGAGAAATCCCGATGATAAAAATAGACTCAAACAGCCGTGAGGACCCTTTCGTCGGGTCTAAGTGCGTAAGTGGCGTGTGGAGTGGTTGACCAGTTGGTCGGAAGTGCATACTACCCGCTCGATGGGACGTCAGCACGAATCGTGACGAAAGGATGTAACGTCGATTGAGGGAGAGAGAGAGCGGCATAGAAAGAGGGAGCCATAGAAAGAGAACGAGAAAGAGACAAGCTCTCGATATTACATACAGACTGGGGAGGGCCAGAGAGAAGGGGGAGGTTTTCCTTTTTAAAAGAAACGGGACACGCCGTGATATAATCGCGTAATCGTTGCGTCGAGAGAAGTCAAAGGCACGAAGCATGCACACGATCGTTTCGGGCTCCGGTTCAACTCGTGATTCCGGCTCTTCTTCCCCTCTTCTTCCATCGTACGTCGCAATGGGGAAAGAACAAACGAAAGAGAAAGAGACGAAAGAGTCGATGAGCAGCCGCCGTTCCGTTCCTTGCGAGCCGTGCCTCAACTTTCACTCTGATCTGTTACGCCTCGACAATATCCCGCTTCGTCCTCCCACCATGCTACTCAACCATGCATCTTTCCCTCCATTTACCATCGTGTCGATCCTGTTCTGATTCCTGTGCTGCTCCGAGGGTACAAGGTAACGAGACGCCATACGTACACCACCGATAAGCCAATAGGAGCTGTCCACTATATGACGTCATATGGAAAAACGATCGATATATATATATATAGTGTAGGATGAAAGGGATGCAGGTGTACGGACAAATAGATCGAAACGAAGTATGTATTGAAATGTTTGGCAAGGATTTTTATCAGGCTACTTGACGATTAACGAGAAACTGGGATAAATCATAGGAGATGGATTTCTGTACTGTGGTGGATTCATGCGGAAAAGAAACCCTCTTACAATTGACAATGATACACCGGTACTCGGAACTGATTTCACCGAAGCGGGAACAATGCCCCTCTTGTCTGCCTGCGGTTAAGTAGACGCCACGCCGTTTCAGAATTTTTGGCACGGTTCCTATACCTTTTCAATGACAAACACGGTTTTCCGCTATTTTCATTTCTCTTTTCTTCCCCTTTGTTATATCGAGCTTGATCTCCCTGAATGATTTCTTTTATAGTATAGGGTGACCCAGAAATGATACTATAGAATAATTATATAAAAAATTGTGTACAATTATCTAAAATGTTTAAAATGGATCGAATTTTTCTATATATAATAAAACAATTAATCTTTCCTTTTTTTTTATATTATCTATCTTAAAGAATCTTTTAAATTACGAGATTTTTTAAGATTAATCGTAATACGAAAAAAAAAAAAAGAAGAAGAAGAAGAAGAAGAAAAGAGAAATATGCAAATTTAGAAAAAAATTAATATTACGTATCTCGAAATATTTTTCTATCGATTTCCATTTATACAAATTTCCAGCTGTTTCGCAGTTTATTATGAACTTAAGCATGCAAGGCGAGGCAGTAAATTTCACGATGAAGAAACAGAAACGCGTAGTAAGTGCAGGGAACGAAAGAAAAAATTATCGCTGTGAGCCAGTCCCAGCTCGGAGTTAAAAATATGGCCAATTAAAGACCCACACAAAGCTGAATGCAAGGGCCAACGTATTGTGGCTTGACAAATCCGAGATGGAACAGGCCCGTCGACTTTCCCCATTTGTTTCCTTCTGAATACGAAATATCTTTGTAATTTATTTCTCTTCGTCTGCTCTTCTTTTTTTTTTTTTTTTTTTTTTACTTCTTTAAAAGATTTATCAGATTATCCTTTGTACGTCTGAATTTAAAATATTTTCCATTTATACCGTATAATTTATATAAAAGAAAAGAAACTAAAGATTAAATATTAATCTTCAATTAATAAAAATGATATATTCTACAATATTTTAATAATACTTTAATAATAATGAAATTGTTATCTCTCTTGAATTAATAAAAAGAATTGTTAGAAATTAAACGTAGATGATAATGATAAATGAAACAACTCCAAATAATAACTCTGTGATAACATTAACAAAGAATAACAATTAATAAAGAATGTCAGTTATATATTTAAAATAAAAAAATCGATATGATTTTAATAGTATTATATTACAAAAACAACATTAAAATAATAAAAATAATAATTAATTTAAAAATAAATCGTTTCATTCGCAGCATCCTTTTCTCCAAGCTAATTTTTCTACAATACAATACAAAGAGATGTGTCAGCTTTTTTTTTTCTTTTTTCCACGTTAATTTGAATATCGCCGGTATTTTCGTTTTTAACCCGAATAAATTATTCAAAGAGACGAATTTTTCTGACCTGTCCAGCGACTGATTCCTTTTTCATTCGAGCACCAGTTTTCGTTCATGTTCCGGTCCTCCGTGGGCATCTACATATACGCACACAACAAAACATGTGGGACGATCGAGATTTAAGGCCGGTTTCGAAGATTTAAGATCTAGTCGCGTTGCGTTACGAACATAATTTATTTTTGCAAAGTGTTGCAGGACTTGACACGAACCACCGGTAGGAAGAAAAAAAAAGAAAGAATACGTGGTCGAAAGTTGAAAAACAAGTCTGAGGAAGAAGATAAACTTCTCGATCAAGAAGAAGTCCTGCATTTTACTTCGTTTTACGTCGTTACTTCTCTGAATTCTTGATAATATTTTAATTGAAGATTTTATTAAATGTAACAAGAATAAAAATGCACTTTGACTAAAATTAGCAAAATAGATATTAATATATATATATATTCAGAATACAACGTGATTGTATATAGAAAGAAATGTATGAAATACTTAGAAAAAGAAAGATGCAAATGATAAAAGTTTTTTTTTACTTTCTACTGCAAATTTGAAATTGAACAATCTTTAAATAAAAATCGAAATATTAAATTCAAACTTAATATTTTCAGTATTTATCTAACTAATTACGAAATAAATATTTTTCATGACTCGTTATCGATATAGATAACACGATTTACAGGATTTCTTGTCTTTCCACTTTCTCCACAGTTCAAAGGTGATGGTGGTTGGTCATCCAACCGAGTATTAGCTGTTAGATGATCGGAGAATAAATCATTTATGATATTTCAACCTAAAATATATCTTTAGCGTTTTCCTATTTATACAATAACATAATAAATATATAATTGTGAAAAATGCGAATACGATCGAAATTTATTATTCGGTGAAGAATTTTCGAAAGGTTCAAATAGGATCGTTATGCTCGAGCATAAGAAAATTGATCTAAAAGACAAGCCTATGGCGTTGGTCTGATTATGAATCCTGCAAGTTTTAAGGTTCAATCGATAACGAATCTAAATATTGGCTTTGTCTTTTATCAGCGTGCACAATCCTGAAAAGTAGTAAAGTACCCGACCGATCGTAATTCTCCGTATATCTTATGTATACACAGGAAAAGTCGTAAAACTGAGATGGCGGGAAATAAGGCCATCGGTGCAGTCACCCTTGCAAATCCTATGATTCAAAAAAAAAAAAAAAATTGGAAATTTTAATTAATAATCAATGTAACGATATCCTTTTCAATTAAATATTAAGAAAATTGATCTTTTAAGGGGAAAAAAGAACCTTCAAACTTAATTCCTACAAAATCTACTAAGATACAAGATACTTTAGTGAATTGGAATCTCTGAATTCTAATTATATGTATGAAAAATGTTATGAAAAAGTTGAGAATTAAGATAAACCTTTAAATCTTTCATACATTTGTGAAATCGATTATTTTTATCGTGAGAACCATCAAAGTAAAAGTGATTTCCATCTCAATTTATTGATAAAATCTGTTTATAGTGAACCTAATAAATGGGATTTTATATGTGTTTTTTTTTGTGCTATTTAATTGGAAGATTAAATCTTTAAGGTAGAAAAAAATTCATATGGTATATATATGATTCATCAAAGCTAGTGTTTAAATTTTCAGATAATTAAAATAATCTCTTCTTATGATTCAATTTCGATAAACGATAGAAAAACGGGAATTATTGATTATATTAGGAAGAAGAAAAAAAAGAGAAGAAGAAGAAGAAAAAGAAATAATATTATATTTTATTGTATTAATATTCTATATTCCAATATTAGTGTTTGCTCAACTTTCTTCTTCTACTTATCAGCTTCAATAAATCTTCGCGGTTAATAACACCAATTATTCGTTTCTACCCCCGTGTAAAACGATGTAGAAATTTACCGATCCATCGAACGCGACGGATAAGATTAACGAGACCTGAAAATGCGTTCCGTATACGTGTTCTAGCCGAGAGATCGATTGTCGTACTGCGACACTAGTGTTGGAGAGTTGGCACAACTCGAGAGTTGCTGTTCATGGCTAGCCCTGAGATCAAACTCCGGACCAGTATCGAGATCTTCCGAGATCTCCCTCTCGTTCGAGAGCAAAGTTTCATTAAATTTAGATCGCGTGTACTATTCGCGCTCTTCTAAATTACTCGCAATTTAATATCCTTGTATACGACAACGTGAAAAACGTGAAAATTAATTCTACCAAATCTTTTCATAAGAGCGAATAGAGACGATATTTTATAGCACATTCGATTCGTCTTTTTATTAATAATAAAAAATCTTTATTATTCTATTCTAAATATAATTTTTATTCTATTAAAATTAAGTTTAAAAAACGCAAAAAAAAAAAAAATGAAAAGAATAAACAGAGCATTATGGAGGAAAGCGAAAGAATCAAAGGGATAAATCGATATTCAAATAAATGTCAGAATATAATAAAAAATATTTCCACTCGAATCATATTTAAATTCAAGATTGTATCTGTCATTCTGTTCATTCATACAAATATGTTTAAGTACTTTAAAATATAAATAGTTGCATAGCATTTCATCATTGTTTATTTCTTTCATTAAACAATTTAAAAAAGAATTTATGTACAGTATTAAAGATCTGTACTAATCAAACATTTTTATTTGTCGTAGTAAAACCAGAAATCGATATTAATGTTCAAATAATTAATAATCTTTTATTAAAATAAAATTGAAAAGGATATTTAAAATTATTTCAAGTATTCTCATTCAAATGAAAATAATAGAAATTTATTAACATTTTCATTATTACATGAAATTTAAATTTATAATTTTGTTAAATAATTTTTTAAATTATTGTTCAAATTATCTTAATTCTTATAATTATATTTTTCTTATATCTATATCAATAATAAAGATCTTATGATTTTTTTTCAAATAATTGATTCATGAAGAAAATATATAATTATTCCATTACAAACGTTATTTAATTAAAAATTTAAGACTTGATAATTTATAATTTATCTTTTTCTCTTTTTTTTATTTCTTTATTCTTTGCTACATCTTTAAATTTCTGCCACGGGCCGTTTAAAAAAAAAAAGAACTAAATCGCAATAAAATTCATTTTTCATATCTAATATACAATTGTGATTATCGTGGTATACCAACTCTATATGAATCTCTATATGAATAAAGTTATTTTGAAGAAATTAATAAAATGCCAATATACGAAAAAAATACACGAGATATATGCAATCAAATATAATCATTTAGTTTTCTAACGAGAATTTTTTTTTTTAAAATTCATTATAGTGATCATTTATTCTTTCGATAAAATTAGAGACATGAAACAATAGAATGTTTATTGTGTGTCTAATATTAATGAAAACTTTTCATAAATTTTATAAAATTCTATAATTTTTATTACTTTATATAAAATTACTTATATATAATAAAAATATTTAGAATTTTTAGTACAATAGTTTTTTCCTCTTTATTACTTTATCTTATTTCAAATTATCAATCAAAAAAAAGAAATGTAAAAAAATAATATATTCTTTTTTATCAGAAGTATTTCAATATTTCATATCTAATTTATCTCAATATTCTTGTTGGTAATTAAAATTAAATATAATTTATAATTTCTCTCAAATTTCAAAATTTTTTTATCTCTCCACCATATATTCCTCAACGAAAGATTTTTTTTATATAATTTTTGTCTATAGAAAATAACATGAATAAACGGATAAAGAAACGGATATTCATTGCATTGAAGACGCATTTCGAATACTACGTCAAGTACCTTACGATTATATGATATAATTACGCACAGTTTCATACTCTTTTGTTGCTGAAAGCACCACCAATATTATGCATACACGCAAGCGCACTAATTGTATATCCATCTTTCAAATAGTATATGCATAACAATATTCATTTTGGTAGTGCATATATAAAGTCACACACTTATATAGAAATAACAAAAACAAAACCCTTATTATATATAAAATACATATAGTTTGAAACAGATATCTCTTTTATTATCTTTTTATAATCATTTAATTTGTATTTTATTTTTTTATATAGTATGATTTTTCTCCTCTATTTTCTGTTAGTAAATTAATAAAATAAAATTATAAAATAAAATTTACTATTCTTTCGGAGTTTATATTTTTTTAATTATTTTCTTTAATTACTTTTGTTATAAAACTGATCTATTTTTACCTATTTATTATAATGAACTAGAAGTATATAACAGAATAGAAAATGAAACAAAGAATATACGATATTGTTTCATCTTAATATCACTTAGTTTCGTTATGTTATATTCTTATAACAAATATGCGATATCTTCGCGGTAAAAGCAGTACAGTGTTTTTCAATCGAAATCCTAACCTACCTCGAATTCTCTTTTTTCCTCATTACGTCACTTTATCATATCTCGAAGCTATACTTGCATACACGTGTGAAAACCTTGCCCAATGTTCTTTTTCTTTTGAACGAATTCGTTGGCAATATCTAATTGAATTGAATTCTCTAAACAAAATGAAATATCCTTTTATAAAGCAAGACAAAAGAAACCGCGGGGCAAGGACTATATACTCTTTTTAGCAAATAAGAAGTTATGACATTTCGAAACCGGTAAAAGAAACACAATACATTCGTGATGTGATAAAATTTATAAAATAAGAAACTTTTGATACTTACCATGCAGAAGAACTTCACGTCGGCGTTACGCCCGCGCACGAAAACAATCTAGAGATGTACACCAAAAAATCCGTAAGCGTGTGTCCGTAATCCTGCTTATCAGGAAAGGTCTTTGAAATGAAGCTTTGTCGTTTCTCTTTGTCTGGTTACCTTTGCAGATATGGATAGATAACCGGCAAATAGAAAAACCTCACACGCGTAGTCCTGCGGTAGAGAATAAAAAAAGAATGTTACACGATAAATCGAAGTCAAGTGCAATACACACACGAGCAACCGCACGGCGCGCGGGTTCAGCGGCCGACTGAAAGGATGCAGTCGCCTTTGGTCCGCCATGGTCCGCTCACGGACCCCTGTGGCCCCTCGTGGTCCGGCCAACTCCCCACCATACAACGACACAGAGACAAAGCAGCTGCGCGCGCACCTACATATTTTTTGACCCTCCGCCATTCTCCCTTCCCTCTTGTCCCCACTCCAGTATGCTTAGGCTCGATTCACCGCGTACCTAAGTTTCTTTATTCGTACACACATGCATACTGCTTAGTGATAGGGTTGATCCAGGAGGAATTTGTATTTTCAAGATGTTCGATAAATAAATCTTATTTTTTGCAAAATTCAAATATATATATATTATTAATAATATTTAATAAGAATCTAAAGTATTTATAAAATTCAATGTATGATAGATAAATTAAATGATTATTGTACTTATAATTATCAAAGTAATTTTACTTCCTATTATGTATATATTGCTACGTGTATAATATATACATTTATTTATACATCTATATAATTATATTTTTTAATAAATTAATTTTTAAATTACAAATATAATAATATGATTCTCAAATGACTTATTAAGATATGAAGAATTTCTAAAATATTACTATTATTATTATAAATATTATTATTATTATAAAATATTATTATTTATATTCATAATTGATCTTAAGTCATCTATGAAGTATTGAAAATGGATCAAGAGGATATTGCTCCCATCGCTATATAATAAAGCGCCATACACATCACTACCCAGGAGTCCTTAGTCGACACTCTCACTCGCGTTACCTCACCCCCTCTTTTTCCTTCCTGCAGACTCGTCATAGGCCTGTTTACACCCTGTGAGAAAGAGAGACTATTACCGGTCTGGTAGCTTATATCGATGTAGGAAAAAGTATATACCGGCCGATCCTATTGCACTGGCAAAATTGAAATAACCGCGTTGTATTTCGACGGACTATTAGTAACAAAAAACATATATATGATAACAATCTTTTAATACCTTCTGATAACATATTACTTGTGCAATATAAAATATGCATATAAAATATGAATTTTTTCCATCATGAAAACAATACAATATTATTTCACTAAATAGGATTGAAACTAACCATATTAAGTATTATTATTATTTAATTTTTTGATTGATATAATAATAAATTATAAAATTTTGTTTATCATTGTGAAAATATTCATAATGTCATTATTATTATACTTCACAATTATTTTTACCTTTAAATTACATATAAAAACTATATCAGTAGTATTATACATATTTAAATAATAAATTATAAAGAAGAATTTCATTAAAAAACACAATATATTTTCTTTTATTTAAATAAACAAATAATTTTTTTAAAAAATTAATTAAAACTAATAATTTCTACTATAAAGCAATAATTATTAAACCTCATTTCCTAATAGTGATGTACCGGATATCATGTTTAATTACGAAGAGTACCTAGTATAAACAGCAAGGAATTTTTAAAAGAGTGCTTTGATACGTGTCATAGTAAAAATTTATTATATATATGTATAGACAGGTTACATTTTTATTATGTATTTTTAATTCCTTATAAAATTATTTCAAAAAATTTGTAATTATTAATTTAATCCTGAATGTATTAATTTCTATGTTGATATATGTATAACTGTCTATATCAATTTTAACAAATTTTTAGATTTAAAAAAATTATTTTTTTATAAAATAATCTATGTTTTTACTTTTAAAGTTATAAATATTATATTGCATAAAAATTACACTAATTTATTATTTAATTTTAAACAAAAATTATATTTTTTTATCTTATATTATCAATGTATATCAATGTTTGTTTTTAATTTTATATCTTAAAAGAAATATAAGAAAATATATTATTAATATATAAAAATATTTGCAATTATTTTGTTCAATATATAAAGATAAATTATAAAAATAATGAAAAATATGTAATATGATTATCAATACATGCATAATTTAATTTAAGTAACAACAAATTTAAATAATATATGTTGTTTTTTTTTAAATTTAAATAAAAAAAATTAAAAAATTCACTTACGTGAATATATTTTAAGTGACATCTGCTAAACTTTATTTGATAAATGCAATTTTATGAAATTTTAATTACAAAATTGTATACATAACATAAGTAAATTTTTTATCATTTATAAAATATTTTGTAATGTATTTAGAAAGATATACATAATGTTATTTTTACAAAAAATATTAATATTTAGAAAGAATCATTTTGAAATATATTAACCTCAAATATCTTTTACAAAACCAAAGGTATATAATGCAAAATTTACAAAAAAAGATTAATTTAAAATATTTAAAATATATAAATTATAATTTTTTTAATATTATTATATATATTATATGATTTTATAAAATCTAATTATAAATTATAATTTTATTAACTATTATCTTTAATTTTATATAAATATTATGTGCGAAAAAGATTATTTAAATAAAATGTTCATGATGAAATTTTTACAGATTATTATAAAGTTTATGGTTGTTGCATGTTGATCATGTTAAAATTCATTATACTATGAAGAATATTTTTATTTTTTTTATTTTGGTAAGCATGTTTGTTTAATATATATATATATATATATAACATATAATTTGGAATTCTTTAAAATTTAATAATAAATTTTTTATTTTAGCAAATATGCTATGTATTATCACATGAAGATAAATTATTACATTATATAATTGATGAAGTTCCAGGAGGTTCATATAAATATTATAGTTTAGCTTATGAAGGTTTTATTAAAATAATATTAAAATCTGAGTAAGTAAACTATAATATGATTAAAATAATGTGATTAATTAATTAATTATTTATATCTTATATAAAATCTAGTATATTATAAATAAAAAAGGGAATATAATTTTTTATTGATATAATTTTTAATTTTATTTTATACCTCATAGCACTGGAGACGCAGATTTATATGCTTCACAAACAACAACAAAACCAACTTATGAACCAGATCAATATTGTCTTCAATCTGCTACATGTGGAGAAGATACTATTCTTATCCCAGATAGGTATATTAAATATAAATTTTTTATAAACAAATTAATCTACATATAAATCTTAATAACAATATTTTTTTAAAGTTTTAAAAGACCAGTTAGTATAGGAATTTATGGGCATCCATCACATGAAAATAGTAAATACATTCTTTTATATCATACAATAGATACAGAAAACATATCATATAATAAAGAAATTCATAATAATAAGGTATATATTAAAATGCAGAAATATTAAAATGAATAATTTATATATAACTTTTTATTTTTGATATAATTAAATTTTATTATTTCAGGAACAAGAATCATCATTTTCTGCATATATTACTTGGTATTTGTTAGATTTACTTTTTCATATATTATTTTAACATATGTGTTTTGATATAATGATATAATAATTTCTTTAATTAATCATGTTGGAATATGAAAACCAAATATTTTTGGAAATACTCCATGAAGATGGATTAGTTATTATAGCAAAGTAATTATTGTATTATTTATGTATTATACATATAAAATATATTTTATTTATATTTCTTATATTTTAGAGGACTTGGTATAGAAACAATATTTGCAAATATATTAAGAGCTTATATAGATCCTGGAAACTTAATTATAGTTTTAGGAACTACAAATCATGATGAACAATATTTTATTGATCTTTTAAAAAATTATGGACTCAAACAATTACCTCGTGTTGTAACTTCTGAATGTTCTTCTGATGAAAGGTATTTTATTATATTTGGATCGAAATTTTAACATTTTAACATAATTTTTATTTCATTATTTCTTAATATTTGTAGGGAAGTAATGTATCTGGAAGGTGGTGTATTATTTATGTCGGGTCCAATTCTTGTAGTAGATTTATTAAAAAAAAGAATTCCACTACATTTAGTTACTGGAATTCTTGTATATAGAGCACATAATATTTTAAATTCATATCAAGAAGCATTTGCTCTTCGTTTATATAGACAAAATAATAAAGTAAATATAAAAATAAAAATGAATTCTTATTACAAAAAATATTCTTTTTAATCTTATAAATTCTTACAGACTGGTTTTATTAAAGCCTTTACTAATTCATCATTGGCATTTACTGTTGGATTTATGCAAGTAGAAAGAGTAATGAAAGCTTTGTTTGTTAAAAAGTTATATTTATGGCCACGTTTTCATACTCTTATAAATAGTAGTTTAGAAAAACATAAGGTAATAACATTTCAAAATTATTAATATTATAATATATTATAAATTATAATATAAAAAATTATGTTAACAAATTTTTTTAGCCTGATGTTATCGAACTACATGTAAAAATTACACCTAAAATGTTAAACATTCAAATTTCTTTACTTGATATAATGAATTATATTGTAAAAGAATTAAAAAGGCTTAATAAATATGTGAGTATGTTTTATTAAAATGTTCAATTAAAAAAAAAAGATAAAAATTCATTTATATTTTATTTTTATAGTTAGATTTAGATGATTTAAATGTTGAAAATGCAATAACAAAAAAGTTTCATAAGCAATTACAGTTGCAATTAGATCCTATTTGGCATCAACTTAGTTCTACTTCAAAGCAATTGTTATCTGATTTAAAAACATTACGTGCTCTTCTTGCGTAAGTATTTCAGAAATCAAAAAATAAATATAAATAATTTATTTATTTCCTACAGAAAAAAAAATAAAAATATAATTTTTTAAGGTCTTTAACATATGAAGATAGTGTGTCATTTTATTCAATGTTAAATCGCTTACGTACTATGGAATATGCTATAAAAAATAGTGGTTGGTTGATGTTAGATTCTGTAGATGCTTTATTTAAAAATGCAAAAGAAAGAGTTTATAATGAAAAAAATGGTGAGTTCGTTTGCATGAATTCTCGTTAAAAAATATTTATGATTATATACATATATATAATATATATTTATGATATATATGTATTCGAAATTTTATAATGTAAAAATTGATTTTTATGTAGAATTGAAACCTGAAAGTACTCCAAAATGGATAGCACTAACAGAAGTATTACTTGAAATTCAGAATGATAATAAAAAAAAAAATAAGAGAAATAATTCTGAAAAAATTCTTATTTTGGTACATGATCGTAATATTTGTTATCAATTAAAGAATTATTTAATTATGGGTGCCAATGAATATTTACTTTATGAAGCAATGAAAAAACTTTCTCATAAAGAAATGCAAAACGTAAGGTATATTAAAAATAAAATCTTTTATTTAAAAAGAATAAACACAAATATATAGAAAAACACTTTAATTCTTATCATTTTTTTTATTTTAAAAAAAGTGAAACAAATATAGAAAAAGAAAGTACATCTACAATTGAAGATAATAATGAAGAACAAGATACTTATGTATTAACATTATCTCAAAAAGTTAAAGAGGAAAATCAATCTGATCCAGTCATCAAAGAAGAAATCAAACATCAAACTTTATTTGAAGAATGCTCACAAGTAAAATTTTATTATATATTATATTATTTTATCACATATATAATATATATAAAATTAAAGCAATTCAATATAAATTATTATTGTTAGATTGCAGATTTAGATTTAACAAATATAAATGAAAATATGCCTATTATTTTGATACAATCTTTAAAAAAAAATGGTGACCCAATGGCATTGCAACGTGCTTTAACAGAACATATGCCAAGTAACATTATTATGTATGTAGCAGATCTGTCTGCTATACGACAAATTGAAGTATGTATAAAATTAAAAAAAATTATAATTGTTAATAATTTATATCTATATAAATTTATATTCTATTTAATAGGTTTATCAAAATAACAATCCATCAATAGATTTAAAGGTATATTTCTTAATTTATGGAGGCTCTGTGGAAGAACAAGAATATCTTACCTCATTAAGACGAGAAAAAGAAGCATTTCATGCATTAATTAATAGTAAAACTGTATGTATACTATATTTCACGACGAATTCTCATATATATATGAATTATATCAGTATTTTTTTTATTTCAGACAATGGTTATTCCTGAAGATCAAGATGGAAAAACTGAAGATTGTTTAAGTCTTGCAATACAATCGGATATAGATAGTGAAATGAATACACGTAAAGGTGGATTACCAAAAATATCTGAAGTTCCTAATACTGTTATAGTTGATATGAGAGAATTCCGAAGTGAACTACCCGCTATACTATATACACGAGGCATGAAAATTGAACCAGTAACCTTACAAGTATAAAAGAACTTAAATATTTAAATGATTTAAAGAATGTAATCTTAATTACTTCAAATAACAATCAGATTTTTTAGGTGGGAGATTATATTTTATCGCCAGACATTTGTGTTGAGAGAAAAAGTGTCTCCGATTTAATTGGTTCTTTAAATAGTGGAAGATTGTATAATCAAGCTATTGCTATGACACGACATTATAACAAACCAATGCTTCTAATAGAATTTGATCCAAATAAACCATTTTGTTTTCAAGTACATATATTTTTATATATTATAAAATGCTAATTATTAAAATTTTGTAATTTATTAAATGAATTTTATGAAATTCACTTAAAATTTTTAATTATAGGGTTATTACTATGCTAGCAAAGATGTTCAAAATATGTTCATTACTTCAAAACTTCAACTTTTGACTTTACATTTTCCTCGTTTAAAACTCGTATGGTCACCTGGTCCTCATGCAACAGCTCAATTATTCGAAGAATTAAAGGTAATAAAATAAAATTTAAAAATTTTTAATAATACATTAAATTTATTTTTTCTGTATTAAATATAATAAATTTAATAATAATATTTAATAATAATAATATAATATAATAATATTGTAATAAATTTGTAGCAAGGAAGAGATCAACCAGATCCAATAAAAGCTGCACAAATTGGAATTGAAGAAAATAAAGAAATACCAGTAGATAAATATAATTCTCGTATTCAAGATTTTGTTTCAAAATTACCTGGAGTTACTACTAAAAATTTACATTTAATACTAAGTAAAGGGCAATCATTAGATCATCTTAATAAACTCTCTAAAGTATGTTGTATAAAATCATAATTTAAATTTATTGAGAATATAAATTAAAAATATAGAATAATATATGTTAATATTTTAGGAAGAATTTACTGAATTACTTGGAAATAAAAATGAAGCACAAATGTTATATAATGCGTTTCATGAAAAAATTTCTCTATTTGAAGAAAAATCAAGTACAAGTAGTAAAAAATCTGGATCTAAAGGCCGTGGGAAAAAATTATTTACTAAAATCAAACAGTAACATTTTAAACTAATATTTCATTGTTGTGCAGTTTTTACAAAATATTAGTTGTTATATTTGTGTTATATTTAAAATTTGCATGTACTGTGTATAATATAAAAAATATAATATAGAAAAATAACATAAATTTTTTAAAAAATAAAAAAATTATTTTTTTGTATTAGAAATATAATATTTAATCATATCTTTGAATTTGTATTTTAAATTTATTATAAATATAATGAATTTAAATAAAAATATTTGCTTTTTATTCTTGTGTTTCAAAAGTTCTTATCAAACATAGTATAGCTTTATTTATTATTTTTTCTAATATTGATATACAACCTTCAGAGACTAATATGTTAGTAACATGTTTTGCTTCAAATATTCTGGAATTATAAAATATAGAAATATAATTTAGAATAAAAATAAATTTCTTAAAATAAATTATAAAAAATTAAATTACGTACTTCGTAATTTTTGAACTGTTACATTCTAAAGAAATGATAGATTTTGCTTCAGCCTTTTTAATAGCCTTTGATGCTATGTCATGCGCAATTTTTAGTATTTTATGTATTGTTGCATGAGTATTCAATGAAATGTGTTGCAGACAAAACTAAATAAATTATAAATATATTCTATTATATAATAATAAATTTTGATTAAAATAAACTTAAAATTGATAAAATAAACTAAAATTTTAATATTTAATTAAAATTAATTTACTTCATTATATTCATAACGAAAAATATAAGCTAAAATAATCTTAGAAATTTCTGAAACAAATATTATTTTTTCTTGTTCTGTCATTACTTTTGGTTGAAAATTCAATAATAAATCATGAAACTTGATTTTTATTGTATCATATCTTGCCATATCAGTTAAATAAATTTTTTCATAAATATGCATATCCATTTCTATAAAAAATTATATAACATATATTATATATTTATATATATGATAGAATTTTTTATTTATAAATACCTGGTTCATAATCAGTTGTAAGACAATAAAGACCATTTAAATATCGTTCAGCTATCAAAAGCGATGCAGTATCACGAACATCTATCTTATCTACAATATTATCAAACCATGGTGTAATAGAATAATAATCAAACATATTGTCATTGATTACATATTCTCCTTCCATGCACACTGGTTGATGTTCCTAAAATAAAAGCTACATTGGACTACAATACAATGATTGACATATTTATAAATTTACTGATTTTATAATAATACTAACAGGGAAAATCTTTGATTCTGTCTCCATTTTAATTTCATCACCAAAAATATATTCTCCACATTGTGAAATTATTATTCGTTCAATAGGATGTTCATAAAATGTTGATATATTTTCTAATGTTTTTAAAGTTCCAATACCATCTATAAGTTGTCTTTGTACAAATCATAAATTATTTTACATTTACATTTCAATAAATATTATAAACATTAAACTATATCTTAATTATATAGGAAATTATATAAGAAATACTTAAAATTAAATTCTTAAACTTATAATTTTAAATATATTTATACATATAAATATATATATATAAAATTAATTACCCAAAAGCAACATAAAAATGATCCATCCAAGGATTTGATTTTAAACATACAATAAATTGTGATTCATTAGAATGTTTTCCATTATTTGCCATTGAAAGAACTCCTCTGCGATCATGAGGAATACAGTAAGACTCATCAGGTATTTTAATATTTTCTGCATTTTTATTAATTTCATATATAATATGTTCACATCCTATAAAAAGCAATATTTGACAAATATTTGAACAAGGTAAAGAATAATTTAAATTACATTTGATTATACCTCCACATTGAATCCATCCATTTTTTACTATACGATGTAAATGCATATTTATATAATAAGCATCTTTATAACATTCTTTTATTTCATCATATCCAGTACAAAGATTTAAAAAATGTTGACAAGTTAATGGTAACAAATCAGAATATAGCTAGAATAGTGTAATATTTAATACATTTATTTTGTAAGATTATTTTATAATTTTTTATAAGATCAAATTATAGAAATTATACAGAATTTCTCACCATAAATAAGAAGGAACCAATAGGCGAATCATTTACGGAAAACGTGAAATAAACATATTTCCTCTAAAGTTTAATATTATTATATTTATATACAATTTATAACATTAAATTATCATTATATCATTAAATTATCAAAATAAATAAATAAAATTCTTTGTAATTAATAATGAACAATTTACTTTAGATTTTTCCATAAATCGTTTAGAGCATTCAATAGCAAGATTTTCATAATATTCTATTTCAAAAGGTAAATTAAAGATATAATCTTGACTTATATAATGAAAAAATTCTACTTCATTACCAAGATATTCGTCATTTATAAAAACAGCAACAGTATGTGTTAATGACCATATTTTACCTCCAATTTGCTAGAAATATGTATATATATATATATATAAAATATAATTAAATTATTATAATATAATATATTATTGAAATAATAGTAATGTATTATTACTCTTTTTAATTTATTAATGTATTCATGCCATTCTACTTGAAACATTTCTATAATTTGTGGTACAGAAAATTTAAATGATAAATGTTGATATAATTTTTCTGCACATATTCGTGCTTTCTGAAAGGCAATAGTATTTATAATGCCTATTACTTTAATTTTAATACCATTATTAAAAGAATTTAAAAAATATTTATTCGATAATCTTTTTTTATTCTGCATCATTATATGATTAAATTTTAATTTCTATTAAATAAATTACTTGAAATTAGAGTAATTAACATTAAATTGGTAAAAAATATAAAAATGAATATATTTAAATTATAATTTGAGTTTTCTCCTGTTATTATATAATGAAATTATATATATATTATAATATTTCTTAATTGAAGTATGCAAAGTTAATATAAAAAAATGAAAAGCACATTTAAATTTAATGAAGAATTCATTTTTATTTATATTTACACTCGAAACTTATAATAAAATTAATTATAATCGCATTAGAATTGAATTTTCATGAATATCTTCAATTTGTGCTAATGGAAAAATTAGTAGAATATTTTAATGACTATTGTGGATTACAAATAGAATAAATGGACATTACTTAATTACCTAGTCAATGTATGAACTTAATATTTCTTAATATTTCTACTTATACAAGTAACATAAGTCTATTCAAAGTTTTTATTAATATTATTATATTTTATTATTATCCAAAATGTTTGACAAATGTTAGATAAATCTTTATAAAGTATATAAATTAATCCAAACTTGATTTTGAAACCAATTTACAAGACTATTCATATTCTCTTAAATGATTATCCATAGTATTATCCATTTTAGAAATTTGAAAAATTATTCTAACATTTTAAAATGTTTAATAATCAAAATGTTTATGAAATAAAAAATTGCTTTACTAATGCTTATATTTTTCTTATAGAATTTTATTTACTTTTATTTTATTTAAAGTATAGTTAATATTGTAATGTGTATTATAATGAAATTATATATAACTATTTATCAATATTTAGATATATAAATAAGTGTTAATTTTTTTACAAAAAGATTATACTTCAATTAATATTTATACAATTATTACTAAATTTATCTTTTAATACAGATGACAAAATCTGTAACATTTTTTTATGTTGGAAAGTTTTTATTACTTAGTTTTTATTACTGTTTTATATGTTGCTTCTGTAATATTATTTTCAAAATCGTTTTCTTCATCACTAGTACTACTTGTATCTAAATTATACAAAAAGGATTCATTCTCATGCATAGGAAAATAAAACCTGAAATTTTATATTATTAATATAAAAAGTTGAACTAATTTAATGAATTATGATTTATATTTTTATATAAAGTACTAACTCTGGTTGATCCCACATTTTTGGAGAAGGTATTTTAAAATGATTTTCTTTTTTCATGTGTTCTAAAATATTATCTACTTTCATTTCACAAAAAACACATTTTTGTAAATGAATTTGCCTCTTGATATAATTAACTACTTTCACCTATTTTAAGAATAATTTAAGAATTTGAATTTTAATATTTTATAATTTTATATATACATACATATATATATATATATATACATAATATTTATCATACTTTCTGATAAAATGTTAAATCCTTTGATGCAATTTCAAAATCAAAATCATGTTCTGTCTTCATGTGTAGAAGAATAAGGTGAAAATGCTTATCACTGTGATTACAGAACAAACATGATATACCAATGCCTTCATCATTCCAATCTGACCATGTATCTTCATCTTCGTTTTCACTACTTTCATCTCCTACATTATTTTCTTTATAATTACTCTAAATATAAAAAAAATTAAAATATTTATGCATTTTTTTTAAATTTACTATTAAAGCATTTATTAATATGTATTAATATATTTATAGTAGCCGAGTTATGTCGAATTTTGCATTAAAAAATTTATTTTAATCAAAATTATGGCTATATTAATATATTATAAATATATTGTATTATATTTTAATATATTTTAATATAATATATTTAAAATTACTTGTTTATATTTTAATGATTTTCCAGGTTCTAAATAATTATTTATATAAAATTTATCATATTCCTTATTATTAGGATTTATTCTTTTATGTAGTTTTTTTCGCATATGTTCTTTTAAAACTGTTCGATCTTTAAATAATTTTTCACAATATATGCATATCAAACTGAAAAAAAAGTTGACATAGTCTATTTAGTAATATGAATATAATATAATAATATGTTTATATATCTCACTTGTCAATAGTTGTTTGAATTTTATCCAAAAATTCATCTATAAATACCAAATTATCTGGTTTACCAAGATATAAATTATGTTTTTGAGCTAAATGTTTTATATATGTAATACGTAATCCTGAAAATTCCATTCGACAAAAAATACAACCACGTTTAAAATTAGTATCTGTTCTTTCTCTTGTTTGTTCTGATAAAATCCATTCCTTAAAATTAAAATTAATATTTCATGATTATCTATAACAAAATTTATATATAAAACTATTATAGATTATTAATACCAATTTTGCTTGATGTATTTCATCTCTTAAAATTTTATCTTCTGATATACAATCAGAAAGTAAAAAATATCTTTCATTTTTGCTTGGTTTTCCATCTGGAGTACAATCCATTAACATTGTTGTACAGAATTTAGTCAAAGGCTCTTCTTTAAATTTAACACCCCAGTAATGTACATAGCTGAAAATCATTAAGATTTTTTATTAAAAATTTAATTGTTAACAAAAATTAAATATATTATTTTATATATTTAAATTAATTTAAATTAATAAAATAAAACCTTTTCAAACTTGCAATATTCCAAACATCTGCTATTACAAGTCGATGTTTTTTAAATAAATGAGTTAAGAATTCTTTTTCATTTTTAGGAAGAATGAATTTTATATCACATAGAATACATTTTGTTTCATAAGGTTTATCATCAATTCCTATAAATTGAGACTTATATGCAGTGTAATTTTTATTAAAAATACTATTCGTAGACAATAAATTTTTATATTTTTCTGTAATATAATATTATATAATTATTTGTAAATATTTATTTTATATGTGCCCAATTTTTTATAAAAGATGAAATATAAATAATTCATACCTTCAGTATTCATAATTATTTCAATTAAATATAATAAAAAAATGTTTGAATAAATAAATTTATGAAATTTGATTACTTCGAAAAATATTTTTAGAATAGGTTATAGGCATTGATTTAATATACAATCATAAAAATAGGAATTTTATTCTTTCATTAAAATTTTTAAATAAATTTAATATTTTCAATGAATTAATTTCAAAGAAGTGATGAATACCATTATTTATTGATAAAAAATATTTAAAAAATTTTTTTTAAATTTATGCAATCACGTCTTCATCGTTTTATCAAAATGAAAAGTTCCTATTGAATAAAATTAGAATTTTATTTTTTATTAGAACATTTAAATAAGAAATAAATGCATCTATACTTACATAATTTATTAAATTTAAAATCTCATTTTACATAAAACTACTATAGATTAATATATTAATCTATATATTAATCATTAATATATATATATATATATTTATATATATAGAAATCTATGAAGATAAGTAGTTTAATAAATATATAGAAATTGTAATATTTAATTAATCATATGAAATTTTAATAAAACAAAAGATTTTTTTTTTAAATATAAGTTGAAAGTAAATACTGTATTTAATTTTTAAATTAAATCAATATTAAAAAAGATGAAAAAGAAAGTATATATAATACATTGTATTAAAAGCTTTATTTTCTTTTTTCATTAGTACATTTCTTATTCATAAAACCAAATAATAATATCAAATGACATATATGTAATGAAATACTGCTAAAGATGGTACTCGGATAAATGTTCCAACATAATTCTATTATACCCAAAATAGTTAATTTTATTACAGTTCTATAATCTGTACACCATGCAATATATGGCAATGTATGATAATACCAAATATAAAATTGATAATGTAATGATCTACTAAATGTCATACCAATAAAATTTGCAGCAAATATTGGAAAAATGAACAACTGACTCATTGTAGACATATCTACTTTTTCTTTCTTCTTTAATTGAGGTTGTAGATTTTTTTCCATATATTTTAATTTTGCATAGGATTTCATATATTTTATCCATGTTGGTATACAATAAATTAAGGTTAATATATGTAAGATTAACAATGATATATGAAAATATGGATGAATAAAAACATATTCTGGTAAAAATTTCCAATTTACAGTCCATTTAAATTCAAAAATTCTTCCAAAATTAAAAGCACCTTTTATATATGCAAATGGATTATGAAAGAGAAAAGGAAAACCTAAAATTAATTGAATTAAGGCACATATAAATAAATGCATTATTGTTTTGATCATTCCTAAATTACATATATAAGCTATGAAAAGTGCTGGTGCAAATAGTAAAATATTCATTTTTACAGATACAGCCATGCTGTAAAAAATACTACCTAAATACCATTGATCATCTAAAAATGCATTAAGGCTAATAAATAACAATATCATTGCAATTGGATCATTAAAAAGTCTTAAAACAAATATAGAATGAACTCTATAAGATGTACAACACATAATGATCAAAATATATGGAGGAACTTTTTTAGTTTTCGCGTAAATTCGGAAAACCAACATAAGTAGCACGATATAAAGAATTGCAAAGAAATATTGTGCTATTTTTATCTTTGTTCCATGATTCGTAATAAAGTATAATATAGAAAATATATAAACAAATCCTGCAGGATAGACTAATGGTCCTGTATCACCTTTCAATCTTGAATAATCCAATGTTCCATTCAAAAAGCCCTCAACTTCTTGCATATAAGCTTTCCAATCGATTTCTGTATATGGTACTTTTTCGATAACTAATATATTCACAATAATTTCCAAAATAATAAATAGTCTTCCGATCAAAAATAATTTTTTTGGATCTGTGAATAAGGAAATGAATTTTTCCCATTCGAAATAATTTTGGTACCAATTTTTAGTATTTTTTTTTGATATTTTAATTGAGTTGGGGTTAAATCGAAATTCTCTGCGTGGCGCCATATTCCATACACGTGTTTCTTTAGTTTCGTACTTTTGCGTATATATGCATTTATATGTATATTCTCTATCGGTCAATTCCCCCTTTTTATTTTTTAACAATTCATATCAACCAATCACAAAGCACGATATTAAATGTGAGTCATGGTATATTAGAACCAATCAGAATACGCCAGCTGGGATTCCGGGCTTTTGACAGAATCCAACGTGTATAAAGTAAAGCGTGGATAAAATTTATGTAGTTAAATTAAGAATTTCATTATAATAAAAAGTCTATGAATTAAAAGTTTTAGTGTGTTTATTTTATAATTTAAGAATATATTGTATGTGATATAAAAATTACTTTATTAGCACAGTAATACGTAAGTTGCGTTTCGTTATTATATGTTTTAACCTATTAAAAATAGTATTATTTTTTTTTATTTATTTTTATTATTTTTTCATTTTTAAATTAATAAATTTTTTAAATAAAAATAGTTTTATGTTAATATTTGTTTTTAAAAGTTTATATAATTAAATCTTAATAGGAAAAACATATTTAACTAATTTTTTTAATCTGTCTAATTATTTTGTAAGAAAAATTTCACTTTATTTGGTAATAAATGTTTATAAGCTCTTTTTTTATTAAATTAAATATAATGCGAAATTCTTTTACGAAATTAAAAAATATAAAAATTGAAAAATTATTATTATTTTACAGAAAATAAATAAAATGAATAGTTCAGTGTTATTAACTCTTTCTATTGTTATTGGATTAATATATACTGTCATAGCTTTGAAAAATGATGAATGTGAAGGTAAATATTTTTTCCTAATTATTTATTTTTTTTAATTTTATATTTAATTTAAATTGATTAATTTTCTAAATTTCATAATATTTTAGTATGTATAAATACTGTGGAAAGGTTTGTCAATACTTTAAGTGAAGATGTGAAAATAGATACAAAAAAAATAGAAGCAGCATTTAAAGAATTTTGTAAAGGTACTAAATCTAAAGAAAACAGATTTGTAAGTATTTTATAATTAATGTAACAAATCAATAAAATAATATTTAATATAATATATAATTTATATTTAAATGAATTAAATTTTTGTTTTTGTTTAGTGTTATTATTTAGGTGGACTAGAAGAATCTGCCACAGGTATTTTAAGTGAATTGAGTAAACCTATATCTTGGTCCATGCCTGCAAATAAAATATGTGAAAAATTGAAAAAAAAAGATTCTCAAATATGTGATTTAAGATATGGTATGTTTATTTTTAATTAATTTTATGTTTAAATATTGATATTATTGAATTGAATCTTTTTCTAATATTTAAAATTCAATATTATTATTTAATTTTAGAAAAACAAATTGATATTAATACTGTTGATTTGAAAAAACTTAAAGTACGTGATTTAAGGAAGATTTTAAGTGATTGGGATGAAACATGTGATGGTTGCATAGAAAAAACAGATTTTATTAAACGAATTGAAGAACTAAAACCTAAATATTCTCATAGTGCAAAATCAGAACTCTGAAAAGTGTTCAAAAATATAGATAAATTATTACATTAGTGTGGCTAAGCTTTCAGGTATTTTTTTTTTAAATGATTAATAATATTTATATTTTTTCCTTCTAAATGAATTTACATCAATCATTTTGTACAATTAGTTTTATCAAATATTTAAAAGCCAGTATAAGCATTTAAATTTCAGTGAATGAAATTATATTTCATTAAATTTTTTATGTTAATTATGCAATATGTTAGATATAAATCTAAGAAATTAATGTTGAGCAATGAAAATCTGTTAAAAAAGGATAATTCCTTTTAATGTAGCCATGCTAATACAAATTAAATATCATAAAGGTGCTCCGTTTTTATCATATTAATATTAGACAAATATAAATAACTCAAATTTTTCATACAATAAATTATTTTCATGTTTTTATCTTTCATTGCTCTTCCTCAACTATTCTGATACAGTGCGTTTATACATGTATAAATCCTATTTATATCAAGAAACCGTGTACTATATAATCACATATGTATTTGTGATGAATTATCAATATATCAATGTGTTGTTATATGTATTTATATTTTCTTTTTATGTATTGTATTATATTGAAAAAAACTTGCTATTAATTCTATAACATTCTCAATATTTTTTAAGCATTATATGCTATAATATATTGTTTTTTCTTATTAAGAAAACATACATGTTCAGTATTAAAGAGTTATTAATAATAATTAATCAAAGTTAGTTTTAATTTGATCTGAAATTATATTTAAATACACATAAAATATATATAATATTCAAATTCATCATTAGTAGAACAATTTCACTTGTACAATAACATTATTTTGTGGAAACATATTTATGCGTAAAACGAAATAGAATTATAAAATCTGAAAAATTTAATAATTGTGGTTATTTAATAAAAAAAGTGATTAAATAAATTTGCTATGATGGTTTATTAAAATTTATATGTATAATTACTTTTATTAATATGTTCTTTTGTTAATTATCATTACAATTTGGTGGATCGCTCCAATATCCGTCGGCTTGACATGTAATTAATCCCAATTTTTTACCACCAGGACATACATATGTCAATTGATCTTGATACAAATAAGAACGACCATGAATTGTTGCACCAAATGAGAGTTTCGGTTTGTTACACGAAAGTTCTATAAATATTAATAAATAAAAAAAAAATACACACACATATATATATGTTAATACTAACTTGAACATCTGCTATATATTCTAGACCATTTTCCATTTGCAAGACATTTTATATTAGATTGACCAAACATTAAATATCCAGGTAAACATTTATATGTAATTATATTACCAAATGTAAAATTTTTTACTTTAATATTATCTTCTATTAACACTGCATTTGCAATTTTTGGAGGTTTACCACATATTACAGCTAAAATAAATATTTGTTTATTGATTAATAATAATTTTTAAAAATAATTATTTTGCAATAAAATTAGAATAATTTACGTTTACAAAAAGGAGTAGAAGACCATGTATTGTTTGGAAAGCAAACCGATTTTTCATTGCCTTCAAGAATATAGCCTTGATGACATTTGAATGTAATAGTACTATTAACAGTTCTTGTATAATTTGTCTCAACTATATAACTATATTCTGGAATCTAATAATAATAAGTTAATGTTAATTTTATGGTTCAAACTTATCTAAATTCAGAAAATAATTGCATTACTTACTGTAACTAAAGCACACATAAATGTTTGACAAATATTATCTATTCCATTATTAAATAAAATTTTAATGATAGTATCATTTAATTCTGTATCAATGATTTGCCATTTAGCATGCTCATTACAAATCCAAGTTAAATTAGAAATAGAGTTGTGAATATTTTTATTATTAAATTTAATTTTTCCATTGTTATTACAACTGAGAACAATTTTTTTCATATAAGTATCGCCTTCCACAAAGACCTCGAAATTTTCATGAGTATCATTATATAATTTTTTATTTCGGCCATTTTTCCAAATAGTATGATTATTTGGATTTATTTCTTTATTAAGGATTTGAAAAAGTGGATGATTTAAAAATGGACATTCTTGAAGTTCGCAATATGATAACATAGATGACCATTCTTCATTATCTGTGCAAATTTTAGATCTATTGCCGATTAATTTATATCCTATATCACATTTTATTAATATTTCAGAACCAATGACAAATTGTTTTATCAAATTTCGGTTTTCTCTGATAATATCATCTTCTAATGATATTTCTGCATTCGTATTAGTAGATACTGTTTTTCTTTCTAAAAGTTCAATAGTTTCGTTATCTCGTGTTTTAAATAATAATTTACCATTATTTATATTCTTGGGCCAAGGACAATTTAAAGGCACACAGTCAGGAACAAATCCAATCCAAGTACCATTTTCTGAACATTGAAGCTTAAATTCATTTAACAAATTATGATTATTTTGAAATTTATATCCTGGATGGCAAGAATAACTAACAATATCATTAAAATCATAATTTTTCTTGAATGTATCATTCATCGATTGTAAGTTATATTTTGCGATTAAAGTCTCATGTAGATTAATCGAATTTTCAGAAATTATATAACCATTTTTAATCCTGTACAAATAATATAAAATATCGTTTATTTATTATAAAACTATAATAATTTGTAAAAGAGTATATTTCTTACTCTTTTGGTATTGGACATCCATAAGTCACACAAGTAGGTCTTTCATGATCCCACACTCCAGATTCCAAACATGTTAAAAACTTTTCACCTATTAAGCGATATCCAAGATCGCATTTAAATTCGATTTGCTGCCCTACCTATTTGTATGAATAACATTTAATAAAAATTATTTATTCTCACAGTATTTGCAAACAAATCATACCTGTAATATAGAAAGATCATCTCTTTCGTATTCTTCTATCACGTAATCGATATCTCCATGTTCTGGAGCCAGTAAATTTTTACACGTTTTTCCTATTATAAATAATTATAAGATATTAGTTATTAAAATTATTGAAACTATTTTGTAATTATAAAGGCGTGATCTTTACCTATGCAAACTGGGGGTAAGCCACTCCATTTTCCATCAGCGTTACAGATTCTACGAGGATTTCCTCGAAGTTCATAACCAATTAAACAAGAATAATGTATTTCATCTCCGAATAAATATGATTTACCGTGTATGCGACCTCGTGGAAAGTATCCCGGGAATCCGCATTTTCTTCCTTAAATGTGAGTTATTGTTACATATGATACAGAAAAATTATTAATTATAATAATAAAGAGATTATATATAATAATAATAATATATATATTAATATTATTATATATATATATAATTATTATAATATAATAATTATATATAATAATAAAGAAATTATATTAATCAGCTTACTAGTACAAATGGGTGTGTAATATCCTTCCCATTGTCCTTGCTTGAGACACTTTACTTTCAAAGAACGGTATTCTTTGCCATGATATCGAACCACGTAACCATTATCGCAATAATAAGTGATATTCGATGCGTTTTCACTAACGTTTATATTACCTTTAAACGGTACAACTGGTAAAGGACAGCCACGACAAAATGGACTGTTTAATATCTAAGAATATTAGAGAAAATGTGAAATTTATCATAGAATTTTGATTAAAATATAAAGCATTTATTTTTAAAAAAAAATGTAAATATAATTACTGTAACGTCACCATGAATGTGTTGTTGCACTTGCGCCCACGCAATTATGTCACCATGATATTTCTCGCAAGTATTAAGTAAACGTTTGATATCTTTTGCTGCCAAAACTGTACTCCAAATATCCAGTAACGTCAATTTTCCCAAAAAGGATTCTGACTCTGAAAATCCTCCACCAATACGATCTTGCTCTTGTCCAATCACAAAAGTTCCATTACCTATGTAATTTTATTCATTTTAATATGATATATTGCTAATATTAATAAAATGAACATAATAATATAAAAAAATATCAATTTTTAAATAATAAAATATTATTTTTTAAAGTATATAAAACGTTTAATTACCTTCGATGGAAGTTTCTTTCGCTAAATAAATGCCATTGTCTCTTAAAATCCCATCGATAAATATATTCCAAGAACCATTTTCTGCTTCCCAGGTGAAACAAACGAAGTGCCAATGGCCATCATTTACCTTAATATCAGTTATTATTTTCTCGCCATTGAGATATATTACTAATCTAAAAAATCAAAATAACAATACTTTTTTATTATATGAATTCAAAGATATTTTAATATATATTAAAAAGATATTTTATCACCCATTATAGTCGGTCAATGTGAATGCATTATCGTAATAATATGTAGCATATGATAATACAGTGCCATAATTGAACGTATTCTTCGATTGCAGCCACAAACACGCAGTTAACTAATAAAACACAAATAAATTATTTATTTATTTTTATTAATCCTATTTATATTATCGTCTAATGATGATTATTACCCTTAACAAATTTTTTTTAGGACCTTTCATACTGACATAATCTGTGGTTCCCGATTTGGTGAAATGTATCACATAATCGGATGACAATTCTATAAAGAAACGGCAAATTATTTAAGAAAAAAATTATTAATAAGCATAAAATGTTTTTTTTTATCTTTAAAATCTGTGTAAAAAGACGAAGTAGAAAAGAGTATTCATTAAGACTATACTTTCCGATCTCGCAATGACGCCCTGTGAATAAAATAGGACACGCGCATGTGTAATTTAAAATATTATTAATACATTTTCCATTGTTCAAACACGAATGATTCTGGCAATGATCAATTTTTGTAGTACAATTTTCTCCAGTATAGCCATCGATACATTCGCATCTAATGATCAAGAAATTATTTATGAATAATTTTTAATAATAATAATAATAATAAACAATCTATTATCTGTAGTCACCTGTAACTCATTCTCGTTGCATTTTCTTCCTCGATATTCACACAATATGAATTTTCATTGCACGGTAGCCAATCACAAGGCAACAGATCACAATAACGACCAAGAAAACCAGGTTTGCAAAAACATTGCCAGGTTTCGTTAACATTGCGACAAGTAGATCCTTCCATACACGGTAAAGGGTTACAATAATCGACAGCAATTTCGCAAAATTCTCCTGAGAAATAATACATTTGTTCGTAGAAAATTCTGTTTTTCTTTTTGTTAAATAATTATTTACTAACACGTGTATTTAAAAAATAATTTTTAAATATACCTTCAAAACCATTCTTACATTCGCACGCGTAATCATTTTCTGTGCTTATACATGTGCCATTATTTTGGCAAGGATTAATGATACATTCATCAATGTATAGCTATATTTTAGATTCTATTAATTTATTTCTATCCAGACCATTTTTATTTTTAATAAATAATTATTGCTTTACCTCGCAATTGCTACCCGAATATCCATTTTTGCACGTACAAGTGTACAATATTGTGCTGTTTGTGTAAATTTGCACGTTACATATACCTTCGTTTAAGCAAGGCCAAGAGTCGCATGGATTTCGAAATGTTTCGCACTTAGAACCTAATAATAATAATAATAATAATAATTTTAATATATCCACACTTTTATATATACAATTATAATACATATTTTAGAATATTTTTTAATAAAATAGAAACTTGTAAATTATGTATAATGTACAAAAAAATTAAATAATTACCAACGTAATAGTCGGGACATTCGCAACTAAAGCTATCCTCTTCTTGTACACATTTTCCACCGTTCAAACACGATTCTGACTCGCAAATATTAGTTTCGATTTTGTAAAACGGTAGGCAATCATTTATACTTTTAGTTCCACGATTTTTCGTAGTGGTACCAGATGGACATGATAGACAGTGTGTTTGTCCAAATTCTGGTTGATAAAATCCAATCTCGCACATAAGGCAAGGTTCAAGAGCTAATCCTATATTTAGGTAACGTTTCTTTCGAGAATAAAATCCTGGCTTGCATAAATCTAAATGGAAACGATATACGAATATTTGTGTGAATAAATTTATACAATAAAAAAAATTATAATAAATTTGAATGGAAAATAATTTTTTTAACAAAAAGAAGAGAAAAGAAATATCTGTAAAAAAATGAAAGTAGATTAATTACTCACTTATACAATCTCGTAAGTATTTTGAGTGAATCTTTTTCGTCGAAGTATGTTTAGGACAACGTTTACATTTTAAAGATCCAGTCAAGTTTTGATATTCCCCAAAAGAGCACGATTGGCATCGCTTATTCGAGGAAGAGAAAAATGTACCCAATGGACATTTTACTAAAATTTAATAATAAACACTAGAAGAACGATTTCAATGATTTCCAACGTGAAGAAAATTCATTCATTAATTCATTGTATTCACCGCAATTGTGTTTCCTTAACACGCTTCCTGGATCACAAACTTCTTCGAAATTTTTAAAAATCACATGTAAATTTAACGCAAGTTTCGCAATTTCTTCGTTCGTTTTATTGTTTAACAAGTTTAACTTTCCAGATTTTGACAACGACTCGAGTTTTTCTTTCAATTTCTGTATGCCCTCTCGTGGATTGTCCAAATATTCGTCGATTATTTTTCCTACATTAAACGATATATTATGTTCAAAGATTATCAATGCGGAAATTTGCTTCAAATTTTTATCAAAAAATTTCTTTTCTAACGATACTTTTTATTATGATACTTAAAACATTACTTAAAAGACAACTCGCCTAAAAATTTGAATTTAATCTCAATTTTCTCTTTTTTCTTTCTCATTTTCGTTTTGTTCTTGATCTTGGCATCTCGTTCTGACTTTTTGTTAACATCGTCATAATTAAATTCTCTTCGTTTTCTTAACACATTTGAATAAACTGTACCCGATGATGGAATATCTCCCTCGCATTCAGGATCAAACGTAATGAGATTGCATTCGACATCGTTTCCACAAATGTCGAGTAAGATTGATCTTAAATCGGCAGTAATATATTCACTCAGCTAATTTAAATAACGATAAAAACTGATATTTTATACGATCAAAAAAAAAAAATATAATTGTGCTAATAAAGAATTATTACTTACTTCACGAAGGGTTGTTAAATTATCGCAAACAGTTCCATTTCCTTCTAATATAACACTTCCTTCTTGGGATACAGTTTTAGGAATTGTCGATTCTATGTGATGACAGCAAAAAAAATAAGAAGAAAAAAATAAAATAATATACATATATATATATATATTAGTTAAATAAATAAATTAATAATCATAATGGATAATCACATACCTGAACAATCAGGAATATAACTGTCTTCAAACCAATTTGACATACTTCTATTACATTTTAATAATAATATATCTTCCACAACGCTGAGATTCGATTCCTCAGTTGCCAATCCATATCCCTCGTTGCAAATTATTGAGCACTCATTGGTCTCGTTTATCGACGACGAATGACACTTTGACTGACCATTTAACACCTTTGGAATTTCTTCGCAGGCGTCTGGAAGAACAGAAAAAAATTATTCTTCTTCCTATTTTATTATTTTCCTATAATTTTGCACGTACATATAAATACAACATCAATTATTTAATATTGCTCGAATTATTTGCAAATAGTTGCATATAGTTTAAATTAATTGAATTTAATGTAATACCTTTTATGGTAACGTTTAGCACGCAAGATGCCTTATTCTCGTACTTGTCGATAGCATTGTACACCACTTGCGTTACACCGATTGGAAACATATTTTCACCAGGGAGATAATTTTGCTCTACTTGCACGGGTGTTTTGGAATTGTCGTGAAAACCAGGCTCGTCCCAACTTACGTTATTTATTCCAATCCCATTGTCCGTAAATAAAATCGGAGGATCTACGCAATTCTCGATCATTGGTGGCTCAGTATCTGAAGAAATCATGATATTTTATCTATAATATTCATATCACAATCGAATAAGAGATCTCGTTTTAATATGGGATACTCAACATACCAAGGACTTTAACTTTAAATTTACATTTTGCTTTATTTCCGGATGAATCTTGCGCCATGTACACTACTGTACGTACTCCAATTTTTACTCTCCAGGGAAAAGTAATGTATGGTTTGCTCCATAACGTGGGTGTTTTATCCACGTTGTCGGTCACATTTGGCGTTGTCCAATTTACATAAGCGTATTTCTTCCCTGAGACGTTTTCAACGATAACGTCGGATGGACAAGTTATCGAAGGTGGTGTTTTGTCTTGAAAAAAGGAGAAATATAATTGTAATTATGAATCAATATCAATGCAAGTATCATTTAAAAAAAATTTAATCAAATTAAGACAATGGATGAACGTATTTCATATTACCCACGCAACGATTAACGGTCCGACGTTGTGTCCAGACTCCAGAACGACCACCGCAATATCTGGAATGTGGACCCTCGAGCACGAAACCTTTCTTGCATGTTATAGTACAATTGGTTGAAAATGCCACCTTCTCTGGGCCAGAACAATTTTCGGGCAAAATTTGCCCATTTGTAACTTGCTTCAATGGTTCGCATTTTATTGCTACAGTGAGTGTAATACATAAATATACATAAATAAGAATACATATCAAACTTTCTTGATAAATCATAATTTTAATAGAATTATGAAATCTTAGTTTCTTAGGAATATTGAATTTGTGGATCTTGTTAAATCTTGAGAAATTTTGGGAATTTTAAAGGAGATTGAAACGTGAGATTTTAAGAATTCTGAAACATTGAGAACCGTGGATACTTTCTCTATATTTCTGTACAAGAAAGAATATACCTTTACACGTAGCCTTAAGACCATCCCATTGCGACAGAGGCAAGCAATTGCGGATTTTACTTCCGCGGAGTTGATAACCAGTTTCACATTTGAATTGGCAACGTGTGTCGATTGGATACGTAGTCGTGTCTCCTTTGATCAAGTGATGATCTTCATCGTTTTGACAACGTATCCGTCCATGTGCAGGGACTCGAAGTGCCGGGCAAGTCTTGGCTTTAAATTTAAACGTAATTAAAATATCTGTTCTATTTTTCGAGTAACCACGATAATTCAAAGAAAAGTAATTTTGAAGACTCACGCAAACATTTCGGCTCGTTTCCAGACCAATTACCGTCCTTTCCGCAAAGGCGGATACTGTCGCCTGTTAGATAGAAACCGATTCTGCATCTTATACCGCAAGCGGCGTGAATAACGTTACCGCACGCGCTTGCTTTCACCAAATATCCGTTTTCAGGAAGTCTCAACTTGGGGCATGTTACAACTGTGTGAAAAAAAATGAGAAAGATAAGTTATCAGTCTTTAAAATATAAAATAATTTTTTAAATATTAATTTGAACAATAAGATAAAAATTTTTAAAATAAGAACAATAAGAGATAAAAAATTCAAAGAACAAAAATATAAACTAAGCGCAGATACTATTTTAAAATCATAGAAATACTAAAATACCGATAATTCTATGAGATCTAATTATCTCGATGTAAAAGAAAAATTAAATTTTTTTATCATTGATATCTTAATTAATGTATATTTTAATCTTTATGAATATTAATGTTGTTAATTAAAAAAATAAAAATTGATATCATATAATATGTTGTGTATACAATATTAAGGAATATCAATATATAAAATCTAATTGCTTCGTTTTTGTTTTTAAAAAAAATACAATTTAGCATTCGATAATTTTATCATTTTCAACTTCATTGCAAACGAGCTAAATATTTTTTTATAATTTTTAAAGAATTTAACGTTTTGTTTAAGATACAAAAAGAAAACGATGGATCCGCGAAGCAATAAACCTTATGATTTTGTAGCTAGTTATAAAAATTTAACCGAAGAAGTGGAAAAAGTAAAACATTTACGAATGAAATGGTACCAGAATTACGAATGGTTATTGGATGAAAAACTGTACGTACATGGGAATAGTTTATTAAAGTTTTTCAATAATGATTCAATAAATTTTCATTAATGATCGATTTTATAGAAAACTAAAGAAAGAAATAGAAAAATTATGCGAAGAAAAGCAAATAATTATCGCCGCAGAACCATTCGTTCCAGAAGAGGGAAAAACATGTTTACCAGTTCCAATTACTACAAATGGCGAGGTATTGACAATTATATTTCAATATAATTTTCATTAAATTATAAAATTAGTAAGTAAACGAGGAAATTTCTTTTTATGATGGAAAGAAAAGGAATAATAATAGAACTAGAAAATAAATTATTATCCGTTAAAATAACTAATAAAATAAGTAATGCTTAATAGAAGAAAAAATTAGAAATATTTAATATTCATTTATAACTCTTTGTTGAACAAAATTATTTACACAAGTTTTGTAAATACATTTTTCTTTATTTCATCATGCATAAAAGGAACAACAAAATGTTCTCTATCTAATCTTTTATTGCTATTATAAAATATAATATCATAAAATATCATAATTTTTAATTTAATCATTGGTTTTCTATCAATAAATAAAATATTCTTTTAGTATGGCTGGCTTGTAGTGAAACCAAAATTCCAATTAGAAAAATATGGGACTTATATATCACAGTATCCTGATCCTCTTAAAGATGTAACGCCATTAACCAAAAATATGCCTACTCTTGGTGCGGGTATAGGATACTTTTGGTAAAATATAGAATTAATAAATGAAATAATGAATTTCTTAATAATTTTGAATTTTATTTTATAATTACCCTCGCACTTATTTCCGTCTGTGGTGAATCCGGAAGCACAAACGCAATGTTCGACTGAAGTTGCAGGTACTTTTATAGTCACGTGATTTACGTCAGGACACGATACGCACATTGACGTAAAATCACCGGAGATTTCTCCAGATGCGTACGTACCATTTGGGCAAGCTAAAAAAAAAAAAAAAAAATTAATTATGCATAATTATGATAATTTTATAAGTATTATGCAACTAGGGTAGTAAATTCTACTCTTAATACTTAGAATAGAATTCGAGATAATCGATTTAATAATGGTTCCTTCAGAAAACAATAATTCATCTTAAATAGGCAAATTTATTTTGATATTAATTAATTTTTTTTTAATATAAATATTTTTTTAAAAATAATATTAAACTTTATATAGATAATATTTATTTATTTTATAAACGATAAAAGAATTTATAATGATAATAAAATTTTTAATACATTGTTTATTGTTACAATATTATTGTTTGTATTTTTATTAATTAAGTGCATAAGATTTTATAGTTCTTAATTTTATATAAAATATAATAATTGTGTGTAATGGAAAAA
This sequence comes from Apis florea, assembly GCF_048593485.1. Taxonomy (NCBI): domain Eukaryota; kingdom Metazoa; phylum Arthropoda; class Insecta; order Hymenoptera; family Apidae; genus Apis; species Apis florea. The sequence goes on along the minus strand of NW_028256653.1, from coordinate 960,367 downwards.
TGATTCTTTATCTTATCTTATCATAAAATTTCTTGAAAAATGAGAAAAAATTAAAATTATTTTATATAAAAAAAATTATTTGATTGCGATCAATCTTATAACAACCATAGATTGAAGTATAATTAAAAGTTTATAAATTTGGATTATTTTAATTAAAACAAATTTATTATTAAACAAAATTTCTTTGAGTTTCATATGAAGAGATAGAAAATTGATTAGAAGTCAATAGAAAAATCCATGTTTTTAATAAACTCACGATGACAAGAATCTTTGAAACCGGAACCAAAATACCCTGTGGGGCAAATGCAAGCGTAATGACCGGTCACAGTACCGCAGGCGCAAGTCGCGAAATTATCGCAACACTTTTCGTTCCCGACATCACTGATATTCCTGCATAAAAGATTACAATTATCTGGAAACGTCACTGGTACGTACTTGCCCGTTTTTAAATCTGTAACAGCGGAAATGGTACGAAATTTATTTCATTTGCATAAATACATACGTATTTATATAAATAATCGAGTCATTTTCTTATTGTGATGGAAAAAAAAAAACAGTAAATTAATCTTTTAAAAGGAATTGACAATTATAAAGATTGATTTATTAAATATATTTCTATAAATATCTATTTAAATTATTTATACAATTCTTCATACGCTTACCACGATGTAAAGCTCGCCGTATCAAAGCCTCGAATTCCATGAAACTATCGAGAAAATAACTATACGTGTCTTTAGGAGAACTGGCTATGTCATGCAATTCATCGACGTTTCCTGTTCTTATTCCAAAAGTGAATATCGTTGCATCAGCACCTTTTAGAAGGTTCGCCGCAGGTCGTGGATCACCACCGTTGCTAAATCCATCGGTTATAAGAAACACTGCTTTTTTTGCATTCGATCGGGCTTTCTCGAGAATCCTCTAATAAAATTTTAAAGTTCAAATTAAAAATTCAAGATGTGGAAGATGTAGTTTGAATTTTATTTTAATGCAATTTTGAATTTAGTTGTTTTTATGTTATGTTTCTTTTATTTTTTAAATAAAAATAATAGTATAAATAATATGATTTATATTTTAATGTATAAATATTTATTTCATTTATTTTTTTACCTTTATTACTATAATATTACATTATTTCTTTATAATTCACATAGGATCTAATTTTTGAAGAAAAAATGAAATTTAAAACGCTTACATAAGCTTCTAAAAGCGCGCCACGCGTGTATGTTCCACCACCAGTGTAAGTAATGTTAGTTAATTGCTTATTCAACAAATAACACTTGTTATCATTTTCATTAGCGCGAGATATTTGATCGACATTGCGTCTGATGTGTCTTCTTCCACCAAACGTCACGATCGCGATTCGCGTCGCAGAAGGAATCACAGGAAAATCAGATAAAACATGTTTTACGAAACTCAATTCACTGTGGAAATTCTTTGATCCAACTGATCCTGAAGAATCAACCAAAAACACTAATTCCACCTAGGGAAAATTTCAAATTAAATTAAAAATAATCTTCATTGTGTGAAAATATAATAATAATATCATGAAAAAAAATGTTGAAATATTATTATTCAAGTCAATATTTAATATAATATTGAGAATTAATTAAATTTTTACTTATATATATATAATTTTTGATTAATAAAAATATACAAAATTTATTTATTTATTCTCAATTTGTAAAGATCAAAGCTTTATGAATTTAATGTTCTATTAAAAAGTATTACCTCATCAGTTTCGTTCCTTAAAAGATCGATGTGAGTTTTTAAAATACGCGATAAAGTGTCAGCTTTTTTCCTGAATTTATTCTCAACGTTCTCCAAGCTGGCATTTAATTTATGCCGATCTACGCTTCTTTTGTCAATGAAGCTACGAAGTGATGTCCATTCATTCTCTTCAGACACTTCGAAATACGTTTCTTTCAACTTATCGAGTCGGTTAATTCCATCGAAAAATGCAATCGTAGTCAATAAATATATCAACAGGCAAATTAACGTATACATTCTCGCGATTGAACTGATCATGTTTGCAATTAACGTTCATATAAAACTCGTCACGTAATGTAGGATTTATATTTGCCGATACTTTCGAGACATGTTTCACAAATATGTTTCAGTTCCAAAATATCAAATTTTTTTCACGTCAATAATATTTTAAACTTACTCTTAATTTTTCTGTACAGTCTTTTCCTTCGACGTTTGCACATATCATAAAAATATATTTTTTTCTTAATGTATTAAATGTTAATCGTAATGGCACGGGACTTATAACGAATGAAAATGCGTCAAATACAAAAAATTGTACGAAACACAATGGAAAAGTTGCTATTTTACATTTCGTTTTTATTATTAATTTTATTATTGACAAAATACACTGTATGAAAAGATCGAAAGATCGACTGTCGGTACTTTGAACTGTACTGCTACTGCTTCGAGGAATATCGTGTAAACTGTCTAAATCGTGTCCGAGCTTTGAAAAGTTGAGAACAAGGGACTCTCTGTTCAACTTGTACTATGCACACGTGTTCACACTCTCACATCTACCGATCTCGACTGATTTATTAACAAATTCAATTGAATTGACTCACATACCAGTTTCACACTGAAAATATTAATGTAAATAATGAAAAAATTAGAAAATAGATCACGATAGTGAATTAAATACTGAATACTGTGAATGCTATTGATTGCAATTTTATAAATTCGACACAAAGTTTCTCTGCTCTGTGAATAATTATAAATCATATTGTATTTTTTAAGTGCTTTACATTTTTTAACGTCGATCATTTTAATAATTTTCCTTTTAACAAAAATAATTGAATAGGCCAAAAAAATAGAAAGGGTAATTTAAAATAATTTCTTACGGAAGATAAGATATATTAGGTAAAAATATAAAACGTTTTCTTAATCAAGTTCAATAATTCATTTTCGTAATATACTAAATTTTTATAAATATATGAAAGTACTGCGGATACAATATACAATATACAATACAATATATAAAATTAATTAATAAATATTGTTAATAGATACAGAGGTGGACAAATGTTTTTATGTATCATTGTAAATTTAAATATTGAATAAAATTATCAGTCTGTTTTTTATACAAATCAGTGTCCATGTATCTATGATAATGTTTGAGGAAGGGTGTCATGTTTATGTCACGTGTAGGAGAAATGTTGAACAGTGGTACGCGGCAGCAGCATGTGAGGTCAGAAAAAGGCTTACAGTTTCCGTGTGACCCGCATACATATCGCATCAATGCTACGTAAATTAATTTTTCTGGCTAATAATATCGCGAGAAGCCACGCGCACACATCGACCGTCAATGATCGCACAATGATTTAGAATTCTCGGTATTTTCACATCTTAATTGTCACGATTTTTCACGATTTATCGGCCCCCATACTCGGATAACAAATCACATCTACCAAAGATCGGCGTGACGTGCCAAGTTTGACGATTGCCGGTTAACAATTTTACGTTGTTTACACGGATCTCAAAGTGTTACGAAATAATTATCGATATTTTGTTGCTCATGCAAACAAAATTTTATATTTAGCCGCCGATAGAACGATCATTTCTCCAACTGATTTTTGATTCGCTAACGATTCTATCGGAGAAAGTGAACGAAATTATGTCGATTTCGATTGTAATCACGATTGTAACAACGATGATAATAACGATGATGATAATAATTGGAAATTGCGGGATTTACGGGAAGGATTACGAAAGGATGCCGCGATTGCTCGATGTTTTTCGTCATTTCCGACAATCGAAGGAACCCCAAGAGAATCGAGGATATATCGAGCAATGCCGTGCCACGAATTTACGAAAAGATCAATTGGGGCATGTTAACGTGTTCGCGTTTTTGGATCCCTCGTGGAATTATAGTTATAGGCAAGCTGTCATGTAAGTCGTTAAAGTAATGATCAATATTTTTGATTTAGTAACAATTAAATATTTACATTTTTTATGTGGAACATAATTTATAAAATGCTACTTATTAATATTTACTTAACAAGTTTTAATCTAATAACTTTTGTTATTTTTATTTTTTTACGTTTCTATGAACTCAAATTACTTTAAATACTTATAAGAGAAAGAAAGAGAGAAATAATTAAAACAGATAAAAAATAATTTGATATTAGAATAGAAAATAATATTTTTTGATATGATATCTATAAAAAATCATTTGATACAAGGTTGGAATTATTAAAGAAGCAATTAGAAAAGTCTGGATTTTCAAATATTTTGCTCTTCATGGTTGCGCGGCCGTCAGATTTGCCGGAAGATGACACGGAGAATAGTATGGAGATAAAAGCGTGGTTGGAAATATCTAAAAATATACAGGAATCCGAACACTTTTTGAGCTTGGATAAAACGACATTTAGTGATGTTGCAAAAGAAAAGAAAGGCATTATTTTTCTTCAAGATACTTTCGAACTGGGTATTTGGAAAAGTTTTCGTGCTTCGAAAGATGAAGTAATAATTATTGATCGGTGAGCATTTAATCATTTAATTCAAATTGTTATTTGAATCGTGAAATATAATTAATTTACAAGTATAGTAAGTTTTATTATATTTAACACAATTTTATATAGAAAGAAAAGTCTATTTTTTCTCTTATAAAATAATTATATACTTTACTTTCTATTTATATGATATTTATGGTTTTATTAAAATGTGAATTGTTGTTATCACAGTTGCGGAAAAATAACTTATCAGATTATAGTACCTTGGAGTATACTATATTTTCCTTATGTTAAAGCAGCCATACTTTCTACATATAAAGATGATCCGTGTGGTCCTTGTTATGTAAGCAAAATTTAAACATATCTATCTCTATAATGTATATACATATTTTTAATTTAATTTTTAATTTAATTATATATAAATATATTTAAGAAAATCTTACATATTTGTTTATTGATGGATAGGAACAATCGTCAACAGTACGCGAGTCGACAGATTATAGAGATTATCTTTTAAAAAGTATAAATTCAGAAAAAACAAAAATAAAAAATCTTGATATACGACCAGAAGTATTTGCTGACGTAACTATGTCTGTCGAAGAATCAAAAAGAATTGAGAATGATAAATACACGGGCACCGTCATTCCTTTCAATACAAATAATTATAAAATTACAACTTATGATATCACAACTAAAGTGCCAATAATTAAAACTACAGAAATTTCAGAAAATATGAAAAAAAATGACAATGTAGGAAAAAACAATTTTTTAACAGATAAGAATATTGAAATAACTTCTGAAATATCGTATGAACAAAAACAAACTCAGATATCAACTACACATATAATATCAAACTTCGAAACGACAGAAGCCTATAAAGAAACACAAGATTGCAGTTTTTCAAATAAACATATAAATGGAAATAATCATTCGTATCCCATAACAAACGATTTAAATACTGATTTATCAAAACATCTTGAAGAACATCAAATTGAATCGGAAAATATATTAAAAGATACAAAAATAGAGAAACAAGAAGGTACTTTATTAAATATCAAATATTAATATATTGATTAAAAAATATTTTTTGCATATTAAAATATATAAATATGCAAAATTTATTTTTTTTAATAAATGTTTATTTTTCACTAAATAGTAAATAAAAGTACTAAATACAAAGAGTTACAAATTCAAAAAGACGAAAGTTTACCTTTACGTATCATATTGTACGCTCCGCATTTGCATGAAGAAAATGGAACATTCAAAAAATATACTCATTTAGTTTTGAAAACAGGAAGTTCTGATTATCATGATCATTTTAATAATAAGATTTCAACTTCTAATCAAAAGGTACAGTATGGATAATAAAATATATATAATAAATTTCTTCTAATGATACATTAGACTTTTTTTAATTTTAAAAACGATAAGCCAACAGTATTGAAAACGTCAGATTCAATGATGTTAGATGATAAAAAATTAACTGAATATATAAGTAGCGTAAATGAAAGTCCAGGAATATATGGAGAAATCGCAGATTATTGGCAAACTATTGACGACGATGAATTCAATAATAAAAATGAAAATATTGAATTTACAGATTATGATTATGTTACGGTAACTCGAAAATTTAATCTACATATATACTTTTTATTGATAGTTTTCATTTACAATTAATAAATTTTTTAAAAATATTCTAGGGAGAGGATACCGAAAATAATGTTAGTAATACTTTTGATAATGAAAGCACCTTATTAAGACCAAACAATATAATTGATTCAGATACGAATATTAAAAACAACGATGATTTAGATGATTTTATACAACGAAGATTAATCGAACATTACAATAAATTATTAACATGGATTTATTATATTCTTTAATAAGTCAATCACACTTACACAAATACTGCATAAATAATATATATACTGTACATGTCTATACAGATAACTACAGATAACTACATAATAATTATAAAGTAGAGACGAAACGAAGTTATTTATATCTTATAAAGAATTTTACGTATAAATATTTTTATGAAGACATAAAAGATATAGAATTATAAAATTTTTAAATTTTACTTATATATTATAAGTAAGATAAAAACATTCAAAAACATTATTTTTACAAAGATTTTTGTAACAGATCATTTAAGATAGACATATAATAATATTTTACATGGTATTTGATGTTAAGTACACTCATTTACAATTTCTTCTGATTCACTTACATCATCTGAATCTAAACTATTACTATTGCTTGTGGTAGTGGTACTCGAAGTGCTACTTTCTGAATCGGTTTCAGAATCGGTATCGCTGCTGTCGCTTGAACTCGATAATCTATATAAAACATAATTTATATATTCATTATTAAAAAAAAAGAAAAACTAGTAATTTCAGATGTTTTTTACTGTGCATATCATCCATGCGCAATGTGCAAGTATGACAATTTGTTACTGCTATATATCATTGATAATAAGTTAACAGTTCAACATTTATTGAACATATTTATGTGATTTACCAAAGGAAAGTGCATTTTAATTAGTGTATTACATTAGCATATTTCGGATAAAAATGTATATAATATGTACAAATATTTATATCATTTATTGAGAGATAAATGAAAAAGCTTTATTAGGGAATAAAATCATCAATATTCAAAGCAATTCGAATAAAATACTTACAAATACTTTAAAGAATGTTTGTCTTTAATGTAGTATATAGTCTTTGGCCTTTAAAATAAAATCATATAACATAGAGACATATAAAATTTTTCAATAAAGCCTTAAATTTACAAATAAAAGTTACAAGATATTTTGTATATTACACTTACTTATTTTCGTTATTGTCATTAACTGTTAATTCATCCATTTGATCCATTATTTCATGAATTGAATTCTCTATAATAAGATCTTCTTCTTGCACAGAATAAGCTGCTTGTTCTAATTCTGCTAAATCAAGTTGCATATCTTCTTTAGACGGTAAAAATATAATAAGAGATTCTAATGATTCTATCAAAGATTCATTAATTTGTTGTAACCAAATCAGATAATCTTTTATATAAAGTTGATTTAATATATATCGTGGTTCACATGAATTGTTAAATAAATTATGTATTTCACAAAAACGTTTTATGATATATTTTTTACCTACAAATTTAATAATTTAATGATATAAAATTAGACATAAAAAAGAAAAAATAATTTACATATCTATCTATACAAATCTATATTCATTTTTTACTTACCTAACTTAATTACTTTTCTTACATCTTCAAAAATTTTTATTGATAGTTTCCAATTTCTAAAAAGTGGATAACATATAGATCTTCTAAAACATGTTTTTATAACTTCTTCTGAATCAGAAAAATCCTAAAAATATGAATATATAAAATAATATATATAAAAAAATTAAGATTTTTTTTTTAATTTTACATACATCAAACCAAGATAAAGTAGAACTTAATTTATTAATAGTCCAACTACTTTCAACAGTATTTTCTCCCAATGTTGTTCTGTGATTGTAACAGCTAGCAAATAAAATATCCACTAAACTTAAAAGCAATTTGTGTGTTTCTTCATTATTTAATAAATATTCTTTATTTGGAAGTTCTTTTAATAGATCTACTTCAGTTTCATTGAAAGAAACATTCTCTTTCTTTAAAGTATCCCATTCTGTAATAAATGAGATATATGGTTCTATACAATCTGGTTGCATAAGATCTGCCAAATAATGTTCTTCATTAAAATCTGAAATTTCACGTTTTTCTCGTAATTTTTTTCTCTCAGATTGAGGTGTTGTATCTGGCATTGGAAGATCTATTATTTCCTTAATCCATGCTGACTAAAATTAAAAAAATAAATAAATATATATATATTTAATTCTTATTATTAAAAATACCTCAAAAGCAGCTAATGCTCCAGATATTTTATTTGCAAATCCATATTTAGGAGAAGTTGGCAAAAGAGATACAGTTTGTACATTATTCTGATGCATATACCATTCATCTCCATTAGTGTTTTCATCATTTGATATAAAATCAGATTCATTTGATATATCATTAATATCTTCAGAATTTGCTGATGGATTTCCAATTACTTCAATATTAGGTACAATTGTACCTTTCTTCTTTGGTGGAGCTAACAATGTACTTATCATATCTAAATTTTCAAAATATTCTCCTTTTATTACTTTTGTAAATTTTAAGGTGAAATCTCCTTTTTCACAATCATATGAACCAAATGATGAATCATTTTCTTCTATTTCACCTGGTAATTTTAATCTGAAATAAAAATATTTTATTAAAAAATATGTATAATTATTAAACATTAATACTAACCTTAAATAATATGGTGTGGAATAAAATCTAAAATCTGTTGCATCAACATAAACTTCTGTATCTTTAATATTGGCATATGGGGCATGAATAATTATTGCAACTTCTGTATCAGTTTGACTTATTTCAAATCGTGGAGTTAACCTATTTGCAATGCAATTACAAAATATATATTATTTAAAAATTTTTGTTTTTTGTTTACATAATAATGTTTTGCATATTTGTAAAATTATAAAATTAGACAATATTAATATAAATATAAAAATAAACATACATATTTATATTAATAAATGCTTTTTTATATATCACAGTTATTTATGTAGTATAAAAAACTTATATTTATAATTGCATTATGAGAATTAAATTGATTTTCTAAAGTTTTTATATAATTTCGTATAAAATCTTTTTTTATTGAAATTCTTTCAATTCACTCGTTATATTCATTGATGTTCCAAATAAACTCATATACACACTTTTAGATTGCTTTAGATATACACAGATAGTTTTAGATTGCTTTTACAAACGATAGTTACAAAATATCGATACATGTATCGAGAATCGAAAATCGAGAATCAGTCAAATAAATGTTTCAATATATACATATATATCTTATGTTAGAAATAGAGGAAAACATAACTTTATAGAATATGACGATATATATATATATTTACATATATATTAAATAAAAGAAGAAATAATAAGGAATGAATAAATTGAGATTGTTAATGAAGACTTAGATTTGATTAACAATTATGATATTGATATTGATAACTTAACAAAACAATACTTTTATATTAATTTTATGCTGTACATACACAAATACATAATTTGTAAATTTGTAAAAATTGTGAAAATAACATTATTATTTCTTGTATAGTGTTTTCGAGTCGTATTGATGCAACTTATTTTTTGTCTATGTAGGGAATTTTTTTGATTGTATATATGTTAAGTATTATGAATTGATAGACCATGTGACAAAAATTTTATAATCTATAACTTATTTATAAATAATTTATAAATAATTATATAGGTGAAATTTTTTAAAAAATATATAATATTAATATAATATAATTAGTGAAAAATAGATAGATTATTAAAATTCACCATTTTTTTTAAGAAAAATTATTGTATTGAAATATAGATGACATCTCTTTTTTAATAAAAAAATTTCTATGAAATTTAAAAAAAATAAATTTGGTTTTTGATAAAAATACATTTATCAAAATGGTACAACATAAACATCATACTCCACGTTTAACTCCAAAACATTTAGATCCAAAATGTTTAATGTTTTCTATGTTTACTGCAAATGATATAAGAAATTTAAGTGTTGCTAAAATAAGAACACCTTTATCATTTAATATTTTGGGGCATCCACTAAAAGGAGGTTTATATGATCCAGCATTAGGTAAATAATTCAACAAATATTATATATATAATAAAAAAAAAGAAAGAACTAATATATTAATATATATTTATTTTTGTTAATTTAGGTCCTCTTTTAGAAAGTTCAGATCCATGTGGAACATGTGGATGCAATGTATTCAAATGTCCAGGTCATTTTGGACATATAGAATTACCTATGCCAGTTATAAATCCATTATTTCATAAAGGATTATGTATGTTAATTAAATTAGCATGTTTAAATTGTTTTAATTTACAAATTCCATCTTATGTGAAATTATTACTCTCTGCAAAATTGAAATTACTTCAACAAGGATATCTCAGTGATCTTGAAAGTTTAGAACAAGAAGTAATGATTGTTGTTTTTAATTCAGATAATCCTTATGATGTTGATATACAATCTGTTCAAAATGTTATTGACAATTATATTGAAAATCTTTTTAATAAGCAAAGATTTAATCAGTCTTTTGTACAATACAATGAAACTGACATAAACACCAAAAATATTAATACACAATGGCATACTTGTGTTGAAAATGTTCTTAAACAATATACAACACCGAAAATTTGTGTATATTGTGAAGAACCCATATCAAAAATCACAACATTAAAAAATAAAATAATGACAACTAAAATATCTAATCTACCTAATGAAACAATGCAATCACGTGGTGTAATACATAAATTAGAAACTGTAATGATAATGCCAGATCAATCTAAAGATTATCTTAGAAAACTTTGGCAAAATGAAAAAAATTTTTTAAAGGTTATTATACCTTGCTTTGGAATGGTAGATATTGAATATCCAACTGATATATTTTTTTTTGAAGTAATACCAGTTCTACCACCTATAGTAAGACCAGTTAATTTTATTAATGGACAAATGATAGAACATCCACAATCTCAAGTTTATAAGAGTATCATTCAAGATTGTCTTGTACTTCGAAATATCATTCAAACAATTCAAGATGGTGATACAGAACAATTACCAGAAGAGGGAAAAGTTGTTTATGATCACATAAAAGGTAATACAGCAATTGAAAAATTGCATAATGCTTGGCAAAATTTGCAAGTAAATGTAGATCATTTAATGGATCGTGACATGAATAGAACTGCAGATTCTGCAAATTGTCAGGGACTAAAACAAGTTATAGAAAAAAAAGAGGGAATTATTAGAATGCATATGATGGGTAAAAGAGTTAATTTTGCTGCTCGGTCAGTTATTACTCCAGATCCTAATTTGAACATAGATGAAATTGGTATTCCTGAAGCTTTTGCATTGAAATTAACATATCCAACACCAGTTACACCTTGGAATGTTGTACAATTAAGACAATTAGTTTTGAATGGCCCGAATATTCATCCTGGAGCAGTAATGATTGAAAATGAAGATGGAAGTATACAACGTATTTCTACTTCAGATGCTATTCAAAGAGAGGCTATTGCAAAACGTCTTTTAACAACAAGTGATAAAGCAAATAAATTTTTTAAAGGCATTAAAATTGTACATAGACATTTACAAAATGGAGATATTCTATTATTAAATCGTCAACCAACTTTGCATAAACCTAGTATTATGGCTCATAAAGCACGTATTTTAAAGGGAGAAAAAACATTACGTTTACATTATGCTAATTGTAAAAGTTATAATGCAGATTTTGATGGTGATGAGATCAATGCTCATCATCCTCAAAATGAACTAGCCAGAAGTGAAGGTTACAATATAGCAAATGTATCTAATCAATATCTTGTACCTAAAGATGGTACTCCATTAAGTGGCCTTATTCAAGATCATATAATTTCTGGTGTCCGTTTAACAGTAAGAGGAACATTTTTTTCACGCGAAGATTATATGCAACTAGTTTATGCTGCTTTATCTACAATACAGGATAATATAATTCTTCTTCCTCCTAGTATTATAAAACCAATAGCTTTATGGTCTGGTAAACAAATTATATCAACTGTTATCATTAATATTATTCCACCAAATCAAGCACGTATTAATTTAACAGCAAGTGCCAAGATCAATGTAAAACAATGGCAAATTGAAAAAACAAGACATTGGAAATGTGGTACTGAATTTTCAAATCCCAATACAATGTCAGAAGCTGAAGTAATAATACGAAATGGAGAACTATTATGTGGTGTACTTGATAAAACACATTATGGTGCAACTCCATTTGGTCTTGTACATTGCATTTTTGAATTATATGGAGGAACATGTTCTGCAAAATTATTAAGTGCATTTGGTAAATTATTTCAAGCAGCTTTACAAAGAAATGGATTTACACTTGGCATTGAAGATATTTTATTATTAAAAAAAGCAGATAAGAAACGCAAAGAAATTATTTCTAATTGTAGGAAAATTGGTGAAAATATTCAAAAATCGGTGTTGGAATTACCTAATGATACACCTATGGATATAGTTACATCTAAAATGGAAGAATCTTATTGGAATGATCCTAAATTTCGCACTCAAGTCGATCGAAAATACAAAAGTGCATTAGATATTTATACTAACGATATAAATAAAATATGTTTACCAGCTGGTCTTTTGAAAAAATTTCCAGATAATAATTTACAATTAATGGTTCAATCTGGTGCAAAAGGTTCCACTGTAAATACTATGCAAATATCTTGTTTACTTGGACAAATTGAATTAGAAGGGAAAAGACCACCTTTAATGATTAGTGGAAAAAGTCTTCCAAGTTTTCCTGCATATGATCCAACACCAAGAGCAGGTGGTTTTATTGATGGTAGATTTATGACAGGAATTAAACCTCAAGAATTTTTTTTTCATTGCATGGCTGGTCGTGAAGGTCTCATTGATACTGCTGTGAAAACTAGTAGATCAGGATATTTACAAAGATGTCTTATTAAACATCTTGAAGGATTAGTTATTAATTATGATTCAACAGTACGAGATTCAGATGGTAGTTTAGTACAGATTTATTATGGAGAAGATGGACTAGATATACCAGGTTCACGATTTTTAAAAAAAGAACAATTAAATTTCTTGATAGATAATAAAAATGCGATTATAAATGAAGAAATGATAAAAAATTTAAAAGAAGATTCAGATACAGATAAAATTTTAAAATTGGTAAAAAAAATTAAAAAATGGGAAAATAAAAACGGAAATGCATTACAAAAGAAAAGAATTAGTCCATTTACAAGATTTTCAATGGAAAATATGAATATTAAGAATTCAAAATATAAAGAAATTGATAAACAAAGTGGGAGAAGCAAAGCTGCTGTTTCATATATGAGAAAATGGATAAGAACTACTGAAGAGGATAAAAAATGGATATACAATGAATGTATTAAATGTCCTGATCCAGTAATGTCAAAATATAGACAAGATATAGACTTTGGTGTACTTTCTGAACGATTAGAAAATTTAATAGATGAATATTTAACTAATAAATCTAAAAATTTTATTATAAGGAAGAAAGATTTAAGAGATCTTTTATCTATGAAAGTAATGAAAGTTGTGTGTCCACCTGGTGAACCAGTAGGTTTATTAGCAGCACAATCAATAGGAGAGCCATCAACACAAATGACTTTGAATACTTTCCATTTCGCTGGTCGTGGAGAAATGAATGTTACTTTGGGTATACCTAGATTACGAGAAATATTAATGATGGCATCGAAAAATATTAAAACACCTAGCATGGAAATACCATTTCGAAAAGATTTAAAAAATATAATAAAATGCTCAAATAAATTAAAATTAAAGTTAACCAAATGCATTTTATCAAATGTTTTAGATAATATTATTGTTACTAGAAAAATGGAGCAATGGCCTAAAAGACAATTAGTATATACTATAACTATTAATTATCTTCCACATAAATCTTATAAAGGAGAATTTTGTGTTCAACCACATGAAGTATTAAAAAAAACTGAAGAAGTATTTTTCAAAGAAATATTTAAAGAAATTAAAAAAGTTGCTAAAATAACAGGTGCTTTATTACATGTTGAAGAAGAAAAAAAATCTCTATATGAAGATGATGTTTTATTAGATCAAATAGAACCTGATCAAGGAACAGAATCTATATTGAAACCACAAACAAATTTAGGAGAAATGCATGAATCTTCTGATGAAGAAGCAGCAGCAGAGGATGCAGATGCAACTTTAATACGAACAATTTCACGTCATAGAGAAAATCAAGAATATGAAGATCCAGAAGAAGAGGAAATGGAAGACATAAATGAAAAAGAAGATGATATTATAGAAAACGAAACAGAAAAATTAAGAATTGAAGTCCCAGAACAAAATGAAGATCAAGATGATGACATAGAAAATGAGAAATCAGAATGTATTACAAATGAAATATATAATATACAAAGAAAGAAGAATATTAGAAATATGTATGTTCATGCATTAGAATATGATTATGATGAGGAAAAATTTACATGGTGTAAATTAACATTTTGGGTAAATAAGAAATTATATATTATATATATATTTATATTATTTAAATTTAATCCAATCTATAAATATATTTTCTTAAATTATAATATAAATAATTATATTAATATTTATAATAATAATAACTTTTCAGTTACCTCTTAAAATGTTAAAATTAGATTTACCAACAATAATTAAAAATGTTGCAAATAGAGTTATTTTATGGGAAGTACCTTGTATAAAACGTGCTTTTACATTTCAAAGTAATAATGGAGAAACAATTCTTAAAACTGATGGTATTAATATCATAGTAAGTAAAAAATTTTTATATTAATCATAATTTTATATATTATATATTATTTTTACTTATATATTTTTTTTTAATATAGGAAATGTTTAAATATGATAAATCTTTAAATTTGAACCAATTATATTCTAATGATATTTATAGTATTTCTCAAACATATGGTATTGAAGCTGCTAACAGAGTTATTATAAAAGAAGTGAGAGATGTATTCAAGATGTATGGAATTACAGTTGATTCTAGACATCTGTCTTTAATTGCAGATTATATGACTTTTGATGGTAGATTTCAACCTCTTAGTCGTAAAGGAATGGAAGAAGCAGCATCTCCTTTACAACAAATGAGTTTTGAAAGTTCACTTAATTTCTTAAAAAATGCAGCTTTACAAGGTAAAAAAAAAAAATAAATTGTTGAAATTATTTACTAATTAGAAAATTACGTATTTCATACTTTTTATTTATAGGAAAACGAGATAATTTGGAATCTCCTTCTAGTCGATTAATGTTAGGTCAACCTTGCAAATCTGGTACTGGAATATGTTCATTATTAGTGAAAATACATAAACAAGAGAACGGTGCAATTGTATAAATGTATTAAATATCAATAATCCTATATTTAATAATGTACTAGTTATAATTATATGCAATTATATAAATATATAAATAAATTTAATAATTAATTTTTTACATTATTAGATAATAAGATAAAAAATATTGATGCATATTTTTATAAGCTGATTATATTTTATTTTGCAAACAAAATATGTATAATAAAATTGACAATGTATTAATAGAAATTTATATATTTTTTTACCTTTATTTTGCAAATAATAAATGGCTTTATTTTTAATAAGTAAGAGAGGTAAGAGTATAAGAGTATAAGAAGTTTTTGCTAATCATTTTTGTTGATTAATATTAATTAATAGATAATTCTGTTTAAAAATATTTTTATTATTAAAATTATTTATTTATTTGTGCTTCTGAATTGTGCTTTTAAGTTTATCATAATTAGCACCAGAAAAGTTTTCCAGCTAAAACATAAAATTGTATTGAATTATTAATTCTTAATTATTTTCTTTCTTGTATGAAATTTATATTAATTTAAAATGATACATACCACTTTGCTGTTTTTGATGAAAACAAAGGTAGGCATACTGGTAATTTCGTATTCACCAGCAATATCTTCGCATTCATCTACATCAACTTTCAAAAAAATAACATCTTCTATTTCCTATTATAAAAAGATATAAAAATTAACTATAAAAATTATTTAATAAAAATCTTTTTATATAAAATAAAATACTATCTAACCATTGATAACTCTTCTACTTTAGGTCCAATCATTTTGCATGGACCACACCACATAGCAAAGAAATCAATTACAACCAATTGGTCTCCAGCTTTTTCAAGCTGATTTTTTAAATCACTCTGTAAAGATAATATAAGTAAATATTAATATTATTAATTATATAATATTCATGTTAATATAAATATTAAATATTGATTAAATTTTTAAATACCATTACGTTTTAGTATATTTTATTATCATAATTGATGAAAATAGTTAAATATAATAAATTATACTGTTATATATATAATGATTTTATATCAGTTTTATATTTGTCCTAAATATAGTTATCTACTTCTGGTTATCATTTATTTGATATAAGTAAAGTAAAAAAACAGATATTTTATAATAAAAGTATATATTATTAAAATTATAAAAATATAAACTAAATTATTTAGAATAAGAAAAATATAAAAATATATTTTTTATATACTTTTTATTAATTCACGATTTTTTAAACTTATTATAAATTTTTCTCAAAAATATACAAGTTAATAAAAAAATAATATTTATTTAATATGACTCTATATGAAATAATTTATAACAATCAATTAAATAATTTAAAATTAATAAACAAATTAATGTCATGTTAAATTGTCCCGCCCATAAAATTTATCTATCATGGAAGCATGCTTGAATCGCATACCTTATAGATACAATGAATTCAATATTACAAACTATATTATGTGATAATTGGAATTGTTTGTGATTGACGTAATATTAAATGAACACTATGCTCTAAAATATTTATCACGTATATGTATTTTATATATTTAAAATAAATAAATGAATATCGAAATAATTCTATGATTGCAAGTACTTCACGCAATAGTTCATGCTTCGGATCGAAATTTTTTCGTCATATTATAAGGAAACTTCGTTACTGAACTAAGCAAGATGAAATCGATTATTTCAAGGTCAATTATTTCATAAATATGATAAATTTAAATAAATTCCATTATAAACTAAAAATATAATTTTAACTCTTTTTTTATTTAAAAAATTAATATGACTATTCAACATATATGAATCAAATATGTATGTGTATTTCTTTTATTTATAAATACAATGAAACTTTATAATAAATATATTATTAATTACTTACGGCATTCTTAATTTGGTAAACCATTTTTATTTATTTTAGGAATTACGTTCTAAGCTTGTCCACAAGTACTACCAACAATTTCGATGCTTCGTTAACGACTGAGCGCTGTGCTCTGAATCCTCAGTAGTTCTATTCTTCCTTCTCTGACTTACGCTTTACGTAGTGAACGTGTTCTCCTTCACGTTTACTTTCTTTCTCTTTCTTAAATTTGGGTTCCATAGAATGATGTCACTCGATGCAAGTATGGCGAAGGTAAAGTGAGGTGTATATTTCGCGGTTCATCGAAAAACTCAAAGATCATTTCCGAATATTTCCGAATGCTTAAATTGTATTGTACTTCCTAATTACGACTTATATCATAATGACATAGTGTACACAATTTCGAAGAATATTAGTTTTCATGTATGTATATTCATTTTTTACAGTTATAGATATATATATATACAAAATTGCAAAATATTACGCAATTAAATATATTTTTTATATTTTTTATTCTGTTAAACATTTGTCTTATTGAGATACAATATTTATCATTAAATAATTTTTTTTATTAACGATAAGATATTACATATATTTCGACATTGTAGAATAATATTTACGTAATAAATAATTAATTTAATATTTTGTAGATTATAAAAAAAAATCTTTAAAATTAAAATACTTTATTTAAAGATATATAAAGATATATTTTATATTTTCATAATTTTGAAACATTATAAAACATTGATCACATTCATAGAATGAACAGTATTAGAAAGCTTTCTCAGTAATATTCTTATAAACAAGTAACCTTAGCTATTATATATTATAGTACATAGAATACTGTCTCAAAGAAATCGATTAATACATTTACATACATTAGTTTTTATTATTCTCTTAGACTAACTATATAAAATATTTGTAATGTAACATTAAAACAATAAAAAATGAAAAAAATAATAATTTCATTTTTATCAAATATTATTTTTAAAATGAATGACATAATATATGAATTATTAAAAATGACATAACACACAAATATACCAGATGATTTCATTTATAAAAAGCAGTAATATTCAAATGCACTTAATTCCTTTCGAAATATTATGTTTAAAATTCATGTATTTGTTCATAAAAATCTGTATTTTTAGCAAATCTATAATAGCAAGCGATAATATCTGAATGACACTGCAAGAATTGATCAAGATTATCAAGATTAATTTCCTTTTATATATATATATTAGATTATATGATATATTTCCCAATTCACATGTGTTCTCAACATTTTTTTATTTAAATAATGTAATATAATAATGTTTAATAAAATTTATTAAATATTTATCAAAAAATATAAATTTATTTAATTTTTTAATACAAACAATATATTAAAACAAATTCGTTAAATATTATTTTAAATTGAATTTAATTACGAAAATTTATTTTCAAATAATATTTTCAATAAAAAATTCTGTTATACTGTTTATACATAATTTAATATAGGATGTATAATTACATTCTATTATAAAGTATTTTTAAATTAAAATAAAAAGTAGATACGAAAAATAGATATTGAAAAAAAATTATAAAATTATTTATTGATAAATAAATAAATAATATTAATAATTGTGATTTTGACTTTACTATTCAAAGTTTGAATTGTATTGATTAAAGATTTATATACAATACTATAGCAAGTTCTGTATAATGTATATTTTACATAACAATATATAATTTAAAGATAAGCTTGTTATCACGATATTAAAAGTAAAGTTTATAATGGATTATTTAAGAATTTAAATATATTTAAATAAATATAATAGTTAAAAAAATAATATAAATTATTATTTAATATATATTAATATAAATCAATTAAACATGTTTTTTTGTTCATAATAATGTATATAAAGCATTATTATTATTTTTGTGACTGTAATAACTATTATGAAATATATAAATAATTTATTCAAAAATAATGTATAATAATAATAAACTTAATAATATTAATTTTTTTAGTTGAAAAATTATAAATTATATTTCGATAATTTTTTATTTATTTAATATGCAAATATATTGTTATAATGTTGAATTAAATATTTTATAAAAAATATAAGTATATAGAACTATATAGAAGTATATTCTATAAAAACAAATACCAGTATAAATACCATGTGATGTAAGTACTTTATTAAGCTTTATCAAGTTTCATTATCACTTTAGTATATTATGTTATCGATTTAGTCGTGGATTTAGTCTAGAATTAGATTATAATATCAAGCAATTAAAAAATATGAATGCAAAATTATGTAATTATGTGCTTTTATATCAGAGATATATGATATTACAGAATAAATTTACAAATAAGATACAAACTTGAGAGATTGTAAAATATAATTTAAATTTGAAATAGAGTACTTTTTATTTTTATTTATTTTTTGATAAAAGGTGTACAGAATGTGGATGTACACGTGACATATAATTTTTTTTCATATTTTTTGCAATATTATCAAATATAGAAATAATAAAAAATATTAAAAGAATAATATAAGGAAAATGATAAAACATAAAATCACATAAAGATCATCATTGATAAGAAATATAATAAATAAGTTTAAAACTTACATCTTGTACCTCAACTTGTGTCCAATGTTCTGAAATATCAATCGAGTAAAAAATTAGAATGTTTCGTGTGCCCTCTATAGTTTACAACTTAAAATAAAGTAGTGAATGCAGAAATTATATTTAATCACTAAAGTTGGCAGAGTCAAGAATTTAGAGTCAATTAACATTTTAAAAAATAAATTCTTTAATATATTCTTTCATAAAATTCATTAAAATGCTTTATATGTATTAAATTATATTTTACGAATAATATAATTAATAATCACATATTGGCGTGATAAATACATATATTTTGCAAATATAAATAAAATCAAAATGTGGAAAAAGGACAGCGATAGAATAAAAATTACTAAATCAACGCCATCTTTCGAGTGCCGCAAATGAAACAAAATAGACAAAGAGAATATATCATAGAAAAAAGGATAGAAATACAAATAGTGTAAGAATTAACTATCAGTGTCATCTTTTAAATATCACAGACATCTCTTCAAAGATAAGATAAAGTAGAATAAGAATTGAGAATCAGCGCCATTTCTTAAGTATTTTTAAAAAGATGTTTATAGTATTTGAAAGATGGCGCTAATATTATATTGTTTGTGCTGCCATCGAAATGAAATTCAATCGATATTATCAAATATGATATTACCATCATATTAAACACATATGAATGAATGTTAACATCCTGAAAGGGGCAATAAAAAGAAATGTTAATACAATTATTACAATATATATGTAATATTGTAATAATCATGATTATTATTAATTTGAAGTAATTTATATATATAATAGCATGATTTTTATAGCTTAGTTTATAGTTTAACTTTTTATGATAATACAATATTTTAAATGATTGTTTTTAATATTTTAAGCGATGTTTGCTTTTTAAATTAACACTTTGAAATAATCTTATTGTAATAATAATTATTGTTATTAACATCGATATAATTAGGATTATCAAGGTTTTTGAGCTTCTAATCGTCACAGTTGATATGATGGATTACATCGACAAGCGCGCAGGCTCGAGGAGGGCGCGAATGTCTCGATCAGAAAGGCGAGACACGACGGGATAAAACGGAACGAAACGGAGTTGCTAAATATAATACGCGAAGGTACGCGATTCTCTTACGGCTGGGGACTGCAAGATGGTCTTCAACATTCAAAAGCACAAACATTGTCCTCGATAGTGATTTTATTGTTATTGTTGTTTT
Source organism: Apis florea (assembly GCF_048593485.1). Lineage (NCBI taxonomy): Eukaryota > Metazoa > Arthropoda > Insecta > Hymenoptera > Apidae > Apis > Apis florea. The sequence continues at coordinate 939,177 of NW_028256653.1, read as the reverse complement.
ATTGGTAGGTTCTTTACAACGGAAATCGCAACATAGAAAAGTGAATAGTTGTGATGAAACGAATAAATTAAGATACAATTTGTTTTAAAGAAAATCTTTTATTAGTTTCGTGATTTTTTAGGGGTTAAGCTTCCTTGAGAACGGTTCTTATACCTATGTGTTTTAGGTTTTCTGCCGATGTCGTCTTTGTCACGTGATAACCAACTGAATTATAGGTAAGCTATTGTTTCGAATAAATTATAATTTTTATCAATATTAGGTAATGTAAAATTAATCGTTATCTTAATACTGACATTTTAAATGATCTACATTATCTCATTATGGCAAATATGATCATACCTGATGTAAAATATGTGTGATAGAATAATAATTTTTTTTCTTTTTTAAACTTAACTGCAATCATTGCTAAATATTTAAACAATATTTCGTTGAAATTTATATATTCATTTTTTGTCTTTTTGTTTTTTTAATTATTGTATTATTAATAATACAATTAATAATAATAATATAACTATTATAAAAAGTTCTTTGAGATTTATTTATAATTAATATTAGAATTTATTCGTAATAATAATTTATTTACAAAACAAATATAAGCCTTATGTGTACATAAATGTTTATTTTATAATTAGTATATTCGTTTTAAATCAAATTAGCGCAAAATCGACAATTCTGTTATTTGTTCCTTTTATTCAAAAATATAAATGAATTAATATATTGTTTGAATATATTATACAATCAATTGCATCTTGTTTTAATAGATTTTTTCATACATTCTTGTTTACTAGGTATATTTATATGCGCATAAAAGCGATAATTGAGAAGTGCGCACATATTTTTCAATTTCTTCAATTCATCAAAAATCTCTGAATACTTGTTCTTATTCATTCTTATAACATATATATATTTCATAAAATTATTCAATTATAATTAATAAATATCTAATATCGCATTTATATACATACATTCAGTCATATAATAATATAACCATAATCATAAATTTTTTCTTGGTGATCTAACCTGATCTAACGCATCGTTGAGATATGACGTAATAACGAATTGTCCATTTGGATAACGCGGGAACGAAACAATGACGAATCCCAAGAATCATTTATACAGCCCTTTTCAACGATCCTGTTTAATGGATTAGGGGAGAAAATCGCAGCTTGGCCAAACGCGTAGTTCATAGAATTTTTCGATCAATAGTCGTCGTCGTACTTACAATCAGCTTACAGTTCGTAAATATGACGACCGTTTGGATTGCGTTTTGTTCGAACGTATTATATGACATATACTAACCTGTGTGCAACTCGTATGCCATTCTCATGAATACATCCATAAGATCGTATTTCAGCAGAGAACGTTCAGTCATAATTTCGCTCATTAAATGCAGTCGGGCAAAAACTTGAGCAAATAATAATGCCACGTGGCTATTTTTTTGTTTCCAATCTTCTTACATAACTATTTTAATCCGGTCTTAATACAGATATTCAATAAGAAAAAAGTTCAAATAGAGGTAAGATCGTGAAAAATAAAATTATAAAAAAAGAAAATTATGGATTATTGAATAGTGAAATATTGAATCGAAACAAATAAAGTTTCTGATGAGCAAAACCAGTGTTTTGATATATTTTTTTTTTTTAACAAATTTAATGAACTAACTCTGATATAAATTCGCTTACTTTGGTGTTCAAAATAATCGACATGACAAAGCAATTAGATTTTTCTATATTTGTCCAGAGATGAATATCCAGAAGCCTGAGGGTCTTCTATCTGTGGTTTTACCAACTGAACTTGCGTCTTCACCGAGTTCGCGACAACTCATTATAAATCAAGACCAACAGGTGTGTTCGATATAAATAACGTAGCTTTTGTCTTTCATTCTTTTGTTTTTTTTGTATTTTATTCATACATTTTATTCATACATTTAATAGCATATGATGTTAACATCCTAACAGCTTTCAAAATTTTTTTAATATATCATCATATAAATCATGAGATATAAACTTTTTTTATTGCTATAATTATATTAATATTATATTATAACTAATTTATAAATATAATACTTTACTTACATTAATCTTGATCAGATAAAATAATTCAAATGCTTTTTTTAAAATTATATATGTTTTTCTAAAACTTTATAATATATAACATAAATTTATAAATTAATAATTTATTATGTCTTTTTATTTTCTTTTATAAAAGATATGTTTAGATATTGACATTGATTTCAGATAAGCGATAGAAATGATAAGCAGATAATATTGAGTTATAATATTAGTTATTTTAAATTGAGTTAAAAAATATATACAATTGAATATAATTTATAAATAATTATATATAAAATATTTTTCATTTAATAATAATTCGGATTTATAAAATTCAAATTTTTATTTACATAAAAATAAGCAAACGTATCATTTATTTATTAATAAAGAATAAATTTGAATAAATGAATAAATTCTGCTTTAATATTAATTAAATTATACTGAAGATTATAAAAATGATGAATAATGAAATTTAAAATATTTTTACTAATTTGTTGTTTAATTTTTAATATAGTGCATATAATTTTTATAGCATGGATAATTTCAATCTTTCTGTGTAAAATATTAAATATTTATGTAAATATTATAAGCTCATTTCTTCAGATGATTCTCAAGATCATTTATTTATGTTTCTCAATCTAATGTCAATCTAATTTAAAAGATATAAACATATATATACAATTGAATAACATGAAATTTAATTAAATTATGAAGGCAATTAAGATTAATTAAATATGAAAATTAAAGTTCAGATATTATATATTATAAATATAATAAAATGATAAAAAATGAAAAAAATATTGTCTTTAAATTATGAACTATAAACTACAAATAATACCAAACAAAATAAATAATAGATAACATAACAGATAAAAAATAGCATTAACAAGTATCATTGTTTTATTATATTATTATTATTATCATCATATTTATTTAATACTTATTTAATACAATCTAATCAATCTAAAAAGAAATATTAACAAAATCATTATCACAGAATACATAAATATTAAAAAAATTATTTATCAATAGATATTTAATGTCTTATAATTTATTAAATACAAATTTAAAACTGCTATTTAAACTTATGTATAATTTATCGTACTTATTCTATTCTTTCGATTATATATCCAATATAATTACTTTTATTGCTCTGGTTTCGTATATTAAATTAAATATTTATAATATTTATTTTGTTGTTTTATTTTTCAAAAAAGAATACATACATATATTTTAAAATGAAGAAAATCCGAAGAAAAAAAAAATTTCCTCGAATAACGATATAATGCAAATTGGATACGTCGTTTGCTAGGATGAAGAGGCGTCGGATTGTCCACTTTTAACTCCTAGTCCGCCGATCACTCAAGTGAACAATGCTTTGGAATCAAGCGCGATCTTCGTCTCTCTGGAAGGAAATCCCGTGGAATCGATTCCACCGCCAACACTTGAAAACATTAATAAAGAGGACGGCCTTAATGAGTTCATGAACATAGTGAACAGCTCAAGCAGAACGCTGAATGATGGTAGGTTTCCTTCAATATAGTTGGTATATTTTAAATTAATCATATGCATTTTTAACATATTGTTTTTTTAAGATTTTGTCTTTCTTGTTGTATTACAATTCTATATCTTAAATATGATGTTTTTAATCTTATGTTTTTTTAAGGAATTGTTAAGTATCGTTTTGTTTATTTATATATATTAATAATTTTTTATTTTTATTTTTTAATGTTAAATTATTTAACTTTTTTTTTAAATGTACTTTGGAAATGTATTATATATGGTATAAAAATCTAATCATATAAATATATAATATTATATAAAAAATGAGAATTTACAAAACAATATTTTATTTATTTAAAATTTTCTGATAAATTAATATTAATTTATAAGAAATTTGAACAATGATTTTAAGCAATATTACAAAGGATTTGTAATAAAATATACTGATTAAATAAATTTCTATCTTCTTCATATTCTATCATATTTCATACGAATTAAAATTCATATATAATCATTTCATGAGTCATAACTTTTGTGTACAAGAAGAATACGAAGAGTTAGTTTATTCAGTATCAGAGTCTAAAGACTAAAAATACTATAATAAGAATTACCGTAAGAATGAATGGTCAAAATAATTACATTCAAGGATTTAGAATGATAATAAATGAAAATTAAAATAAATTGATGAATTTATGAAATGTCATGAATAATGAATGAATTCTTAAATGTCATGATTTAAGAAATTTTATATTATTTTGTATTTAAAAAGAATATACATTTTTTATATCTATAAAAAATTACTAATATGTATTGTTTATTCTAAATTAAAATAATTCTATATAAGAGATTATGATATTATTCATATGTTTTGAATAATTTATATCTATGTAAGAAATTAAAATTAACTTTCAAATTAATATATTCTAATTAAAATTATTAAAATTGAAAAATTAATTTTCTAAGTTTTATTTTAAAATTGAAACTTATTTTTAATATTTCAAATAAAAAAGAAAAATGAAATCAATATATTTTGTTTTAAAAAATTGTTTAAAAAATGATTATACACGAAGTGATAATGTGAATGATAACTATTTTTGATTATAAATTTTCGTTAAAAAAATTCACGATATGTGTATCTTTCTCAAGTAAAATGTTTAATTTAGATGTTCTTACAAATGTATGTAACTATTTTATATGCAGTTTCAAATTTTATTAATTTTATGAATTTAATTTATTTTTCTTCTTCAATAATTAAAATAATATAATTAAATGTATATTCAATTTGATTAAAAATAAAAATCTAATTGATTCTTTTTGTTGATTTAAAAAAAATTAATAGATACATTGATTTTCAATTTTTATCGATATTAAATATACATATAATAAATATTGAATTTTTCAAAAGATTATTTATCTTTACTATTTAGAAAGAAAAAATTTTTTATCAAATCTGATATCATGATTGATATTTAAATTAATTTTTTTTTTTATTTCTATGAGATAAAAGTTAAAACATTATTATCAATTGCATAGCAATGAGTATCTAATTACAATTATTGATAAATTTTTGCATTTTTTAAAGATAAATACCTATTAATAAATTAATAATGCATTAAAAACGATTTCTTCTTTATACAATATAAATTCTATATGATTAAAACATTAAAATTTTTAGATAGATGGTGCTAATTTGAGATGGCCAGAAGCGTAATAATAAGAATTACGAGTTGCACATCAGCAAACTAAAATTCACCACTGTTCCTCCTCCAATTAAAAATAATAATATTTAACTCTGTGCACGCAATAAAACAACACAAATTCACACTCCTTTTCATCAAGTGGCGCGAATCGTGTAGTACTTCAATCATCATCAACTCTTACATAATGGCGTCGCGTTAATATGCACGGCACTTAAACGATAAAATGCTTTAATGGGTTTTGGCTTCAATTGGAGTGACGAATTTTATTGATCTTAACGATGTCTCGATTCTCGAAGCGTGTCTCGTGCTCAGAGTAAAATGAATGCTTATTGTTGATGGATTGATAGACTCGAACAATTGTGGAACAAGTGCAAAGACAAAAGCTTTTTAATTTTGATACACGATTCAAACAATTGCACGCATTGAAAAACACGTACACTATTTTATTTGATCGTTAATTAATTGCAGAACCAAGTTCACGGGATCCAATGGTGGAATCGACGACCAGTGGAAGCAGCAGCGACACAAATGGGCCCGTTTGTGCACAATTACTGACGCAGTTGAACACAGCTTATCAACACCTTGCTCCTGATGCTCAAGCATTAGTAAGCATTCAATAAATTTTTGTCATTAATGAAATTTTTTGTAATGATACTGGGAAATGATAAGATGAACCTGATGCAACAGATATAGCGAGATTATGCAAAATGTAAGCATTGAGTGCAAATTCTTTAGATTGTAAATATTAAGGATATATTTATTAAAATAGTTCTCATCATATAAGATAATGATAAGCAAATTCTGTTTTTTGAATAAATCTATTGTTCTTAGGTATTACTCAAATTAACAAATCTTTGATGTAACTAAAATAAAATATTGTTTATAATCTTGAAAATATTAATTTTTCGATTTATATTTATTAGAATTTTTATTTGACGAATATTATCTACTTTAAAAATTAAAAATTTCTCTTTTTATTATTTAGTATATTTTGGATTATAATTTTTGGTTTTAATAATTTGGTTTTATTAAATTTTATATGAAGTTTTTTTTAAAATATTAATGCGTAAATTTGAAAAAGTTACAGATTTTTATTAAGCAAATAAGTATGTGTTGTAATTATTTTAAGATCTTACATCTAGTTTTTAGTTTTATGCATATCTCGCTGCATTTGTTTCACCAGCAATAACTTTGATTACATCAGAAATAATAATATTTATGAAATTGTTTTTTTTTTAATCCTCTATGGCTCGATTTAAATTTTTTCATGTAAATATTCACTTTAATAATTCATATTAATTTATAAAAAAAAAAAATTTCACATATAATCATATCTAAATTTCGCCATTTTCGAGAGTTTCTTAATTACATAAAAGGATCTAACAATTCTCACGTGCCACTGAATACATGAAAAGATGAACGTGTTGAAATACGACATCGAGCCAGCAGAGTTAATTATATTATTTGAGTATATGTTGCAAATAGCTATACGCTTTTTGTATATTTATGGATTGTATTTTGATAAAATGCTAAGTTTCTATATATCCTGTTTATGAATAATATGGATACATGTTTTTTAATAAAAAAATTTAATAGAAAATAATAAAAATGACGAAATTATATCATTATTAACTTATTATGTTCTATATAATGTCCAAATAACAGAAGAATTGTGTATATTATTGTATATTCGTTAATGATTATCTTCACTTTTGTAATTTGTCTGCTAATGCACGCTTTGTTTTGATCACGGCCGATCACCTGTTCTATCTTCGTTCTAATTATGTCAAGTTCAATTGCATCTACGCATTTCATATTTTTATTTTTGATACACCTTCATTCTATACATCTTTAATTACGAAATGTTATCGTGATTAAGCATGTTTTCATTGATTCATTACAATTATTAATCCACTATTGAGAAGATAATAATAGTACAAATTAAAAATAGATTTATTGAATTATTTATAATTTACTTTCATAATATATGAATATATGAATATATGAAGTAATATATAAATAAAAACAAAAGGATTAAAGAATGGAATAAGAAAAATTTTATTTAGATTTTACATGATTTTCATAATCATAAAATATTAGTTTTATCATTTATTTTTATCATTATACAATTTTTAAAATTAAAAAATTAATTTATAGAATTATTTTATAAAATAATTAAAAAATATTGGTTTCTGTTGTAGGATTATAGACACCATAAATTAATATGGTTAGCGAAATTAATACTGTAAGCCCTTTAATATGCTTAAGTGATATGAAAATTGATACTCTTCTTCACTGAATATGATAGCTCACTCATGAAAGAAGAGGAACTTACTCTCTTAGACTTTTTATTTAAGTTTACTTTTATACCTATTTTTTTTCCAGGTTTCATTTTATTTAGAATTTAGTATTTAGTAAGATATAATTTTTTTTATTGATTATGCAGTTATCAGTTATTATATAATTTTATTTATATTTTTTATTAATTTATTAATAATTTCATTTAATCTTATCAATATAATTCTTTGATAAAGATTCTAATGATAGATATTTTCTATTTCATACAAATTAAATATAATTTTTTTTTATGTATCGTATGAAGCTATCTAGATTATATAATTTCTTGGAAGTTATACTTTATTATATTTAATCACTTTACTATTCCTGATATATTAAAAAATTATAATAAAAATATTATAATTAAATTTAAAGAAAAACTTTTTTAATATTTAAAACCAATTAAATATATCTTTATTTTACTTGTTAGAATTAAATAAAAATAAATTGTATGAATTGAAAAATGAACATACAAGTTCTGCATTTAAAATGTTTGGTCAGTTTGGCACATAAGAGGAATTCTTTGCCAAATATCGCTAACGCAATATTCTTGTCGCAATATATCCATTCGTTTAATAAATCTTTAAAGTAATAAAAAATAAATGACGTAATTATATGTTTAGAGATCATCATTAATATCTTCTAATAAATGATAGTCCCATTCAATTTGAATGTAATTGTAGATTGAAATTCTATCATTTTTTTTTTGTGTAATGAATTCAAAAATTTCTTGATGTCTTAATTACTTTATTTTTGATTATGAAACAAACTATTCAGATATTGCATTAGTTTTGGCATGTATAATGTTATTTAATGACTTTGAATCATAGAAACGAACTATTTAGAAACCATTTACGACATTTGTCGGTATTATTAAAAATTTAGAATCCTTAACAGTTTCGTATGAATAGGGTAATATATACGTTAATATAAATCATAGAATTTCAACAGTTTTGTATAAATAGGCTAACATATATTAATGTAAATTATGTTAAGTGGATTATTTATAAACAGTAGGACAGTTTATTTGATCATTATTATCATTTATATTTCTTATTTGCACATTTACACATTCATCAATATCGCATTCCCCTTAACAATAATAATAATAATAATTTTGAAATTTATATCTCAGTGAAATGAAAATTTGAAACAAAAGAATCGTTGATACGGCAATATGGAGTATTGAAAATACTTCTTTAGAATGACCCAAATAATTATTCTACTATGATTTGTATTTTTTGTATTTCAATATCAATGCACAATCATGCTAATGGCAATATTACAAACCAGAAGAAGACTGGTATCGCATAATTGGGCATTTTGATCATGGTGAAGGAAACCGACCATTTTATGTTATGTTACTAATCGCTTGCCTGCTTCCTAACATCGTTATGAACATAAACTGTAACTGTTTAGTTTTACAATCAGGAGAATGGCGGTAAACCACCTTTGGTTGGGATTCAATTGATGGTACCAAAACCATCGAAGGATTATCGTTTTATGAAATGGAATTGGCCGCTCATTAGGAAGACTTGTTTCTGGTCTCTGATGTCAGTTCTCGCTGGTTGCACAGCATTGGTTATTGGTGTAATCGCTACAATGCCAAGAAAGTAAGTATTAATTTACATTTTTATTTTTAAAATATCAAATCTATTATGTTCAAACTTTCTCAATATTTAATTATTAGATTTTTTGTGAATTAAATATCTAAATAAAATCTAAAAAAATCAATATATTTTTAAATATATAAATAATTTATACTTATCTCAACAGATGTGATCCTGCAGTTCAATGGTGGCAAGGCAGTGTCTTCTACGAAATATTTCCAGCATCTTTTCAAGATTCCTCGAAAGGTGGGGATGGTATAGGCGATCTTCGAGGCATAACGATGCGTTTGGACTATTTAAAGAAATTAGGCGTGCGTGGAATTCGTCTAAATTCTATTTTCCCAGCAGCCCATTATCCCGAATACTACAGGAACATAGAAAATTTGACAGATCTCAACAAACAATTAGGAACATTGGATGATTTTTCTAAGCTTGTGCGCGAGATTCATCGTCAAAATATGAGTCTGATATTAGATTTGCCGTTGTATCCCTTCATAAAGACTCTGTATAGCGAAAGTACGCCATTTGAAAAACAAAATAAAACAGACAAAGCTGTGCATGAAAGAAGAAATGTTACCGATACCGTAATTCTGCAGGAAATAATACCAACGATACCCTCGATGCCGCAACAAGCAATACAGAATATCCAAATGTTTGAGAGATCTAACACATATCAAAATTATAATAATATATCGGATAATTCTGTTACAACGGCCATTAATGTTTGGCTAAAAAGAGGAGTCGATGGTTTTTACTTAAAAGGACTGGAACATTATGTCAACGAAGAATCCTTTACGGACATCTTGATGCATTGGAAATCAATTCTAGGGTCTGAAAGAATATTTATTTGTCATATAGATGCTTTGAATGCTGCCAAAACGGTTGCGGCAAAAAATTCTATTTTAATGAAAGTAGATCTCGTAGATATTCCATTAAATATCGCGAATGGTACGAAGGAGATAAAAAGACAAATAGAGGATGTCACGAAAGGTATATTGTTCGAGAAACCTGATTATTCTTGGGTACACTGGTCCATAGGTAGCGTGGATTCTAAAAGGATTGCTTCTACCATTAGCGTGAAGAATGCTACTTTATCGGCTACATTGTTAGGGTTGATGCTTCCGGGAACACCAAATATATTCTACGGTGATGAGGTATACAAATTGAATATAACACAAATATATCTACTACTGTAATATATAAAATGTTATAAGGATCCCAGGAATTTAGAAGCGTATGTTATTTTATAGGAATAATCATATGGAATATGGTTCATTATATGTATATATTATGTTCATTATATGTATTATGATAAAATTTACTTAATAATATTTTATAGATTTTAATTGATTAATATTTAGATAGGTATTATGGATTGCGAATGCGAGGATCATAAAGATCTTGCTCACGTGCACAATTTGCCTCCCATGTATTGGGATGGAATCGGCGATTCCGACATTAAATTTGCGTCCATTGGTGTTACGGCTTGGCTTCCGGAGTCTACAAAGCCACTAGAGACAAGTTTGTTTGGAACTATTGCTGAAATGATTAATCTTAGATCAGAAACAACACCAATTTATGTAAAAGCGGTGCTAAAAGAAAATCAGGTGCTGGCGAACTGTGATATTAGGTAATATAAATTTATAAAAATTAAATATTATAAAAAAATTTTTTAATTCTACATTTGAGATTTTTATATTTAAAAAAACAAAATTTAGTAAAATAAAAATTTTTGATCTTGTATTAAAATTTTTACGAAACGATTTTTTTTTTTTAGATATGCAGATGATGAAATAATTGTAATAGAAAGATGGTATCCAAGACGGAATTCTTATGTCTTTTTAGCGAATCTAGGTAACAAGTCACAAATAAAGGATTTATCCTTTCTTTATTACGGTGGTCAAGTTGTAGTTGGCCCATCATACAGATTAAATAAAGACGTATATTTCAAGGAACTTACCATACCTCCGGGAGAGGCTTTTGTCATAAAACTTGATAAATGAAAATTTGTTATGAATTTAAAGATTTTACATAACATTCATTTTATATATACGGTCAAGATATTAATGTCTTTGATTAATATGTTCGGCGTGAATTTGTGATATTTTATTTGACGAATATCGTTGCGAACATTGTACAACGAATGTTTAGATATAAAAGTTCCTATTAATCATAAATCAATGAGGAACCACAATGTCCAAAAGAACGAATTTATTATTATATTTATAAAAAATGATATATACAATAGAAAAAGAAAGAAAGAAGAAAGCAAAAGTTTGTGCGGTCTCAACGATTTTCATATACACGGGTAAAATGTGCTTAGAAATAAAATCAAAAGCTCAAAAAAATCAAATTCTATATTATTAATTTTAATCTTTTAACAAGACGATGATAATGAAAAAGCACAACGAACGATCGCGCATTTCACATTCCAAGAAAAGACAGATCATTTCACGTTTGCCTGTGTTCATTTTAATAATCAAAGTTTAGGATGAGAGATTGTTTAGCTATTTTGTATATCTTTTAATCATTTTGATAACAAAATCATGTTCGATTATTCTCAGTCATAATAGAAATTCAATATAAAAATCGAAAATATTTTTCATATTTTATAAAATGACAAGAAAATGTCATTGAGTACGATTTTAAATTTCAGATCAATTTGAAATATATAGCAAATATTTTTATAATGAATTTTATCACGTGAAAATAACTGTTCGCAACGTGTCATTTTTACTTCTTTTGTAATCATTTTGGTACTAATCGAGTGATATTTTATTGATGCGTGAATTAAATGGTGCTTACGCAAAAATATCTTTTTTCTATTCTCATTCAATATGATACGTTGTGTGTTATTATGGCGCCAATTTTATATGTTACATGTGACTTAATTATACATTTGGTCAAACTTTTGGTACAAATTTCTTAATAGTATTAAACAAGAATTATAATATTTATTATCTATATAACAAATATTTAATGTATTAAAATTTTTACTTTAACAAAGTTCAATTTTGATGTGAATATTAATATTCGAAAATAAAAAAAATGTTATCTGATAATTTTTTAATTTTTATTTGTTCTTATTTACTTACCTTTTTATCATTATTATATAATGAATATAATGAAAAAATCGATTTGAAATATATTTGTAGTTGAGTACCACTGTATATCTTTCTCGCAAGTGGTCGTTCGTACTTTCATTGCTTTATAAGAGAATTCTATAGTGTAGTTCCCGAGGAGTTCCCTCGTGCAACACCGCGGAGCCACAATCGGAGTCTACAGTGACTCTCTATTGCTCTGAGGAAAGTCCCTGGACATTTGGACAGAAAGTGTCGTAGCGTAGTTCGTTACTAGCCTCTCGTCGTCTTCCTCGAATTTTCAGGGAGAAGAAGCTTCGGCAGATCCTTTTTCGAGTTAGGACGAGGAGTGTATTGGTCAAAGAAAAGTCATGTGTTGAGACATTATAAATTTCGTCCTTTGTAGTCCTTTCTTCGGAGAGGAAAAGGATGAATTTGTCTAACTAAACAGGGCTCATTACGAGGAGACTTCTCTTTTTTTATTTTATTTTCTTTTATAAAGATAAAATTATTAGACATTAAGAATTAATATATATAAAAAATATACATAGAAAATATATATATTATTAATAATTTATAATATTAAATATATATATATTTTATTAATAATTTATAAGGATGCTAAATTCGAATTTGTGAAAATAAAAGGAAAGAAAATTGTCATAGAATTTTATTGAAATTATATTTTTATTATAAAAGATCATTATTACTTTCATTATAATAAACTAATTTAGATAATACCTTTATAAGCACCATACGTTCAAAATTTGTGTCGTCGAAAACATTTAATATATTTAGCAAAAGCTATTAGTTCGAAATAGTAAAATATAAATTGGACGTACAAAAAGACTTTTGCTTAAATATTATTTAACTTGAACGTTGCTAAAATTTGGGCCATCATCAAGATGATGGCTCTTTGTTCTTATAAAAACACTGAAACATCAATATAAAAACATATTTTTTATTTAATTTGCTTTAATTTTTTTTTTTCTTATATTTAAGGAATATTTTATCACTTACGTTCTTTGCTATTTCTGTCAAACTATTTGCCATTGAAATACCTGTTTGTTGTACCATATCGTAAAAATATCCTTTCTTTTGCAATAAAATATATGGATGATCAAATTCCTAAAAAAATGATATTAAATATTATATCTAATATATTTAAATATATTTCTTCATAGAAAATTAAAATAATTTAAATAACATAATATTTATAATAATATTTTATAATATAATATTATTTATATAATATCATTATATAAAATTTCAAATAATATAAGACTTACTACTAAATAACCTTGGTTCATCACAAGTATTTTATCACTATCCATTATAGTATTTAATCTATGTGCTATAGTGAAGACAGTACAATCTATAAATTTCTTTCTGACGGTTTGTTGAATCAAGGAATCAGTTTGAGGATCAACGTTAGCAGTAGCTTCATCAAGGACCATAATTTTATTATTTCTAACGAGTGCTCGAACAAGACATAATAATTGACGTTGTCCAACACTAAAATTTGATCCTTCTTCCGATACTTTGCTGTTTAACCCTGCCGCCATTTCTGAGATCGTTTCTTTTAATTCTACTTCTTGTAAAGCTTGCCATAAAGTATTGTCGGAATATTCATCAAAAGGATCTAAATTTCGTCGAAGACTGCCTCCAAACAAAACTGGCTCTTGAGGTATAATACTGATTTTCGAACGGAAGTCATGCAATGCAATTGTATCCGTAGGTACACCATCTATAATAATTTCTCCTTCTATATATGCTAATCGAAAGAGAGCACTAATTAAAGATGTCTTTCCAGCACCAGTTCTTCCAACAACTCCTACTTTTTCTTTGGGATTAATCACAAAATTGATGCCATTTAAAACATAAGGACTTTTAGGTCCATATTTTAATCTGACATTTTTAAATTCAACTAAACCTTTCGTAGGCCATTCTTCTGGTGGTTTCTTTTCCGGTATACTATCCAAAAATGGTTCTTCTTCTAAATTACTGTATTCTAACACTCTTTCGACAGAAGTAATTTGATTTTCCAATTCAGCAGTTTGTCTCATACCCCATTGTAACATTCCAGTGATTGAAGAAATTTGTGTAATTACTAAACCAATATTTCCAGCAGTGGCAAGATTATCAAATATCAAAAACATGATTGTGATCACTGCTACGTAAATCAAACAAAATGTTTCGATATAAAGACCGAAAGCTCGTGAGATGGAGATGAATATGTACCACGTGGAACTGTGAAGATCCTGATGATTATCAAAGTCCGTTGTTACTATTTTTTCAGCTTTGAACGCTCTAATTGTAGTTAAACCTTGTAAAGTTGCTCCTACATGATCAAATACTGGTGATCGGGCTGAAAAATATCGCTATTATTTTAAATATTATATTCAAATAAATATTGAATATTAATAAATTATTTATATGTAAATAAAATTAATTAGAATAATAAAATAATATTTAAATGAAGTAAAATACAGATAAATTAATATTGATAATATTTAAAAAAATACAATTTATGGAAAATTCATGAGATTAATAATGTAATTACTTACTTATACCCTCCATACGTTTAACAGCACGACTAGTTGAAATGTATACAACTCGCATATAGTAGAAAAGAAGTATAATGATGCCCGTGGGTATCAACAACCAAGCATTTACTTCACCAAGGATCACTATGGTTCCAATAAAATTTAAGAACATTATAATAACATCGAACATGGTAAAAGGTAGTTTTTTATCAATAATACCGATGTCTTTGGAAAACCTTAGTACAGAAACGATATTATCAATGATATTATCGTAAATAAGATAAAATTAAATAATAAAATTTATACCTGTTTAATATCCGGCCAGCAGGATTCGTGTTGTAAAAATACATTGCAGCACGTATAATACTACGAAACATTTGTGCGTGCAGATTTTTTGAAGATCGCATACAAACTCCATAATAAGTGAACGTTTGAATCACATAGATACAAACGATGCCCACAGTTAAACCACTATAAAGATAAATAATTCCATCACGAGACAATGGACCAACCCATTTGAAATCCATCGTATCATTATCTTTTAAAATTCGTGATGCCACCTCTGAATTTACCCAAAACGCGAGTAAATAATCACTACCGCTAGCCATTATTTGACTCAATATAAATAAAATCACCATTAAAAGAAGTAAAAATGGATTTTTGCTAGCCTTCCAGTAGGCAAAAAAAATTTTAGTAGAAATTTTTCCCACCGTTCTCATTTCCAATACCTCGACCGGTTCGTCTGCCGCGTCTGTATTTTCTCTTTTCTTTATTTCCTCCATTGTTTTCCTTTTTTCAGTCTTAATTTCAGCTTCGTTAGATTCTTGCTTGTCTTCGATCTCTTGGAAAATCTTCATAAAATCTAGATTCATATTTTGTAGTTCTTCAAAGCTACCTTTTGCTTGAATATTACCATTGTTCATTACAATTATTTGATCGGCAACTTTTAAGTACTGTATCTGATGAGTGACTAGGATTCGAGTTTTGTCTTTAAGAAAACCACATATACATTCGTCCACAATGCGACTACCGACATGCGTGTCGACCGCTGATAAAGGATCATCTAGAAGATAAATATCGGCATCAGCATATAATGCCCGTGCTAAATTAATTCTAGCTCTTTGACCACCGCTTAGATTGATCCCCCTTTCTCCAACCATAGTTCTATCTTTATGTGTAAACAAATCTATATCGCGTTTTAATTGACAAACACGAATTACTTCGTTGTAACGGGTTTCGTTCCACGGTTGTCCAAATAAAATGTTCTGTCTGATGGAAGAAGCGAAAATCCATGGTCGTTGATCAGCGAAACTTATTTTTCCATTAGTTTCTAGAACTCCGTCTTTTAATGCCAATTCACGAAGTATAATTTGTAATAAACTACTTTTTCCTGAACCTATCTGACCAATAACAGCTATGAAACTACCAGCTTGTACGGATAGATCAATATTTCGTAAAGTATCATATTCTCTAGATTCATCCCATCTGGCAGTGACGTTTTTTAAGTAAATGGGAATAGATTGTGAGGCCATTTGGTTCTGAATTTTCTGTGATTTAGAAATTTCGGGATGCATCATGAATTTCTCCAAACGCTTGATAGATACTAATGCTTCCGCTAATTGATGAACACCTGTATAAAGTTCAAAATATTATGATTACATTTTTCGAAGGAAGCAATTAATTGTATTTTTTGTAATTTATTTGTTAAAATATAATAAATATATAATAAATAAATACATAATATATATATATATATTTCGATCAAAAAATAACTTACTTAAAGCAAAACCAATAGTCATAGAACTTTTTAAAACGGTATAAAATGCCGAAGTCATAAATACTTTTTCAGCATCGATATTATTTCCAAGTAAAACATATGTTAATATAGTAATAAATAAACAGACTCGAGGAACATAGATATCGAACGTTAAACCAATTTGTTCAACGATCGAATATTTTTTCAGTACATCCACTTCTTTCCTAAAGAAGAATATGGTTGATTAATTATTTATTAATTTTATTTTATAAAATATAATAAATGAGAATTATTCCTTACTTTCTAGCTTTTTCCACAAGAAGCGAGTATGGTATTTCCCAGACATACATCTTAATTATTTCTACTCCAGCTATAATTTGATTCATCAAGCTTAATCTATTATCGATCTTTTGAGCTGTCACAAGAGTTAAACGCGATACTTTTTTCCCAAGATACACTGAAAAAGTAAAAGATAAAAAATATTCACATAAAAGTTAGAAATGATTATATATTATACATCTTAAAATATTTTAATAATTAGTTATTTTAAATACTAACTCTGTAATGGTATGCATAATAAAAATGTCATCATTCCTGTAATAGCTCCCCATCCAATTTCACGAAAGATAAGATACGCTATTACAAAGATTTGAAGTGGACCAATCCATAAATAATGAATACCAAATACGAAATAATCGAGCCTATTAACGTCATTGCTTAAGAAATTAACCATCTAAAAATTAAATTAAAAGTAATACATTATGAATAGAATTATGCATTATAAATAATCTGTACCTGTCCAGCAGATGTTTCATTTTCGAGAACAGAATTGGATAGTTTAAGTATCTTTCTGTAAATTAAAGTACAACATGCCACTCTGACTTTCATTCCCACATGCATAAGATTTTGTAAGGCCCAATGAAGGATTATAATATCTATTAAAGGTAAAATACAAAAACCCGCGGCATAATATTGTATGTCGTTGCTCCAGTCTTTTCTGTTCCCTGAGAAGTAACGTAATAATCTAGCGAGTAAAAACGGGTGCACGAGTCTGAAATAAAATACAATTTAATTCTTTTTTTTTCTCTTGTGTTTTTGATATTATAAAATATATGATCTTTCTAATTTTTTTCTCAAAGAAAAAAGTTTATAATATCCAAAATAATTAGATGATTTATATTTTTTATTTTGCACAATGCATCAAATTACCATTAAATTGTTATATTTGTTACTATACCGTATGCCGAATTCTAGAACAAATAGCACTAGTCCAGTGTTCATGACTAGTCTACCAAAGCACTTGTAGAGTACCCTAAATAAGCTCGGTTTTGAATTGTCTTTCTTCTTCTCACATCGTTTCACCTCATTTTCCCAATTTTTCACGATTTGTTGCCCCAAATAATTACTCCTATCTTCTCGTAATGGCGAATACAGATCATTCTCTTCCAATTCTTTTTTATAACCAATAATGAACAGCTTGAGGATCCACCTGTTTATCAATTAAGATATAAAATAAATTGAAAAGTAGAATACATTGATAATATATAATTATAGATGTAATGATAAATATAAAATAAATTACAATTAATTCAAATAGATTAAAATTGGTATAATTAATAATTTATAATATATGATTTATATGTGTTTATATATTTACATGTTGATCTATCTTACCAAAATGTAAGAATGGACAGTGGGTTGGCATTTTGACGCGGATTATTCACTTCTTTCCTCTGATTTTTATCCATTTTCGCAAGTGCAACCGTTTTTGGTCATCTCAGACTATTATGGAAAATGTTACGTTTATCGTATTTATCTCATTTCCTGAAATGAAAAATTAAATGTCAAATCAAAAAAATTAAATATTTACCGCATACTTACATATTTTACAAGCATTAGCATAATTTTTATTATAATTTAACGTAATTTATAATAATATAAAGAATTTTTATTCGCGATTAATATATTTTCATATTATAGATATTAATTTATTCCTACATGATAATTTTTGATATGAAATAAAAAAATATAGACATATTAATATCAGATTTTTTTATTGAAACAATTTTTATCCTTATATTTTTTTAATAATATTTATATAACTTATCTAAAATCTAAAAATATTTTAATGTAGAAAATTATTCGAAATTATTATGCTTATATAAATTTTATATACGTTTTGTATATTTATTATATATTTTATCAATTTTTTATGATTCCTCATATCGATACTATTCAATGATTACATTTGAACAACTTGTATTTATCCTATATAAAATAAAGAAAATAATGAGGAAAATAAAATACGCATTAAATACGCAGAAAAGATCTCACCGACGTATATAAAAGTGTTTTACGAATAACAATCAACATGTACACTATTTTTAGAGTTTGGAAACTGGTTTATTTGCTTTATCATTTATCTTATCAAAAAACATTATAAATTGAAAATCGATTATTGAACATTGCTATAGAATGAAAAAGGGAAGAATCATTTTGATAAATTTTAATTTTTTTTTTTTTATTTATTTGCCATTAATGTATAATCTACAAAAAAAATTGTGGAAAATTGATAAATTTAAAAAAAAAATTAGATTAAAATACCATAGAGGCCATAGAAAAAAAAAAAGATGATGCAAAAAGGAATTATAACGAAACATAATCATGATAATGATATACAGATTAGTTTTATCACAAATTTTCGACATATGTTTACTTTGATTTTCCTTTTTTTCTTCGTCCGGAGAACAATTTTAATTTTTTCACATGTAACCACGGGATCGTATATCATAGTGACAATTGTACAATTCATCTATCATCATTACTTATTCTCATATATCAGTACACACGAATCATAAGACAATATTTATGACTAGTTTCGAGCTCGATACCGACCAATTTTTTGTCTGAAATGATAATTTTACATTTCCGCCTATAGGACTATTTTCTGTATTTTCTAATTGCGAATTCATGTAAATTGACAGGATATTTTAAATATCTTGAATTAATCGATCGTTTTGCAAATCAAATCGTCGAATTTGTTACGTGATTATTTTTTCCAAGCATAAAATAATAGAGGATTTATCTTACAGAAGTCTATATCTTTCAATATTTTTAAAGAGACAATGATACAAATAGTGAATCATATTCGTCATTGAAAAAGTATTACCTGAATCCAAGAGTTTGAACTACTAATCAGACGTATCACATTATGTTATTTCTTGTCGTTGGAAACAAAGCATTAAGAAATTTTGATTGGGAACGAGGAAGTTGAAGTTGTATGACGATAACATTTGAAACCTTGACTGTTCGTTAAGTCAATTATCCTGAGAAATTTTCCTTTTTAAAGACATTTTAGATACGTATATGGATATAATTAATTTTGATTCGTTAGGAAAAATATTGTATTAACTTCATTTAGTTTCTTCTAAAAGAAACTTAATAGAACGTGCATTTGAATTTTTTCTTGATGAATTAAAAAATGAAATGAAATAGATAAATAATTCGATGATTCGAAGTATTGCATATTTTTACAAAAGATTTTTTGTTTGAATAAGATTTCATTCTATAATGATAAAAAAGAAAAAAAATATTGATAAATAAAATGAAATTTAAAATGCAATTAATATAAAATTTTTATTCAAAATTTATCCTACTTTTATTAAATATATAATGTTTTAAATACAATGCAATTAAAATTATTGATTATTTCTAGAATTAATTTAACAGAATATAATTATCGATTATATGTATATATTTTATTTTATGATTTAATATGAATAATAGCAGAAACAATGAATTAATGAGAGAGAATAAAAATGACTTAAATACTTATATAATGATATAAAGGTTTATTTAATTCGCAACATTTCAATATCTAAGTTTTTTATTTAATATCTATCTACTTTATTTTCATTCCATTCCATTTTTGTATTTTATCATTAAATTATTACCGAAGTTTAGAAATAAAATAATCTAATTCTAACGATCACTTTTGTTACAAAATAAAAAGATAACAATTTCTTTTTTCAAAATTTTATCTCTAACAATTAAATACTTGGCAATATAATTCTGCAATTTCTAAATTTTTATTCTTCGATAATAATAAAATTTCCTATTGTATATATTATCATAGATCACAGAATAACAAGTTCTACGTTTAACCACACGTTTAATGCTTTTTCATCACAGATTCTCTTTCCTCAATTTCCTTCGAATTCGAACCACCGAGACTAATCTAAATAAATCCAATTTTACTATTCACCGCTCATTGTGAGAACAGAGTTTCTCTTCATCACGAAACGAATATCAAATTTACTGTTAATCGCTTCGTGGCAAAGGAACAACACAACTTTGTGCGTTTAAATCTATTCAATATTTATAGATACTTAATACACGTTGAGGAAAAACAAAATGTCGTATGAATACTTTGGAAAGAGTACTCAATTAATCGAATTACAAGTTTAAATTGCATCGAATTTATTAATTGCGAAATTTATCAGTTGTAAAATAATAATCGAAGAACTCTGTAATGAAACTGGTGTCCCAGGCAAGCATCAATTATACAACGAAATAATCGTTAATTGATCACTGGTATGAGACGCGTTATGACACGGTGATTGTAAAATCATAGCTCGATTAAACGACAAAATACCAGGATGAACGTAAGACGCGTCATTGTTATTATTTTTTATCAATTTTTATTTTACGATTAATATATTGCGAGATACCGTTTTTTTTTAAAGAATAAATCTTTCGCGATCTTTTAAAGATATTTAGTGAAAGATAGTTAAAGTAAAAATTTGATTAAAAAATTTAATAATTCTCCTGAGAAATTATTTTTGATATTATTGATTTGGACTGGAATTTATTAAAATTAAATCTTATTTTAAGTAAAAACAAAAATGGAATTGAAAATAAATGAAAATGTTCTTTATAAAAATTGTATTTTAAAGATGCTACGATTATTCTTTAATTAATATTCTAACTTGTCTAATTTGTTACAAAATTTAGAAAATTCATTTCATTTTAATAGATTCCTTAATAGATTTCTTAATAGGTACAGAAGTGATCTTCTAATAATGATATCTATTTGTACAGATGTGTTGCTCAATATATCAAAAAACATATATAGTTGAATATAGATAACAACAAATTGTTTGTCTATGTATTAATATAAAACCAGGAACATGTATAATGTGCTATTATTATAAGTCACGATAGATTTTACCAGACGAAAATATTTGATAGTAATTGAAAACGAAAAAATTTTCTCACATCACATCCAAGAAAAAGATAACAATTTAAATCTGTCATATGTTAGAAAATATATTCAATTTGGAATTTATATTTAAATATATTTAAAAGAATTGAAAGAGTATACGAATTAAACGTATAAACAATAATCAAAAATATGTTATAACAGCAGGCAATCTATGACATGCACATCTAATCTCGATGTATCATAAAGACAATCTTCTTTTTTTTTTTCGTTTCGCAAGGATACGATTTTCATTCAAAAATCTAAAAAATAATAACTCTACAAATACCTGTAAATCTCAAATTTCTTCCTATATCGTATAAAACAATTTTTCAACGGCTATAAAAATTCACACCTATCCGTTTTAAAAATTATCCTTACGAACCGTTAAATCAAGTTAAATTCGTGTGTCATAGAATAACAAGTTGAAAGACGTGTTCTTCCAAAACGAACGTTGTTTTCGTGATGGCTTTTGAAAAAACGATATAAAAAATTTATTCTATACTTGTTCTATCTCACTGTTCACATGGCGATAATGGATCGAGGCATTTGGAAATTTAGAAGCCACGATGGAAAATATCATAGATAAACGGCTAATTATCTCATATTGTTTCTACTTCGATTCAACAAATTGATCGAACGTGCGATCGTTATTGTAATAAAGAAAGGGTTGCTAAGGTTGCAAATTCGAGAATGAATGGAGGAAATGAATTAATATCTTGCATGTCGTAACGTTTCAAACAAGTTTGGCAGATACGCCATTTCAATGATGGTAGCAATGATCTCTGGTATTTGGCAGCTATTTTGAAACATACCTGGTACAGGTATGTGTTGTTGCAAAATTTGGATGTTGATAAATTGATTGTTTGATTTGCGATAATATTGTAGCATGTATGAGGATACAATGATAAAGAATAATATCACGTTGCTTGGAAAAAATTCATAGAATTCGTGAAGAAAGATTGGAAGGTAAAGCGATTTGAATTTTATTTTTATACAATTTTTGTATAAAAATTCCTTTTTAATACCTTTGATTCGTTTGAAACTAATCATATTTTTTTATCGTTGGACAATTTCTTAAATTTGAAGAAATTTGAAAGAAACATTGATCGTGTCTTTTTCATTTACGTATTTATAGAATAATTAAGATAAAAAAGTATGGATGAATAAATTAAATATTCCAAAAGTGCGTTGATGAATGCGTTTTATTTTAAGGGAAAAGGAAATTATTTTGTGCCTGTGTAAATTGCCATTTCAGGACAAGTTAATGAATCATCGAAAGCTTATACTTTGCCATTTCGAGTTGGTGCATTTATCGATTATCAAGACGACTTTCAAAACTTCATTGTCACGTATGTGTACCAGTTTCCACTTATGTTTATGCTATATAAGTTCTGTCAGTTTGCTAGTCAATTTAATATTATACATTTACGGCCAATTATCCATTTTATCGTATACAAAATATACATGAAATCGAGTGTTAATTTAGAAATTGCAATGAAAAAAAAATTCGTGACCGTTCGTACGAAATTAATTGCGTAAATATTCGTCTTTTCCCCCTTTAATTCATCACTTTTCTTTATATGAGTAATGATATCTACTGACTAATTCATTAAAATAATGACATCAATGGATTTGCATGATGATATGATTTATGATAGATTTGTATCTATATTATTGTATAAAATATTATTCCAAAAAACTATTATTTTTCAGAATTTTTCTGACAAATGTGATATGTCTATAATAAAAAATGAAATATTTTAAATATTGCAAAATTATATAAGAAAACTTTTGATACGAAAAACAAAGAAAGAATAAATATCAAATATTGCAAAAGGGACAAAATATTTTTTAAATTAATATTAAATACATTGTTATTTTTTTATAGAAAATGAAAAGATGCATTTATTGGTACATTGAAAAACGTCCAATTCTATTTAAAAATGATCTTGAAATCTTTAAAATACCTTTCAACATTTATTACACACATTATATATCCTGTATCAATTGATTCAATATTTGATTTTGCACCATGAATTTTTTTTTATATCTTCCAAATAACATTTTGTATTTATTAATTAGTTCTAATTCCTCGAGACATATCTTATATTTATAAATAAATATAAAATATAATTTTTAATTAATTAATTATAGAACGGCCAATTCCATTAATTCAGCACTACAAATTTTTCTTCTTGAGAAAACTGCAAACGAGCATTAGATTAAATGTTCTCATATACATGACGTTTCTAGTATATTTATCATTCTCGATTAAATTTAATACAATGCAAGAAATATTTAATCTACGAATCATCGTGATTTTCACAATCTTTTAAGAAATTTAACGAACACTTTGACTTACGGCTTATACACTTCGATAGTCATGTCGATGTTGTATCTATACTTCTTCATAGGTGAACGATTGTCGAACGAAGTAAGCAGTGATCGTACAAAAGGCGGTGCAAACTATGAATAAAGTTATGTTTAATCCACGAAAGTGAGCGAACCGTTTTATACCACCGATTAGACGGGATAATCTATCGATCCATGATCAAAAATTATTCCTCATGATCATGCGTTGTGGACAACGAACTTTGCACGTTGCATCTGGAAAATTTTATATCTTCTCATTGTATGATTTTATCGATGAGAGTAAATATTCAATTTAATATATATGCGATAAGGTGGACGAATAAATATTGACCGTTTTATTTTCAACTACTGACCCTAAGAAAAAAAACGATACGTACGAATACAATGTTATTTTGTTATAACAGATTATGAAAACCTACGTCTCTTTATCGCGAGAGCTTTGATTCAAGTTACAAAAGTGTTACGAAGATTTTATTAAAATAAATAAAGGTATATCACACGTTGATGCAATTTTCAACGTCAATTAAATAATATTAGAATAAATATTTTAAACCTTTGATTCACAATGTGAAATTGATTGCCATTATTTTATATAAATTATCAAATTTACTTGGTATTTAATTTTTTTTTTTTTTAAATTTAAAATACAAAGGAAATTGTTATAATATCCTATACACACGTTTTGTAAAAATTAGAATTTTCGGATTACTTCCCTGTAAGATAAGAAGACTTTTATGACTGGCCGCAAGTGAAAATTGAGATATTTTACAGATACAGACCGAATCATTCTGGAAAATCTTTCTTGTTGGAATATTCCAACATTATGCAATATAATATCAGTGTCAATATCAGTATCTCATTTTTAAGCTTCCAGGTGAAAATCGTATCTTTTGAGAGAGAAATGTTTTAACGTTTTATAATATCTTTCAATGATCGATAAATAATTGTTATGCCATAATAGGGGATTGTAATTCTTACGGAAAAAGCTCATATAAATTATTATCTGAAAGTCTTAAATCTCTGATTAAACTGCAAGCCACACTTTCTATCGTATATCCACCAGTATATGAACAGCTGACCCATATAGAATGTGACGAATAGATTAATTTATAAAATCATATGACCAACTCTTGAAATTTCGCAAGGAAAAGATTGCAAGCAAGATTGTACAGTGGACCCATGCTGTTCAAGGGTCAACTGTAATCAATAACTATAAATTTCGATACAAGCTCTTATTCGCTTTAAACGTGACTCCATACGGTAAATTCCACTCGATTGGAGACTCATGCACGCTCTATTACCCCAATAAATATAGGTATATAACTCCAACATATCAATCGTCAATGTGCCCTATGGGAATGAAGATGAAGAGTTGAAAAAAATAATTTCAACTTCAACAATTTCTTTCTTTTCTTGTTAACCCCTTAAATGAAAAGATATGTTTGTTGTGTAATAGTGGATAAGTGTATGCTACAATCATTGAAGATTACATTGATAAAAATTAGAAGAAAAATGAATGTAATATCGTGTAACAATTATTATTCAAATTTATATCTTTCTCTGATTTATTTCAAATAAAACAACAAAATTGTTAATTAACAAATAATAATAAAATGTACAATTTATTGAATTTTATTGTTATTTCATTAAAATAAAAAAAAATATCTTATTAAATGCAAGAGAGGGAGACACATTTTTGTATTCTTCTTACAATTATAATTTATATACATAATTTAAAACATATTTTTAAACATATTTAAATATTTAAGTACAAAGTAACAAGTATCGTGCATTAAATGGCAGAAAAAAAACCTGTTCCGTTAAAAATAAATGCATCTACAATGCCAAAAGATTTTACAACCGACATTATCTCGTTTAAACATATTAGTGCATCGAAATATAAAAATCGGAGTTCGAAAGAAGGAAGCATGAAAGAAAGAAAAAAAGGAAAAAAACAGAAGTGTCACTTGAAATATATATTCGTTGAAATGATGAACGAGACAATTATTACCAACAAAATTGCACTAAAGTTACTGGTGCTAGTCGTAAGATAATAATTGAACAAAACTGTAATGGGGCACGTGTGTCCGTGATACGCATCAATTTTCATGTAAGATTACCGCTTATCGATTGCTCTGTATGAAACAGCATTGCACTGGAAATTACCATCGCGAGATTGCTGCTCGATTGAGTGACCGAGCAACGCGTCAAATCTAAGATATCATTCGCTTTATTAACACCATTTAAGGGAACAAACGATCTCTCGAATCTTAAATCGTCGCGAACGACATGGCAAGAAAAATTTTTAATTTTTAATTTAAACAGGCCCTTTATGATTCCTTTGTGAAGGAAGTGATAGCATATTTCGAAGAATTTTCATTTTCTTATTCAGATCGAGAAATATCAATTTTATCAAAATGTATCTTTGTTTTTCTTCTTTTTTTACATAAAACAATTTTTGATACACAAAGTGTGGGCAAGTAATCTTTTTAATATAAAAAAACATGTCCCATTTTAAATAGATAAAAATTAGTAATAAAGATATCGATTCATTTAAAATTAACTTGAGAGAGTACAATAAAGTATCATGCTTTGAAAGATATAATTAAAAATTAATTCAACTTTTATATCGCAAAGAAGATAGAAACATTCTAAGAACATTAACAGAAATCGACAGCTTATCAAATGATTCAATATTTCTGTTGATAGAATGAAATTTGATATATCTCCGTCTGTTTTTTTCACTTCCTATCATCTCTTTAATTTAAACTCTTTAGCTTGCGCGTCATCGTCGATTCGTAATGGTTAAAGATCGAGCCGTTCTTTTTCTATATTTCGTATTCCAAATTCATATTGAATAACAAAGAATATATAACAAAGAATTGTCTTAATATATTCCAAACATCTTCTCATAATATAGCCTTATTTGTAAGAATCATAAAAAATTATATCGGTGAATTATTTTAATTGCCATATATAAACGCGAATAATGTATTCGAAATATTGTATTGTACTGAGTAAAAATTAGAAAAAAAAAATATTGATTCACATTTTTTTTTGGATGCCAGCATCATGTGACATATATATAAATATATATATGATCCGTAACGAGACAGACCCCATCGTCAAGTGGTTAATTGAAATTTTATCAGTGTTTATTCCAAGATAGATTTATAGCGTATGCTTCAAATGAAACTCATGTCAACGCACTTTTACTGTAGATGAATATCTAAGCAAATATCAACGAGTCTTTACCGATTCTTTGATCAACAGTGTCGCAAAAATATATAGTTTACACGTCGTAAACAGACAAGAGAATATCACTCTTTAAACTGTATTGTTTCATTTTTATCGATAAATACGGATGCAGTGATTTAACTTTTGCGATAACTTTAACATAGGAAGTCAATTTCTACGAATTATGATAAATTTAATAAATAAAGATAAATTTGAAGAATATTAAAAAGATCTTGTATTAGAAGCATCCATCTACTAGAATTTTTATTTTACACATTTTATACACTTCCTTTGGCAATTGATAAAACTATCTGTTTCTATCGATTCATTTCAGCGAATAATATGATTCATTTTTTAAAAAATAAGAACGCTGAAAAAAATTTTTTTTTTTTACTGTTATTTCGCGTGAAAATTAACTAATTTTAGTTCGAAGAAACCGAAGTTCATGGAGAGAGCTCAACTAATTTTAGCTCTGAATTTTTTAGAATCTTGTACGTAAAATATATATCCTGAACTCGATGTACTAGCATGATAAAAGAACCAAAAATCTATTCGAAAATATGATCATATTTTCAACGGAATAATTCTTGAGAAAAAATTTTTTATATTAAATTATTTTTTTCTTTCTCTTTTTTTTTTTAAATTTGTTATTAATTATAAAATATATTCATTGAAAACACATCTTATTTGCATAGAAATATGAAAAAAATTTTCTCTATAATTATAATTAAGCGATCTTTTCATTTCTAAATTATTCAATTAATTGTATAACATATTACAGAAATATTTTGACTAATTATTTAATAAATGCATGTTTTATACAAATATTTGACATTTACTAAAAAGAGAAAATATGCAATAGGATTATTTATAAATAAAATCAAATTTAACTTAATGATTAACTTTTGATAAGATTAACATTCTTTTATAATTCTAATTACCTAAACAATTAAAATGAATATAATAATAATAAACTGTATAAAATTTACAATTTTTGGAAATACAATTCAAATCAATTATTTTAATAAATCCATTCAAAATTATATAAACTAAAACTTAAAAAAACTTATATAAACTATAACTATAAAACTCTTAAACATTCAACTCAATCGATTATCTTAATAAATCATCCACTTTTGATTTATTTCACGATTCTTGCTTTAATTAATTATATTAAGCATTTTATTAATTTACAAACAATATAATGCAAAAATTATATTAATAATTGTTCAAAAAATATTTGATGACTTATTGAGATATTTCTATAAAACAATTGATAAATACAATAGAAAATCTATTTTTACAATAATGATTCTAATTAGTCCTGTTGTAAATTGATCTTTATATAGAATTATCTATTACGAATTTTTCTTCAATATAAATAAATATTAATTATTTTTGCAAAAATTCTACTAATCCTAATATCTTTTCCCTCAGGTGATCAACAATTTGATTAGTAAAACAAATTATTTTCTTGTAATCATTTCATAATGTTTCACTTGATGTCTCCACGTGAAAGGGAACTGCAATTTATATAGTTACGACATAGAAAATTGCATAGAAGTGACCTGGTAAAAAAATAGATAAATACATACATAATAATATATATAAACAAAGATTAATTTTATAAATAATTTATTTTAGAAATGAAAAAATTAGATTATTATAATTAAAAAGGATTGATAAAGAATTTCAAATAAAAAAAAATATAAGTAACATTGTTATCCTCAATAATTATTTTATCAAACAAATCAACTTCTTATTTTTTTTTAAATTTACTGATACATAAAATAGGTTTCATTGTTGTTATATAAATGCTGCTACTTTGTGTTATCTCTACAATTATTTTTCTTTCTTCATGATTTTCTAAGTAAATGCAAACATATATTATCTACATTGTCTACACTAACGATAATGTTTATAATTGTGTTAACAATTATTTATTTACGAAATAAAATTATGTTAACAATTATTGTATTCACGAAGTAAAAAAAATTTCAAAAAACAATTTTAAATAAAAAGAAAATGATATACATAATATATTTTTGTAATGTCAATTTTTAATTTTTGAATTAAAAAATTTAATCAATAAATAATTTGAATTTTTGTGAAAAAATAATAAAAACTTTCATGTTAATAATCCAAATAATTTTCAATCGACAAGATTAAATGAAAAGGAAAAGATATTGCCATAGGAGGAAATTATATTTGAAATGATCGTCTTTCTTAAGAATAGAAAAAGAAATCGTACTTCGTGTACCGTTACCGAATAATCTCGGAACATCCAAATTGGTATGGCTACTTAGATTATAACAGTGTGAAAAAACATTTAATCAGATTTAAGAACTTGTGCGAATCTGAGATCAATATCGATCTTAAAAAATCAATAAAAATTATATCATATTTAAAGCACATTTCAACACATTCAAGTATCAACATATTGTTTTGTTTAAATGAATCATTATGGCAAAGTATGTGGGGCGTAACTATATATGATATGATCAGTTTTTTTTCAATTTTTTTCATATTATCATATTTTATATTCATTTTCTTTTATTATTAACTTTAATGAAATATAAATAATTATTCTGTTATATAGTGCATTCACGTTTCAAATAATTAAATATAAATATTAAAATTACATAGAATAAAAATAATCATAAATATATATTATGTATTACTGATTATTTACTGAAAAAAACTGCATAAAAATTAAATACAACAGGTAGCAGAACAAAAGAAATAGAGAATGTGTATTTATGTATGCAGAAAAAAATAGTGACTTCAAGAAGAATTTTTTTTTATAAACAATCAATATATAGAATTTATAATTTTTTTTTATAAAAAAATATGTACATAAACGTATTAATATTAAACATATTTGATTAACAAAATATGTATGAAACTAAACTAAATAAAGAATATCTTTAAACTCCATATGCAGAAGTTTCAAGGATATTAAGAGATAGAGTGAATATTCCAACTAAGCAATTCAATTTCTCTTTTTTCTTTGTCCTTTGTATTCATTCGAGCATGCAAGCAGAATAGATGACGTATGAGATGAGAATGTATTACGTAATTAATTTAAAATTTTTGATTATAATTAATTATATGAAAAGCTTATTCTTGAAAAATTCTTTTGTTTGTATCAATTAAATTTCAATAAAATATAAATGTACATTAATAAATAATAGGAAAGAATTTTAGTAAATTAAAAAATTCCGAATAAATCTATATATCTATCTAATTCCAAATAATCCAAATATATATATATCTATATTAAAAAAAAAATATTAATTTAAAAATTTTAAGAATATACGAATATCCTTTATTTAATTTAATTTTTCTTTATATTTAATTAATTATTTTCTGGAAGATTTTATATCTTTTTTATTCAATGACATTTTTTATTTTGAATAAATTTATTTATTAAATTAAATTATTCATTAAATTTGAAAAATATTGTACATAATAAGATTTTAAATAGCAAAATAAGAAAGGAACACAAACCATTTAAGAATTAATCTTTTAAATATTTTCGAAATATTATAAAATATTTAAATTCCTTTCTGGAAATACTATTGTAATATATGCGCTTTATAATGATTTTTCATAATTTTAAACTATTATGAAAATATTAGGAGATTATATCGAAATATTTGTTGGACATAAATATCATATTTATGGCTTTTCTCAAAGCAGTAAATTATTATATTTGACACTTTTAATTATCCTTTAAATGAGGGTTAATAGACTTAAATCATGTTTTTCTCTTTTGTTTATTCTTAATGTAAATTTTATATAAAATAAATATATTACTAAATATATAAACATAAAATATATATATAAACATATAAACATGTACTTGCAAATAAGAAATTGTGTCAAAACAAAATAATTAAGAAATGTAACAACTACTTTCAATATATTTTCATAATTATGGATAACATATTTAACTTTATATAATGTATTTTTATATTGTATGCAATTTTAAAACTTGTAAATAAAAATTTTGTAAATTAATTATATATGCAATAAAATCTTATTAAATATATAATTTACGTAATATTAAAAGGGTTAAGAAATCATTGATATAAAATAATTGATGCATTTAGATTTATATATCAACACTGTTGAAAAAATTGTGTCAATCATATACTAGGTTAGTTATTCAATTCATGATTTAGATAATTTAATTATTTAAAAGTGCATATATTAAATGTTCGTAACATTATATGTAATGCAATATTTTTAATTTATAACAAATATTAAATTTTATAATATAATATAATACAAAAGATTAAAATTATTATCAATATTATGTTAAAATAATTAAATAGCACAGTACTCACAGTAAACTAACGTTACCACGAAGTCTGTTCAATGAATAACGCTGTCCAATAGTTTCGAAACACTACCCGACATCCAAATTTTCCGCGTTACACTGTGTGAGTAGCGTTTTGCCAACTGAAGAACGAGTAAAAGTTACAAACAGTTATATATACTTCGTCGCGCGTTCGTTGACTGGTGTACGGTATTGATCAAGGTAAAACGTTTACTTTATTGTTATCGTTTGAAATATTATTTGATTTGATCTTTCAGCACGAGCATGTTCCAACATGCAGGGCCATTTATAACTACTACCGCGCATGTGCTTTCTTCAGTAAATAACACGTTAGTTTTTCGTAAGTTTTTTTAAGTTAAAAATAACACATTTGTTACAATTTTCTTTGTACACTTCAAGGCAACGATTTATCAACTGGAGAATTCATCTTGGACGAAAGTCAATCGAACGTTTGAAATTTTGTGCTGACATTGCAGAAATAAACTTACAACGCTATCTATGAACACAGAACAAAATTATGAAATCGGTTAAAACTCAGTTAATTCGGAAGCATTCACTTTCACCATAGACAAAATACAAAATAGATATGATATCTTATAATTAAAATATATTATATATGTTCTGAAATACCGACCTTTTGATTATATTAATAATATTAATAATATAAAATTATAAAAAATTTTATTCTATAATTTATTTCAACTATTTCAACTATTTTTCAATAATATTGCAATCTCATATATTTTGAATCAATAACGTTAAAAAATTTACTAAAATAATAATTACTAGGGAATTATGTTCTATAAACATGGAACAAAATATTTAGTAGATGTCGAGTCTATTATATATTTAATCTATGATATCTATTTGAATCATACATAAGATAGTTTAAATATAAGTTTTGTTAATATTAGATAAAGAATGTGTATATATATATATTTGTTAAAAATTATACTATAAACATAATGATGTATATAATTCAAAACTTTTATATGTTTTCATTTCTTGAATATTAGGATTGTTTCAGGTCAGTTTTTTAAATTATATGAAAATGTAATATCTTAAATTTATTTGGTTTCATGTAGTCAACAAAAAATATTTTTTCGTAACGATCTTCATTATAAAAAAAGTTTATTATTCGTAGCTGAGGTGACGCGTAGTACATACATGAGGTTTTCAACTACAACAAGTCCTATGATTTCACTATTTACAGACATGGGTCATGTTGTAATATTAATATCTAATATTAATTAACATAATTCAACGTTACAACTAAATTATTATTCATTACATTAAGATCTATAATATTAATGTTCAAAAGATTCATTTTCGCGCAAATCTTATATAATTTTAATTGTCACTTGTTATTTTCTAGTACGTGTTCTGTAGTGCAGTATAAACTTTACTAAAAAAAATTTTCCGCGATGTTCAGTTGTCAAAATTCGATAATTCGTGTAATGTTTCTCTCATAACAATGTTCAGTCGCTGAAAAAAGAAATAAAATTTTTTTCACCGAATATATTTTATGCTTAAACTTTTCTAAATAAACGACTACACTTACAGTTACGTACACGCAAATGCTTAAAAACGCTTTGATAGAAAAAGTATCATAAAGCGAGCATTGATTGAATTAAAAAAAAAAAAAAAAAAAAAAATAAAAAAGAAAATATAAAAAAAAAAAAACAAAGACAAGAATCTTCTGGATTGTAATAAATATTATTTTCGTAGACATCAAAAAAAGGTACTATTTCAATAGTTACAATACTCATACTTGCTTTCATTCAAAGTATAAAAATATCTGTGTAATTAGTACTTACATAAATTGTTGTCCTAATATCAAATAACTATACGCAAGTGCGTTTTTCACGCTTTGTCGTTATCAAGATTTACAAAACTTCGCATTCAATTTTTTCACTTCGCGCTAATCGCTTATTTGAGCAAAAATAAAAAAGTTAATAAACATTTTTATTATCGATGTATTTCAACTATTCTACGTACGAAAGAAAAGCTTTGTTTGCAAAGAAGAAATACAATTTTCAGAAGTATCAGAGAGATCATAAGAACGAAATTATTTAAGAAAAAAGATATTACGTAACAGTCACCTTCGACGTTGCTTTTAAACTTTGTGAAGGTTTAATCTATCATCGAACTTCTTTTTCTTCCTTGAGTATTTGCGACGAGCAAAAGAATTGTAAACGATAAAATGGCACCCTGAGTTGAAGAAGCACGGTTTATTTAGAAACGCTATTTAAGTACTTAAGGTGTTAAGATCTTTTCTTCGCTGCTGTCTGTTATTTCATAGATAGAGTATAACAGTTATGGAATCGTTTGAACAGCTTTGTGGAATGTACTTTGATCGAGGTATAAAATTTTCATTTCATTTTCAGCGTCGCAAGACTGATTCTATTTCTTTTTCTTTATCATCTGTTACGAATGTGACGCCCTTGTCGGATCTTTTTTAACAGCCGACACACCTGTTGAATTCGTGATCTTATAAGCATTGCCCTTC
Source organism: Apis florea (assembly GCF_048593485.1). Classification (NCBI taxonomy): domain Eukaryota; kingdom Metazoa; phylum Arthropoda; class Insecta; order Hymenoptera; family Apidae; genus Apis; species Apis florea. Next base: position 904,867 of record NW_028256653.1, on the reverse strand, counting down.
ACCTCGGCGGGGTGTTTATGAGTACTCGTCGATGATTTCCTCGGGGGTTTAGTGATTTGCGTTGTAGAAAGACCGCTAACTGGATATTTATTTCTACTAGATGTTCCGCCATTGCTGCTTCGCGTGCCGTTCTTTGAAGACGTCGAGGAAGTCGGCTCAGCAGGATGCTTGGGCATAACAAACGCTTTCGTTTGTTTTAATAGATATCGATCATTACACAACGCTGATATTAGTGGCAAATCTAAATTACGGCTTTTCTCGCGAAGTGTTCGAATATCCAACATTCCATCTTCTTTCCCTTCTTCACGTTCCTCCACAGTATTTGTTTTCAACGTCTTCTTCGGTGAAGAAGATGACGAAGAGGCGGACGGAAGTGGTTGATTCTTTTCAAGATTCTGAAAGTAAATAAAACAGTAAAAATAAAATACTTGGTTTAAATACTTGATTAAAGAATTGTATGTATGTATATTATAAATTTTTATACATATAACGACAATTATTCTTAATAATTAATATTAAAAATTAATAATTTACATATAGTGTTATGCAGATATAATATATACCAACATCCTTTTATATAATTTTTATATATTATTATATAATGTTTAGTTTACCTGAATTTCGTAAGGTGGTGGTGGTGGAGGTGGCGGAAGTCTGCGATGTTTCAATTGCGGCAGAGACTGCAGCTTTGTGTTAGAAGATGAATCGAAACACTTCAGTATGTTCTCGTCGCTTCTTGTTCTGGAGAAAGCGTGGAGCGTATGAGTATGAGCTGCGGCTGATGGTTCACGTCTAAGACTTTGACTTCCTGTCGATGAACAAGTAGCTCCACTATATAGCGAACTTGTACTAGCAGCATAGTGGCTACTCAGGTTACTATGCGGTAAATAATTGTTAGAGCTCGTATCGCTGCTACTGAGATTTTGATTTGAAGCGTATTTTGTGGGTGATGAAAACGAGGAACCAGGAAGATATGGTGTGCTACGATACATTACTAATGATTTATTATTAAACGAAGGATAAGGAGGTGGTGGATAAGCAGCCATGGCTGCCAAAAGTGATCCTTGCTTTGCGTCGATGTATTCTTGTTTCGATACTGCGGGATCTTTTAAAGGAAACATTACGTAATCAACGTCTGAATATAATTGTTGCTTATATTGTTCGATCTGCGATCTTGCAACTTGACTCGTGTAAACGGTAGCTAAGCTGGGTGGTGGAGGCGGGGGTTGTCTAGGATGTATCATGGGTGGTGGAGGAGGTGGCGGAGGTGGCGGTGGTGTTAAATAAGGTAACAAAACTGGACCACCTCGTGAAGCGTGAACGTCCAAATAATTGTTTGGTCCAACAACAAGAGCTGCGACGGGAGCATGAACCGGCGTGGGTTTCATTTTGTCACCAGGATAAGTGGGTGGTTGAATCCTGGGTGGTGGTTTCGGAGCGATTGACGCAATGTCGTTTGTTTGAGTGGTGTTGGTAGTCTTTGAAGCTGTCAGAGTGGCATTCATTTTGGTATTTGTTAGACCCGTTTGTATTTTCGTCGATGTTACCCTTGACACGATTTCTTCACTTGGATACAATTTGGAAATTGCTTCTTGTCGAGTGACTTCCGAGACTTCAGGATAAGGTGGTGGAGGTGGAGGTTCTCTAGGTGTCACCGCATCATTTCTTGGAGGTGTAGGCGGTGGTATTTGAATTCTTTCTCTTGGTGAAGTATATGGTGGTGGTGGTGGTGGATCAGTTCTTCGTGGTGGCAAAGGTATAAATTCACCGCGAGTAGCATTATATGGAGGTGGAGGTGGAGGTTCTCTTTCAATATCGGGTATGTTCGACCGTGGTGAATTTATCGTTGCATAGTCCATGTTCACTGGGTAAGGAGGAGGTGGAGGAAGTTGTCTGTCGCTATCGGTTCTAGGTGGTGGAGGTGGTGGAGGCATAGTAACGTAATCGCAATCAGAGTCCATAGAATTGCTAATAGTTTTTCGAGGGGGATAACGTCCAACAATCAAATCAGAAAGTTCATCGGCTGATAACAGAGGTCCAACACTGGAAGGATCACTGCCGTCACCTCTGAAGCTTCCTGCACTAAGTATACTATTGCTACGTGATCTAGAATCTTCGAGTTGTTGATCCAAAGGGACTGCCGAGATTGTAGACATCATGTTATTGACATCTTCATCACCTTTACAGACGCTGTAAATAGGTTCTTGATCTTCTGTACCCACATCTTCCGTATAAACGTCGCTAGTTTCAGATCTAAGACCACTGTGTATGGTATAAAAACCGGATGTTACAGAAGCTTCGTCGGTTGTAGACTGTACGGAACTTAAGGCACACACGTCACTCGCTGTGGAAGATCCATTCACATCACCGGTAGGTGAATATAGATCTGCCATTCTTTCATCTTGCATTTCACTACTCCTGAGTGTATAGACTCCACTAGTTTCACTCGCAATATCAGTGCCTAAAAAATAATTTCATATAAATAATATTAATTAAAAGTGAATTTATAATAAATAAGTATATTATCATATACATACTTCAATGATGACTACATTCAATGATAGACTACTCCATTATATTTTTCTTTTTGTATATTTTTTTTTAATAAAAGTAAGAAGTCAGATTTTAAAGATAATCTTGTTAAATTTTTTCTTAATTAATAAATAAATTATAAAACAGAATTATTAAGAATCAAAGATTATTTATATTTTTAAATGATATGTAAAAAATCAGTAAAATATTACAATTATAAATATAAAGTATTATTATTCCACAAATAATTATCTTCATTTTATATTTTTACTATACAAGTATATTATTGTTTTTTTTTTATTTCTTTTCTATTTCTTTTAATTTAGATTTCATTATATCTTTTCCATTTTAAATTATTTTTTTTTTTCAGCAAAAACAGAAAACTCATTAATTTACCTGCGTATTTACCACCTTTCTTGCACCTGTCGTAAATGGCGCCAGGAAAGCTAGCAGTTTCTGACGAAACTGCTGAATTCTGTGCCGTATGCGAATAACCAAGCTCCAAACTGGAAGTCGCGGATGTGCGCCGCATTCGCGGCGGTCCACCAGCAGGTGTATTCACAACCACGACCGTACTGCAGCTGCTGCTACATTGTGACCCTTCAGCCGCCGTAGCTGCACTCGATGCTAATCGTAACGCAACCGTTGTAGGGGTGCTGTCCGTACCATCAACTTCTAAGAATTATACGATTATTTATAAGATTACACGACTAAAAGTATATCATTATTTATTTTGATTTAGAATTTTGTGCTAATTAATTACTTTATATTAAATATAAAATAGAATTTTATCATTGATCTTTTTCAAGATTTGGTTAAAAAATTGGTTATCATTTATCATAATTTTAATCAAATAATTACACGACAAATACAAAAACACTATTATTTTCAGAATGGAAATAAGTATACCATCCACAGTGGAGACTGGGGATGACGGCATGGAACGATCCTCGACGTCTGCATTCGATCCATTTACACCGCATTGAACACCGGAGTGTGAAGTATTTTCAGTAAGACGTGGCAGACATTCGGTCGAAGCGGGCGCCGTATCTGGCTCGTCCTCGCTATGAACTCGATCGCTAACAATTCCAGAAGTTGTGTTAGACGATGTGCTCGAGATAACAGAAATTCGTTGGTCACCGCGCGCCCCTCGTGCTGTTAAGCTCAGCTTGCATCGCGCAGGATACATATAGCAGTCGCGAAGTACTTTTCTCTCTGAGGATGAAAACAGAAAATTTATCTTCTGGATAGAACTGGGTTTCATTTTTAATATCAACTAGCAAAAAAAAAAAAAAAAAAACGAAAATTTAAACGTAAAGAGGATACAAAAAGAATGGTAAATAGAAAAAGAAAAATCCTATTATCCTAACTATAAATAAATTGTTAAAAATTAGTCATTTCACAATCAATCAAATAATATTCAACTAACCTTCCTCTTCTCGCCTCTTCGCTTCATTTACTCTAGGTGCTATGGCCATGGAGAACTGATGGGTGTCTCGACAGAGTCCCAGAAGCAATTTGCTTTTGTCATCGCACCCACTGTAGAGGGTGAGCTTGTCCGGCTGGTCGACTGCGCGTATCTCAAACTTCTTGCGCTGTGTATAAACGCAATAAAAGTCAGAAGGATTTCGTCATAAATCAATTTATATAGACTAATAAGAAAAATTGCAAAAGCAACATCAGCTTGAACTGTAATACTTGAAAAAATCTAACTCTAAATCAGAAAACTAACGTCGAAGCAAAGTTTGCCGATATTGTTCCAGGCAAAGACACGCGGTGTCTCCTCCTCGGCGTAGACTCGCACCCCACGAGCGCAAATCGCGAGGAGTATACGTCCAGGACCTGCCTCGTTCTTGCTTCTTCGCAACCGATAGAGGTGAGCGTTGAGCGGCGCCTCCAGCAGCACCGCCTCCCGGATGTATTGCAACTCTGCCTCCTCCCTCGAGAGGCCCCGATTGTCCCTGTGCTGTGCCGCGAGCACGGCGAGCACATTCGACTCGAGACACATCTGGTAAACATAATTATTGATTCCGTTAAATAGGAATTCAACAGATACGATTCCTCAGGCACGTATGTATTTAGAAATTGAAGTGTTCGATTTGTAATATTTTATTTTATCATCAATATCGAGAATAGATCTGCATTCCGGTGAGTAAATTTTAAAAAATATATCTTCAACGAGAAATTGAAGATTTATTTTATGTTTAAATAAATCGATATTGCGTATACTGTAATTTAATTAATTACTAAATAATATATACTATGTTGTATAAATTGTCAAAAATTATTATCTTCTAAATTATGGAGGATATGATTATTTTTAATTATATATAGTATATAAGAATTAATCATTTATGAAAAAAATATAAACTATACTACTCCTTAATTATGTATATATGTTCACTTTAAAGTTCATTCACTTTGCAGAGATTTAACTTACTCACCCCAAGAGGAATAGTGAAACGAAAATGATAAAACTCGAAATTTCTCAGATATCAATTTTCAAAATATTGGATGGAAAATTTTAATCAAGTATACTGCACAGATGTTCACAATTTAACATTGTTCAATACTAAAAATCTGAGTAAAAAACTCACGTGAGGCGGAAGGTAATCCGTGGGTTTGCAATATCCCACAGGTCCTGCGTGTGGTCTATGTCGTTCCTCGGAATAGTCGCCAAGATCGGCTTGTAGGGCAAGACCCGCGAGTGTGAGCAGGGGCGTAACGATAGAAGGTTCATGCAAGGGATGGTGAGGATGGAGGCTCTCCACCCCACCGCCATGCCTGACGACATTGTCGCGTAGTTGCAGGTAATAGTGGTGACGCGTCGTTTCATCGCTAAAATGGTAATCAAATGGTTAGTCTCGTTTTCGTTTTACGTGATTAAGTTAGGTTATATCGAGCAAGTTTTTGCACGAGGACCCATACATCGAGAACAAGTTTCTGCCTGTTAATTTGTACGCTCGAAGATGTTCTAGTTATACGATGCGTAAACACGGGGTAAAAAGTTGTATAAAGTCTTGCATATAAAGTGACTATTATAACGAGTCTAAGCTTTTTAAGAAAATTTCAAAGGAAAAATAATAAAAAAAATTTATATCGAAGAATATATAACAGGGGGAAAAGATTCACATTTTCGAATAACTTAGTTACACTCGCACCGATATTTCACTTGATGTTTATAATTTTAAAAAATTGACGAGATAAAAATTCGTAGAAAAAAGTATCTTCGCACAACGTCTCGATTTTACCGAAGGAACTGAAGCAACGTTTATAAACAATCTAATAATATCCTTTCGATAAATAATCATCCTTTTTCGATAAATTTGTTCCCAAAGAAGTTAAAGGTGGATCAAATAGATGGAAGATAACGTAGGTGACAAGATTAAAAATGAATGAAAATTGTGTAGAGGAATTAACGAAAGATCGATTCGAGTCCTTTCACGAATTAAACCCTCGTCGACGTGCGGTGAATACGGCGTGGTTGGATGTAAATCACGGGTTTCAGGTGGAAATCAGAAAGCAACTACGGATCAGTATAATTACCGGGACGAGTGCTTTCATTTAATGCATACGGTCTATCTATCACGCGCCACGTAATAATTTATAATTACAAGAGTAGGTAGCACTTAGCTACCGGACAGGAGTCGAGATTTCGTTTCGTGAGACCTCTCCAGCGAGCCACCCCTTTCTATTTTCTTTTTTATTCTTTATTTTTACCACCTGTCTATCTTGCTCTTTCTCTGGAGAAGGCGTTTTTTTTTTTTTTTTTTTTTTAGAACGATGATTTAAAATACGTATATTTTTTAATCATTGAATGTACGGTTACAAGAATAATATTGATTCTTAAGAATTAACTAGAAAATTTTAATATAAAATATTTTGTCAGAAACCTTAAAAATCCAAAATGCCTTTTTTTTTTTTTTTTTTCAATTTTATAATGCAATTCTTTGACACACAAGTGTCAAATGTAACAAATAATTTAGATTTCTTACTTATTTTCTACCAAAAATAGCCATTTCCTATCTCATTCTCTATTACTTCCTGTAAAATTAATCTTTATTTTTCTAATAAACATATATACACGCCGCTAGCTAGCAGCAAACGTGTTCGATCGGTTCGACGTTGTCAAATTCTCCCCTTCCTTCTCCAACTTTCTTGCCTTTCTTGCCTGCCTTTTCAATTTAAATCGTATCCTTCGTTCCATCGCCTCTTTATCGATCGTCACAACAAAGCGAGGAACCCTTATAATCGCGTGGCCAGGAAAAAGGGAGCAAAAGGTAGATGCAGAAGGTCGGCAGTAGGCTACGCAGGTTTGGCAGTTTGGCCACGTACGGTGGCACCGGGGTAGTATTTGAAGCGGAACGCTAATTACTCCGATTAATTCTGCAATCCATTTGGGGGCCTGTCCGATGGCCGGAGCGTCCTCGGCTAATTTAGCTTCCTACGACTGGCCAACCTCTTTCGAGTGAATAATTTGTCAGCCGGTGTAGCCTCGAACCGACTACCGGAGTTTTTATTCGCCCTTCGACCGGATCCTCTCTCGATCCGACCACGACTCTCTCTCTCTCTCTCTCTCTCTCGGCTCCCTCGGCGTTAAAACGAGTTAGAGTTAGGTATTGAGCAATGGGTATAAAGGCGAAGTTAGTATCGATAGTAAACGAATCGTGGAATTATGTAATCAGGCAGAAATGTGACTACTGCCTATTAAGAAATCTTGTTACCTTAGGAGCAACGGTGTGTCGACGTAGTAGCGGACGCGAAAGTAGAGGACGAAAGCTGGCCTTCCGCTGCTGTCCAAGCCCTGAAAGTTATTACGTGGAATAAAGATGTTATCAATCGATATTAATCGAATGTTGTCCTTTCGAAAAAATTTGAAAATTTTATCTGTTCTATTGTTTACTAGATTATATGGGATCAAAAAAATTGATTAATTACTAATTAATTATTTAATACTTGATACGAGATATCGAGAATGTTGAAAATATAAATATCGATTAACGTTATCTGATAATCGATAAAAGGGGATTATGCATATGGAAATATAAAACGGTGTAAAAGGATAAAATGATTGCGTGAAATTAAGGCGAATAAAATATATATATATATATGTATATATACGTTGGTATAATTGTATTCAAAAATATTTTAATATACGCCTATAAATATACGACCAGCTTTATTGGAATTCGATCAAACTGATATACAAACTGATACTTTTTTTTTTTTTCTGCTATGTCGACATTATTCTACTCCATTAATTAACTATGCAAATGAATTTTTAATCGGTTGACTAATATAAAAGACACGTTTCAGGCAGAATTTTTTTTTTTTTTTTCGTATACAGATTTTATTGGAATATTTTAAAACTTTTTAATCTTTAATCGTTATTTAAAGATTATAAATTTATAAAATGTATAAAATAACATTTCTTAACGAAATACTTCGCATGCTTTGTAAATAATAACGAATAAAAATTAATTTTGGATTAATAGAACGATCGCTCCGTTTTTAATTAATATCGAATTAAAAATTTATTCCAATTAAATTATTTATCAGCTTATTATATACACGTATGTGTCTGAATTTATCGAGCGCGATAAATTTTTAAATCGGAGAATTTTTAACAGAATCTTAAATCACTTTTAATTTGCATATTCATTAGAACATTATCACCGATAGAGAAATTTTAATTATCGAATCTGGATCATTTAACACGATAACGTCATCCTTTATATCGAATATGCAAAGTATCCAATAATCTATAAACACAAATGGTATTTTGATTCTTTATATCGGTATAATTTACCGATCGCGTATCCTAGAAAAGATTCTGACATCAATACGTTCAAATCAAGAACAGAATACATCCTATTAGTCATAATCCAAGTCCTACACCTTCTAGGCCGTACAGGTAAGCAAGACAATGACCTGTTTTGTTAATTGAATTGTTTCCGCGCGAACTAGAATAAGTAACGTGACACGACGCGTCCATCAACTAAATCAAACAAAAGAAACCGCTCGTATTATCCGCTCGTTGAATCGATAACACTCGATATCGTTGCCCACGTTTTCTTCACCACGTAATTTAACGTTAATTGTGTTCATTCAGATTACGAGTCGTGGTGTAAATCATCATCGCTGCACCGCTTCTCGGATTTTTTTTTTCGTTTCCAACGAACGTTGGTTGGTCAAAAGATCACAGGTGTGCAGAAATTTGAAAATATCTGATCACCGAGCGACGTGTTCAAAATCTCTTAGCTAATTCTCAAGTATATTCCCCTAGAATGTTCCTGGGCAATGGAAAATTATTTTTCCTGGAGTTTGAAGATCGCAGGAGTGGCGAAAAATTTCGAGAAACTTTTGATTACGGATGTAATCATTATTCGAATATCATTAAGCGAATCTTGTAAACTAGTAGGAATCGGGTTCAACTTTGGCGGCGAAAGAAAAATCGCCATACCACGTGGGCGGAAACCACTCAAAACCGTGAATATGCCCACGCGGGCCCACGCGTTTTCGAGCAAGGTAGCTACCTAAATATTCCGTTCCACGAAAAAAATAAATTTAAACAAAGACTTTCTATCCGAGACTTTCATCAAATCTGTTCAAAAAAATCGGATTGGATTCGGCCAGATCCAAGGCAAACAACCATTTTTTAATTTTGTTCCGTTTAATTATGTATAACATTATTTTGGAACAAATTGTAAAAATTGAACGAAGAATGAGAGAAGAGAAAAAGAAAGGAAATCAAATCAAATAATAATCTCTAATATTAATATTAATCTCTTTAAAAGGATAATAAAGGGATATAAAGAATAAATGAAAATAAGAATAAATATATACATATATATGAATAGTGTATCATTCTTCCAAATAAATACAAAATGATCCAATATTCTGAGAATATTCGTTTCGACGATGAAATCCCCACCCTCTCCCCGATCGTAAAAAACAAAACAAAAAAAAAAAAAAAAAAAAAAGAAGGAAAAACGAGAATAACCATAAAACCGCGCCACGGTAGCCTCCCATTTCTCTATAATACACGGGTAAAACCACAGTTCATTATACGGAGGAGCCATCGATCCGATCCCTAATTTCCCTTCGCCCACACCTATTCGATCCATCATATAACGGTAGATGGCCGTCTTCGTCCATTGAAATTCAACAATCGGAAGGATACGCCGTGGGTTTCACCGATAGAAATTAGGAGGAGCCCTCGCACACTATCGCAGTGTCCCCCAACACTTGTTCAAAAAGTGTTGTCGGGATGACCGATACATCATCCGACGGGGGCCGAAATGAGGAGGGGGTAAGAAGAAGAGGAGGAGAAAAAGAAAGAAAGAAAAAAAAAAAAGAAATGAGAAAAGGAAGAAGAGGATGACAGAGGACGAAGAGGAGGAGAGGAAGGACGAAAGAGGGAGAGGAAGGGAGAGACAGGTACCAATAACGAAACCCGCTCCAAATTCGGTAGCCGAAAATTAAACCGAGAAAGGTTTCTCGGTTATGTCTAGACCTAGACCCTCCGGTCAAATCGTAGCAAATTATACCGTCGGCTCCATCCGCATATTTTACGAACCATAAATATTAATCCACCTCACGGTGTATGCCTCCTCTCCATCTTTCCACTTCTGTTCCACGTTCCTCTTTCTGCCTCTCCTTCGTCCTTTCTTCCACCCCTCCGCCCCGTAATCCCTCTTCAACGCGCGCCACGCAGACGTTCTGGCGGATGGCCCGCGGGTACAGTCCCCGCTAAAATCGAGAGTTCGGGACAAACGCAAGCCACATTTGCATAGAGGCGCGTGTTTTATTGTACACGAGAGACGATAAACATTGAAACTCAGGTAGCAGGTGATCATTGGATCGATTATTATGGGATTCGAGATGGTACATGGTAATTCCTTCCCTTCTCTCGGTTTTTCAAAATCAGTCGGAAGCTCTCTTCCCTGAAATTCTATTTCCCTATGCTTAAGCAACAAATGATTGTTCTCAATTCAAGAGTAAGAGAGATGCTTCTACTTTTATTACGTTTTTCTTACATCGATGTTTATATTAGGATATTTATATATTTTTATTTCTCTCGGTGGAATGAATCGCGATCAAAATAGCAATCTCGAAGCTATTCGTTTTCAGCCTGTCTCGCGATAATTCAGTAACGCGAAATGCGAAGAGACAGTCGGGTATAATAAACGTAACATTCCACGTCACTGGGATTGAACGGTTGCAATGAATTGGCGTTCAAAATGAATGCGGATACGGTCATAGATAAAGCAACAGCAATTTTGCGCCAACAGACAGCATGAAATTGATTATATAGTCGCATTTAACATGGTCCACTGGTTACCCGGCACTTATTGTTGATGTTGACTACTGCCGTTACTTGGCGCCTAGCCACTTATTACCACTTTGTGTGCTGCCATCGGAGAGAAAGATAATCGCCCACTTGTAAGTACGTGTTTCTCTATGCATCAAGCGTCGCATACGCATGCATCGATCAAGCTTTCGTCCATTAATGAATCGACCATCTGTTTCAAGAAATATCTCAATTTTCTTCCCTCCTTTTTTTTCTCCCTCCCTAGTAGAAATATTGTTAAGAAGGACGAAAAGCTCGAGGATCGTTTCGTATTTCAAGTAGATTCAAATATTTGTAGTAACTTTTCAACTAACCATATCGTATTAAACATCCTGATCGCGTGGAGACAACCGCCTCGTGAAAGCACCGATGAATGTCGCCGGCCATCGACGATGAAAATCGAAAGTGTGACACGGTCAGCTACGTACACATCACATTCCAACAGCGTGCCACGACCCAAAAAAGCGCATCGTTTCATTCAATTCCGTCGCGAATATCGATTTCGTAAAATATTAACGTAAATCGCATTATTTACTTGTAAAAATCTTCCTCTGCAACGTGTCAAATGCACGAAAATATAGAATTACGATTTATAAATCTATTCCGTTTCTATATGAATACACGATTTAAATGTAACAAAATACGTATCGAACAATTGTTCCAAACTTTCCAAAGTGCCACTACTCGATCAAGTGTGAAAGAAGAGACTAACGCTAAAAATAAATTTTATTTCCTTTTCCCTTAAACAGACGGTGGAGAAAGAGTAAGAAAAACACACACACGTGTACAAAGTTGGTGGAGGGCAGAAAGCGGCGATAGAGGAGGGGCCCGGTTTTAATAGCCGAGGACCTCTCTCGCACGGCTGCAGAAAAATCCTCACGGCCGATATTCCTTCGAGATAAGCACGTAGTCCGGTAGCCCGGTTTTACCGGGCCAGTATTTATTGGTTATTGGTGTGGACCGTCATTAGCGAAACGGGGGTCCCACCGCTCCGAGCAGATACGAAGATATCGCACGAGGCGGCACGCTCTGTCTCTTTCCCTCTCCCGCTCCCCACCTCTCTCTCTCTCTCTCTCTCAGAGAGAGAGAGAGCCGCTCGATCCGTAATTTCCGCTGGCCAACTCCCCGCTGTTCACCGATCGAACGCGTTTGCAACGCTGTTGACAAATTCCTGCGGTTCTGAATCCGTTTCTGAAACGAAGAGGCTTCCCACTACGGAATCGGTCCCGAGAAAAGATGGAAAGAACGGAGAGAAACGAATTGCCGCGCGAATAATGTATATAAACCCGTACACGAGTCGAAGAGGATCATAAGTTCCGACGATTAATGTTTTCGTGACACGTTTTTCTTTTTCTCTAAATAATTCACTTGATAACAATTCTATGACAATCTAACACAGGATTATAGACAAGTGTTAACAAAGATTAAGTTTACCAAGCAAATGTGACAATCCATTTCCGCTTCGTTTCAACGGAAACTTCGATTGCTTGTAACTTGATAAACATTTTTGTACTCGCTTCGGCCCCCATAATCGACCCTTCTGTGCCACGGATGTATTAACGTTCTGTATACGGGGAGGGAGTGGTTCCCGGGGGAAAAAGCGGGGCAACGGCGACGACGAAGGTTGTATATTGCGAGGAAGCTACTCGTCTTGAGGAGGACTGCCGTTGTGCGCTCGTTTAGCGCTATCCTCGGGGCAAAACCACGTGCACCCGCGGATGGAAATGCTAATTTGACCGAGAGGAGAGGGCCTTCTACGCACCCTTGAGCGTGCTCGGCTTCTTTCGCTCTTAAATTTTCTCTTTTTCTTCGATTCCTTACGGCGAGACGTACCGTTTCGTACCAAGCTCTCGACCCAGTGTGTATCAACACGCAGCTGGTTGCGTAATATAAATTCAGAAATTATTATGATATTCCAAGGTTTTGTGGAGAGGGGAGAAAAGGGATTATTAGTCTGTTTTCTCCTTTCGGTGAAACCGATATTTTTGGACACCGGTATATTTTATATTTATGTTATTCTCATTCTCTTTCTCTTTTCATTGCAGAGAACAATCGTACGAATATTATTTAGGGGGCTTATGTATAAACACTGCTTGGGGTCTCCCGTTTGGGGATTCGTTATTTCGTAAATGTGTTCACGGTATGTAAAATGGAAATTAAATGTTCTTGTTTGTTACTCGGTAATTTAAGAAATATTTTCTTTTTGCATATGTATATATATATATATATGTTGTTGTGATTGATGAAACTTTATGGATGGTATTTTATTCGGTTAATGATTACGAGCTTCGATTATTTTTTTTCACCAAGAAAAACAAAATTACACGAAATGTACGAAAATACGTGTTAATAAGAATATGTTAAACTTTTTAAGTCTCAAATTTCGGTGTGATTTTCATAACGCAACATTTATTAATGCAATTCACGAATCGACCATGTTCTCTATCTTTAAAATTGTATTCGATTGTCCCTAATAAAAAAAGTGACGAGTACGATAAGAAACTTTTAGTTTAGAGACTACGAGACTTACATTATTTTGACACGGATGGAAACATTAACGATGACTATTGCAAATGACAATGACTAGGATTAATAAAAAAAAAAAAAATTAAACAACGATGATGAAAGGTGATGGGGATAATTCCATAGAATGAGGAATTAAACGAAGGAAACAACATTCTACGATAAGCTTCTTTTTTCTTTCGTGAAATCTCGTCTGGTTTTGAAACGCTGGCGCATAATTCCTCCGCAAGAGCGTATCACATTTAGTCGACGATACGCCCAATACACATCTAAACCTTTGTGAATTCCTTAAGTGTGCATTATATATAAGAGACCAAAGTGATAATCGAATTTTTGTGTAATTCACGCTTCCATCCCGTATTGCATTTCGTCAGAAAATGCAACGGGCGGGTTTGAAACAAATAATTAGGAGAGGGAAGGGGGGAGGTGGAGAGGGGATATTTTCACGATCTACCAGAAATTGTTTTTTAAATAACGAAAGTATTTTAAGAAATCCGCATACTTACGTATGTATGAGAACTTCGCCAGTTTTTCGGCGCGTATTTGCTTAATTTATTCTCGGGATCGACGAACAGGTACTCGCCGTCTGAAACGCAGAAATAACAATTATTAATAATCCGTGATAATCAAATCGAGTATTTTATTTTTCACGTGATTCCCTTCCCCCCCCTCTTTTTACGTTCATTTGTTATATGATTTCATGCTCGATGACCAGATGAAAATTTTTGTATTACAAAAGATATAAATATCTCCTCTATCATTATCCTCTCTCCAATTATCAATTCCAAAGAAGAAGACGCTAATGCAAAGCGTCGATTCTATTTACACTCAACACATTTTATCAATTAATCACCTCGTCGTGAATGTACACATATATATATAAATGAATAAAAATCCAGAAGAAGAAAAAAAAAAAACGAACAAAATCCTCCCCTTAAAAATGTTCTCCCTGGGAGAGTAAGAGTTTCTCTTCAAACGGCAATGGCCGGTCGGGTGACAAATTAATTTTATCGGTAGCGACGGTGTGTCCCTTTATTATAATCGCGGAGCAAATACAAGGTTGGTCCTTGGTGGGATGGGCCGCGACATTCTGGGACTTGGGATCGGGCCAAATGGGCCCGTACAAGGGCCGCGCATACGCGTCCACGGTGCCCTGATATGGTCGTTGCGTGGAGCCCGGAGACTCATTCTCCTCGCTCGACTTTTTGCACGGCTGATGGTCCGAAATGCCGATACCCCTAAACGAGCGAAACAATGAAAGAGATTGTCGGCGAGAGGAGATGTTCGTGAATGAGAGGGCCCCCAAACCTGTCCTGCCCACATGGGGCCAGACACTCGGCTCCCAGACCCTCATGGCGCGACAACGCGACGCGCTTTCCTCCACTGGAACCCGATCTCGAGCCTGCAATTGGCCGCCCGCGATCCTGCGCTAGGCGCATTGCTTTTGCTCGCTTGCTCTTGAAACTTTACTCGTCGAGAACGTGAGAAATAGGGGGAGAATTGAACGAGAGATCACAAGGGAGAAGATGTAATACGAAACATAGGTGCGATTCGATGGAAGATTTATGAATAGAAATAATTTTCTTTAAAATCGATGTATTTATATATATATATATAGAAATATCTTCGTACTAGCTCTGGATATTAAAGATCTTACCTTACAGATATATACGTATGTACGTATATTACGGCGCACGTGGGATGGAATGTGCTAACGTGAAGGTTAACCTCGTTCAGTCGACACGCTACGCGTGATGCTATGCTAAATTACGCGCACGCGATTTAACGCGCAAAACCTAACCTAAATTCAAAGAAACCCGAGGATCTGAATCGAACGTTTCCGTCCATCTCGAACTGCGACGATCGATCGAAGGGGGATCGACAGTGTCTTTCGCACAAGTGTCGCGAACAACAAATTTTCACGGAACGCATTTCGATCTATGAACGATAGCGGGAGTGACCGAAACTGTTCATCCCGTTTAGATGATCTACCATTATCGACGGAGCCGCAATAAAATATGTTATCGCGATGCTGCTTTATCGGTAAAACCATAAACCGTACGAGGAAACGTACATATATATATATATATAACCCGAAGTAGCGCGTTTCGTACGTATATATACAGTGTGGAATCATTATAGGTTACGTTTCAAACATCTGCTCCTCAATAAAACTCCACGTCGTGAAGCCGGTCCGGGTAGTGTCGTTCGTGTTCGAACAGCCGCGCCTCGATTCTTCCCTCGGCTCTCCCTCTCTCCTTCGCCCTCTCCCCACTCTTCCTTCCCCGTTCCTCGCCTCTTTCTCTTCTCCTTCCTCCTCTTTCTACGTCCACCGGTGCAACACGCCGGTGCAACGAGCGCTCTTTCGCTCTCCTCCAATCCCTCTTTATCCGCCTCTCTCTTTCTCTCTCTCTTCCTTCCTTCCCTCTCCTTTGGTTTCCCTACAGCGAAGCGAGTAGAAAGTCGAGGATTCTCGGACACCCTGTATTTAGCATATTTCGATTTGCCCGAGATACACTGAGCCGTCCACCTCGTCGACGTCCGGTGCCACGTGTGGCATGCTGCCTTTCAGACACGAAGGAGCGGATCGAGCCACATTCCGCGGTGGAGCCGGCCAAGGATGAAAGAAGAAGGAGCCGGGGGGATGTAATGCACTCTCCGCGGTGAAGAGGCCCAACCCGGGCCCCGACGTCTCTCCCGCTTTCCTTTCTCTTCCCTTCCTTCGAACGGTAAAAGAAGAAGAAGAGGAGAAGAAGGAAGAAAGAGGAAAGACAGAGGGAAGGAAAACAGAGGCGAGGAGAATAAGGATGGAGCGTGAGGAAGGGAGGAGAAAGAAGAAGCGGAAAGGGGAAGGTGAAAGAGGAGAAGAAGGAAGAGGAAGGAGAGGAGGAAGGTTGGGGGTGGCGACCTAAGAAGGTCAGAACATCGTATTTCTTGCGGCCGGCAGAGAAAGAGAGAGAGAGAGAGAGAGAGTCAGCAGCGTCATTAAAAAGAAAAGTTCGAGCGGGCATTGTAAGGCGGCCCGAAACCCATGAAAAATGTACCTCGAATTATCGTCGTTCCAGGCCTTTCGACAATACTGCGAAATACCACTTTTATTACGAGGATGCCAACCTCTCTGCCTGCCAACAAAGCCGGTCTGCGTTCCTCCCTTCCCCTCCATTTTTCTTTATTTTATAGCATAGGAATGCTGGCATTTACGTAACCGTACTATTCTATAATACAAAAATAATCTTTTTTCAAAAAAAAAAAGAAAAAAACCATTTTTCTTTCGTTCACAAGATTGCAAATAACAAGCATACCTTTCCGTAATCGTATTGCAACATTCTCTCCCGATTACATCATCTTCTTTCTCTCTTTCTTTTCGGAATCAGAATCTTGTACGTTTCCATTGACGCGTAATAAAACGAAAAAATGATGTTCCACACCATCTCATACCGCCGAGAGAGGAGAGCGTCCCCTCTGCAATACACCTTCTTTCCTTCCCCTTCTCTCGCCTTGGCTGCTACTAGTAGCATTCCCCGTTTTTGACGGCCGGAATCGGGACCGAAATCGTCGAGATGGACGGACGGATGGATATCCAGCGGCGTAGCCGGAGGGCCGAGAGAGAGAGAGAGAGAGAGAGAGATCGTAAGTCAGCTCCGGAGTTCTTTCGTTGCGCGATCTCTCCCTCCGTAGCCGAGGGCACCTGTGTTACCCGAGGTATAACCCGACCATTACCGGGGAATGTTGCCCGAGGGCTAACCCTGGCCCTCGTGTAACCAACGATCGGGGCCCATGGGGTCCAACCAACAACCTTATCCAACTAGAGATTCCCTCTAGTCACGGACGGGGCAGCCGAGATCTTACGTCTTTCTATCCTCCTTCGTCTTCTCTCGTCCTCCTTTTTTTTTGTCCATCTTCGAACCCCATTCCTTCCCTCCATCTCTCCCTTTCCTCCTCTTCCTTCCTATTTTTCTCCATCCTTTCTCCATCTTTCCTTCCCTCTTCCTTTTTGTGGCCTGTTACCGCCACGCCCAGAACGAGCATAGGCAACGTTGTTACTTTTTTACGATCGAGGGATGCGAAGGAAAGAGGGGGGAAGGAAACGTTGTCCCGCATAAGCTTTCGAGGGAATCTCACCTCAATCTTGGTCATCATCTCAGGGTGCAGCTCGAAGGGAATCTCGCTCGAATCGACCCGTATTTATCCACGGATCTGAACTAATCGGTGGAAAATGGGACTGCATCCTTTCGCGAACGGAAAGCGAGTTTTCATCATTAAATATGTTATACACAGAAATATTATTTTTGATTATAATCGCAAGATCATCATAAATTATCGAATCACTCGTAAATGCTTTCTAAAATTATCTATAAGAATAAATAGATAGATCAAAATAGAACGGGACGTTTCGAAAAAGAAAGAACACGCGCGGTTTTCCAAGGGTGAAATTATCTGGAGGTGGAGAGAGAAGGAAAAAAAAAAAAAAGAAAAGAAAAGAAAAGAAAAAAAATAAGAGAGCGACCGATGGAAAAGAGCGGTTGTTCGGTCGTGGCAACGATTCGCGAGCGCGCGCATCACGACAAGAAAAAACAGCGAAGGAACGATCCCCATAAACCTGTCGGTTTCCCAGAAAGAAACAATGTTCCCTCTCTCTTTTCGTGGCGCAGCAATGCGCCGTAACCGTAATTACACCCGTAATCACCCCTGATTGCCGAGAGAGGACCCCGGCCTCCTCACTACCTTCGCACTCGCTATATTTTACACGAGCAACTCTCTTCCACGGTGTATATAGGTATAGCAGTGCCCACTTCTGCCAGCCTGTCCGACGAAACGCCAACCTTTTTTCACGGAATCCTGGATCCAAGTAGATCGTTCGTTGATCTAGGGCGCAGTTGTTCGTAGCAGATTGAGGAGCGAGATGAATGGTAAGAAATAAGTTTTTGAATATTTTAAAAAAAATTGAATTACTTCGAATTCAAGTCACGTGGATGATTCGATTGATTTAATTGAAGTAAGACTTTTTTTTAACCCTTGCTCAAGAACGTACAAGGAAATATACAAGTGGATAATTTGGAGTATCGTTAGTGAAAATATTTGGTAAATATAGATTATCGATTCCATTTTTCTGAATTAAAAACTAATAATTTTCTATCATCTTACAAGGCGATAATGTTTAAAAAATTTATATCATTAAATCGTGCACCGTTAAACGGGCAAACCTAACGATTTAATTAAGACGTAAATATCATAAATCTTTCGCGGAAGAAGCGTATACTTAAAATAATACCTCGCCTTGGCTTCGAAAAATGGCTTCGTAGAACTATTAAACAGATATTTTTCAACGTTGTACAAATCTCGCCCACTTCGTGTCATTTTTAAAATGAAAAAAAAAAAAAAAAAAAAAAAAAGAATGACACGCGCCGTTATGCGCGATCATCATTCAGATCAAAGATATTATTGTACGCCTTTCGCCATACATAATCGCATTGAAATTTTTTTTCATACGTATCTTTCAGCCTTGAAGATCAAAAGTGTACAAAGACTTTTTAAAGGAATGCACAGATGTGTAATCTATACAATATCCGTTTGATGGATCGTTTTCCTTGAGCGATAAAGATTCATATATTGTACGTGGTTCTTTAGAGGGAACAATGTTCTCAAATCTGATAGACGAGCAGCCTTTTCTTTTTCTTTCTTTCTTTCTTTTCTCTCTCTCTCTCTCTCTCTCTCTCTCTCTCTTCGTTCTTTGTGATGATCGAACAACTTCGAGTTTCGACAGTATAGACAGTCATACGAGTGGTATTCGACGTTAATCGTGGCATTCCATCGTCAAACGACGCGTCATCTTTCAAAAGGAATGCGCTACATAAATCCCAAGTTACACAGGTCCATAAAATATTCGATACAGGAACGAGGAATATATTACGGATTATTATATAGCGTGATACTGAAAAAAATAACTATCCATACTTTAGGCAATATTATTACCTCATTTTTGTCCAAAAATTTTACCAAAGATTTTATCGAGACATATTACTTCATTTTTTACGTAATTACGTTTTAACAATAATTTTTTGCATTTTTATATTTTCTGCTATCTTAAAAGACATCTATCTCGTGAAATTTAAGATACTTGAAACATTGATTCCCGACATTCGCGGGAACGAGATAATTTCTCGAGCAAAAAATCAAAACGAATAGAACAGAACGCTGTTAAACAAACTTCGATATCCTTCGCCATAGCGTGGAACGTTTGAAAGAAAATATTCTTCACGCTCAATGATCCGCGAAAAGAAAGACTGTCCGATTCGACTGTCCGAGGGGTATCGAGTTTAACACTTAAGGGCCCTCGATACGAAATCGTATCCAGAGTTTTCTTAAGGTTATTACATCGTTCGTGGCCGGTAACGAAGCGCGTTGCATTACGGAAGATAGATGGAGTTCCGTTGAACGCAGACCGAGGGGGATAAAATGTGGCTTCCACTAGCACCACCATCACTACCAACAGTGTACCAGCCAGCCAACGCCACCACTCCTCCACCGGAGGCCACTATCTGGAGCTCATCGCATATTTCATCCCGATCAAATTATTCCGACGAACAAAACACGCCACGTACACGTCCGAGCGAGAACGACGACGACGACGACGGTGTGTGTGTGCCTTTCGGCAGCCCGCGAGAGAGGAAGGGAGACGGTGGAGAAAAGGAGGAGGAGGGGAGAAGGAGAAGAGGAAGAAAAAGAGTACGAGGACGGTCGATTGCCGCGAAGAAAGTAAGGAGGGGGGAGGGGGAGAGGCAAAAAGAAAAAAGAAAAATAAAGCAGAGCGAAAGAGAGAAGTTGGAGAGGACGAGAAAGTGAAAAGGAGGGAGGGGGAGAAGAAGCGCGATTGATCGGTAGCGGGAATGAATTCGTCGATCGAAAAGTAGATAAAACGTGGTGGAAGGAGTTTAAGCGAAGAAGATGGTCGGCTGGATAACGCGCGATATAACGCGAGCTCCAACCCCCTAAAATCGCGAGGCATCTTCCTGGATGGGTTCCACAATCTTCTTCGTCCCCTGCCTCCTCCGTGCACGCCATCTCCTCCCCCATCCTCCTCCCCTCCTCGCCCTCGATCGTTCGACATGCACGGGGCGGCTTCATTAGGGATCGCGTAATATAAATCAAACGACGACGCGTTTTAATTTATAAAACGCCATTACACCTTATGAATGACCCATTCATGTGAGAGGCTTCGCTTCGTGGACACGTGTCCCCGTTGTTACGACCACGAGTGGCAGAAAGGGAGAGCAGAAGGGAGACGAGGGAGATGGAGCGAGACGGATGGATCGGGCGGGAGAGGGAAAGAGAGAGAGAGAGAGGGAGAAAGAGAGAGAGGAGGGAGAGAGGGAGGAATGGCAGGGGGTCGGGCCGAGTAAGAAATGCAAAAAGAAGGAAAGTTTCGACGAGGATGGAAGAGCGTTCAGGAGGAAGGAAACGGACGGAAGGGAGAAAGGAATTTTCCCTTTTCCCACCGAATCCGAATAAATCCATTTCCCTATTTCGAATATAGATAGAACTCGAACGAGACGATAAAAAAAAAAAAAAAAAGAAAAGAAAAGAAAACGGAAAAAGACGACGAAAGCGAGTATAAATAAACGGAACAACGTGGATAAAAGAGAACAACGGAAATCGAATGCGAAAGGAAAAAAAAAAAGACACGCACAAAAAAAAAAAGGAAAAGAATTCGAAAAAGAACGAAACAAAGGGGGAGAGGGGAGAGAAAAAAGAGAAGAAAACAAGAAAAAAAAAAAAAAACGAAGAGTAAAAAGGGGTCCGCTAACGTTCGGCAAATGGTGCACAGGAGGTGCTGCTTACGAGAGGAGACCGGCGAAGGAGAAAGATCGGCATGTGTAATGGAGGGGAAGGAAGGACGTTGAAGCCCTGTTGTGACGCAGCCTTAGCTTCATCGAGGTATATATCCAACGGACCTGCTAAGGCCCATTCTCTGCCTACCCTCCCCCTCCACACACACACACACACACACCCCTTCCTCTCCCTCCCCCCTCCGCCCTTCCGCCTCTGAAATCCCTCTTTGCCGGGTCCTCCGCGCCTGGCCCTTGCCGGCCCCTCCATCCTTCGCTTCCACTCGCTCCCTCCCGCCCCTCCGTCCCATCGCGCGCGCGCGCGCGCGCCAGCGTCGACGATTCCTGTCCTCGGAGTCCTCCTTCCACATTCCTGGGTCCCAAGTCGCCGTGCGGCGGAGACGCTTGGGCGGGAGGTGGAATACGAGAGGCCCTATACAAATCACCGGGCTACCGTCTTACCCGGGCTCATTCTTTCTCTCCCCCTTCTCGCTCCTTCCCTCCCTCCCTCCCTCCCCAATCTCCCTCCCTCTCTGTCACTCTTCCACCACCTTCTCAGTCTCATCCTCTTCGTGCCGCTTCTTTTTCTTCGCCTTTTGTCCCTCCTCGCGTTTCTTCTTCCTTTTTTATATCCCTCGTCTCTGTCCTTCTCAATCGCGAAGCCAACTCTTGTTATATCTCTTTCATTTATCGCGTCCTCTCTCTCTCTCTCTCTCTCTCTCTCTCTTTCTTCGTTCGTCTTTGAATTTTGGCACAGATCGCATAGGTTTGTCGCCTGTTTTCTTCTACGCGTCCTCCCTCCTCCTCCTCTTCCTCGCTTCGTCTCGTTATTCATTCCCCTTCGTTCTCTTCTTCTTTTTTTGTATATAATGCGCGAGGAGAGCCAGGGGGTGTGTATCTCTCTCTCTCTCTCTCGCTCTCTCGCTCTTTTCGTTTCAGCATCCTGTCTTCCTCGGTCCGTCGCTCTCTTCCTCCCCTCACCCCTCCCCACCCCTCGTGCACTTTCATGTCCCTTTTCGTCGGTTCCTTTTTTCTCCTGTTGCGAACAACACGCACCTCGACCCTCGGTCACGCACACGTACCACGCGTTGACGCCCAAAAAATTTGACCTTTCAAATAAATTAGCCGCGACACATCCGCGACCGATCTTCCACAGTTTCTCCTTATCAGTAGACGATATTTTTAATTAAATGTCGCGTTATTAATGTGGCAAATCGTTTGGCATGAATTCGCGAAAATTCATCATTTTCGTCTCGTAATTTTCTCGTTTTATAGAAGCGTATCCTTGCCATGAAGATCACGAAACGAACGTTCGATTCCTTGGCTCGAGCATTTCGGATTACGCCTATACCGACAAAAATTTTAAGAAGCGTGAAAAGAAATAAATACCTTTGGAAAGGCCTTGACGAGATCTTGATTCTCGAACGGAGGGATTGGGTTCAATGATTTGCCAAGTTTAATTATTACGTAATAATTCCGTCATAAACTTTAAATCGTTTTCTAACGACGGGAAAAAGAAAAGAACGATAAACGATGTGAACGATAAAATTGAACATGTTGACAAACCATGACTTAATTACGAAAATTGCGAACAAAAAATTTACAAGATTAATCTTTGTATTACGCTAATTACACTAGTGTAATAATTTCGTAATAATTTCAATACAAATTATCCCACCACGAAAGAGGAAAAGAACACAAGTAAAAATTGGAAGAAACATCCTTGGTAAGACCTTGAGGATACGAAAAAGCCTTGGACATCCGCTCGATCACGTTCGCCAGCAGGCGGAGGGGTTGTAACCAAAGAATTTTTCGGCGGCTGCTCGCGCCCGCCTCGCCCGGGGCGATCTTTCTCGATATCTATTTTTAGTAAGAAGCGTCGAAGAGCAGACGGTGGTGATTACAAAATTGCAGCAGCGATTGGTCCGTGTCATTTTACCGCCAGGGGCATGGGGGGTCGGGATAGAGGGACAAGACGAAATAACCGGTACAAAAAGGAGAAGACGGAGGAGGAGCAGAGGAGAGACGAGCGCGCGAAAGGAGCGACAACAAGGAGAGGAGCGAGCAAACTCGAAGAAAAAAGGAGGACTCGAAAAAAAAAAATCTTGATTGCAGAAACCATAAGAAAGGACGGGGAAACGTACGTAGAGAGAAAAGGGGAACATGGCTCGAGGAAACATCTTAGAGAGGAAAGATATTTGGGGGAGAGGAGACGTAGCCGGTAGAAAGCGAATCGAGAGAAACGCAAGGACGAAGCGGAGAAGAAGAAGAAGAAGAAGAAGAAGAAGAAGAAGGAAACGAAGAAGCGTTGAACAGGCAGGCAGCAGTTTGCGGGCACGTACGCGAGCGTAGAGCAAGAAGAGGAGCGTAAGAGGAGCGAAAAGAAAGGAAGAAAGAAAGAAAGGAGAGAAGAGAAAGGAGGAGAGGGCTCGGTACGGGGTCCGGGCAACGTTCACGCAAACCGACGCACGCATGCAGGGGTGTGAGCCACCTTTTTCTACTTGTTTTCGTTTTTCAGATGCATTTTTTTCCTGTCGTGGCATGGCTCGCGCGCCTCAAAACCCGCCAGCTCAGCCTCGCCGTGATGGGGCCCCGCTGGAATGTAGGAGGGAGGGGTCCCGCAGGGCCCTTGCGAGGCCCAAGAAGGGTCCGGCCGCGTTGGTGGGGGTACCAGTCGGACCGGCTTGTCATGACTGGTGGAAAGGCAAGAGAGTAGAGCGAGAGGGTAGCGCTGCAGAGCCGAGTATATTCGGTGAAGGGAAGGGAAGGAGCTTCGTGGATGGTGTCCGGGGCCAGAGGGCGAGGGAGAGCAAGAAGACCACGGCTATATGCAGAAAGATCTCAAGATTAGTCAACGGACTACTCGGCAAGGACTCTCTTTGCGCGATATTAAGCTGGTATTTCGAGATTTTTTGCCATTTCTTTTTTTTTTGTATATATTTTGTTTCAAATTTGACCATTTCTGTTTACAGCTTGGGACCGCCGTGAAGAAAATGGCAAAATTTCTGGAAAGTATCACTGGTCATTTCGATCGAAAGAAGAAAAAAAGAGACTTCATGATAATCTATGTTTATTATTAATATTAAATTTCGAATGTATAATTGTTTGGCAAGTTTTTTTGAATCTTATATAATATTATAACGTGTTAAGGTAGTTAAAGTTGTATCCGTTTTTCTTCTCGATAAAAAGGAGAAGCCCGAGCTGGGGCGATATTTATCTAGATACTAAAAACCAGGTAATTTCAACTATTCACACGTAATAAATTTTAACCCTCTGCGGTCCTGGCATCGAGCCTGCTTCCCACATTCCATTTCATTCGGTTCCTTTCACTTTTGCCATATAAAACGATATGTTTTTTTTTACGATTATTATTTGTAAAAATTAAAATTAGAGAAATTTTAATAAAAATATCCGAAACATTGTAATTATGGAACCGATGGATCATTAGTTATTAATTGTCAATTGCAAAAACATAAAAATATATTTGAATTATACGAGGAATTTTTAACGATATTAAATATAATTAGAATAATTAGAATTTAAAATATCGTATTCCAACTTGTTCATTTTATCCCAAACAGGGATATTTAAAAAGGTACAAAGAACGTCACAGTAACATTTTAAAAGTCTTTTTCGTTCGTATTATTTACTCGTTACAATTCCTTTATTTTTTATTTTAACTTTTTCTATTTAATCCCCTGAAACGCGATTCTCTACCAGAGCTATCGATAGTACGTCTAGAATACTTTCTCCCCGGTCGAGTGAATCTCGGTCGGGACAGTCTTTTGGATTCTCATCGGATAGAGTGTCGCTCGGAGTTATCCAACAGAACGGTTAGTGAAAGTATCCTTCTTATCCTTATCCTTTCCATCGAATTCTTTAATTCTTCCAAATCTTCTCCCTCCAATCGCATTGTTTATACGCGCGAGAAGAATTCTGAGAAATTATTAAACCGTAAACGTAGTTGAACGAAATTTCTTGACTTCCTCATCCTTAGAAGAAACACAGGAGAAAAGGAGTTTCGAGTTAGCCAAACTTTTAACCAATCAAGTGTTTACAACATGTAAAATATAAAATATAGCAGAGATTTTTAAACAAATTATCATCTCCAGGAATATTTTTCGTTCGCGAAAGAGAAAATCGAGAGTATTGAGAGTCGTGGAAATGGTGGACGATTGATCTCGAAGGTGCGTGATTCGGGAGAAGATTCGCGCTCTCTCGCGAAACGCAACACCTAATGACTCGCGTGAGCTTCGGTAATTCGATCTACTCTGTAGGAGGTTAAAAAGTGGCGTGCCGTAATTCGAGGCGGATACAGCTACCCCGCAAGTCATTCACGATGCTCACCGGTCCCGTCCGACCGCATTTCGCCCGTTAAACGATAGAACGACGGAAACGGGAGCAAAGGTATACACGGTGTTCGAAACAAAGCGGGTAGAAAATTTAGAAAGTGATCCCGGGAAATAGGCTGGTGGAAAAGATTTGCAAAAGATTTCGTGAATGGGGGAGAACTTTTGTATTCGTTTTCGAATTCTTTTCTTCCCTTAAATTTTCTACCTACTTTTATGGACGTAGAAGAAGGGAGCCCATTGTTTACTCACCGGACAATATTGCCAGGCCGAACAGTTCGCAGTCTCGCATGCCCTGCTGGCCGAGAAGCATGCATGTCTGCGCGTACACCTCCTTCACTCTCGACTTCGCCTAAAAAAAAAAAAAAAAAAAAAAAAAAAATGGTATGATGAAATATTAAATTTGGGAAAAAATTATAGTTAGAAGAAAGTTTTTTGGTTTTTGGTCTTCTTCGCTCGTCTTATGCACGACATATAAAATATAAAAAAGGGGGGAGATAGATGTTAAAGAGGACGACAGATTTAACAAATTTTTTTTAAGTTAAACCCTTTTTGCCAATTTACATAGTGTTTTAATATATCGGTTTTTTTATATTTACAGCAGAATACAATCCATACAATCGAACCGATTCCTTTTTAATAAATGGAAAAACCAGATAAATAGACGTAACATTAATTTTTCTTCCGTCGATTAAATTATTTAAAGAGCGTCGATCACGTTAAGCGTTCGTTCCCTCCTTAATTTCATCAGATATCTAAATCGATAAAATCGAATACGTGCGCAATAAACGTCGTATAAAACATCACACGATTATCGATAAACACGATTTCGAAGGAAAACACATCGGCTATCGATCGAGGGAATCTACGGGCAATCAACGCTTGCGCGTCCACCGCAAAAAAGGAAAGGGCTCCCCTTTCGAAGAGACGTCGCTACGCACGTGACTGGTAATAGAGCACGCATAATGAGATTGTATCGTTCTCGAAACCCTTGTCCGACACCGACCCCTTTATGTAATTACAAATTTACATCGGTGAAACGGTTGTGCACAAAATGATTTCGTTTCAAGGTGGACTTGTGGACGCCAACGTGCAGCAGCGGTATAAGAAGAGTGTATCGCGTTTAAAATAAAAGGAAGAGAGGAAAAAAGTGTAGAGTGGAAAAGAAGAGGAGCGAATTCTTCAAATTCCATTTTCTCTCCGTTTCTCTAAAATTAATCTTCTTCGAATTCGCTTCCTTCTCGTCAAGAAACAAAAATCTTCTCGTTAAGTACGTTTTGAGATGCATTTGATTAATTTTTATCCTTCTGATTTTAAAATTTTAATCGACCTTATCACGCACACACATTCTTTAACACGATCCGCAAATCCAGGGATCAATTAGTCATCATTGCATTAGAATCATGGTTGCGATTCATTCGGTTGGATCGAGCAATGGAACGAGATGGAAATTATTATGTACCGTTTATACACGGATAGATTTAAACTTGCGGTAACCCACATTCTAGAGAAACCGGAATCCCTTGCGTAAACGACATTAAAGTTAACCCATTTTATGCGTCTTTTTCACACGCGACGTTTACGTTCATCTATGTTTGGAACGATTCTATTTAAAGGAGAGAAAATATAATCAAAACGAGAGAGACATAAAATCAATCTTAAATAACAGCACATGTATGTAAATTCTTCTTGAATTCCGATATGAACTTCTTTCGAGAATAATTAATATTTAGATCTAAATAGCTATGCGTACAATTTTTCTTCCGTTCTTAATAAATTTCTGGAAGAAGTTTAATTACATTCCTCGATGCTCCTTGTTATCGGACGAATAATCACGCATCGATAACGATCCTGGATAAAGTCAAAATAAAATCACGAAGAAATTAACTTTAGAAACTAGGAAAACCATCGTAGTTCGATGGTTACTTTCTTTTCCAAATAAACGAATATATGATAATTTATATTAATTTATAAAAATCGACACGATAGCATAATAATATAATAATAAAACAACAGCATGTAGATGAAATTACAAATTTTCTAAAATAAGAATGCCTGAGAAAGAGAAACGAGGACAGTCCTCGAATTGAATTCGCTATAACAGTATCGTGCAATAAAATTTCTTATTCTCGCGCGCGAAAAAGAAAAGAAAAAAAAAAAATAAAAGTATCCCCGATATTGGCAACGATACATCCCAAATAGGACAACAAATCTAAACGAAGTTCGTGATATCCTACTTATACCGCTTTATATTCAATACTTTTATATCACGATTCGAATCCTCGATCGAGAAGTTAATCGAGAAGTTGGACACGTTTTCGCGTGTCGCTGGATGACGACGACGCCAGACCCATATACGATCGAAGATAGAAATAAAAAGAAAGAAAGAAAGAAAGAAAGAGGGAATCATCATCACTCGGTAATTTTATCACTTCGATTCGCGACATGCAGGCATTCTGCATCGCGCGTAGCATGTAATAACAATGCGTGGATGTATGAATATTGCAAACGGTGAAAGCGTACCACATACCAGACTCGTTACAACCGTGGTAGCACCGCAGACGTAGCTATACACGGTGTGGTGCCGTACACGGTCGGCCAAAGAATGTATCGGTACGTGATCAGATTGACACGTTGCTACGGAGAATATGACGATAACAATTCGCCTTCCATCCATGCCCTTCGTGCGGAGAGGAGAAAGATTGTTTTCTTCTCGATCATCGTCACGTTTAGAATCTTGTGATTGATACATCGATTTCATTATTATTTTTATTGAAACAATAATGCGCAATGGAAATTTGTTATTTGAGTTAATTTATCATTTTTCGCTATGACAATGGCAATTCGATAAAATTATAATTAAAAATGACGGAAATATATGTTTAAGTTATATTATGTTATAAAAGCAATATCTCGGAAGGGATATATGTCTCGAGGAGAAATATCGTTGTTTGAGTATATACGTGTATACATGATCGAAAAATATGGAAAATAGCAGATAGATCCTCGAACAGTTATTAACGAGTTAACGAACGCGCGAAAATTACTCTGTATCGAGGTTGGCCATAAGAATTTTCAATTATACCACGGTATAATAATTCGTATCGTGTATGCATTTAATTTCTCATCTGATGTTTCCACCATTGCTAATAATGCATAGTTTATTCGATCCTCTCGCGGAACTTAATCAAAATTCTTAAGAAAAATCCTTTGCCGAACTGTCGGGTTTAAAATAAACAAAATAATAGCGGGTACGTTCATTTTTCTCGTCTACATTACAAGGAATAAAATCAGCCCGCCGGCGAATCTGATTAATTAATTAACCGATCCTCTATCTTCGATCTAATGCATCCTCGTTAAAGGAATTCCGTTTATTTCCGTAACTTTTAGAGACGAAGAATTCCCGGAAAGGCAACCAATTATATTCGTATTTCGTATATAAGGAAACGTTAACGAATTTATCCGAACGTGTTTTAACGCTTCAAAGCGTTTAGAGGAATGCGGGAACGTTTCGTATCGTGGCGCTTTCCCCCCAGAAACATTCGTCGAGCATGCAACATTGTTTAATGAGAGCTTCCTAAATATTTTTTAACACGATTCAAAGAAGTAAGAAAATTACTGGTCGCGCAGCAACGAACACGAACGAACAACTCGAGGAAATTGTTTTAGTTAATTATGCTAGAATCGCGGGGAGCCGTGTTACGATTATTACGTTGCACAAGGTGTTGATACACTCGTGAGAGTCAATTTTACGAGAGAACAAACCAAACCAAAATGTCGCAACGTTTATTTAATAGCGAGTTACCAGCAATTTGAGTTAAGCAAAGACGAGGAGAAGATAGAACGAGACGATTATTAAAATTATCGCAAAATTGCAGAGATGTGAAAATGGCCTGCGATCGAAATGAATTTTCAGAATAGTCAATGTTTTCATAGATTCTAAATCCTTGACAGAAAATTAAAAAACACTTTTATTTACTTTTATCCATTTCGAATCGTTCCGAAATTTGAATGATACACAATGAAAAGATAGCATATCACAAATTCTCTTTAAATTCCCTTAAAAAAAAAAACGCTTGAATTAACTCCAAGTTCATCGAAAATCCAAGCACGGATTCCATCATATTTCTTATATCGAGCGAAGATCAGAAACGAAGGAAGTATAAAGGCCAATTACCGTCACGAGAGATCGCGATAATTTAGAATCGCTCGAAATAGATCCCGCTCGTTCCCGCGTTACTATGATAAGACTCGTTGCGCGTGCGTGGAGGAACGGCAATTCTTTTCTACCGTTGCGAAGAAAAAAAAAAAAAAAAAAAGGATCGGCGTGGCAGCTCGGTGACGAGGCACGGTACAAGGATCGGTACACGGTAATCACAGCTTGAGCACCGTATAATCATGAAAAGTCCTCGGCGCAACCGTTCCTATTGTTCCTTCCTCGCTCAATGAATTACATATACGGAGATGGTAAATGGTAACAGGCGTGAGCGCGAATTCGCGCGAGGATGGAGAGAGAGAGAGAGAGAGAGAGAAGACACCCACGGATATTCAAATCGCATGCGGCGTTGGCTCGCTTCCTACCGTGGGCCCCATGACTTCACCTCGTCTCGTGGCTTTTTAGAATGAATGGACGCGCGGATCCAGGACCGATTCTTGCCTCGTCCGCGAGACAAAGCATCGACGGATTCGCTGTCGTCACGATTTGCATAAATTGCAAATGCTCAACGTCGAGGATGTTTATTGAAATCTCGCCACTTTTATAGCTGAATCGAGTCTTGACGCTTTTCGTTTTCGTATTTACGAGGTGATCCTCTTTTTCCTTCCCTTTTGTTTTTCGTTCAAAGCAATGAAAGAACGAATCATTTGAATGAAAATCGCTCTTTTCTTTTGGTTCCTTTATTTTTTTCTTCTTCCTTCTTCTTCTTCTTCTTTTTTTTTCTCGTTGAAAGCACGAAAGAGCGAATCGTTTGAATGAAAATTTGCGCCGTTTAACGGAGATGTGCACACGATATGGGGAAGATATATGTCATCATCGGGGAGAATAATGGATGGACACTGACGGCTATAAAATTTGCGACAATATTTCTTAAATCATCTTTTACAAGAGGAACGATATCGAAGATATGGCGAAACGTGTCGAGTTGGCTCGCTCGATAAAAGTACCATCAAAATTGTAAAAATTTTCAAATTACAGAGGGTTATATATATATACTTTTCGATAGAGTTGAAGATTAAATTAAATAATTAATTTCGAAACGCGTTACGATTACTTAAAAACTTAAACGGTTTTTATAAATTATTACGAAATGAATTGAAGAAAAATCAATTTCACGGCTGGTTTAATTACTTTATTCCAGTTTATTACAGCCTATCGTAACAAGAAAACCATTTTCCACCGATAAACGTATCCACGTTACACAACTCATCGAGATTTGTTCTTGTTCCATCCACGATATTCCTCTTCCTCCATTAATTACATCGAAAGAATTTCCGATGCATCTAATATATATATATATATATAAAAGGTTAGGTTATATTATTTTACACGATTAGAAAGTTACCTGATATAACGTGAGCTATCCAGCTTCGGGGAAACCGGTCGAAGATCCGCTATATAATAAAAGATCCCGATCTTTTTAAGTAATAAATGAAGGAAGGAAAATTTTGATAACGAAACATAATATAGAAAAAAAAAAAAAACCAAAAAAAAGTATATATAATCTCACGATCCAATGTTAAAAATCTAAGATCTTTAACTTTTTCCAATTTTCAAAAATATTAATTCGAATATATCGATTCGATGGCTTCTCCTTTGTACAAGAAATTATAGTTTCGTCGTATATTTTTACTGGGAAGAAATTTCATCGAGAAACACGGTACGCGGAAACGTTATTACAATTGTGTAGCATTTTAAGCGATGGCCCGAAGGGAAAGGTCCCTCATAAATGCTCGGCATGGAATGCACGCGCCGAGGTAGAGGAACAATTTATCGCCCCGTATCGAATATTTCGAGTCGCTCGACGCATTCCGGCGCCGATCTTGTCCGCACCAAATCTCTACGGGCCACCATAAAATATCCCCTGGAACAGCCTGTCGGCTCAGATTTACGGTCGATCCTATCGGGCCCGCGTTTCACGATTCTGTCCATGGTCAAGACGGCCACGCGATAGATTCGCGAGATTGACAAAAATATCCGTCCAAACGGATCCTCCTCCTTTCCTTTTTCTTTCTTTCTTTTTTTTTTTTTTTTTTTTTTTGGAGATTTTTACGTCATTTTTACATCATCGTAAATACCATTGGCCAGCATCGTTGGTTTTTGCCGAAAAAAAATATACGAAATGTAATTATGGGAACAAGGATTACGTTAATTAATTTTGAAATGATGATTATATATTTAGAGAAAATATTTTTAAGTTGTAATTTGCTTTTTTTTTTTTTTTTTATAAGTATACGTGTATAAATAACATGGAGTAATTTAAAATTCATTTTTGAATAACATATATATTTTGTTTGATATTGACAAAGAATGAAGGGAGAATGCAAGAATAATTAGTCCATCTGGATCAAGTTGAAAAGTTCGACTTGAGGAAAAGAGAGGAATAAAGGAAGAAAATAAATCAAAAGAGAAATAAAAAAAGAGAGATATAAACTCGAACAACAATATTTCTCATAGACACATTCTACAAATCTTACGGATGAAATGAACAATGGATGGTATTTTTCCATTTGAAAAGAAACCTGGCCACTCCACTTTTCTAATCGGCATTTCAATTATCTACATAATTATTATGCTACCGTTCTGCCATTGTAATAAATTAGTATCGGTACAAACGTAACCGGGACCAGATAGGAATCGACACGGTCATTTGAGAAATATGCCGTAGAAAACACGAGTGTTAAAGGCAGGAAATATAACGAAGAATGAAACGTTTTTTTAATCCGTGCATCTCTTATCGTATTTTGTAACAATGAGTCTATTTCAGGAACACGTAAGCGTTTCAGATCGGAAAAATGTTTATCCTTCCTCCCGTTCCCCGTTGTTGGCCAGGAAATTACGAGGCGGAAATACATCCAAATTACCGGCGATCCAGAGAGATAATGAATTTACTCATTTTCCTTCCACAGTTAATAGATTAATTACATGCGGGAGAAGAATCTAATATCTTTCTTTCTTTCTTCTTATTGTTTTCCTCCTCTCACGTTTTTAATTATCCTTCAGATTTTTATGAATCATCGTGAAACAATTTGCGAAACAAAATCTATAGCGATCTGACAAAGTTATTATCAAACATATATATTATATAATTTTGTTTCTGGTAAGAATCAACTATAACATTTTTTTTTTCTTTTGATAAAGAAATTCAAATGCAACAAAAAAAATTTTAACACGTTTCTATAATTGCAAAAATGCATTAATTTTGCAGGAAATAATATTATGAAATACAAAAAAGCCCTTTAACACCGCAGCCATGTACGTTGAACGATAATATAATTTGTAACATCCGTGTTCTAAATTTTTCTAAACGACCAGAGAGAATTATTAATTGGATATTATCCAATACCCACTTAACAGATATATTACTGCATCCTCGCTCCATAGAACAAACTTGATAACTTGCACGCGAGTTAACATAACATTCTTGCTTTGATTCGGTATAATGAAGCTAGAATGCCAGCCCCGTTGATTTCGCAGCAGGCCCCAACACGGGGCCACGCAGGCAGAACGAGGAATTTCCTTGGCAACCGGGAATTCAGATTCGTCGTTACAAATGAACCTGGCTATAATTAGGTAGATAGTATCGTGTGAGAAGGTGCGCCAGAACACTACCCGCCATATATATATATATATATACGTGTGTAACGCTCTATGTAGATGGTTTGTCTAACGACGCGAGAAGGCAATAGCCTCGAACGAGTAAATCGACGTTGCTGCGGAAAAACCTTGCCATTGAAACAAACGCTCACTACCGCCTTCGCCACGCATTCCCCTTATTCCAGTGTTTCCCAATATTTTTCGTTGTCAGGAAAAACTCTTTTTACAGTGTGATTTCACGTGAAAAAAAAAAAATATATATATATCGAAAATGTGGAACAAAACTTTTTTCATTTTCAATTTTAAGAATATGAATAAAATTGGTACGAAGATAAATAAGAAAATGTGAGATAAAATTTTTTAAATTTTTATTCTACTTTATTTTTTTTTTTTTTTTTTAATGTAGAATTCTCTTTTGTTGAACACTCTGTAGAAGATGTAGAAAATACACGTTTGGTATTTTCGATTATGAAATTGATGCGATTGAGATTTAAGATAAGAGTCGAGAAAGAGAGAGAGAGAATTGCGAAAGAATATATGGCGCCTTGTGGATTGTGAAATTGCAAGAATAACAGTCAGCAAGAGAAGGAACGAGTATTCTTATAAGTTTGTTATCGAAATTTTTTTAAAAAGTGACTTTATAAAGAAGATAGAAAAGATAGAATCGACGATATATTTTTTTATACAGTTGCATGGAAAGTGTCGCGAAGAGAAGATGAAACAAACACGAACGCAGTTGCGTCCTCTTGAAAAAGTGGATTTGTACTAATGAGCTTGTTGCAGAAGCATCACTAGAAAATTCCGATATTTTGCAAACATGGTCAAGATTTGATCAATAAAGTCCATATTTTCTCGTGAAAAGAAAAAAATAAATAAAGAAATCAAGATATTCAAGAAAACAATTATTTTTACCATTGCACAGATAATGATCCAATAATATCGTCGCGAAAACCGTGTAATTTAACCAGGATGAGTAGCTACTTTTCGATATTTATTCGATCGACGATTGACACAACGATAGAAAGGAAAAACCACAGGTAAAAATGAAATTTACACCTGTGGTCTTATATGCGACAAGCATTAGTCATGTCGACGCTTAAACATGGCGATATAATCGCGTATCTTACGAATCGTTGAGTAAAATCCACCATCAAACGAGCCTTTATCCCGACAGATTTAATCGGCAACAACTGTTTTAATAGCGATCATAACTGCGTTGAAACGATGATGAATCGCGCGTGTATAATTCGTGTAAACGCGCGCCTCAAAAAACGAGATCACTCATTTTTCACCGCGAAACATTGAAAAATTTACGAGGGCACGCGTTCTACCGTGAATCGACGAAAACTTACCGTGCCACGCAAAACGCTAAACGAGCTCTTTCTTACCAATTCCTAAGTGAGTTTCTTTGGTGAGATCGCGTAAACAATTTTTTAATATAATTATACGCTGCATTTGACTTTCGTGTCGCATACGTGCATTAATATATGCATCTAAACCTTGGATAAGCGAGACAAAATGCGAGACGAATCTTCTTAACACGAATAATATTTGAACAATATTATTAGAAGAACTTATACACGATGTTCCACGATGGTCGGAAGATAATTTAATCAAATCATATTTCGATGAATATTATTTTCGATAAGAATATTTTGTCTGCAATTCAATTTTGCCAATTTCGTTAAGCAGCATTCTAGCGTTAAGAGTGAAATAAAATTACTTTTCACGCGTGAAACGTAATTCTGTGAAGAACACGGTGTTACAAAATAACCGAGGCAGAGAACTTTTTCAATTAGCCATTCTACATAGTATCGGGCGTCCCTCCTCACTCCCGCTGTCTGCCGGTTGTAAATGACTGTTAGGGAGGACAAGGCAGGTGCATGTACCTTCGCACGCCTTAATATATCGACTATACTATACGCGGGTTTCTCTCGCATCGGTTATTCCACGCTCGCACGCCCACGCGCGCCACGGATGTAACTAATCGCATTCCACGATTAGAAAATCCAGGCGTGCCCTCGACATCGCGATGCACATGTCCCGATAAAGTATGGTATTTCGCGGCCATGTTGCGCGTTTCCGTTTCAACCGGATGACGGTGCATGTTACACCTCGAGAAAAAGGGAGAAAAGAACCGGATCGTTCTTTTTAGCTTCGCGTGATTTTCAATTCGATCTCGAGTGTATTTATAATATTTTATACGTTAGCCTTTTTTTCTTTCTCTCACGAATATTCAAGAATAAAAATTCACTTATTTATGAATATATTTATCGAGCATTTTCGAATTATTCTATCGAAATATTTTTACATTTAATTATATTAATAATAAGTTCCTTATCATTGTTATTATATCGTATCGTTTTATATTCCGTCTCATTTTCCCTCGTATCTTCGGTCGTAAAGTATCCCGCCCGAAGTATCTACCGGCAATTTAAACAGCAATTCGTACACTATAAACGCTTCAAACAAGAATTAATAATATTCATAAAGGATATCTCAAAGACATCGACTCCTCTATAATATGATACCGGCGATTATGCGAGTCGTTCTAAAGTATGGGATGGAAAAGAAAAAAAAAAAAAAAAAGAAAAAAAACCACACGATCGTCTTTAAACATATACCAAGCTTTCGACGTTATTGTTTTTCATTGGATGATAATTCCATGGAAAGAATGGCGTTGTATGGAAAATAGACGATCCGGAATTACCATGTGCGCAACGGAACAAGATGAAAACGATTATGATGTACGTTGCAACAAGTTGAATATGCATTGTCGTCATGAATTATTCTTTCTCCCTCCCCCCTCCCCCCCCCGTTTAATAATGTAAACTCTATGTACTCACCTCAACGACGAAGTAAAGAGGATCACCAGGAAGGGCTTGAACGGCGAGGTAGCGGCTGGCGGACACCAGGGGTTGAAGGCAGGACCGCGCAGCCGTGACACCGCTACCACGCATGCTGCATGCTTCATTTCGTCGCCGCTACGCCCAGCGTCCTCACTGCAATCATATCAGTGGAAAAAGAAAAAAAAGTTGGTTCAACGTGTTTACATCGTTTCTATCATAAAACTATCGCAATCGAAAGTTTGAAAAATAAATATCCCTAATGGATGTTGTTTCGAGAAATATGCGAGAAATTTGTAATTGTAAGGGTCAATGGATGGGATGGAAGAGACGATAGGTGACGAATTTATGCAGTATATAGATGGGGTAATGTAAGATCATACTTCGACTCTTCGTTTAAATGACATCGTTCTATCTTCTATTCTGTACCAAAGGGCAAGAAGCTTTAAAAAAATCGAATCTTCAAAAAAGAAAAAAAAAAATCGATCAACTATACTCCAAATAGCGTGGCCACCGATGACCGAACACATAAACGTTCCTCGAAATAGAGAGAAGAGGACTACCGGGATTACTTCATGCCAGGCTATTAGACCAGGGAATCACGTGGCAACGAAGATAACAATGTACGAAAGAGCCGATAGGGATATGCAAATGAAAACGGTAACCGGTCGCACAAATCACACTGGCATTTCCAGAGATCCCAACCGGTAGGAACAGCAGAAAGAAGAAGAGGAGGAGGAGGAGGAAGAAAGGGAGGAATAAGAAGAAGAAGAAGGCCTCTTTCACAATACGTGTGTTGAATCTCTTTCTGGATGTTGGTCCACGGTAAATCACAGAATCGCTCCCGGCATTACTCCATTTTCATCTCTGTGGAACAAGAGACGGTCGCGTGGATGGAGAAACGGGATGATCTCGCTCGCGCCGAGCCAGGCAACCGCTCATAAATCGGCCGGACAATAAGTTCTTCAAAAGAAAAGAAAAATGCGGATCCACCGTGGAATTTCAAACCCGCTCGAACCGATTAATTGCATCGATTTCTACCGAGTTTTCCTCGTATATCTTTTGTACGAAGAACTTATTACATTAAACCTTTGTTACATTGCATCGTGTTTCCGATAAGTGTTTCTGGAAATTCTGGAAAAATTTTGGGAATTTGGAAACACATTCTACTTGCTCTTGTACTACATTCTTACATTCGAAGAAAAAAATCTTTGGACGGTAGAAGCAAGAAGAACCACGTATCTTGCGTCAATAATTTGCTCTTTTATATAATACATATACGTATCATCAAGGACATAAATGATTCTTGACATACTTTGCACCATGCATTCTGCGCAACCAAGTGGCTTTTTGCCATCGTGGCGGCAATGGTAGTTTCTTTTCTCCTCCACGTCCTCGACACGACTATTTTGGGGTCGTCCCATGATTCGACGAAGTCGCCACGGTAATCGACGAAATTGACTAATGGACGATCCACGAGAGAGCAGAAAGGAAGAGAAACCATCTACCCGCGAAGGGATGATCGATGGGATCCATTACCGAGAGACGCGTGCAATCCGCCCACACCCCGAGGAGTCTGGCTCTTTTCTGTCCCTTTTCCTTCTTCCCTTCCCTCCACCCACCCTCCGTACATCCACCCTCTCACCGTGCTCCCTTCTTTCTCCCGCACATACCCGTTGTCTATTTCTCTTTCTCAGCTGCCTCTCGGTTTGCAGCACGTTGATGCATTTACTCGCTTACCGGTATAACTGCCGCGCCATTATAAAAGCCGGTCTCTCCTTCTCCCCCCTCCCCCCGATCCAACCTCCTTTTTCTCCCTTACCCTCCTCTCTACCATCCCTCTTTATCCCCCTTTTTCTCTCATTCTCTATCTCTCGTTCCTTCTTGGACCCCATTGGATAGCCAATGCATTTCGCAGACGTTCAACCTGTGTCCCTATAGCATTCTGTTCGCGATCACCGACCCCGTGCACGGACTTCGGAGGAAAATCACGGAGGATCAATTTTTGCGCGCGGATCTCGACAGGTACTTGGTCGTGGAGGACGATAGGGGGTGAACCGTCGAGGTATATC
Organism: Apis florea; assembly: GCF_048593485.1. Classification (NCBI taxonomy): domain Eukaryota; kingdom Metazoa; phylum Arthropoda; class Insecta; order Hymenoptera; family Apidae; genus Apis; species Apis florea. Next base: position 866,553 of record NW_028256653.1, on the reverse strand, counting down.
ATTTGTGAATACGACGAAACACTCGATGCTATTCTGATATAAAAGGTTTTTTTGATGGAATACTTCAAGGGATAAGAGATCTCCAACGAAGACGTTGCGGATAAATATTTTTATAAATTTTAAATTGATGAAATCCGATTGGATATAGATAGAATATTTATTTTTCGTCTAATCGAAATAAACTGCATTGCGCATTTCAACGAAATATCCATTTCAAAAAACAATATCGCACTAATTGATTCTAAAATATAAATTTAAGATACTATTTTTCTTTTTAAACATTTATTTGTAAAGTTCTGTATTGTAAGAAGAACAAAATATTTATTTGCATTTATCTATCTCAAAAATCTATTTTCCCCAGCTTTGGATGACGAATACTCGTAAGAATCCTCCATTCGGAATAACCACCCATAACGAATGCCATCCGCGTTACCAGTCTTTTATTACCGCCTCGTCAAACGATCTAGGATGTTTTACAAGCGACACCGGCGACCTTTGTGCCGGTACCGATCTCCGGCAATTAGCCCATCCTTGCATCATCAGTATGCAGATCTCGATCGGATCGAAAGAACATACTTGAATGGCGGGTGGATGCCTTTTCTCCCGATCGGCATCACAGCCACTCGTAGCGAATTCGAAAACGGAACGAGGATTCCACGGATCGGCAGGGATGAAAGTGGCGATCGACGAAGCGTGTGCACACGCACGGAGGCCGATATCCACACGACGGGAGCGCCGGCGACTGGTTTTATCGTTCGACGAAGTGCGACGTGCATGCACGTAGGAGGCGGTATATAAACAATGTGAACTACATTCCAGTGGCATGAGTAACCGTGTCTTGCGCACTCTCGCCACTTCTCGTCCTTTTCTCAAGCGCCGATGTTGCCCGCGCGTACAAATCTAATTACCTAGCAACCTACCTATCTGGGGAGAAAGAGAACGAATCTCTAAAAATGGCCGGCGAAAAGATAACGAAAGAACAAATAGACTGTTTCATTTTTAATCATATTCGTCAATTATGTGGAAGTATATGAATAAATCTCTTTAATTGTGATAGTAATCTAAAAATATTATGAATTTTGAGTTTTATTATTGAATTTCGCTAAATTCAATATAATATTTATTAATATATAACAAGGATTTGATATTGTTCGATTTTCATCGAAGTAATTTTTTACTTTTAATTATATATAGAATATATAGAAATCTTATTTTGAAAAATTAATAGGAATTTGATAAAAATGAGCTAATCTAAATACCAAATTTATATTAGTAACCGGTACTCGTGAAATGTGCAGAATTTCACGAATTTCCGGTTATGCGAGTGAGAGTGAATGTATTAGTTCGAACTGGATTTATATACTGATTATATAGCGCTTGATTATTCAATGACAGTGTTCGAAAAAGTACAAAAGTATTCTATATATTAAAATTAAAAATATTTTAAGAAATATTATTTTATTTCATATTTATTTTATTGTATAATAAACTAATTGTTTAAATATTCTTATATTCTATATCTATATAAGAATTTTTAAATTTTAATTTGATTTCTTTTTTTTTTCTAAATTTTAAAAATATAATATATATGACTTTTCATATTTTAATAATCTCTTAGTAACATGTAACAAAAAACAGTCATCGATCGAAGATAAATATTAGTCAATCGATCATTTCGTTCTATTTATTGCATAGCTTTCCAGGAGCATCTTCTAATGGACCGTTACCCGCATTTATCAACGATTTGATCGCGTAGCCATATGTATTTCCGATATGCCGGTATATATACGTATTCCTTTATCTAGACTTGATTGTATGCTAATGAAAATGTAAGGTCAGTATGTTACGCTATCGTACTTACTTAGAACCCTATTTCTTTTTTCTTTCCTTTCTTTCTTTTTTTCTTTGCCTCCATCTTTTTTTTTCATTCCACGTTACTACTGAAGCACGCTTCACACAAAACACTGCTATCATATTTTATAACGCAGCCTACGTCCGATATACGCAAACGAGTTTTATCGCATTTCACAACGACTATTGGCTGCTTGTTTAAATGTCACAATGCTCATAAAAATCACAAAACACAAAATTTACCATAACTTCATTGCAAATTAATTTTCACATCACGTACAAATTCGTTTATATCTTCTCGTATACCATTAGCAAACTACTAAAATGCGCGGGAAATACATAATGAAGTGATGCGCGATCTCGCGGTTAATGTCTCAAGTACAAAAACCAGTACATCTTTTATGTCATTCGAACCTACAGAAGTTAGTAATTAAACCTACAAAAGGAATGTGGTTTTTCCATTTTTATTTCTTTCTGTTTGATCGTTCCTTTGCTATTCTTACAAAACAAAATCAGAAAAACAGAACAGGGAATAAAACAAAACTAATTTCAAAAACAGTCGCAAATATGAATGTTAGCCATTAAATGAAACCTTAAGTCCCGTTCTTATTTTTCTTGATTTTATCTTGACTACACACGCGCAATCTATTGGTTTTTTTCTGAACTCTTTTCATTTGTAACGATAATACATAGAGGGGGATAAAATCTTGTAAATGACTATTCTTTTAAAAATTAATAAATATTAAAATCAAAAATTATCTATGATGCAAGAATTAATTAAAATATTTGAATGAATTATTATTCATAAAATATATAATATTATTTATATTGTATTATATTATATATAATAATATAGATTATAGATAATATATCAATAGAAATATTCTATTTAACCTTTTTATATTTTTTTCACATTTTCAAAACATTAGTTCTACTTGATATTTTATTATTTACATTGATTATATCTTAAATACAAAAAAACATTTATAGTTTATATTTATCTTTTTAAAGTACTTTTTTAGGAATATCGAATAAAATTTCTTATCATTTTGATTGATTTTTGTAATATTAAACAGGGAATTTTTTACTAATATAGATTTTTAATAAAATTAAATAATATATATGATTATGTCGTAGACAAAATATGTGAAACTCACCCGGCAGTTCGTGTGTTAAAAAATGCATCAAGAATGCACCGTATTCGTCCTACGCGCCTTCATCTTTCTTTCTCCCACTTCCTTTCTTTTTTTCTCCTTCCACCCACGATTCAACAAATGCATTATGCGTGCATGCAGTTCGCCGCGCATTCTAGTAAAGTCCCTGATCTCCTGCCCTTGTGGTTTAGCATTCTTGTTAAGCCGCGCTGGAATGCCTTTCTTACGCGTTTACGAATAAATCGACGATTTTATGAATAAATCCCAGAGGCAAATTGCAACGGCAACGGTGGATGATTAGATCGTAATCGATTCGATCCGTGGAACAACCTGTTCTTAATTGCAAAATAATTCCCACTTAACGACGCTTTGATACGGAAAATTTATTATCGCCGTGACGGGGATCGCGGCAACAAACCCGCCATTCGAAGCGTAGATCCGCGACACTGACGCCTCTGACGGAACGAAGAATGCGCACGAGAAACGCGCAGCACGGGCGCACCTCGTCCATGACCAATAAAATACTGCCGTGGAATGAATATTTGCCGAAATGGTTGCACACGTTCTTTTGACTAGACGCAATGATAATGCAATCTATCTTCCGCACTGATTTGTATGTTAAAATCACCCGAGGATTATTGCCAACTTCTTAAAGACTGTAACGTAAAAACATTTGATGCATGTATATGTGTACATAGGTTAAGGACTGCAATTTGAAAATAGGTACTACTTAACTGGCATTGTTTTTAAATGAAATTATTTATATAATAGTCTTTTAAATAAAAATTTAATTCATTATTATAGTAAAAATTATAATAAGTATTTATAATTTCTCATCAATAATGATTGAAATATTTACGATTCAACATGATTAAATGTATTAGTTTCATTGCACTAATGGAATCAAACCTAACCTCTTCGAATATCCAATTAATTTAACTAAATTGACTTTTTTAAAATTAGAACAAAGATTAAATTAGACTACATATGTTATTTGAATTAATTTAGAAATTGAGATTATATAAATGTTTACATACTTATTTCTTGAAATTGAATCAACAACAATCAATATTATAAATATATATTTACACATATTTTAGCTGACGAACAAATGCTGATACAATTAAATATTAATAGTATAATTAATCATAGTAATAGTTAATAATATTAAATTAATATATTTAAGTAATTATTAAATATGTTTTATATAGTAAAACTGGAATAAAAATTGTATATCACTTTCACTTCGATACAAGACCAGAAAGGGTTCAACCTGTTTCATAGCTTGGGCAACAATAACCCATCGGACTTCGTTTAATTGTTTAGTATCTTGCCAGTAACGCGTACGTTCTACACACATTAACGCATTACACGAGCAGTTCGTGACGAGGAGCTGGCGCTAACAGGTACCACCGTAGAATCGCTAATGTGTAGGTAAATTGTTTAGTCGAACAAACAAGTTTGCTCACCGACTGAATTGAACATGATATCTCGAATTACTTTTTCTTTTTAAAACCATAATTATCAATTTAATTTCCATGAATTGGCTATCGTTTTTATTTTATAATATATCACTAAAATAATTCTACTGATAGTTGAATTGAGAAGATATTGAAATTGAATTATATATTTAATCAAGTGCTTTTTCTCATAAATTTATCATTTCATTTTTCAATCTTTCATTTATAGATATATTTTTGGAAAACGAATTATTTTCTAATCTAATTCTAATTTCTGATTTTAATCATAAAATACCAAATCATTAGAATATCTCCCATCATCTTAGAACGTCTATCTATATATTTAATACAAAAATATTTAAAACTTTATTATATTTCTAAAAAAAATACTTTTTTTACAGACATGTTGATATTCCATCGAACTATATAAATAGATCTATTTATCAATTCGATGGATAAACACATTTTATATATATATGCAGACTGTTTCTTTCTTTCTTCAACATGTCGTGCATATTCCAATACGAATAGGGAAGAAGCGAGATCACGAAGAAGAAGAAGACCCATAGGTTACCGCGGAATTTATTTCGACGATAATCTTAAGAGACACCCGCGCTCTCTCAGGTAGGATACGAGAACGCGGAAGTGCGTACGTGCACGTTCAACGCGTAGGTTTGTATAGCCACGAACGTGCATAAACCGTAGCTCTGTAAGAAGCGCTTGTCGTGCAAACAACGCGTTCTATGATAGTACGCAGGAAACGCTTGTCGCCAGTACCGTAAACACTGTCACAGACCTATACGAGATCCGATATCTATGGTCTTTCATTTAATATTTGATGTATACTTTATAACTATAATCTTTATAGTGTAACTGTGCGTTTATAGTTAGAAACTCTTCGTACCCTTTACTTTGTGCAAAGAAAAGTTCCATCTAAATGGGATGATATACCTATTAGAGGATATTGAAGAAAAGAGATCTCATCAAAAAGTTTAATATATTGATTAATGAAAGAACAGAGGTGTCCTATTGATTTGTAATTTCAATAGAAATTGATTCAGTTTAAAAAATATTTTTATTTGGATTTTATATAGTTCTAATTTGTAAAATTCCAAAGTAATCAAAATTATGTATGATTTAATCGATAATTATATGTGCTTTGACAAGAAATTGATAACGATGAGAATTTAAAATGATATCAAGGATGAAGGCTTGTATAAAAATTAAATTGTAAAAATATGATGTTTGAACGCACGAGGATACTTATTAACAAAATTTTAAAATGAAAGGTTAATAATAATATATATAATTTAGTTTTCATTAAAATATTTTTTTCATATTCATATTTATATTCATTTTTTTTTATAAATATTAGATCTTTTTAAAAATTCTACTTTTTAATAGTTGAAATGTATAGATATCATTGATTGTTTTAATAGTAGTCACGTGATGCATTATAATTGACAAGTGTTATTTTTTATATAGTATTTCTTAAATGTGTACAATTAAAAAACTGAAATTTTAATGATAAAAATTTTTTGTTCTTCAACTTATCATACTTATCATTCTTATCTGCCATTTAATCCTAAATACTCAAACTCTTTCTCGTAATGTTTAGTCGTTCTGGAACTTTATACGAGTTTCACATTCCAAATAAAATTATAACTTAAAATTTTTTAATGATAGTAAGAAACGTGATATTTCATATAAAAATAACATTTGCACTCGTAAACAAATACAAACATCTGTATTGGTAAGGATTCAGCTTTATTTCAATGTTGGTACTTCTTTAATCGTAACAATTGAAACAATTATTAATATATCTCTGTTAGTTACTATCACGATGTCCATCAGTATATAATTGTCGCGTACAGTATTTAAAATGTTCATTTGCTTGCGTGATTTTGTTATAGTGATAGTTTTTTTAATAGATAAATAAAAAATGAAATAAGTGATCAGATGTTTAATGTATTTTATAATAATATTATAATAATTTTCTTTATAATTAAAATTCTCTATAAATTCTGACTTAAGAGTTATATATATAAATTTATATTTTAAGTCATCATTTATATTAAAAATATAAAAAAAAAAATATATATGCAAAGTAAAATGCAATAACAATAAGTGAATTATATATACATGCTGCTGATATAAGTATTACATCTAATCTTTAAAATCTAATCTTTAAATTCACTTATCTTAAATTTATCATTTATCTTAATCTTTATTAAAAAATAATATTCTATATTTTTACATATGTAAAATTATCAAAATTTGATATAATCACAAAAGAATCATTTGAAAATTAAGTTAATCCTTTATTCAAATATCATCATGGTAATATAAATGGTATCAAGTATCATTTATAGTACCATTTTATCATTACATTAATAAAACAACTCATGTTTATGACAAATATCAATTCTTATCTTTCGCATTAAAACAGAATATAATTACTTAAAGAAATAAAAATCCAATTACAGGTGATGATTAACAAATCAACAAAAATGTATGGACATAAATGCGTATTTATCGCAAATGTTGTTTACAAACGAAGAACGAGAAGAAATTAAATTTCACAATGAATTTAACGATTATCAAAATTCAAAAAGAAAACATTCAATTATTAACTACTCATCAGTTGTAACAGAATATGATTAAAAAAAGAAAGGGAAAAAGAATGCTATAATAATTCGCCAGACAGATGGCTTTGAATCATTACGTAAATGGCATCAATGTTAAATGTGTTGAAGCTAACAATGATTAAAGAGGCAACGTTTGTCGACTAAGCGATACATTAAATAAATAAACTGCCGCGATCGAGTGCGATCGCGGCCAAGCATTAGTGTGCCTGTCGAATTCAGTCTGACAATATCGTTTAAAAGTGGAACATGGCTAACCTGGTAGCCGCAGATTATGCGGTAATCGTAATAACGATGATCATTAGTTCAGGAATCGGTGTATATTACTGGCTTAGCGGAGGAAAACAGAAATCAATGGAGGTAAGTCAATTTAAATAATCCTTTCTCTCTCTCTCTCTTTTTTTTTTTTTTTTTAGAAATAATATAGAGTATATACTCAATGGAAGAATTAAAATCTGTACGTCTCTTTTGGGATATTCGAGACAAAAATGTATTATTATTATAAGATTTTTGAATTATAAAAATTTATCTCTACTAAATATATATCATTTTAAAGCTGTCGAATATCCTTGAAGATGCTTAAAGTATGAATTCAATATTAAAATTAATAAATTTCTATTAAAAATTGACTGACGAAAAAAAAAATTAAAGATGAAAGTATTATATAGGCCAATAATTTCATGTAATTTCGACATGGTTCACAACAGGAATATTTCATGGCAGACAGATCGATGCAAATATTACCGGTCGCGATAGGCTTAACGGTTTCGTATTTATCCGCGGTCAGTTTGCTAGGAGTGAGTTCAGAAAATTACGTTTATGGTACCCAATACGCAGTGATCAATATTTCCTATGGACTTGCTACACCGTTCGTTGTTTACTTGTACATGCCGGTGTTCTTCAAGATTGGAAAAGCCAGCGCCTTCGAGGTAAATAATTTACGAGACAATGCTCACTTCGTGTTAATTGATAAAAAGAAAAAAATATATATATATTTTAATATTAAAAAAATAATTGATAAGAATTATTACATGCGAATATAACTTTCAGTACTTGTACAAACGTTTCGGAAAAGCGGCAAGAATGGCAGGAAGCTTCGCTTTCACACTTCAACTGCTTCTGTACAGCGGTGTAGTATTGTACGCGCCGGCACTTGCCCTGGAAGCAACCACAGGTATCTCGACGACCGCAAGTATAATCGGCATAGGATTGGTCTGCACGTTTTATTCGACGATCGGCGGTATCAAGGCGGTCCTCATTACAGATGTATTTCAGAGTCTGTTGATGCTGATAGCTATTATCTTGGTAATCATCACCGCAGCCATAAACGTCGGAGGGCTTGACAAAATTTGGGAGATTGCTCGACAAGGATCACGGATAGAATTTGACAGGTGAACGTTTATTTTCTTAGAAAAAAGGAAAAGTCCAATCATGATTATATCAACCATAATAGATAGGCTTCACGATGTGACCAAGTCATGCAATCTGGTCAGAGGTCAAATTTTACATAAGGGTCCGGAACCTTAAAATCTACATAAAGTGTATTCATTAGCTTTGAACCAGGTAGAATATTCCAGCTAAATGTGACGATGCAATGTCATTGCGTCAATCGATGCCGCTCTCTAATGACGTACTTTATAATCCTATTATATCGTGAAGACTACCATATTAATGTCATTAATGAATGGATAAAAGAAAATAGTAATTTGAATTTGAATATAATCAAATGCTATATGAAATAACTATTAGGGTTATATTTGGTTTTATGATTTTCTAAATATAAGTATTTTAATTTTTGTTAATAAATACCATGCAAGGAACTAAATCAAATATATTCGGTTTTCCCTTAATACTATTTTCTTTTATCCATGTATATTCTTGTTGAATATAATTTATTAAAGAAATAGAGAATAACTGGTTCTAGTTCTACTATCACTTATCTAGGAAGAATTACTGATCGATATACTGTCAATTTTCGTTATTAAATAAAATGTTAAAAACTCTGAATAAATTATCACCTAAATTCTCGATTTATCAGTGATAGTACATATTACGATGTTTTATGTATTGTTTAGGGCATCGAAACAATCAGAGCATGGTTCTTTAATTATTATTATAATATAAACCGTTACGTTGTATAACATGAGTAATAGCGCGCTAGCAACTACTTAAATTTTCTCTTTGGCATTATATTGTAAATTGCCATGAGCAGTTAACACACTTTCAAATATCATGCCAGGCATGAAACGTTTATTTTACGAGGAATTCAGGCCCGGTATCGATACTGACAATGGCATGTGCATTCATTCAGCATTTCAATGGACCCAACTGTGCGACACACCTGGTGGAGCTTGACATTTGGCGGTTTCTTCACCTACCTCTCCTTGTACGGAACCAACCAAGTTCAAGTTCAGAGAATGTTAACCATCAAGTGAGTATACGCTGACTTTCTACACGATACATACGTGTCTCGTGATATCGCGAGTTATACACATCCATACGCATTCCATAATTAACTAACGTGAACCAACATCTTGCAGACACGTTTCCAAATATTAAAAAAAAACATCAAGAATTTCATCTCAACGTTTATGAATTTGAATAACGTAGACTGGTTTCTCGATTTAAAAGAATTATTCGTAAAAGGAAAAACGAAAATACGAATTAAAATATATTGTATTGAATTAATGATAGAGTTTTGATAATTCTTGATTTCGATAAGATAAAAAAATTTCGAGATTGAATTTTGAATTGCAAGATATTTGATAGATTGTTATTATTTAAAATTGATTTTTTTATCAATTTAATATATAGCTATTAATTAATGATTGTAGAAAATCATACATAATTTAATTAATAAATAAATAATTTAATATAACATAATTATTTTAGATAAATCTATTATGAAAATTATTTCGATAAGAGTTCGTTTTAATAAAAAAATTTATTAAAAATTAATGCCAAACGCATTAATTTTCTTTAGTACGTATACAAGTGCATAAATATATCATAACCAATGTTATTAATCATGTAACTAAAGAAGAAAACCAGATTACTCTTATTTAAATTTAATCATGTTCAAGTATCTCCAACCTACTGTTCCACTAATCCATTTTATAGTAGCAAAAACATCGCTAAAACGAGCAAATAGGCATGCACCGATCGTGGAATCGGCCGATCTTTCTTCCCCAGCTCTTGAATCGTAAATCAACGTTCGATAAATCGACGACGATACGGAGCCAGCAGCATTCGAATGAAATTTCTCTAGATGGCTCGAATATTGCGTATCCCGATCCCGCGGCATTGTATTCATCTCGAGGCGCATTATCATGATTCTCTTCTTCGTAGCGTGACGACAGAGAGACGGAGGAATTTTCCTCCGGACTTTATCTCAGCCACGCATCTCGCATGCATACCGCCGGTAGCGATCGTTCGATAAATCGTTCCTCGTCCGCCACGGCTGCCGATTCGACTTTAATAATAATCGTCTGTAAAATCATCTCCCTCGACTTTCATGCTTTTCACAGAAACGTGAAACACGCGCAATCTGCCATTTGGATAAGCTGGCCATTATCCTCCCTCATGTCCTTGGGCCTCTGTTTCACTGGATTGGCGATATATACCCAGTATCGTAACTGCGACCCCCTCGAGAGCGGAAGGATCGGATCCTACGATCAATTAATGCCGCTTTACGTGATGGACATGCTTTCCGCGTATCCAGGTGTGCCCGGCCTTTTTATAGCAGGCATCTTCAGCGCTGGACTTAGCACCATCTCTGCCACGGTGAATTCCTTGGCCGCCGTTATACTGGAAGATTTTATCAAGCCTATATGTCGTTTTTGGTGAGTCTTTGGTAGAATTTAATAAATGTTTCGTCAAGCAATGTATCATTATATATTTTAGATTTCTAATATTATACGGTGACCAAGGAGGAATTCTTTGGTTCTTTGATTTGGTTGGTAATTAATTTAAAACTTTTAATTATTTTGGATGATGCTCTCGACAAAAAGTTTGAATAGAAAGTAGAGATGCAATTGAGAATCCTGCAGCGAAAGGAATAAAGATATATTCTCGAATTTTTTAGTTATTATTTGTAATATAAATGAATCTGCATCCTTTTTGCTGTAGGAATTCACAATTGTATGTATTTGAAAGATTTTAATTATAATATTACGATTTATATTCAGAAATCTTACAAATATCAATGATTGCAATGATTGTTACGATAGAATTTTTGTTAATATGAAATTTGATATTATTATACAGACGAATTTATTAACATAACCTATAATTTGTAATTTGTTAAGCTTTGCGAAAAAAAGCTTGAGATCTGGCTAATTGGAATATCTATCATTGGTTATTAACTGATATAATTAATATTATTTCAGGAATAAAGAGATTACCGCAACGGGATTAATTATCATCAGCAAGATTCTGGCCATTATAGTCGGTATTAGTTGCATAGGATTAGCATTTATGGCACATTTTCTTGGTGGGCTTCTTCAGGCAGCTCTGACGATTTTCGGTGTGGTGGGCGGTCCTGTGTTCGGCATGTTCACTTTAGGCATGTTTACAAGATTGGGAAATCAGAGAGGAGCGATCGTCGGTCTACTAACTAGCCTCGTTTTCTGCCTGTGGATCGGTTTCGGTCAGCCAAAGCCACCAATCCCGAACAAGGTGGATGTCACGTCTAACTGTAGCAATGCCACGCATTATGATTACGAGGAATCGTCGAATTTGCATTTTGAATACCAGTAAGGAATTCGCCTGCTATTTATTGACCATGCACATTTTCAGTCTCCATTCACGCACATTCTCTGACGCAACTGTTTTTTAGTTTTTATCATTGGAGATTTTCTTTGATGTTTAGTCAATCAAAAACATTTAGAAAGTTGTATATATTATTATAGCGATATAATATTGTAAGGATTATTAATATCAGTTTTTTAATAATATAAGTTTATTTTTTATTTATATTTAAAAGATATTTTTAATATATAATCTATTTTTTTTACAAAAAGCTAATATTTATTTATTTGTTATTATTATTATTATATCATATTATTATATTTTAAATATTTCATTGATAAATTATTTTTTGATTATTTTTAAAAATATAATTCATTATATAAAAAAAAAATATGTATTATCGTATACGATTGCTATTGTTCAATAATTTAATAATTTATTTTAATTTAATAATCATTAATATCAAAGTAATGATTCTGAAAAAATGAATAACGGTTTTAAGATACATTTTAATATGAAACGAATTATATCATTATCCAAACATATACACCAAATAAATATACAATAAAAAACATATATATAAATAAATATATATTTTCCAAATCATAATTATGTTTTAAAAAACATGGTATTATGTTCTTACTATATTACATACACATTTATTATATCAAATTGCTAATGCTTTCCTTAATCATAGAATTAATATTTGTTCTACGTAGTACAATTTAACATAATTGATTTCTAAGAGGCAATAAATTATATATGCGGTTTCTCTGTTACAGGCAAAGTAACAATGACTCATACTTCTACTTGTATCGCATTTCATATATGTGGTACTGTCCCTTAGGAAGTGTCTTATGTTTCGGAATAGGTTGGATTTTCAGTTGGATTTCAAACTTAATTCTAAATGAAGAACCACAGGATATAGATCCTGATCTCTTCATGCCGATTTTGGCATCAAAATTACACAAAGAACGATTAAGAAATTCAAACGAATATCACAGCACGGTAATATTGGATACGATTTCTTGACATATTAATTCATATCATGAATGATATAATAAATATGCTACGAAGGAATTTTTTATACTCATACATAATTTTAAAATAACGAACACTTAAATTGTCTCTTAACGATTAACAAGTTACAATTCCATTATGCAATTTTCAACTAAACATTGATTCTCGTAGTATTATTTCATCATCGCATGATTTCCAACATCACCATCACCATATTTTTAACGTCCAATCGTAAAAGGAAACAGACCTAACCTATCGATCGTTTATTTACAACGGTTAGACGCGCCACTCGAAGAATTCTCGTAATTGGCCTTAACCTAAAAACAAGCGGAGCAGAGTCCAAATCCGTTGAACAAGACACGTGTCGCGTAAACCAGTCAGAACGACGTTTACACACTGAGCAATTCTGTCATTAAAGTAAAAAAAATAATAAGAAAAAAAGAGGAAAAAATTGTAATCGAAGATCTCTCGAAAAATACGATTCGACAAAATCGTGGCCGATATTACGCGTAAGTAACTTGCTTTCCTTTCGGAATTCCGATTATCGTCACGAGACGGCCAACCTCTTCTCCTCCTCTGCAACGAGGAGCAGACGTAAACACCGCGCGAACCACGGGTGTGCTGAACGTTTACCGAAACGTTCGCAAATCACGATGGAATGCCGTCAGACTGGTGTTCCCGTGCGCGGCACACGGTGACATACAGAACGAAGCAACGACCCGTGCACTGTGCAGCGCTTACGTAAGGAAATAACGCGGTACGGAGAGACCGAGTGGACCACCTCGAGCTTTGTTTCGACTACTAAAGCCGCGTATTCACCGGTCACGTAGAATGCTTACAAATGTTTGTGAGCTTTTTGAAATGTTAATAGCAGGCAATCCGTGACAAACATTTGTCAAGCACTTCCACTAAACAAATGTTAGCAAACAAGGGCTTGTTTATGAGCACTTGTCGTTGATGCATTGATAGGGCCAGTTCTTAAAGACAGTAGTCATTCGTTTACGTTAAACGTGTACGAATCGACATGGAAACACTTCGTAAATGTTAGCGTATGGTTTACTAATGATTAAAATTTTGCACGTTTTTATTGATCAATCGAGAGATTCGTGAATATGAATAGATACGCAGTTAAACAAATTGAGCCTGTCATTGTTTTGAATATTTGCGGAATTCGAATTTCGTTGAACTTTTGTTAAAATCTTTATGGTCGCCGTCATCCATGTTGAGCAACCACTACTGTCTTTCATCCGACCGTGTAATTACATTGCACAATTCGCGCATCTCTCATATGCTTTGCTTGTTCACCACTAATTTAACGTGGAACATTGAGAGAATTATGTAAGAATAGTGAACTATATAGATGATTTTGAAGTGGAAAGTTACACAAAATAATGAGAATATTGTAAATGATTATTAATTATAAATTATTGAACTAAAAAATATTACATATATGATAACATGTATGATATACATACAAAAAATGAATTAATTTTTTTTAAATTAATTAGAATGTCTGTATTGAAAAAATTAATCTATTAACTGAATACTTAATATAATGAATATAATAATATAATAATATAATTTATTTTTTGTTTAAAATATATAAAAATTCAATAGATCTTTTTAATGCGTTTTCTAGAAAAAAAAAATATTACAAAATGTGTCAAAGTTTGATTAAAAAACATCATAATTGATCATGATTTTAATTTATTAAAGCTACATAAGTAAATTTTATATTCATTCAACATACAATAAATAATATATAAATAAATACTATAAGAATAATTAAGTCTATTCCTTTCTAAATTAATACTTTAAAAGTTAAGTATCAAAAGATTAAATATCATTATTATATTTTTAGTTAAATTATACATTATAGAAATACATTATAGATATAGATAGTGAATTATTTATTTTTGAATTTATCTAAGTATTTAAAACAATTACAAATAATAGGATCTTAAATCAATTATCCTTGAATAATATTTAAATACATTTAGTGTACATAGCATGAATATGCGGCAAATGTTAATCGAATCAACAATCAAGGCAACCACTATTATTTTATGGAATCTCTATGTTTTGCACTGTTATCATCCAGTAAGCAGCGATAATCTATCTATATATTGGGTTTTTAAATGAAGAAACGACTAGTATTTTCTATCATAAAGTTTGAAATTTCTGCTAATTGAGCTCGTAAGGAATGCAGTTAATTTTTTTTTGTTTCTTCCTCTTTCTTCTCTCGCCTTCTCGAATGAAACTTGGATAACTACTCTGAAAAACTGAATTACTCTAGGAAAAATTAAGATAAGCATATCAGTTGAAAAAGCTATTGAGAATCGTAAAATTACAATGACTACACACACAATATTCACTACAGTAGCGTATTATATTTGCATTCGGAACAAATTTGTTTGTTTTTTATTTTTATTTGTATAAGATGCAAGATAAAATGTAACTTTTTGTATTATAATAATATAAAATTTTTTTCGAGAAAATTAAAATTAAAATTTCAGAATTTGTTTCTATTAGATAATATTTCATCACATAATTTATTCGGCATAAATTGTTATAATCTGCAAATAGATAGAAAAGAAAAAAGATAGAAGATGTGGTACAAATGTATTTTTTTTTTTTTGTAACTCAGATAATTTTTCTCTTAAAATAAAAATTTTGTGATTTATACTGTTTTTTCCCTTGAATGCTTTAATTAAGAACTGATTCAACTGAAATGTTCTATTGACAATACAGAATTATGAACATATTAAATTACTATTCATAATTATTCAAACAAATTCAGAAATCATGAACGTTATTATTGGATGATTATAACTTAATGAATATACAATTATAATCGCTAAACGATAAATACCAGTTAATCAGAATTTAATAGTCATCCGTATTAATGATAATACACGGAATAAGACATTTATATATCCTTTGTAATATAATCAGGATGTGATATAAAAAATTATTGTGTGAATAATTATGAATAGTATGAATAATTACAGCTATGTATGTGGCAATAGACGAACAATAGTGCCGCGATACTTTTTTTTCACAGAAGAATTCCAAGGAGCATGTAACGCCACGGATGTGACTTGTCTAATGTTCCCTGTAATTAAACAAAATAATCGAGTCGCGGAGTTGCACCGTGGTCTTGCCGCGTTCTCATTATAATGCCGTGCATTCCTCAGACGAAACGAGTCTTTCTCTCAGCACGTACACCGTCTACATGGAATACGGAATACACGAATGATGGATTATACACGAATTCGCGCTTCGTATTACGTTCCTGTTCGCGCACTACCGTTCCATTTTAATTATTATTACTTGTAACCATCGGGAGCTATGCGTTTTAATTATTTCAATTATCGGGTTTTAAAGCAGTGTATATATGCTTCGAACAAAAAAACAAAAAACTATCGTTATTAAGAGAAGTCAACGATGTGTTAGTCAGATGTAAAAGAAGAGAAGATAGAAGAGAAACGATAGAACAAAAATTTCAAAGAAATATGAGACATATAGGGAAACTTTCGAATTTTGATTACGCAAACGCATTCCAAACAATGTTAAAAATGTTTTCTTGTGGTTATTTTATTATTCGAGAGAATTAAACGATTATTAAAGATTTATAATATGTAAATATTTTTTTTTTGTTCACACTAATAAGTTACATATGCGATAGTGATTATATTGTTTCTTTTTACCTCTTTTTATAAAAGCAAATATTAACCAATTTATATAAGAGATATATAATCAAGGTATTGAAGAATGTGATGCGGTATTAATCTTATAAAAGACATTAGAATATATTCTATTATAGTTTTCTAGAACAGCATCTAAATTTTAAATGTTCTATCTAATATAATATTGAAACACTTTATATTTCTCAATTATTAAACAATATTAATATGTTAATAATTAAAATAGTAAAATAAAATTCATTCAATAATATGCTATCTAAAATAGTTTAAGGAAATATTTTAATTATTTCAGAGAATTCTGGAAAAATTTCAATTACACATTTCATAGTAAATTCCAAGACTAAAAGATTAATCAAAGTTAGTTATCTTCTCAAATAAAATAAAAAGACAAATCACTCAAATTTTACATAAATAAATTCACAAAACATAAAAATTTGACATATAATACAAATATAATAAGTTCTATCTTTTCTACATGTAGAAATAACATTGAATATTAATTGTAATGAAGACATATTACGTGATCATCTTTTTATTTCAAGTTGCCAAGATAAATTTCTTAATTATAATATACCTCATTGGTATCCTGATCGTATTGTTAAACACTGATCGGCGAATGTAGCCATATTATACAGAAATCTCTTATAACTATGGTGTAAACGTGGGTGATAGCCACTGGGCATATTTTCGACCTCGCCAGAACTCGTACATAGTTTCGAACAACATACGGTCGTTTCGTTTCCTCATACCATACATACAAACCATAACATACCTAACAAACAACGTAGTATAATGTATATAACACCATTAAAATAAACTTCGTACTTGTTTATTCACGCGCGCGCGTTAACTAAGGAACGTGTAGTTTGTTGCGCAGTTTTGTGCGCAGTTTTATTTCGTGCGCATGCTTACGCGCACGCGCTTTTAATGTATTCTCTTTTACATGAATACATCGAATCGGAAGATGGACAGTATTCTTTGCAAAATTTATGCTGAACCGTATTTTTTGTCGATGATGAGATAAACACATGCGTTTATATATATATATATATGCATGTGCGTACACGGAACAATTTGCTTACTTGAAAATATTCTCTTTGAATGGTTGAAGACTAATTTTTATCGTTTACTCACATGTGTGTTTTTTATGTAAGTTATAATATTACGATTTTTTATGAAAATTTACAAATATTGAATAAAAATTATTTTATTGACATAGATTATAAACCTATTTATTAGTTGAATTTTTGAAATTTTTTTGTTTTATTCGATGTATGATCTGGAAATTAAAAATAATTTAATATGTAATGAAATTTAATTTATAGAATATATAGTCATTATATACGATTATATATATACAATAAATTTAAACATAATAATAGCAAATTATTAATATATTTTACAAAAATATAAAATATCTCTATTGTGAGATATTTTTTAAATTGTTAAATATGAGTCAAAATTAGGATAAAATAAAGACTGATGTCACGTTATGTTTGGAGGTTATAATAAGAGTTTCTTAATATTACGTCATTCAATTATATTAATTTATTAGTTGTTAATTAGTTTCTTATTAATACCAGTCCATTGAATTAATTTAAAAATAAGTGACCCAGATATCATCGAATAAATATATACGTGTATGTATATATATGTATATTATATTCTACTTCTAACAACTTCTCCTTATATAATTATCAAATATCTAATGAATACGGTTATTGTAGGCGATATTAGCATAACAATGAAGTAATAAAGTAAATCAACCTGTGGTAATTGCTATATAGAGCAAGTAATATTATGAAAGATTCATAACCATGCACAACAGTGGTTCCCATGATTATTCTTAATATACGATGATAATGATTACTGATAATAATAGGAGTGAAACGCTAAAGTTCATTGTACAATGTTACAGAAAAAAGAAAGAACGAAAAAAATTACTTTCATGCCAGTTTGAGAAACTATAGATCGCATACAATTAATAGTAAGTGAAAATAATAATTTATATCTCTAGATTTTTCTCGATGAAAATGCTTGTTCCTTCTCGAACAAATATAAAAAAAACTAAAAACTTGAAATATTCGTGATTGACTTTCTCAATTATATGGTATACTTAAAAGACATCTTTAATTGCATAAATATCAGTTGCTCAATTTTGCACACATCTACATTTTGTATACGTGAAATTTACGAGCCAATTACGATGCATCTCGTTTATATAACTATGCGTGCAGATCGCGACTTCGTAATTGAAACTTAAACTTTACGCCGTATAATGGATGGAAACAAAGAAACAAAATGATCGGCGAAACTAACCATTTAACATCGGTAAAACTTGGCTGCTGTATCTTATGTTCTTATTATAGATACCATCGATCAAGCGGTACGGAACGATCACGCGAAAGTAAGAAATATCTTCCACCGTACAATTTTCCCCATCGACGAATGATGCAGGTTCGTTGATCTGAATTCGAATGAAGACGTGATTCATGTATTTCAATCACTCGATGCAACATTCTCTATATAGATAAAACCTGTTCGTTTGAAAATATATGCGTTTCTAGAGACTTTGCGGAATGTAAGTCTCATGTTAAAAACACGAAGGATCGGATACATTCAATGTATTTTTATTCAAACGATATTCTCTCATTTGATAAAGATAGACAAGTAAGTATCATTAAGGCGTGATTGATGTGTCATAGTAATACCATCTTGAATTATTATTAGTATGAGGAAGCGCGTATTTGAAAAAAAAAAGTCTGAAGCAATTGTGGATGCATTGATAAGTGAATACAATTTATTATAGTTGGCGCCAATCACTTTTTATGCTTGAACTTGATTTTTGTTTTAGAAACAATCGAATTTAGATTATATCATTCATTTCATGTGTTGATGCATTGTTTTATTTCTATATCGAAAACAATATACGATTAGTATTAAAGTTATTGTTAAATCATATGAAATATTCTTTCAAAAAGTAGCATATAAATTCATTATTTAAAAATATTATGAAAAATAGTTATGTATATATACTATCAAATAAATATTCTTCATGATATTAAACAAAAACTTTTTACTTATTTAATGTTAAAAATATTGATTAATTATTTTAACTAAATAATTCACTTGTTTTTATTAACTTATTCGATTTTTATTTTATACATTATCTTTCTTATTCTTATCCAAACAACATTCTCATTTTAAGTTCATATCAAAATTTTCTTCTTGTAAATATACCTAGAGATATATTTATTAATATTTTCTTATGCAAAGTAACTCAGTTTTCCTCAAAATTTGATTTGTTTTTTCTTTTTTTTCTTTAGCATTAAAATAATCAATCAATTCCTCGAATGTGGCCGAGAACATGATTTACATAGATACATTCAAAGCCACATTCTTGCGCTTGAAATTCCACAAAGCAATCATACCTAGATTCTCCCGTTCTCCGAATCCTCCGCCTCCGGCTTCACACAGGTGCACCTGCAACAACACAAATAAGCCTTTAGATTATAGTATTCTACCTGTGCGAGCGGCTTGATTCCGCACCAAATACCAGGAATCGAACGCATGCGAGTGCGTCTATATGTGTAGATGTAAAAGAATGATATAAAAAATTGAAAAGAATAAGTATTCGCATTCAAATAAAATGGTAAAATTGTACAAAAGCAAGTTTCTTTCCGCAACATTGAATTTTGCCGCAATATCACCAACGATAGGAAGACGATAATTTTTCACGCGAATCGCGCTACGATCTTTCGCGGATACAAAAAATATTTTGCAAAATAACGGCAAGAATTATTAGAAATAATAGCAGAAACGGCGTACACAAGTTCTCTCGATAGGTATATAAAATTTCCGTGGACTACCCCGTATGCGTAGAAAAAAAAAAAAAGGAATTGCCGTGATATCAACATCGGTGAACGAAGAAGAACGCACTATGTATTTGCGCATGTGCATGTGCATCGCGCTTGTTCTCCCACTATCCACAATCTGAAAGGAGCGCGAACTCTCAATAAAACCGCTCTACTTCGACAAATCGCCTTAATTTCATCGTCAATAAGCCCGAGAAACCCGCACCAAGTATGCCGATCGCCGTCTCTATACACCGTGACTCTGTTACGCGACCGCTGTGCACGCGCTTGTATGCGCGTATATACAACTTACATAGACGGAGGGCACACACGCGCAGTATGGCATGCCGTTGGTGCAAGCCGCGTGAGCGAGTTTAACGAATCTGAAGCAGAGAGAAAGAGAGAGAGAGAGAGAGAGAGAGAGAGGAGAGTGAGGCGGGCGTCTCGGTCGAGTATTCCAGGTTAATTTTACCGAGCCCTAAGGAGCGCATGCGAAGGACCGGCGAAGGATAACGCTAGCGGGGCTCATCGGTTGGACGCTGCTCGAAGCGAACGAAGGACGCCCGCATTCCACGCCGCAACCTGGTATAATACGAGGAATTGGCCGAACAGAACAAGAGAGGGACAGAGAGGCAAAGAACGGGCTTTTTCTGCATCGGAGAAAGAAGACGAACGGATCACAAGCGAGACAAAGAGGAAGAGGAAGACGAAGAAAGATGAAAGAGGGAGACGTACATAGAAAAAGAGAAGGAATCACAGTGAAGCAACCAAGGAGAGGCAAGGAGTTGTGTCTGCATCATTCTTCTCTTTCTCTCTCTCTCCCTCTTTTCTCTTTCATCTGCTTTCCCCTCGTAATCATACTCCACCATTCCATTCCTTTATCTCCTTATTCGTTTCATTCTAGTTTCTCTATACGATACTTCTACATACTCTCCTTCGTGTTCGTTAGTTTCTTCTTTATCTCTTACTCTTTATTACTCGTCTTTTTACCCATCTCTATCTCTTCCTCTCTCCACTTTCATCTTTTTCTTCGTCTCATCCTCGTCTTCTTGTTTCTTTGTCCTCGTTCTTCTTTCTTCGCCCATGTGTATACGTGCATGTGTGTGTGTGTGTATGTGTATGGACTCGGTTGAACCGCGTGCCTCCAGCGGAAGTAAACCACCGTGCACACGCTGGTATCTTCACAAGAGCATTCTATACAGTTTCAGGCGGCGTTCTTCGTTCGTATGAGAGCGCGTAACTGGGATTCCTCGTTTTGCGAGCAGGCAGCTGCAACTGGGTAGCCGCACTGGAGTAGGTTATCGCCGTCGTGAGTCGTGGCTTTCACCACTTTGCCGGCCACGTCGCGTTCTCGCGCGCCGACAGTCACGATGACAAGAGAAACGGAAGGTTATACGGGCCCTCCACCGTTTCTTTCTCCCTGATTGCCCGTGATTTCGGATTAGATAAGCGGTGTGGAATTTCGATGCCTGCCTGGGGCTTTAACACGACTCGCTTGCCTCGACCCGTGGAATTGTTATACCAATATATTTTAAACTCGCGTAAAAGCTTTCGTAAAATTTACATAAAAGTGTTTTCAACAAAATATTGTTTTCCATATATGAATAATTATTTACTATATGGATAATTATTCCGTGGATCTATCTGACGCTTGAATTAAAATTTTTCTGCGGAAAAATATAGATTGTTGAAAAAAGATGATCGATGAAATGAAATGAAAGAATTTAATGATGTAACGAGCAAAACAGATATTTCGTGATTAAAAATTTATAAATAAATTGGCCTCGATTCCTTTTTTATACTTTTTATACTTTGTTTGACATAGAAATAAAAGATTAATACATCCCAATTTTAATATTTTTATAAAAATAGCTCAAGCAGTAATATAATTTCATTTATCCCGAATTTGTCGCAAAATTGATTTCATTTTATTTGAAAAACAAATATGATGAACGTAATATAACGTAATATAATATAATAAATATGGTAAATATTAGAAATTTCTCAAACGCTTTCCTCATAAGATTAGAATTGAGTGCAGGTTGTCGCACGATATCTTTAATGACGAGCGGTATAAAATTTCGTTTAATACGAAATTAATAACGAAGTTCGTAAGGGATAGATGAGGCAGCGGGATGGAGAAAGCTGAGGACAGTCGAATAGACGTGGAATGGAAGGTAGAGGCGTGTACGTCGTATTATTCGTAGCTGTCCAGTTAGGCAGAGGAGTCCCCTGATGGGATTATAATGTGAATATAATGGCGAGCTTCCGCGCTACGCAACCCTTTCATCTCCCACTCCTGCGGTATACCTTAACCTTCCTTCGAAAACCCTTCTTCGCTGCCTGAAAGTTTAATCGACTATTTCGACGATTTTCTGGAGCTTAAGTCGCCGCTGCGAAACGTTGAGGAGGGAAGAGGGACAGGGAAAGAAAAAAAAAAAGAGAAGAAGAGAATGAAAGTGTGATGAGTTCTAGATAGTCAAACTGGTCAAACCTGCTTCCGTTGTTCAAAGTTGATACTAATGTTACAATTATGATTACAAAAATCTCTCGATATAGAAATCGAGGTTTAAAAAAGTACATTTTTAAAATATCCATATTTTTTTTTTTTATTTTTAGACAGTCACGTGCTCAATTTTAGTATCAATTCATTTATTTATTTTTTTTATTTAATCATTAAAATATACTTCAAAATTATTGCTATTCATTTTTAAATTATTAATTTAACAGTTTTAAATAACGAAGCATTGGTCGATCGATAATAATCAGTTCAATCAGTGTTTAAAGATACTTGAAGAAATTTTCCATATATAACTAAATCAGATTCAAAGAAAAGCGTAGTAAGTAGATCGCGTAAGCAAAGAATGCTTGACGAGAATGAAAACTCGTCGATTACGCAATTTCTCTCGTGTTCGAGGCGACGATCACCTGCGGCGACTCTCGATACTTCCTTCTTTTTTCCATCGATCGACCCTATGACGTAATTCGAAACACACGTTTATTGGTATTTATAATATCCTGGCCGAGCGCCGGGGAATTTTAAATCGCAAATTACAAACCAAATTAAGAAATACGTCTTGGATCGCGTTTTACGCCCTGGCAAAGGAAACGGGACGGCCACGATAAATTATTCTCCACAAACTTGACACATTCACAGTCTCGCGTGTTTTATGCTTAATTACATTTCGAACGCAAGTTCGCGTGCAATCGTGATGCTCCCAATCGCATCGCTATATTTACTCTCACCGTGTACAGTAATTAAATTATTTGCCTATTTATACCTCAGCCTTGAAATATTGGGCTTCATTTAAAAATTAATATAAATCTGAAGGTGCACGTGACATAGTTTTTATTTGGAAGAAAGTTGAAAATTCCTCCGTCTTTACGTTTATTTTTTGGAAATAGTTTGTCTAATAGGTTTAAGGGTGAGTTTACAATTTTCTAATGTAATTACTTGCTTGATTAAAAACTTAGAATAAATTTTCGTCATTTTTTTAAATACAAATCTTATTATAGTTTCAGACGTTCGATTTCCTTTCTCAAAATATTCACAATCAACAATATTTATCCATATTTAATTCATGTTTCTGATACAAACACAATTTCTAAATTTACATCTTAGAATAATCGCAATAATTATAAAATAAATCGAAGAACGAAATTCATCTTGTTCTCGTCGATTCGAATTCTTCGCCGCGTTATTAATTATCCACCGTTCGATAAAACTTATCTTTCCTGTTTCCCCCTCCACGTCGTCGCGAAGAAAAGCGCGCAGGATGAACTTATCAAGCAACGCGTCCACCCTCCACGCTGTTTTCTTCCTACGTTTCACCCGGTCGATTTACTTTTTCCGCGTGACCCTCCTCGATTTATAATCTCCCTCGTCGCACTTTTTGCGCTTCACCCCGTTCGCGATTCAAGAATCAACGCGTACACGCCTTAGACGCATTTCTCCGATCGAATAAGTTACGACGTCATCCAATGTTCGAAGCGTCCGCTTCACAATGGCACGATAAATCAGCGTCAAACGGACGCTTCATTTTGTCCGTCAATTTGTTGGATACCGAACTTTAAGCCGCGGATATCGCGCGAGCTGTGCTGGTTCCCACATTTCTAAGAATCCGTGGAGATTACTCTCGATGTTTCTCGATGGTGTAAGAAAACAAGGAAATGATTCGATCGGTGATTATCTTTGACAGAAGAAACTGTGCAATCTTCATTCTTTATTTCAATATATTTCTTCGTTGCTTTTATATTTTATTTTGATTCTATCTTTATATATATATAAAATCCTTTAACAAAAAAAAAAAAGATGGCTCCTTTGATGCGAGTTAAATCGAATAAACGATCCTTCGTTCAAGAAGAAAAAAAAAAAATAATATATTTTTGCTAGCTAAATGCGAATATGTTGCAAATATTTAGTCAGGCATTATAAGTAATTTAATACAAAGCCACCGAATTAATTAATCCAGACTATTTTTACTCGGATCGAATACACGTAAATCAGCGTCTTCTGATGCGTACAGATTCTACCATCAGCGTTTCGCATTCGCGCCAATCCGCTGGTAAATGGCGGGACGTTTACTGTCATCGTGAGATTCTTCAAGTAGGCACACTCGTAGGCGCACACGATTCATCGTGTCACGCGAGCCATACTTTCAACGCGTGCACACCCGTTTTGTTGCTGCTTTCATCCCTGTGCTGATTTATCATCGCTTCGACGTAACAAGCGCGCGCGTTTCCATCTTTCTCCACTTACACGCAGGGGCAGCGATAACTTCTCTTTCATTCAATCAGTTTTCAGGGACTTTCGTCGATTTGGAAAACGGAGTGCATCGTTGCATCGATCGTTAGGATTAAGGGTCTCGCAAGAGGGTGAAACGAAATGCAAGGATGAAGGGAAAAGCTTCTTTCCGACAGTTGATGTTTATATCTAACAATTATTATACAATTACTATAATATGATATTTATGTTTACCAACCATGAATAATAATAAGTATTAAATCTTATTGTTAAGTTGGATAAATAAGAAATAATTTACACGTAAACACGTGTAATATTTCTACATCCGCAGATACGTTAAAAGATAAAAGATCAAAAAATGAAATTAGAAAGTGAAATTAGAAAACGTGCGTGATGTAAAAATTGTGTTTACAGCGTGTCGATAAAATTTTATTCAACGTTCTTATCGTATGCAAGAAATCAATGAGAAACGTATCGATTCATTCAGAAGCCGACTGGCAAAAATATTCGATTGGCGAAAAGGAAATTACACGTTGGCAAGAGAGAAACACTCGCATGAATCGGTTAAAAACGATTATCTAACGTTTAAACAACACGCAAATTATTTGAACTCGAGAAATCGAGCTTAGTCGACAATCCAATCGCTTCGAGTAGCCAAATTATCATAAGATTTTTTTTTTCTTTTTTCCATTTTTTCCCTTCTTTCTCCTCTCTCTTTCTCTCTCTCTCTCTCCCCCTCCCTTTTAGGGAGCACTTACCGGTCCTTTTCTAGCGATACGGGTGATCGAATGGCTTAGAGCCGAGAGTGAGTGGCCCCATTCCAAGCGATTTCATTTCATTTCATTTCATTCCATTCCATTCCATTCCATTCCGTAGTAGACCATTCGATTCGATCGTGCCAGAGGAGTACATAAGACATTATGTAAGAGCATTCACGAGCGTACCCGTAAAGGCGTTTCCTCAAGAATTTCGAAGTCCAAAGAATTTCGTGTACCAATCGTACGCTGTTTGCCGCATGATCGCCAGCCTCATTTTGTATTCCACGGGCGTGTTTCACTCGTATAACGGTAGGGAAATGCTATTGCGAGGGAATACGAAGCGATCTATTCGAGGAAAATCAATCACAATTTGGAAAATTTACTTTTATCAAGTTTCTTCCTCCGTTTCTTCTTCTAACTGCGAGATCAAACTAAATCGACAGAAATTGTATTTATTTGTTTATTGAATTTGAGGTACGTTTGCAGAATTATTGAAATTATCTTCGGGACGACTTTTATTTCTCCAAGTTTAAGTGAAAATAAAAAAGAAAGAAAGAATCACAACGAGGTGGAATATTATTACAATATTATTATTTTGGAAAATTCTTCGATCTTAAATTTTTTCCTCGAAAAAAAAATTAAGTTTATTTTCGAAGATATATTTAAAGTATCTTTATTAATGGAACATTTAAAACTATGTATAACGATGTAAAAATAATGGAAACTTAATGGCTTCCGGGCGCGTTATTCAATTATATCTATCTGTGGAGAAAAAATGATTTCGGTTGTAATTCATACAACTTTATGTGATCGGGAGTGGAAAGAACGTGTAACGAAATCGAATATGTTTTAGAACGCTTACTGTTAACGGTACCGTGCGTGTAACCGCGCGATATCCTCGCGTGTATGAAATGTTAACAGCCAATACTATTGAAAACAAATGCCAAAACGATATAAAACTCATAACATAATTAAAATAAAAGAGGAAAAAAATCTACTCCTTTTCTCACAAAAGAAAATATGCAACAATAATTTGTAAATAGAATGAGGAAGTTGTGCCTACAATTTTTTCATCGCAAGAAGAGTTTTACAAGCTTCGAGGTATCAAGGACAAATCAGAGACACGTCATCGCGATGCAAAGTATCATTAAACCTACGGTACTGCTAACAAGCACAAACTGATAACTGTTGCCGTAATCGGGCATAGTTATTGCCACAGGCGCCACTCATTTATGACAATAGAAAACATTCACTCCGTCTTATGGAACGCGCAAGTGCGCAATGAAACAGAGGTTTTACTTTTTAAATGAAAATTACATTTGAATATTAGTTAAGTTAGACCAAAAAAGAGAGAGAGAGAGAGAGAGAAGAAAAATCAAATACGAATTTAAAAGGAATTTAAGCTCGAGAAGAAATATATTAACGTCTTTCCAAATTTATTAAGCTATACGATAATGTAATTAACGTTGGATAAATATTTAAGAGCATCGGGGGAGAAAAAAAGAAAGGGCAACGGACAGGCTTCCCTAATGGTGCGGATGCACGCGAATGCACTCGTTAAAAACTGTTTAAACGCTATTTAATACGCGGGAAGAGGAGGAACGGGTATTCCACCCGGTGGAATGTTGATATTAATAACTTCAATGCAATGGAAAAGTTTAGAAATATCTAAATAACTTTGCATTCCGCTTCAGCGATATCTTCGAATGTAAATGCACGATCAAAGATTTTCTCCGATCCGAACGTAATATACATCTATTTAATTTATAAATATACATATACTATTCCGTAAATATTTCTATCAATAATTAAATATTTAATAGAAGCAAGAGTTAAATATGACGCTAAAATATGAAACAACATTTAACTATTTCTTTTTTTTTTTTTTTTTTTTTTACGAAAAAGTAAGGAATAAAATATATATACAGGATATTATAAAAGATCGAGGAGATTAACCAAACGAGAAATAAGCAAAAAAAAGCTTATCTCGTGCTTTCCACCGTTCCAAAAAAGAAATGCATAGAGCGAGAGAGGGAATAATTCACCACGTCACAAAGAAATGATAACGAGTAACAATTGATAAGTGATTCGTTTACCGCTTAATGTCACCCATACTTTATATATATATATATATATATATATATATATATTCGTGCTCCTATCGTGCTCCTCTAATGGAGAGAACATACATGGAGAGGGGGGGAGGGGACGTGAATCAAAGGATATCGTGACAAAAAGAAAGCGTGAAAGCGAAACGGTTACTTCATCCATTTTCCACGCCGCGTATCTACGCCATATACGGCGATCGGACACATCACCAGGAATTTAGTACAGCGTCGTGTTAAACTCGCGCAAATGGACTCGCGTAATCTGCGACTCGAGGCAATGGTATTCGGCGACCCGAGCCTAATGCAACCTCGAGGATCGTAGGTAGGTAGGTAGGGCCATTCATCGTTAAAACCTTTGCAAGGCGTAAAACACGGCCAGGCTCGTGTATCAAAAGTAAAGAGAGGGGGGGGGAGAGAGGTGAGCGCCTCTCCCGACCTATTAGGACGACGAGGTTTTAAACGTCGCGGGGAAACGACGTTTATCGTGGCAATTAAACCGAACGAGAAGAGAGGATGCAAGGGAATCGCATTCCAGAGATGTAATACTTCAATTAGCCGGCGTAAATGCACGTCTAATAGGAAAATTAACGGACGTGGAGTGTGTGCGTCTTAATTACCGGGAATCTAGCGGCGCGCATAGTTGCGATAATATTTTAAAATGGCCGGCTTGCAACACTCGTTCGAAATTTACGGTTAAACGTACGGATGGAACGTGTTCACGCCACGTGACAGTGCGATAACCGTATTTCATCGCGGTGGAATCTCGGAGACGAGACAATGACCGAGGATGCGATTACCTGTCGGGGTTATAAAATTTCGCCAGGTTCATTCGTTTCGTTCAAGTTACTTGCGTTACTTCATAAATAAATAAAATGTTTCTATCAACGGTGAACCCTTCCTCGTTATATCTGTATTTATAGTATATACGCGTGTGATAGCGCAACGACGCAGCTTTGAATTTTATTAATAAATAAATTTAATTATTAAAATCGCGTCGAAACTGAAGGACACGATAGGCAATAACGATGAATGATGAATGAAAGCTTGGATAGAAGTGAATGATGAGAATTAAAAAATCATCATAACGAACGAATGATGCTTTTGAAACGTATAATAATAATTCGATATTAAACTCTTGATATTCCAATTTTCTTCCAATTCGTTTTAATTTAACGGTATAAACAATAGTTATTTTGTATACATCTTGTTACCCTCCTGTTTACCATGAATTACCGATACCTCGCCTGGCATTTGTTAAACTAACGAATCGGTTTCCTGGAAAACAATTTCCATCGACATCGTTTTATCGAAGTACAATCGCTCGTACGTACAATTAAACGTGATCGCCAGTCCAGATTCTAAACGAAAACCTGCCTAGAATTCTATCCCCATCCCCATTAGAAAGAATACCGCGTGTACCAGTGAATTCAGGGAAGAGGGGAGATCGACGCGTAACGATCGAGTTCACCAAGTTCAAATTACGAATTAAACGAAACCCAGAGGAATTGTTCGTGTGTTGCATCTATATGTATATATGTCGATTGGTGTCCCGCGGGCGAGAACAGAGAGAAGAGAGTCGAATTAAATCGGCCTGGCTACATCCTGGAGTCCGTGATCGTAATTATACGGCGGGGCCCCGACTATTTTTGGGCCGGTCGGCCGCAGGCGAGGCGTCGTTAGTTTGATAGTTCCCGGATACGGCAGCCATACGGTTAACGTATAACGACGTTCGTGCCATTCGAGTTTAATAACAGAGATGCGAAAGCACGAACATGAAAAAATGAGCCAGACGACAGCGCGACGCCAGGAAGAAACCGCAGGCACGCAGGTCAATTCGATACCAAGGGCCGAATTCCTCGGGGTCGTGTCGCCTTGCCCTCGGCCAGTTACGTGCTTTCGGTCAAAAACGTATTCCCGCCACATCTTCCCCGCTATTCTATTCCCTCCATACCTTTCAATTACGGCCGAAAGATAGGACGAAACCACCATTATACTGCATTAGTGAAACGAAACGATCTGTTAATTTTACGATACACGTATTATTATATATTGGTTCAGGTAAAAACTCGAGAAATGAGTTCTATTTGTAATTTGCTTAAAAAAAAAGAAAAAAAAGTATAAATGGGAGGAAAATAAAAATATGGCGAAGATTTAATCCGCTTCCCCTTGTCCAGGAACCCGCAGTTCTAATCTGGAAAAGTTTGAAGAGGCGGTATCGTTACACGCTATCGGTGCATGCCGCCATTAGCGTTAACGTTTACCAACGTTAATTAAAAACAAAGAAAGAGAAAATAGAACGACGAAGTTACAGAAGCTTCGTAAAATGGTTCTGTAAATAAATGGGAGGATTCCATAAGTGGTAGCGCATGGTAAACGTCCATTATAACCCGCGAGCAAGTTAATCAAACCCGGGCCTGTATAAACAAAAAGATATATACCTTTAACGTGCAACGTTAAGGAACGCTAATTACAGAGTAATGGCGCCAATAAGGTGCACACCACGATAAATGATGGAACAAAAGCGTAGGAGACGCGGCGGGGACAAGCTCGGCTCGGTCCACGCCTAGGAAGTTGGAATGCGTAAAGATAACTAAAGATCAAGAAATTGCATAAGTCACGTAATGGCCACAGTTGTGGTGTACACGCCTGTCGTATAAAATATAAGGGAGTTATGCTCGATTATGCTTGGCCGGGCGTATAAGTGGCGCGCATACGCGTACATTACCGGCGAAAGGTTGTATGCGTAGGCGTCGTACACGTGCACACAGGGACGTGCACGCGCAGGCGTGTTAAGTAGACGCCGATAAATCGACAGATAGATATAACCTATCGCGGATGGCGCGAGATAATCGCGCCTCGAACCACGATGTTAATTAGACCATAGACGCCTTGCTTCGGTGTAAATGCGCGCATTAATCGGTCAAAGACTGGATAAAAGACTGGTTGAAAGACGAAGAACCGTGTCGTTCGTTGGATCCACGTCGGTGTAACAGTTTTGACGTGTAATAGTTGCTAATGTAATAATGTCGCGAGAGCAAAAAATTTGTACATGGGAATGTAACATTCGTCGATATCTCGATCACTTTGTGTACAACACGGTGTGGAACACGAGCACCCGTCAATTTGTAGAAATTTAATCGATACATCTATAAGCTGGAACTTCGCTTATAACTATATCAGAATCGGTTGTTATCAGTTATCCTTACTTACGTCCATCTTATCAGACAATTATCAATTGGAGTTTTTATAAAAATTCAAGGCTCGAGAATGAATGACACGTGGCATGAGCGTTTCTTTCCTATATAATAATTCGTACGAAGATTGTTTACTCGGTCTTGAACAGAGATAGGTCGGGTCATAGCCATCGCTACGGAGCCACGTTATCTCACAGGCCGTGACGGATGACACAATGGAGTACATTGACACTACGTGCCACGCTATCTGGCAGTATCTCACCTCATGCCCGTACACACAAGTATACGTACGAGTCGGGTTGAATGTGTGCGAGCAATTCTTGTACGTGCATCGATGTACACGCATGCAGAACGCTGCGAAGGTGGAGGTACTTTCACCAGGTAGCCAAGTTCCACGATGCACGCCGATAGCCAAGAGCAGCCCACTTTGAGAGCTGCATTCCGAGTGCATACTGCACCCTGTACCCAGGTTCGGATTAATACACCGAAAGACCCGACGTTTCCTGGATATATTTCGCTACGGAATGAAGCGTGAAAATTTTTTAAGCAATTTGCGTAACACGTACGCAATGTATTTCATAAAGAAGTAAATATATATATAACGTTATTTCTTCATTGCGAATTGCGCAATTGCGTACACTTCTCGAAATTATTCAATCGCAAATGATTATTTCCTAACCTATTGGTTGAATTTACGCCTCGATTGTGTTTCTAATGGAAAAGAAGATATTTATATTAAAAGAAGAAAGGATGTTTGGCATTTATGCCAATTTTTCACTTGGCGCGCAAAAGATATTCCGTGGTGTGCATTGACACTATACGTCATATTATTATTTTAAAGGATATATATGTATACATGTATAGAATGGCATGTTCAAGCCTCTGTACTTTCACCGGCTACCCAAGTTTCTCGATACTCACGATACGTTACGAATATCACGCATGAATATTTCATGGATCTTACACAGCCGAGATCTTTTAATTTCTAATAGCGTTTCTGGCGCCGTCTATCCTATATTTGGAACGATTTTAAACTTACTCTCGTGTTCCATCGTTCATCATCTCATTTCAATAAAATACCGATAAAAAGCTTCAAACTGGTACATCAACGTTATCGATGTCGGTCGAATAAAAACGGAAAAAAAAAAAGAAGAAAAAAATGGATATACCTATGATCACGCTCAAAGCAAGAGTTACTCCTCGAGTTATTACACTGTTATTAACCACGCGTTATTAATCATACATTATAGAGAAGACGTCCAATATTTTCTCGATTTATTATTATTTCAATATTACTATCTTTGAATATTTTTAATCGTTTTCAACATTTTTTAACGAACGAATCGAAGGATTAATATCACAAATTAAAATTTACAATTTATTCAAAGGTACGTATTAATTTCGAGCGAGCATCCAAGATTCTTCTCGAATCTCGTTAGTTTTATCGGTGCACGCGAGGTTTTCGCGCGAAACGGAGGAAGAGAGAGAGAGAGACAGAGAGAGAGAGAGAAAAGGAGTCTCGAGGATGGCATGGACTTTCGAATGCACAGTGTGTTACGTCTTCCCCGCAAGTCCAGCAGTTACTGTCACGCGCGCCCACGCGATCTCGTGCAAAGGACGATAATAGCGCGTTTAAGTACGTATAAATTCCATCGTATAACTCGCGACTCCGTAGGGCGCTCCGAGTGCGCCGTTAATAACCCTGCCGGGTGGAAAACGGCGCAAGAAGCAATGAATTTTCAGGGGCAGATAGGAGACGCACAATCAACCCCCTCTCCCTTTCTCCTCCCTTCTTTTCTGCTGCTACGTGGGTGGACATTGCGGACGTGGCCGGTCTACGTTGGCTGAATTCGAAGACAGGCCCGTATCGGCCACGAGGGAGCCGATCCGGTATTGGTCGAATTCGGGACGATAGATATTTTTTAAAAGCAAAAGAAAAAAAAAAAAAAAAAAGGAAAAAGTCACGGGAGAAAGCAAAGCGGAAATTTATTGGAACAAACCGTGCAACGCGAAGAAGCGTAGAACAGCGAGAAATCGCGTTTTCGCTCGAGAAAAAAATCTTCTGATCTACTTTTCTTTTTTACTTTTTCCGATGAAGAGGTAAAAAAATTCTTCGTTCAAGTTTCTTTTTTTGTCTTTCATTTATTTCGTCTTCATTCGTGCGGGCACAAATAACAAATTTCATGTTTTGATTCATGTAACGCGGAGGAGTATCGACACCATTTGGAAACACGTACAAATGTTGACGATCATTTGCCAGCGTTGCATCGTTCGCGTCTCCATCGACCGATCAAGTAGCTCGTAAACATTCATGAACCAGTTGTGCGACCCGTGAATACGCGGCTTAACGCCACGCGATCGTATCTCACGTTTGTCAAGCCAAACTTGGGCGTTAGTTGGCTAATTTTGAAGC
Source organism: Apis florea (assembly GCF_048593485.1). Classification (NCBI taxonomy): domain Eukaryota; kingdom Metazoa; phylum Arthropoda; class Insecta; order Hymenoptera; family Apidae; genus Apis; species Apis florea. The sequence continues at coordinate 832,896 of NW_028256653.1, read as the reverse complement.
AATTTTAACATTTTACGAACCGTATCTGGCGATCGTGTTTGAGAAAGGGAACGAGATGGATAATTGGATACGTATTAACTCGTTCTGGAAATCTTGATGTTCTCGATATTACAGTAAATGCATAAATATAAAATTCTAGGTCCTCGAGATTCGATAAGAATATTATCCAAAAATATCAAATCTTCTTTTTTATATGTTCAATTGAGATTTACTAAATTAATCTTCTATAGGTAAATAAATGATTGATGCCAGATAAAAAAATTTTGCAAAAGAATTAGAAAAATAAATTGTTATCATATTCGTTCGTTTTTCTTTAAAAATAGAAAAATTTTTCTTCTTTAAATTTATATAATGTGCAAAGGTGTTTCGCTGTTGCTATATTTTAGAACCGTTTTAGAGCCATTAGTCGTAAAGTTGCATATACGACTCGATAAGAGTCGAGTCGCCTTAAAAAAAAAAAAAAAAAAAATACCAGGGTGTCACACCTTTCTTACCATTGTAAATATTATACTTATCATATAGATATCGTGCAAGATTAAAATTTTCGATATTCTTCCAGTTCTCAAATTTTTTTTCAGTTCTCGTTCAATCTACTTTTTCGAATCTTCGCGAAATATTGCAAGGAATATTATACATATTTAATTACTTCTATTCATCACTAGTCAAAGTTTCAAGATTTCTTCGCGTAAAATCCTACTGATTTTTTTTTTTAATTCCTTATCAAACATTATACGATTTCTCTCCTTATTTAACAAACGAATTCCACGTAAGACATTAGAATAAAATTGATTTCAATAACACCGTACTTATTACGACAAAATGTTAAAATGATATACTATTATTATTTATTTCTTAAAAGCATATTTTATTTTAAGAAAATAATATCGAATAATTACGATGAAATGTAAAGAAAGAAAGCGGCAATTTTTTCAAAGAAAAAAAAAAAAAAAAAGAAAGAAAGAATAGCTAAGATTTGACAAAATGTATCACGTAAGAAGGATTGAACCACTTTTAATCGGAAAGAATTGTACATACATCGTGTATATCTACCTATACTATGTATCTACATAGAATGTTAAAAATAAATTAGCAACCAACATTTAATTATCCTACAAAATTTCAATTGACTTTTCTTCTTTTACTCCACATTTTTTAATTGCACATTTTATTTCAAAATTCTCTCGCGTGTAATATCTGTAACAAGATCTAAACCAAAAAAGGAAGGGAGGAAAAGAAGAAAAAAAATAAACCGAAACACCCTGTACACGCGTGAAAGTTCGTATCGTAGCCGGTCTACGAAGAGACACACGATACAACAAGGGGGAGCAGGAACGATTCGAGTCCCGGGGCAACGTGGCTCGTAGGCACGGCAATGTTGACCAGCTCGCTCGCAAATCGGGTACAAGGTAAAGGATTCGTACGTGAGTGGCGTTCCAACGGCATCAGGTTTTATCGTGGATCGTACCGCGGCTTCATTATTCGTTTCTGGCACGTACGGGCATTCACACCCGTTCGAGCCACGATCGGGCTTGCCAGCGGGTTTCTTTTCCTCCGTCGAGAGCAGAACGAAGAAACAGAATCCACGACGATTCCGATCGTACGAGCCCTCCCCTATCCACACTACTCGGATGCATAACGAGTAGTTCTCGCGTTCCTTGCCATTTCTACCGAGAAAGACGCGTATACCTTTCAGAGGAGATGCCTTAGCTTTTGTGTGTGTGTGTGTGTGTGTGTACACGCATATGTGTGTACGAACGGACCGCTCTCTGCCTCCAAGCTTCTCCACGATTATTTTTATCGCGATGTCCATTGTTCACTGTTTACGGTAAAAGCGATTTATGTCCGCTCATTGATGTATGAATCGATCTGAAATTGTAATCGAGGGAAGAGAGAGACAAGAAAAAGGAAAGGGGAGTTCGGACCAGTCGATTTTCAAGCGAGCCATCCGAACCGACACGTCTTTCTATTCCCCTTAAAACAGTAGATTCGTGTCTTTGTTTCCAGATTGTCGTTGAATAAATTTAATTATCTCACGTGTCTTAATATCAATCTATTTTGTTAAAATAATTAACAGATCTATCCATCTATACGAAAGATCGCACTCCAAGATCTTTCTTCTTTCCCCCTCCCCTCCCCCTCTCCCCTTCCTTCTTCGATTTGTGACTATGATCTACGAATAAAAGAGAAAAATTATTTCGAACAATAGAGAGGCTTTAAATAGGCATTGGAATTTTTGTATCGCCGAATCGCGATAAAAATCGCGGCGAGCACGCGCGCGTGCTCCAAAGCCGGTTCACAATAGTGTTTGTTCTATTCTATATGTGACCCGGTCCTTGCGACTCGGAGACAAGACGTGGAATTGTTCGGAATAACCTTCGTGCGGTTTGAGGTCCGGCTGCAACGTGACCGTGAAGGTCGGAACACCGCAAGCCCTTCGCATAAATTCCTTTCTATGGCACGTTCTCCCCTAACTTTACCCGAGAGAGGAGTCGTGCTCTCCACGGAATATCAATGATGGTACCACATAAATTGAGAGATGCCTTCGCGATGGGCTGCTGAGAAATCGCCTTATCAAAGGGGAGGAGGAGGAGGAGGAAGAGGTGGTATTTGTAAGTTATTCCACCGCGTGTACGACCAATTATCCAGCGTGAACTTTCCGCGAAGCGTATTCACGTGGCGCGTAAAGCGCTATTTTTTACTCGACGCCGTTCGATATTTATGCGCGAAATGGAAATATGCGCGACAAACGCAGCTATGGCGAACGCTATGCCGGGCTCCATGCGGGTACCGAAAAATATTGGATTGGGACGGCTGGGAAGGTTTCTCGCCGCGTTAAACTTCTCGCCCCGAAACGTGTAACTTTGAATGGATTTTATATGCGATCGAGTATCGCATTATATATGCGGGATACCGAGTTATTATTCGATGCATTTCGGATTATGTAAATTATTCGATAATAAAAAGTGAAAAAGTTGCTCGATGGGAGCGTGAATTATAATTTACGCTTGCGCGCGTCTCGTATATGATAGATGCGAGAGTTTGTTCGGCAGAGCCGAGTAGCAGAATCTTAATTTCACTCGGAGAAGATTTTCGACCTATTTGAACGTATTTAAAACTTATTTCATATCGATCGTTTCTTAGCCTGCCACTTATTCATCAATTTATGCATTTTAAAATTTTAAAATCGGAATATCTATTTGAAAATCTTGATCCAAATGGTTCTCTCGTTATCGGTTTGAGAATATATTTGATACTTTCATATCACAAATACAAGTGAAATATATATATATATATGGAATGATACGTTGAATGTTTCTTTTTTTTATATACTAAAAATCGATTCAAATAATAATTATTTAAAAACTATTCTTATCCTGGTCTTGTTTCGATCATAAAAATGAAACGTGTAGAAAATCGTTATTACATAAAGCGTTCTAATCTCTCTAACTGTTTTCAAAACGAGAAAGAATTATGCTCGTCTTGGCCTGTATGTTGAACGAGAAGCGCGAAGAAATTCCGCGTTCGTAATATTCTCGTGTAAATAAGAAGACGTGGAGAAAAGGCACGGACGTAAATTCAATCGAAGCGGTTACCTTGAGCGCCATTTAAATCAACGGAATTCCACAGCATGCTCCGCGAGAGAGAAGCTGCTAACTACCAGACTTGCAACAACAATCAACTCTGGCCGGGAAGGCAGAGAAGAGAAAAAGCTGCAGGAGATGGTTCGTAACTTGGCAATAAATTATAAATTGTGATCAGGCAGGCGGTGCTCATCGATGCATTATGGATCGTGCACAAGGATTATGCAGGTCGAACACGGCGATCTGTAAATTCTACTCCGTACGTAGAACGTACTACGTGTAATGCTGATGTTTTACATTTCATCGTGAATATCAAACGATTGTCGATCGTTTCATAGAAAGATAAAAATTGTACGTACAATGCTCGTTTTATTATTTTATCGTTTAATTTTCATCTGAAACGACCGAGTTTTTTTGTGAAATATCTGTTTTATCGGTTAATATTTACATTTAGAAATAGGAATTTGGGAACGTCATTAGGAACAGGCGTCGTCATCTTTTTTTTAGCCGAAATGTTAAGCTTGTAAATTAACGTTTCATTGCTCAGTATCAGATAATAAGGTATTCCGCGTGTTTACCTTCGTTTCGACTCTTATTTCGTGATTTTCGAAATATGCCTACATTTCAAAAAAAAAAAAAAAATTTTTTTAACTCAAAAGGAATATACTTATTTACACGAATACAAAGATTTCTTTCTTCGTCTCTTCGAAAATAATTTCAATCAACTAAATATCTCGTTTCGTTCTATGAAATTATCAATATGAAATCTTTCTTCTTTTTCAGTCGCGATAAACAAATTTCTAAAATAAATCTAACTCCTCGTGTATAAGATAAGATTTCATGCGTAACCATCTTTTTGAGAGTGAAAAACTATTCCATCCACAATAACTAATAGTAGTTCTCATCCAATATCCAGACGAACGATCAAAATTCTATCGTATCACCTTGTGCGCGGTACGTGATCGCGTTTCCTATACCAGGCGAGAGAACGAAAGAATGCAGCACGAACGATCGTACTGGTTTCGTGTAAGCGATTCGAAACGGTGCAGGCAACAGCATCGGACATCGGATACGAAACGATCCTTCACTCTTTCACGTGTGTTACGAGCACACCTATACGTACGTATGACTCATCGCATCGAGATATAATTATGATAATCGCAGACAGCCCGATACGCGCGCGCCTCTCGTAGCCATCGCGAATTTCTCGGGAACGGAGTTTACACGGGAGGAGAGGAGGATTGGATGGAGGCCCAGGCCGATTAGCCGGCCCAATATTCCCCTCGATGATTACGTTTCCCGATCGAGCCAAACTGCATCCGAGAGCATGTGTTAAGGCAGAATACATCAGCTGTCCCGTGCCGAAAATTCGCAAAAGCCGTTACCAAAAATGCTCCTGCTCGCGCGAAACTTACGCTGCGAAAACATCGCGCCCCGATTCCGTTCCCTTCTGACACTGATTACCGGTACTGTTATCAGACATTTAAGCGCCTTATTGAGCAATAATAACTCACGGCGGTCTCTCATAAATTTTCGAACGAGCCTTTTTCTTCTCTTTTTTTTTTTTTTTTCGGGTCACTAGTCGTGCAACATCGTTTATCCGCGTGATAATACGAATAAAGGCAATAATCGAGTACACGATATAATATTGTTTTATCTTACATGGTAAGCAAGATAAAAATTTGGTATTCGTAATTTGAATGTAATTTAGATTTCCATTTCGCGTTTTGATTCGTGGATTTGATCGATGGATACGTTCAACGGTTGTTCCGCATCATCGATTATTAAAATATAAGAGAAGAAAAAAAATGTATAAAAAAAAGGGAGAAGAAACATAAGACGGAGAAACAATGAAGGAAAGGTAAAGGGAAGAAGGAAGGAAGGAAGGAAGGAAGGAAGAAAGAGAATAAGAAGTTCTTCTTCGCTGGTTTCAGACTTTATATAGAATCTGGATTGTGTAGCTACCGACCACCATCTGTCGTCCGACTATAGATACTAATCTTCAGTGCTGAAGAGATAAAGGGCGAAGCAGGAGATGGCGCTTTGTCTTAGCCGCCCCTCGGCATTCCTCTGTTCCGAGGCAACTTCAGCCCAAGAATTATAATCACCCCACGGTATCCTCCGAATATTTAGACCTTCGTAGACAATTTTTATAACTGAAGAGAAGGTTAGGTAGAAGAAAGAAGAAGAGAGAAAATGAAAGGAATGAAGGAGAATTGACCTGAACTGAGAAGGGAAAGAGAGATGAGAACCACGAGCACCTGCGCGTTTTACCTTCGGCCACATTCTTTGTGATTTCCTCGAGAAAAATAGCTCGGAATTTCTGGCCACTTTCGGTACGTGTATTCGGCCTTTCTACTATACCGTTCTAATAATTGTAAAAAAAAAAAAAAAAGAAAGAAAGAAAAAAAAGAAAAAAAGGAAGAAAGAAGAAACTTAGAAACCAAAAGAAAAAAAGAATCATTCCATTTTCCTTCGAGGCGTTCTCGAATGATGATCATTATCGTTTCGAAGAAATTTATGATCTCGATGCACAAGCTAATTTTTTCCGGGACAAAGAATTTCTCTTGTTCTTCGACCAGTTAGTATCGACTAGCGTATCATTACTTTCTTTCCGACCGAATAGAATTGGAAGAAGTGAAAATATGTTGAAAGAATCACAGGCATGATTACTATACACACGTTCCAGGAAACATCGTCAGATTGGAACTTTAAGTGGATCTTAGAGAAATGATAAATTCCAGGCTAAAATGTAGCTCGTAAAATCGAGATGAGATTTCAACGGGTTGCCATGTTAAACGGAATTGTTATTTCTCCAAGAAGAAATAAAAAAATGAAATATTTTCTGATTACATTTTGACTGTCATCCGAATTTTTCATTCATTCATTTTTAATATCTATCATTAATTACTATGTCAATTTCATATATAATTTTTGTTTCTTAAACTATATAATCGATATGTATATATATTTATATACACAAAATTATATTTCTTATATTATAAAATTAAATTAACTTTTTTAATCTCGCGACTTGATTCCGAAAGAGTTGTGTATATTTGTGACTGATGATTATGTTACAAATTAATTTGAAATTTATTCAATTATTTCTGAAATAATTGAATAATTGAATCTGAAATTACATATATAAATTGTTGATAAAATTTTAAATAAAAGTCTAAAATTCTTTAAATTTACATAAGTACAACAAAATTTGCATTTCTTCGTTATACAAAATTATAAATAATTTAACCTATATAATAATTTAAAATTTAAAAAAATCATATTCGTTCAAATAATTAAAAAAAAAAAAATATTAGGTTATTTAAATTTACAGAAATTTTTTTGAAATAACAAAAAAAACGTCCTTGAATCCAATAAAATGCGTTTCGAAGTTAAGATTTCGAGCTCATGAATACTTGGAATAGTTGGAGCAACTTTGGTACGAGGTGAAAAAGTGTTTGGACGACCTCTCGAATGTCGGCTAAAGAGGTGCCTGAATATTATTTGCCCTAGCACACAACGGCCTCCAACGTAGCCTCGAAAAATATTTTGCACGGATAATATTTACGCAGGATAAACACATAAAAGGCACAAAGCAACAAGAAGAGAGTGGTGCGAAAGATACAAAACTAACGTGGTTGCTCGACATGGGTAGTATAATAACGTGAATTACGATATCGTGAACACTTGGTCAACACATACCGCGTTCTGCGGTTTTGCATTAAACGAAAGGAATATATATATTCGCGTTTCCCTTTTTCCTTATGTATCTATATCGATATGCGAAAGAAATGACGATGCGATATAGAATGTAATAGTTGAAATGTTATTATCGAATAACGATTCAATAATAGTAATAAATATTGTTGATTACAATTATTGCCTTTATTCTAATCAAAAATATATAATAATAAATATATAAATATATTTTATTATAATGGATTATGATGACGAATGTTTTATTGCGTTTAAACTAGTTTCAACTATATATAATTTATGGTGATAGTCACGGCTACCGTTTCCTACGTATTAACATTCAATATGGCGAGCCAAAGTTGAAGAGAATGCCGTATTGGAAAACCGTTCTATGTCTACAATCAAGTATTTTACTATTATGATTGTATAATTCAACATATTAAAAAGATAAACATTTTTAAACTTCATACATATATAATACGAGAAATAAGATAAAATTAGTTTTGAAACTCCTATTTAAAAGCAAAATTAATTAATATAATATATAAAGAATAATGATTAATAATTTTGAAAACATAAAAGAATCATGATATATATATAAAACAATTATAATATATATATATGAAAAAAAAAAATTATAATCAAAATCATATTCAATATAATACTTTTTAATATTAAATTTATTTTATAATTGTATTTTATCAATGTTAATTGTTATTTAAAATTATGAAAAAAATTATTTTACAAAAATTAAAAATAAAATAAAGATACGCATTCATGAATAATATATATATATATATCATTAATTTTTAATAAGAAAAAAATGATTTATTTTTAATTGCAATGTATGATATTATTACAGACTTAATATCATAATTCGAAAATAAGAAACTTATAAGTTTCATTTCGTGAAAATTATTAACGAAAAATATATATACGCTTACCTAATTTCTCAAAGATGTGTTCAGATACGATTCACGTTTTATATCGAAATTACTTTTTCCAGATATAAACTAGAAGAAGTTAACCTCAACAATACTGGCTACACGCGGTCGAATGCGCGGGTGCTGCGAGTCAGAATGTGCGCATGCGCATTCACAGTGGAATGTGCCCTCTCCCATGAACAACCTCTTCCCGTCCCGTAAACTAGCGATAGGTTCAAGATGTTTTAAAGTATTTCGAATATTATTTGAATTACAAAAATTTGATAATTTTAATATATATTATTAATTAAAAAAATATTATAATTAACACTTGCAGTCCAAGCTAGCTAGATCATTTTTAACTTAGTTATTTTAGCAATTACCAATCACATTAATTAGATAATTAAAATTATATATATAAATTTTTTATTTTACTATATATTTTAGATACGATATTTATAAATAATAAAGTAAATTTAATTTTTTAAATACGGTTCAAAATTTTTATATTTTTAAATTCGAATATTTAAAACAATTTGAATTTTTACATTATTAATTATTTGAAGCATCAGAAACAATTGTCATTACTATATATCTTTTTTTTCAATCTTATCTTGTCAATTTTTACAAATCTTTTTTACACTACAATTGTCTACTTTATTCAGTGACAATATTGTTGTAATCATCAAAATGTGCATATATATATATATATATATATATATTTATAAATACATATCGGTTACAAAAAGTCATTTATGAATATCACATGTGTATATATTTTTTACAATTTGTTTTACAATAAAATTATTATTTCAAAATCTGCTAATTATAATCAAATAAGTTTATAAATTTGGAAAATTGTTTGGAAAATTTGGAATAAAATGATTATCGAATTTTATAAATAAATATAAAAGGAATTACATAATATTTTCAAATATTGTATATATTCGATGATTGCAACAATATTGCCACTGAATAAAGTAGACAATTGTAGTGTAAAAAAGATTTGTAAAAATTGACAAGATAAGATTGAAAAAAAAGATATATAGTAATGACAATTGTTTCTGATGCTTCAAATAATTAATAATGTAAAAATTCAAATTGTTTTAAATATTCGAATCTTCAAATTTAGAAAATAATTATTTAATTACCAGTATTTTATTAATAAACACACATCAAAATTGATACGTCCTATACAAATTATGTTTTAAAATTATTCCAGTTTACCCGCGCTTTTAAAATGGCGTCCTAATATTTAAACATGCTGCCAATTAAGGATTCGAAAAGATCATCATATATTTAAATATTTAAATATGAAATTATATCATAATAAAAATTATAAAACATTTAATTTTATAATTTAAACATAAAATAGAAGAAAAGATGATTACCTCTTCTTTCCGTTCCTAATGATTTATCTGGGCATAAAGAACATTCCGATGATGCATGTAATCCGGTTAATCCAACGTAACACAAAGAAGCCTGTTTTAGACGCGTAACAGGTGGTCGTAATGAATAAACACTTTTGTGTAAAGATACTATAAAATGCACAGCACAACACAAATCGCACGTTTGCCGCCGCATACACGAAATTCAGTAATCTCACGTGAACTTCGATGCGAATAAAACGAATTCTTCTTTCTTTTTCACACGTTAATCGAACCGCAGAAAAACCATTCTAACGTTACTACATTTTAATTCCTACGAAATTTGTTAACTTTATTAGTAATTGTGATAGATGTAACCTTACAGAAATTTAGGACACAGTTTTATGAAACGAAACTTATAAGATGCAGCAAAACACCAACACAACATACTGCACCGGCGGCCGGCGACTGACTGACTGGCGGCACACGCCGACTTCCCATAATCGACAAACTAACCTCACAATGGAATCAACTTATAAAACTTCTCGCGAATTATATAAATTATTGAAATTTGCCAATAATATAATATATAACAAAAATTATATAAAAATCGTATTTAAATTTCGAAGATTTATATAATTTTTTTTATATACATAGATTAAATATGTATGTTATATGTATATTAATCAAATTTATTTTAAATATTTATAACATTTTATAATTAGATTAAATATTTTTTATTGTTGTATATTAAGTAAATTAAAACATTTAATATAAATAATTAATAATATTTTTGCATAAATGTTTTATTGTATTTATTTTTTATTATATATATATGTTGTATATATTAGTAAAAAAGGAATATTGAAATCTTTTTATACAATTTTTTATTATTATAATTAATTAATTTAAAATTTATTATATATTTGTTTAATAATAAATTAATAATAGATTCATTTTTATGATAATCAATAATTTTAAAGATTTTTAAGTTATTCAAATAAATCATAAAATTTTTCTTTAATCTTTATTAAAAAATAAAAAAAATATATATATATATTTATCTTTATTTATGTAAATAAAAAAAGTATTATAATATGCAATATATTAATAAAACATATTAAATGAATAATATATTTATTTTTCTGCATGTATAAATAATTAAATTGATACTCAAATTTTTTTTCGAATAAAATTTCTTAAAAATAAATTAAATTACCCGCTACACAATATTTTAACAGGTACATGCTGCCATCTTACGATAATAATTGTAAGTAGAAATTTTATAAGCTCAGAAAATCAACGTTTCTGAGCGGACATAGCGGGCGCCATGGTCAGCGGAACTATCTGCAAAGATCACAGTGTGACGTAAACGACGATCTAAACAAGTATCAGCTGTGTAGCAGTCATTGTTCGTATCCGTTTTGGCAGGCGTGCAAGAATTCTGTTTTTCTTCGTTTTCTGATCGTCGGGCAGCAAGTCCGACGGGATAAACGGCATACGTATTAGTCAGGAAGACAAGCGGAAAAAAAGGGGGGAGGCTACGAGTTTTCTGTGCAACGCAACCGTGGCTGCGTGCGTGCTCCAGCCCCAGCCCCACCAACGATCTTAGGGACAATAATCGTGTGAAAAACGGGGCGGTACGCGCATAAGCCTGGCCTCGAGCAGCGAGTCAGACGACGGTGGACTCGCTCCGCCACCGTGCAAAAGGTCTCGTAGTTCTCTCCCGACTACTCTACGACCAGCGGACGAGCACCACACCGATCCTGAGATGGAAAACTATCGGTAACGCAATCAGGGCCCTAGATCATCGCGAGCGCGTAGTCAACAAACGAAGGGGCTTACCCCCTTCGTAATGACGCTCTCACGTGTATCTTCTTCCTTGCAGAATCTCAAGACGTATCGACGTCGGATTCCTTTCATATGTGCTGTCTATCAAGCGGTTTTCTTATTTCTTGAAATCCTTCCATCGAATAGTCATAGATCTTTTATACACAAACATAGCATTTTAAAGTTTTTGCAATAAAAAAAAGAAGAGATACTTAAGTCAAGATAGAATGTACCAATTAGTACACATGCTTGTTAATATTCTGGACTACTATTGCCATCACGGGTAACATTTCCGTGTGCATGACAGCATAATGCAACAGCAGACATCAAACGGTGGCATTTCCTCCGGGCTACAGCAGAATGGCTCTACAGCTGACTCTGGTGGACCTCATGCAAATGGCAACATGATACCAGAATCGGATAATGACATCAATGGTGTTAATGGGGAAACAAATCAGAATTTGGGGCCGCCGAAAATAATGGACAAAACCAATCAAGATATTGTGAGACTCATTGGACAACACTTGAAGACAGTTGGACTTAAGTATGTATCTCATAATTTGATTTTTATTTATCTGAATTTTAGTAATAAAGAATCATTTTAAAGAAACAAAGTATATATTTTTTGTGTATTATGATTAGGATTTATAAAACAGTTCATATGCATAGTAACTGAATATCAAGTGTTATGATTAAATTTAGTAGATTTCTTTTTTTATTATAAAAGATCTTAAAGATTTTCTTTGTTTGTTCAATTTTCTTTGTATGCATGCATTTATCAGAAGTATTGTATCACAACCTATCTGGACTGCATACTCTGTGGTGGGAGAAAGCTAATTATAGAACCTTGAAATATAGTCAGCAGTATCTGCAAGTTATATTTGCTTTATAATGTAGGCATTAAAAAAGAAGCAAATACATTATATGAACATAAGTTTGTAGATTATTGTTATTAGCATCATCATTATTTTTATTGTTTTATTATGTTTAATTCAGATTATAATGCTATATAAAAAAATTATAGATATTCACAAAGTTTTCTTAAATTTTAAGTTAAAATATATTAAAGTTAAATAATCTTTTTCTATTAAATTGAAAATATGAAACATTTTTTTCAGTCGTACAGCTGATCTTCTCATGCAAGAATCAGGTTGTCGTCTAGATCATCCAGCTGCTGCAAAATTTAGACAACATGTTATGGATGGAGACTGGACAAAGGCAGAACACGACCTTAGTGAACTTAAAACATTTTTAAATGGAGCTAATCAAAGTTTAATAGTAAATATCAAATTAAGTCTTTCAAGTATAATTATACAATTATATATATATATTTAATTAATATTTTTCATTTATAGGAGATGAAATTCTTATTACTGGAACAAAAATATTTAGAATATTTGGAAGAAGGACTAGTAATGGAAGCATTGCATGTTTTACGCAACGAACTCACACCTTTAGGGCATAATACAGGTCGTGTGCATCAGTTGTCTGCATTTATGATGTGCAGTGGACGTGATGAATTGCAGGTATTATATATATTTACATATATGTGTGTGTGTGTGTGTGTGTGTGTGTATATACACATGTATATATATATATTACATACATTTTATTATATATTTTTTTAGTAATATTCCATTCTAAATGGATATATATATATATTTTATATATATATATATATATATATATATATATATATATATATATATATATATATATATATATATGAAATAGATATTAAATATTTTATTGCAATATTACGTATATACTAATAAAAATTCAAAGATATTGAATTTTGTATAGATATAAAAATATTCTGAAACTAACCTATTACTGAAAATTTGATCACTAGCAAATAGACACTTGTTAACAGACACGTGCAGGCTGGGATGGCAAAGGTGCAGTCTCGAGGGCTGCTTTAATGGACAGACTACAGAAATATCTGCCACCCTCCATTATGTTACCACCACGACGCCTTCATTCTCTTTTGTGCCAAGCTGTGGAAATGCAAAATCAACAGTGTACATACCATGTAACACATACTCAGGTAAAAATATTTGTATTATAACTTCTAAAGCATCCTTTATATTCTTACATAATATTATTATCATTTTATTATTTTAATTATATTATTTTATATTTATTATTATTATAAGATACATTATTTATAATATATACATATTTAAGTAATAAAATGATATAATATTATGTAAAAATATACAAAATATTGATATATTCATTGCATTTTTAGAAGATCAAGACCAATTTAAAATAAATGTAAAAATTAGCAACGATCAATAAAAATGTTGATTGAGATTTATTTATTAAGTTATAAACAGTTAATTTAAAAATTACATTAAATGAAAGGAGAATGAGACAGCAAAATAATGTAAAATGATAGAGCAGTCTTACTCTATCTTTCTTTCGCGTCATTTAATACAAATTTAAATTTTTAATTTTTTATTTTGATCTCTAAGAAAATTACTCTTTTAAAGATGTTTGAATATATAAATACATGAAAATTCTCTCTATATATACATATATCATTGATGAATATTTTTGAATATTAATAAAACTATAAATAAACTATTTTATTAATTTTTTAAAATTTTTATTATAGTATATAATTAACTATTTTATTGTTAATATAATTATGATCAATGTTTGTTATAAATTAGACAAGTTTAGAAAATGTGTCGCTGCTTGTGGATCACAGCTGTAGTAAAGAACAATTCCCGTGCCATACTATACAGGTGCTCAATAATCATTGTGATGAAGTGTGGTATTGCAAATTTTCTCCTGACGGTCGTAAACTTGCTACAGGTTCTAAGGATATGACAGTAATTATTTGGGATGTTGATCCAGTATGTAAATTATTCATTATGATAAAATAATAATTTTTTATTAGATAATTAATAATTTTCTATTAATAACAGGAAACATTGAGAGTAACTCATAGAAAAACATTAGAAGGCCATACTTATGGAGTAGCATTAATTGCTTGGAGTCCCGATAGTAGTCTTTTAATTGCATGTGGTCCTGAAGATTGTCCAGAGCTTTGGCTTTGGAGTATTGACCCACCTGATTATGAACTACGTGCAACAGTAACTCAAAGTACTGATGATTCACTTACAGCTTGTGCTTGGTATCCTGATTCACGTAAATTTGTAGCAGGAGGACTTCGCGGGCAGTTTTATCAATTTGTAACATATCATTTTTTAATATAATAGTTTTCAATATAATGAAATAAATAGAATATTACATATTTGAATATAAAATTTTAGGATATAGAAGGAAATGTCTCAGAATCATGGGAAGGAGTTAGAGTAAAATGTTTATGGTGTAAAAATGATGGAAAAACGGTTCTTGCTGCTGATTCGCATCATCGAATTCGGGGATATAATTTTGACGAATTATGTGACTTTACAATGTAAAATTATAATTATATATATTTTTTTTATATAATATGAAAATGATCATATTATATTCAATAAACTGTTTAATATTACAGATTACAAGAAGACCATCCTCTGATGTCCTTTAGTGTAAATAAAGCAGATCGACTTGCGCTTCTTAATGTAGCCAATCAGGGTGTACATCTTTGGGATTTACAAGATAGATGTTTAGTAAGACGTTTTCAAGGAGTTACTCAAGGACATTTCACAATCCATAGTTGTTTTGGTGGTGTAAATCAAGATTTTATTGCATCTGGTAGTGAAGGTAATTTATTTGGCAAAAATATTTTATTTTTGAAGCTAAAAAGTTATATATAAAATTTATAATTAGTAATAATAATATTAAATTCTATTATAGATACTAAAGTATATGTGTGGCATATCAAAAGAGAATTACCTATAGCAATTCTAACAGGACATAGCAGAACAGTAAATTGTGTTTCATGGAATCCTGTATATCATCAAATGATGGCTTCAGTATCAGATGACTGTACAGTGAGAATATGGGGACCGAGATCATCATCTCCAGAAAAAGTTGATAGTGACAAGACTGGTAAGTTTATTAAATTTTGTTTTTTCAAATATACAGAAATATATAAAAATATGTAAACTTAATAAATACAAAAATATCAATGATTTTCTTAAATATCATAAATATTTTAAGAATTCATATAAATTGTTTATTTAAATTTTAGTTCCATTAGAAAGCAACTCCTCAAATGGTAGTGGATGGCATGAAATGGTATCGTAGCGTACTACAGTATATCAGTGTTCCCATGACCTCATGGTGTTCAAAAGACTGTCATATTGATCGTCATATTGACTCTTTCCTGCCCCCAGCAGCTATCTCTTTATGCCTCATTACTGTAAGTCTGCGTAAATGACTACTATTGAGAGTAAATGAGAGATGTGTTAGCATCATCTGCTGATTGATTAAACAACTAATGATCAGGTGTTATTTGAAAATCAATTTTTTCCTTATTAACAGATTTTATATGAAATCTTATGATTTATTTGTTTGTCAAAATTAAATTTGAACGATTTATCAATATAAAATAATAATGTAAACTCTTAAAAACAAAGAACAGCATAATATCTTGGTAAATATAAGTTATGACAAAATAGAAATTCATCAAATTCCGTCGTAGCATTGATGTAAAAAAAAAAAAAATTAACGTGCAATAACAAGCATTAAACAAAGTAAAAAACGTTGCAACAAGATAAAAATAAAATTTGTGATTTTGCGAGATCATTATAAAAAAATCTTGTTTTGACAGAATTGTGTCAAATTTAATCTTTCTAAAAATAAAAAAGTTGTAAATAACGATTTCATGCTTAATGAATTTCTAATTAATTTTTTTAATCATTGATGAAGGTGATACTATTCTCGTTTTTCACTATATATGTAACTGCCATCTTACATTAATATTGTATGTTTCAAATTGTATACAGATGTCGTAAAACATGATAAAAAATGTAGAAATTATATAAATATATGAAGAGAAATTTAATTTCAGTAAATAATTTAATGAGACTAAGTGAGATAAATTATAAAGTTTATAAACAATTTGAAATCTGTTATGAGACGTACAGTTTGATGCGAGATTAATCGGAAATTCACAAATTTAACAATTTTAATATAAATAAAATAAACTGGATTTGAAAGTTGAGCATGAATCCTGATATTAGTACCTTTATTCAGTACTGTGATTTTATATTATTAAAATATATGTACTGAGTATCAAAAATTTATAAATATTACATTTGCCTTAATATTTTCACGTTCATAAAAATTTTAATATAATATCGGTATACATCAATTTTGAACATTTATTTTAAAGCATTAGTTCCTTAATATAGCTCAAGTATCTCTATATGCCGCATTTCATTCATTACTAGTATTTTAAATTTTATTATTGCAAAGAAATGATAATTGTTTTTTATAGTTAAAATAATGTTTTTAAATTATAATCAAAAATCAAAACTAAATTGCTATGAATAATTGTTGTTTCGAATATATTAAACATTATAGCATTTTTATTATCTTTTATGTTTTTATGCTTTTACATGACATGTAAATTTTTGTTTTATTCATAGCAAATTGTACACTGGTTATTTTTCTTAAGTGACTTCTTTATGAATAAATATAAAAAAAAAAGTATGAAATACAAAATTACACTTTTTTTTGTTTTTCCTTTGTTGAATATAAATTTGATAAATAATAAAAACCAAACTGGAGGTCTCACAATATCAGAAGATGTAGAGTATATGCGTACAAATGCATTCACAACAGATAATATAAAAATGTTTACATTACAAGAGAAGTTTACATGCGAAGGAAATGTCTGTAGTTTACGCCCCTAAAATTGTAGTAAGATAATGTAATACTAATCACTATTATCATTTGCATTTACCTGTGGTGCCTTAGCACTTTATAAGCACTAATTGAAAGTTTTTAGAATTTTTTTATAATTTGATATAATTTGCAATATAAAACAAATAATAAGTAATTGATTTCATTTAAAAGTTAATTATAACATTTAAAAGTTAATTATAAATATCATTCAAATTTAATATAAATCTCAGTCATAAATTATAATTCTTTTAATAATATTTTTTTTTTTTTTAGTTATTTGCAATATTTATAAAGTGATAATAAATTGTCTCTAATAATTAAGTATTTTTATATTTGTTATCAAATATTTCTATAAATATAGCTTTTCTAAACAATAAAGAAGTTATTAAAATTCTTCTTTTCTATATTTATGACACTTGATATACCAGATATGCCATGTTTGACAAATTAAATATAGAAATTTGTATAAAAAGTTAATCATTTAAATTATTTTATGTAAATAAGGGGCAAAAATGTTTCATAGAATCTTGCAATGTAAAAAAAAAAATGTTTTTTTAAGATTTAATTTATAATAGAAAATATAAAATGAATAATTCAAAATAACTATTTTTTGAATAGTATTATCTTATGTTGGACCAGGTATTGAAATTTTAACAAAATTAAGTAAAATATAATAACACATAAGAATAAACTAATAATATCTTCATACAAATTTGTGTTTTTGCAGTGCAATGAAAATTGTTTGTTAAAACAGCTATTACATTTAGATTTACAATCAATTTATTTTATCAAGAAACTTGTTGACGAAACTTTATGTACATTATTATCTTGTATTTCTTAAATTTTTAGATTTTAGTTTCTTATTTCGTATGTACATAAAATGATAAATATATGGTTTTATGCAAAAAACTGCCGTTTGTTATAATAGCAGTGTGTGTTTGTTCTTAAAATATCTAATATAGATATTTATATTAAAGTTATATTAAAGTGCGAAATATTAGATGTTAATTGTATGATTTGAGACCAATAATGTGTGAATTAATTGTTTGTGTTACTTATAATTTATCCAAAGTATTTTAAATAAACTAGACTTTAAAGAGTCAGATAGATATGTGAATAAGAATTTGTTTATGCATAGTATGTATAATAACGAATATTTTCTATTTTTCGAATAACAGACATTTCTTATTTTTAGAAACGATATGTACTTCATAATCTTTTAAAATATAACCTACATCGTATAACAAGTTATTTTACTAAGATATTACTCTATTAATTACTATTATAGATTTAAAAAATTGTAATAAATTTAATAATAGGTTAATATCATAATTTTGCATTAATAATGTTAAAAGTAAACAAAATTTTGATACAGAATTTGTGCTTAACTTTGAATACTTGATATATAAGAGGATTAAATAAAAAGAAATTACATCATTTCCTGTACAAATCATAAGAAAAGTTATCTTGACAATTATTTTTTTATTGCTATATATATAACAAATACTAATTGCAGGTGCACTTTTAATGATTTTTTAAAAACACATTTCCCACTACTTTGTCTATGCTTATATATGAAAAGCTGTACAATAAATATTCTTCTACAGTCTTTAAATTAGGCTATTTCCATAGATACAATGCTCTGCACTTTCAAACATAATCTGTACACTATTAAATTATATCGCTATTTTATACATAAAATGTTATGTTATGGAAAAAGTTTATTATAATATATTATTCTCAATTAATGTTTTTAAATTTATTTATATACTTTCATAGTGAAATATAAAAAAATAAACTATGTATGATACACGATATTAAATTTAAAAATATACCATATACATATATTTAATATCCATTTAAAATAAAATATTTTTTTTTGAAAGGCCTAAATAAGGCAAAATAAATTTTACATACTGTCAATTTCCCTATTATACTTATTTAATTAAAATATAAGAATTAATAATATTTTATATTATAAATTATCCTTTGTTGATAAGTTTACGGTCGATTTCATGATATCGTTATTATTAGACAAGCAGATATAAAAAATAAG
The DNA here is from genome assembly GCF_048593485.1 of Apis florea. Taxonomy (NCBI): domain Eukaryota; kingdom Metazoa; phylum Arthropoda; class Insecta; order Hymenoptera; family Apidae; genus Apis; species Apis florea. The sequence continues at coordinate 813,629 of NW_028256653.1, read as the reverse complement.
TAGAATATTACTACTATTAGTTAAATAAGACGAGTCACTTAAGATAGGAACACTATTTTTGGTAATGAACAAAAATTTTTAAAGGAGGATTTGAAGAAATTTTAATCGATAATCAAACAAGGAGCAAATAATCATAAAAATTATATGTTTGTATTTTTTTCTATTTCTTAAATTTAAATATTTTAAAATATTTTTAAGTTTATTATGTATTTTCAAGTTTAAATATATATAAAATTATATTTATAAGACAAAAAATATTATATTTTAAATTTTTCTATCTATTTTTCTAAATATATTTTATTTATAATTAAATCTATTTCCTATGACATCAGAAACTAATTATTGTATTATTTGTCTCTTTAAATTAAACATTTCCTCCTTTAAATATTTTTCATACCACTAAAAATAATGGAGATATTTTAGATTGCGATCTTATATGTCTCTTGCTGTATATTTGATTATAATAAAAGTCTTTAATATATCAATATAAAAATATATAGCTTTATACCTATCGCATAATAAAAGACATAGTTATTATAAAAAATAATTTTTTTATAAATAATTATTCTAACATTTATTTTATTATCACCTATATATTATTAAAATAATAGGTATTTTACGTATCTTTAAATTTTCCGCTACTTGTATCGAAAAAATATATCGAACAGAATAACTGTTCTTTCGAGTGTTGCATAACGAGGGTAAACATGTAAGATTGCTTTAGTTGTTCCTATCGAAATAACTATCCCTCGATACCTCGAGAAATACATCGTTCTTTGCCGTATTGATAATTTCCATTTTAGGAAATCGTATAGTTAGCTAGTATGCTTCACAAGTATCCAAAGAAGAAAAATACAATAAAAATAATTATTTGTGCTGAAATTGTATGTCTCTTTGGATCTTCAATAGTTTGGCATTTTTTACGTACGTCTCAAGGTAAGTTATATGTTACCGGTAAATAAGCTATATATTTTGTAATATTTTCACACTATAGGTTATTTACACTTGAAATACAATTAGATATTGTAACAAGTAATAACAACTATTATAAAAAACATAAGAAAACATAAAAAAAAAACATACGAAAAACATTATGAATAATCATAATATAATTTTTGTGCATTTTATTGAAACTGTATTACATATTATTATAAAATAATGTATTATATTATACAATTTACAATTGATTGATTTTATAAATATCTTTAGAAAATTATTGAAATGAATGTCATAAATATTAGATTGCAGATATTATGTTCATAAAAAATTTCCAATGCTACTAGAAGGTTATTACAAACTGGAAGAAAAAGTATATAACGAAAGCACCAAATTAACGGATCTCATACTGTGGCAGCAACAAAATGAAAGTTAAATCTTATGAAGTTTGTAAAACTTTCATCAATTTTAATAGGTAGTGATGGTTTAACATATTCTTCACAGATTGATTCTTAAAAACAGGTATTTGTATACTTTGATATAAATATCATATATAGAATGTATTTGACAGGTTTGTTCATGCTTAATTTTATATTTGCTCATTAATTTTATAAAATTATTTTTAAATTATTATTTTTATAAAGTTTTATAAAGTTGTATATTATTTTAATAAATTATTCAATAAAATATATTGAAATTATGTAAATAATTTTTATTTATATTCTATTAACTTGATATGTTAAATACTTTTTTATATGATAATTGTATGTTATTAACATAAATTAATTATAAATATTTTTTTACATTTTTCAGTTTTTTATGTAAAAGTCTTTAAATATTTTAAATTTACTAAAATAACCTATTAATGAAGATAAATTTTTCATTGAAAATAATAAATATTCAAAGTTGAATGTTATACAAAATATAATTTAAAAAAGAAGAAACAGCATTGAAAGCGCAATATGGATTCTCCTCCTTTAATAGAAGGTAGTTTACCAGATCGTATTACTAAAAGAGATCGTGAAAGGAAAAATGTTATTGAAAGACGAAGAGAAGAGAGGCAATCTTTAGCTGTTGAATCTGAACAAAGCAGTTATTTTAAAGATACATTTTATTCATCATGTAAACAAATTAAAGATATGTTAGATGATGCATCTAGTGCTCCCATATCAGCTCTTCCTGGAATATTTGATAAAATAAATAAAGAAATTCAAATGCTTAAGAATTATTTATCTCAATCAAAAATGTTTTTAAAAGTTTATGATATTAGAAGAGCACAAGAAAATTTACAATTATTAGAAAATGAAGCTTCTGATTTAGAAATGAAATTATTACCTAAAAAGAAATTTGGTTTCAAAAATCGGAGAGTTGTGAAAAAGACATCTGATAAGACACATGATATGACAGATGGTTTAAAAGATTTAAAAATTTCAGAAGGAATTGTAAATGGTTCTGCAAAGCAGAATCATAAGTTATCAAGTAAATATGGAGATAGTGCATGTATGCTATTGGGAAAAGTTAATGAACAATTAGTTTTGGATGCTGAAAATGTGAATAAAAATGATATTTTACTTTCTGATTTAATTCGATGTACAATACGAATTTATGGCACACCTAGTACTTTACACATGGTAAACTTAAAACAGTGTACTGTATTAGTTGGACCAGTAACATCATCTGTATTTGCACATGATTGTAGTGAATGTGTATTTGCTTTTGCATGTCAACAACTTCGACTACATTCTTCAACAGATTGTACTATTTATATACATGTTACAAGTAGGTCAATTATAGAAGATTGTACAAAAATACGTGTAGCACCTTATAACTGGTCTTATGAAGATCAAGCAAATCACTTTAATTTAGCTGGACTTGATCCAAAAATAAATAACTGGAATTGTGTTGATGACTTTAATTGGTTATCTAATGAAAAACATTCACCAAATTGGAGCATTTTAGATCCTGAATTGCGTGTAAAAAGTTGGGATTAATAAATACAAATAAAATAAGTCATAATGTCTAAAACTCAGTTCTAAAAATATCATTCTTTCAATATTAGATACTTATTTTGTTATATATATAAATTCTTTATGTCCATACTCTGCTTTTTCACAGAAATTACACTATATGTAAGTGTTTTGTATACTTACAAAATGTTTAATAAACTTGCTGTTTATGAATTACGTCTCAACAATTTTTAGTATATCCTAAGTCAGACGTAATTGATGATACATAAATTGTATGAAATTCTCATATCTATATGGCCTAATTTAGAAAGTTTGAAAAGTTTGAATTTAAGAGAAAATATATATGTATATTTATTGTACATTATAATATACATATTGTAATGTAATTTATATAATAATATATAATTATTGAATTATATACATATATAATTAAAATAAATAATAATAATAGTTAATTTTAGATAAGAATATTTTTAAAAAATTGGAAAAAATTAATAATAATTGTAAAAATATTTTATTTATTTTAATAATTTTAAAAATATTAAAAATATTTTATTATTTTTTATTTATAAAATTATAAATATAAAATATGATACAAAATATCAGTGTTATTATTTGTAATAATAGTTCCTAAACATATGCATGAGTTTAAACATATACAAAATATAATTATAACAATAAAATATTTGATTAAAAATTGTAATTAATGATATTGCTAAAATTATTTTAATATAAATAATTATAGACAGAGAAAGAATAAATTTATTCCACTTTTAAATAGAATTTAGAATTTAGAAAAAACTAATTATTTAAACCTTTGAATAATTTTATCAAAATAAATTTCTTAAATATTTTTAGATATATTTGTTTGTTGTGAAATATTCTTATATATATAATAAGAACATTAAATTTGCATTTATAACTTTATTATAAAAATAAGAAATTTATAATTTTAAAATAAATAAATAAGAAATTTTATTCTACAATATATGATATATGATATTATTCTACAATATTATGTATATACTTTATAGAAGAAAGTATAGACTTTAGAGAAGAAAAACAAATAAATAGAAAAAAATAGAGATAGAGAAAAATTATTTAATCAATATCTTCAGAATCACAAATAAAACAAATTTAAAAAACAACAAACAAGAAAAAGATAAAGATAAGGTGAGTGAATTATCAGTACTATCTCTCAAATGTCAAAAACAAGATAAAAATAGAAAAGTATAATAATAGTATAAATAAGAATTGCAGGAAATTAAATATCATCTCTTAAATACGAAAATGTTTCTAAAAACACTTAAGGGTTCTTCAATTATTATCTATCTTCTATTTTTTAGATACTTAAATAACTTTAGAGATGTGTTTAGATGAAATGATAATTAGTAAAATAGTACATACATACGATCAATTCCTTATTTTCATTCTTTTTTTTATTATTTGTTTTCTTTTTTTATATTATTGTATCTATTAAAGAGATGGCTATTGATTTCCTAATTTTTATCTTATTTCTGTTTTTCGTTATTTACTCGTCTTATTTTATTCATCTATTTGTTCTTGGCTCGTAATCACAGATAAAATACTGAATGAATATATTTTCACTTGAAAATTATAATATGTTTTGATTTTTGATAAAAAATTTAAATATTATTCTCTTTATTATATTTTAAGAATAATGATTTCATTGTAAAACACTAATATAATTTATACATTAATATTCCATGATTGTTTTGATGCAAGGCATCACTCGACGATAGGATTTAAACAAATGATTTTCACAAAACTAGAGAAAAATAATGTCAAAAAATTTGTTCATATGATAAATTGAAAAGTGATCAAAAACTACATAAGTAATGATCATTAATATACCATATATCGAATATGAGAAGACTTTTTTACGAATAAGTATAATATGTGTCATTAGAAAATATTTGCAAAATGAACAAGATGAAGGATATAATGAAAAAATTTTGAATAACATGCAAAAAAACAATAATAATCGTTAGAAAATGAAACGATCTTTTTACATTTGTTAATTTTACATTATAAAGTCTATATTTTTTTAAACAATCGATATACCATTTTGGTTATAATATAATCAAATCCTATAAAATGAAAAGATTATTCTACCTCATTTGTGGATGCAAATGCTGAATGCTATTTCAAAGTCTATCTTATTGTATTCTATTTAAAATGATCGTTATCTAATAATTTTTTAACCGAAAATTAATTTAAACTTAGCGCGCATTGATGACTATCATTTAATTGAGTTAGAAAAATCCAATATGGTGTTTGTAATTCATGAAAAAACTTAAAAACGCAAAATATAATTTTTAAATTCCATGTCATTTTTGGACTTTATAGAATATAAAAGCATAAGAAAATTAAAAATTTTTAGTATTTCAAAATTAATATTTAATCAAATTTCGTGATACAAAATCATTATATATTAATGTTGTATTTTATTTCTTATCTATGGTAATAACTACAATATATATACTCTATGGCAAGAACAATTAATTTCAGAAAACATTCTGAGTGCCATTTACGAAAATACACGCATGTAGGTATTTCGGGCGGCACCTGCTGCTAAAACAGGTGAAAAGATTCCTTTTAAAATGAAATTTGTATTTTTCATCAATTTATTTTAGTTTTGCTACATTGAATTATTTAATATTCGTGCAGAATATTAAATGAACTCAACAAAACGAATAAAGTAATGCAAGCAATCGTGCCGCTTTTGTTGACACGATTTGCAATAATTTAATGAAAAAGAGCAATACGTCAAAAAATATTATATTTGAGTGTGTAAAAATGTCTTCGGAAGCTTCCTTGAGCGATGTGCCAACTGTTGTGTCGAGACTGCATAATTTACGCTTAGGTCAAGAAGATGGTGATGAACCGCAGCAAAATGTGAATTTTACTATATCTGGAGATTCGTCTTCAGAACCTGTACGAAATATTCAACCCATTAGCAATGTTATTCTTTCACGTGCCAGACGTGCGCTCAATTTTGTTTGCGATGAAGATCAACCAACTTCATCAACAGCAAGAGGAGAATCTTCACCTTCAAATGGTGATAAGTAAGTATTTAATTTTATTAAAATTATAATAATTGTTATTATTGTTTTAATAATTGTTTTATTAATTATATATTTAGTGAAAAGAATAGTAAATTTTTGATTATAAATGTAATTAAAATATATGTTTATGTACATAGTATTTTCATAATTCTATTGATATATATTTTTTAGTAGGCCTCCAACAAATGTAGCAAATACATTACATTTGGAAGGAAGATCTCAAGATACTGTTGCTTTGGAAAATACATCTACAAATGGTCAAGCAACAGTGGCTTATAATTGGCAAGGTACAAAGGCAACAATGCGTGAAAGAATTGTTTTTCTTTTCAATAATGAAATATTATCAGATGTGAGCTTCATAGTAGGAAGAGGAGCACAAAAGCAGCGTATACCAGCTCATAAACTAGTCTTGTCTTCTGGAAGTGCAGTTTTTGATGCAATGTTTAATGGAACACTTGCTACAGCTTCTTCAGAAATAGAAGTACCTGATGTAGAACCTGCTGCTTTTTTGGCAGTACTTCTTTTTTTATATACAGATGAAATACAAATAGATCCGGAAACTGTAATGACAACATTATATACAGCTAAAAAATATGCAGTGTCTGCTTTAGAAAAGCATTGTGTGGATTATTTGAAAAACAATTTAACCAGTGATAATGCTTTTCTCCTTCTAACACAAGCTCGTCTTTTTGATGAACCACAATTGGCTGCAGTATGTTTGGATACTATAGACAGATTTACTACAGAAGCTTTGAATGCTGATGGATTCACAGATATTGATATTGATACATTGAAAATTGTTTTGGAAAGAGATACTCTTCGTGTTAGAGAATCTAAGATATTTCAAGCAGTTCTAAGGTATATAAATATAATACTTTAATATGATATTACTTTTCATATAATACATAAAAAATATGTAATATTTAATTTATATATATGTAATTCATTTTTCATTTTAAATAGATGGTCAGAAGCAGAATGTATAAGACACCGTTTGCCAGTTACTCCAGAAAATCAACGTTTTGTCTTGGGTAATGCTTTTTCATTGATTCGTTTTCCTTTGATGTCAAAGGAAGAATTTACAGCTGGCCCAGCACAATCTGGACTTCTTAATTATTCAGAGGTTTTAATAATTGTATTATTCATCTTATGTATATATATTTATAAAATTATTTATTCAAAAATCATATATTTTAGGTTCTTTCTTTGTTTTCATACTTTATATTAAATCCAAAACCAGTAGTGGGATTTCAAACAATGCCACGCTGTTGCATGACTGGTAAAGAACAAACTGTATGCAGATTTCAACATACTAAAAGTGGGTGGGGATATAATGGAACAAGTGACCGTATAAGGTGATTGTGAAGATAAAATGTAAAAAGTTCCATGTTTATAATATTTTATATAATATAATTTTTTATTTTTTTTTATTAGATTTAGCGTTGATAGACGCATATTTCTTATTGGCTATGGAGTTTATGGTAGCATACATGGCCCAGCAATATATGAAGTATTAATTGAATTAATACATACTGCTTCTGGAAAAGTGATTGCTACAAATTCAACAAATTTTAGTTGTGATGGTTCAAAATATACTTATCGCTTAATGTTTAAAGAATTAGCGGAAATTCTACCAAATACGATTTATACTGCATCAGCAACTTTTAAGGTTTGTATTATTATATGATTTTAATTTATTTATATATTGAATTTTTGTTATTATTTTATACTTATTTTAGGGTCCTTATTCACATTATGGAAGTAAGGGCTTAAAAACAGCTATGGTAGATAGCGATTCAGGAAATGGGAAAGTTAAATTTGAATTTAGTATTGAAACAGGAGATAATAATGGGACGTCTTCTGATGAAGGACAAATTCCTGAGCTTATATTTTATACTTAAAAACTCATGTACATAATGATGACATTCCATTTATCAGTTTCATTGTCTTTCAAAATTTATTACATTAAATTATATTATATAATATAATGTAAATGTTATATGTCAGTTTCTTGTCAATTATGTATTTTATTAATGCTTTAAAAACTGAGCATGTTTGAAAGAGTTTTAAACTTTGTTTGTATTATAAAAAATAATCTTTTATATCTTGTATCTACTTGAAAGTATTGAAAAGATTTCAAAGGCCTTATTAGGAGAAGAGACTGATTCATATTACTGATGTAAAATTAAAATTGAAATGAATTACTTATTTTAATTAGTTATTTTAATGGTCAATTTCTTCAAAAGTAAAACTTAATTTCCTATCAAACCCTAGCATAAATAAGGGTTTAAAAAATTTTAAAGGCAAATAAGTTTTAAACAAACTTGAAGAAGGTAACCATACATTGAATAACTTACAAATATTAATATTTATGACTAAGGACAATCTATTTTTCTATTTCTTAAAATAATATGTACATGAGTGGTATATTTACATATAATATTTACAAATCTGCGTGAAAAAATAGTGGTCTCACTGTTTATAAAAAATTATTCTGTCTAATAATTTTTTTCCTGATATATAAAATATTAAAAAGTGAAGTTAAATATTTCAAAATTGTTAATATTCTGCATGAGAAATAATATAATACAATTGAAAGCTTAACAAATATTTTTTAGAAAAATTATTGTAAAATATCTATAAATTTTGGTAGAAAACTACATATTTACATATTATACATTATGTATACATCTATACAATAGCAATATATCGTTATTTTTCTAGAATTATTCAAGTTTAGAGGTTGTAAACTATAAACATAATATTAAGGGAACTTTTTGTTACAATATTAATGATAAATTTTTCAAATTTGTTTTATGTATTGATTAATTGCGCAAACTAGTCAAATATGATTTATTTATATTTGCACAATAAAGAAAATATGCATATTAACTTGATATTTTTATTAATTATTAATGATTTATATTTTAATTATAAAACAGAAAGGTGCATATATTATTAGTAAGAAATTAAATAAATGAATTTTAAAAATTTTAAAAATTTTTACATCATTATTTTTCTTTCTTTTTAATATAAATGTACATATTATTTTCAAAAAATTTTCAATTTATAATTCAACTTTAATTTTCAGAATGTAATTTAAAAGTTTTTTAATGTAATGTAAAAAAGGATTAGTTTATTTGTAATTTCAATTATATGCATAAATAAAAATTAATTTATTATAAAATTTTTTCAAATATATAACATAATTAAAATTTTTATAGCGATAATTCTATGATATCGTATGTATATGTACATATGTATGTGTGTGTGTGTGTGTGTGTGTGTATTTTATATATATATATATATAAAACAATATATAAAAATGAAAATAAATATTGAAATCAAAAAGTGTGAAAAAATCAAAATCATTACTTGTTTCGTTACATAATCTTTTGTTTTTTTATATATGTAAAATTAACATGGCATCTTCATTTAATACGCGCAAGTCTGTCACTGTCAGAGCGTCACACACAACGATAGTCTTAAAAAATGGTAGTAAATGATTTATAATACCGATTAATAATTTTTGTGAATCTTTAAATATTAACCATTTAATACATTATTAATTATTTCGATTGTGTATTTATCGTGATTGAAATTATAACTCATTATTAATTTATTAAATAATTAGGTATGTATAGCAATAAAGTTCATGTCATTGTCGCTTAATTGGAGATTTATTACTATTAGTTATAACCTAAAATTTATGTGATATACTATAGATAGAAAGTAAAGTATTATAATAAAAATATTAGTTTCTTTTTCTTGATACAGCGAAAAAATATTTGAATAGTGTTAATCGTGTGTATGCTTTGACGTTATGAAAAAAAATATATTTGTCAAAGATCTACATATTTCATCTCCATGGCTAAAGGAAAATTGAGAGGTTCAGATTCAAATAATAAGGTATGTTTGTGAAATAATTTAATGTTAATATACATTTATATATTCTTTTTTTAATGTTCTACAAAAAATAGCTAACAGCTTCAAATGCAACTTTTAAAAATGGGGAAACATATACATCAGAGTTTGAAATTAATGAAATACCACCTAGTGCCCGTACATTGCTTACAAAGGGTTACATACAAGATGAAATTAATTCCTATTCAGGTATATTTTTATATTTTATAATATAATTTTTGTTATATTTTCTATAATTATTTTTTTAATTCAATATACTATTTGTATTTATTATTATATTTATTTGTATTTATTTATATCAATTAATTATATCAGCTTATATCACATTCTTTAGGTGCTACTGTTTCAACACGTGGACGTTTTATGACAGAGCAAGAAAAATTACGTTGTCCTAATGAACGACCTTTATATCTTTATATACAGGGACATGCGAAACATAATGTGGATTGTATGTTGTTCTTCCTTTTTATATTATTTTTTTATAAATTTGTAAGTATTGAAGAATATTTATTTTAATTTTCTTTACAGCTGCTATACAAAAAATTAATGAAATTATTAAAACAGAACATCAAAGTTCTTTAAATAGGCCAAGTAGATTTACTAATGCACCACCACCTCTTATGAGTTTACATTCTGGTGTTACATCTGTGGTATGTAATATTTTTGTTTTAAAATTATACATACTATAATTTATATTTTTTATTGTATCAATAATTTCTACAGGAAAAAATTTGTGTTGGAATAGAAAATGCTCCAGAAGGATTTGATTTAAGAGGCAGAATCATAGGTGCAGGTGGAGCAAATTTATTATATATTAGGAGTGAAACAGGTGCAAATATAACTTTAAAAGGTAGAGGATCACAATTCATTGATCCCATTTTAGGCACTGAATCTCCAGAACCATTGCATTTGTACATAGAGTAAGATAATATATATATATATTTTTTATTGAAAATTTTGAGTTTATTATAATATAATATTATTATATGTTTTATATAGGCATCCAAAACCAGAAGCATTACAAAATGCAAAACAGTTAGCAATTAATTTAATTCAGACAATGCAATCTGAATTACAATCATATATACAGCAACAGCCACCACCAGTTCAATCACAGCAAGTTATAGAACAGTCACAAATACCACAAAGTATGAATTAATTAATATAATAAAAAAATTAATTTCATAAATATTAAGTGTGATTATATACTTTCATTTGTTGCCACTTTCATCTTTTATAGCACAATTTCAAACCATGAACATTGGTACTTTGGGACAGCCTAATGTTGTTACTATACAACATCAAGGTAGAGCACATACACTAATAGTTCATGGCTGTTAGAAATTCTGTCTGTAACTTACAAATCATTCTTAACAGATATCATACAACATCCTCAAAGTAATGTAGTAACATTGCCAGCAACCATTCTCACTGCTACAGTAACTGGTGCACCAGGATCTGGAATAACAGTTCCTCCACCTGGAGTACATATACCTCCTCATTCTGGACCATTGGTACCACCACCACAAGCACAGGTAAAATAAATTTATAAACATAATTCAATAAATTATTTAATTAAATTAATTTTAATTAAATATAATATTTTTTTCTATAATTAAATGTTTTGTATAAAGGAGATACAAACATTTATGCCACCTCCACCTGTTGGTCAAGTGCAATTAATTGGTCCTCCATCGACAGTAAGTCAAGTACAATATCAAATTCATCCAGGACAACCACTACAAATTCAAGGAATTCAACCTGGATCACAATCATCACCGCAACCTGTAGCCCAAATGTATGTTATGAGTCAACCACCACCACAGAGTCCAGCTCAACAAAACTTTATTACAAGTAGTAGTGCACCAGTTAGTGGTGCAGTTTCTTATGTCTATACACAACCAAATGTACAAAGGCCTTCTACACCACCACAAGGACTAATCGAAGCCGTCAACGTGAATTTACAACAACCACCTCCGGCAACACCAATTAATATAACTCAACAACCACCTCCACCGTTATTGCATCTTCATTTTCCTCCACCAAATTTTCCTCCGAATCAACCACCACCTCCAGTACCACAAACTTATCAAATACAATATCAGCAAGTGCAGGCACCTGCATCACAATCTCAAACACAGTTTGTGTTACAACCTGGAGAGCACATTGTTCCACCACAGTTACAACAAAACCATGAACAGTCTCAGGCTGTGGCTCAGCATATGTTACCTCCACAATTTGAAGGTCATGCTCCTCAATTTCATTTACAAGTACCTCCTCCGTCTACACAAACTTTTTTAGTCCCTAATGCTCAATCGCCTCAACATCCTCAACAACATCCTCTTCCTCCTGGAGGTGAAGTTCAACATCAACAAGAAGGACCAGTGGATCAAGGATCACAACCTCAACCAGTACCACCTCCACAAATTGTACCACCACCTGCTGCTCAAATGCCAAATTCTATGAACGTTCTTACAAGTATTCCGCCGCCGACGCAAGCACCTCCTTCACAGAATGCTCCATGGTTATATCAGGCACAACAACCGCAACAGATATTGCAATCTCAAGGTCAACTGCAGGTGACATGAGAATATTTATATATTTTTTTATAAATTGAAATATAATTTGATAGTAACATAAAAATCTTACAGGTTCAAATGCCACCTGCAAATATACCTTTACATAATGTACCTCCACCGCAAGTTCAAGCGCAGATACAATATCATGCTCAGCATATGCAATATCAGAATGGTCATATGCCCCCACAAGTACATTATACAGTTCAATCACCACCTCAACAATTTGAGCAAAAGCCTGATTCTCCTGAACAAAAATCTCATGGTGTAAAAAGAAGATTTTCAGATGTTGAAACAAATCCGGTTAGCTTTTAAAATATATTTTTTATACTTGCTATTATATATAAAATATTACAAATTTAAATAAATTTTCTTATGAATAATAGGAGTCATCACCTTATCAGTGTGGTCCTCTGCCTGCTCAACGTCATGGAACAGGGTAAGTAAAGTCATTGTTTATTTTTATTAATATAGTTTTTCTATGTGCATGAAATAAAATTTTCTTGCAATATGCGAGAAAATTAAAATTTATTAGGTGAATAAAGCAGGTTTAATGAACCTTGATATTTAAAATACAAAATAAATATATTTATTTATAGTGTCTAATTGATATTAAAGCTTAAAAAGAAATATAATATTAAAATATATATAAGTATACGCGTTCTAATGTTTGCAATTGTATATTATTACTAACTGTGACGGAATTTTTTATTTTATGAAAGCTGCCTAATAATTTTTCTCATTGCTTAGATATGAAAATTATAACTTTTAGTCAATTTATTTTATATTATAGTGAGCTTAAATACGTGCATTTCAATAAAATAAAATTTTTTTCAGAAACCTGCTTTGATCAAGATGTATCAAATTCAATAAATAAGCAGGAATTTTTTTAGTTGTTCTTTACTCATCAATTTATTATTATTAAATAGAAAAAAAAAAATGTTTAACGTTATGAAGTAAGGAACATCAATTTCAATTCTTGCAAGTTATAATGTGGTAATTAAAATTTTACATATTCACAGTCAAACTATTTTGAAATACTTATTTTATTTATATAGAAAAATATAAAATTAAACTAATAAAAATTAATATAATGAAATTAAAGTAATATATTTGAATAATCAGGATGTTTAAAATAAATGATTGTGAATATATAAATAATTTTTTTACAGAATATTATATTGAGAAAAAATATTTATATATTTATGTATTTCATTAGATAATTTTTTTTTTATAAAAAGAATTAAAATTTTTTATTATCATTATATATGTATAATTATTAAAAATACGTCATTATTTTCGTTATCGATGGCTATTATTAATTTTAATCAAAATAAAATAAAATTAGAAAATATAATTATATATTATACATATTATACATATTATACATATTATACATATTATACATATTATACATAAAATATAATTGGATTTAATTATAATATTATAGTATTCTGTATTATTACGTTATAACTGAATTATTATAAGTTCTTTTTATACAAAAGTTTGGTAATATTGGTGACCTGGAGATACTAGATGCTTTTAACATTTCAGAAATATCCATGGCTGAGCATCAGGTGATATTTGCTTAAGTTTTGAAATGTTTACTTTACAATCATTGATTGTGAATTAATAATTTGAAACTGAATTGTTTAAGCAGAGAAGGTGATCGACAGCAGCAAGTCTTACATGGTCCATCATCAACAGCTACGGGTCTACCTCATGGAGATCGAAACAAGCTGCTAATGCCACCTCCACATCCAGGTCTGTAACTAAGAGTATTTATGATGAAAGAGTGCTGGATACCTTTTGAAAATTAATACAAATATAATGTATATTAATAAATATAAAAATTAATTAAACAATTTCTTTTATATATTTTTTTTTTATACGATGAATCAAAAGATTTTTATTTTTAATTTAAAATATGCTATTTAATCATAATATATTTATAATTTAACACTCTATATATATTTTTATTTCAGATGGGTATCTAGCATTGTTTCTCAATACTCTTAGCTTGTAGTACATTATTTATTGTAAATATATTTTTTACTAAATAATACAAATTTCTCTTTATTCTTAATCCATGTCTTATTGTTAGCAACTTGCTTCTTCATGTACTCATTCAAACACTTTGCAGATAGACGTCCAGAATTATCCACAACGTTTACGTGATATCACAGCTAGATTGCTTTCCATTTGTCTTTATTTGTTATTATTTAGAATTAACAAGACTTTCGCTATTGTATTACATAATTAAAATAGTTAACTAAGCATCCTAATTTTAATGCTTCTTCATATGTTTTTATTATTGAATTAAAGTATATTTTTGTATTTTCAGATCTCTGTAATAATGTGATTTTATATTTCAGTGATTACTTTTAATGAATATTAACTATAATTATTATCGTTCGTATTCTGTTGAAATGCGTTCTATGTTTTAATATTAGTATTTTAAGTTTAATAAAATGAAATTTTAAAGATGTATCTTAGAATCAGATCTCTGAAGCTGAGCATGTGAATACATGGAGTAGCAGCATAATGCCATATTGACATTAATGATTCATAATTTATGAATTATTTAATGTAGTTCTTTCTATATATATAATATATAAAATTATATAAAATTTACAGAATCAAAACAATCCAATGAAATCAAAACATTTTGGGATTTGCTAAGTAATTATGTATAATTGATTTTTTTATTATTTATTTTGCAGTGAATCCAGTAATATTCTGAATGATAAGAAATTGGAGTTTGAATAGTAAATGAAAATCAATTTTTAATAACATTTTATTTTACAGATTAGACAAATATTAACTGAAGAGGTGTTATATTAATCGTGATATGATAGCTGATTTAATGAATATATATTTATTATATGTTTTCAGATGCATTTAGCGTTATAACTGCTATTTTTTTCTTTTTAATAAGAAACGGTCAATGACGTGAAATATTGTTGTATTATTTTATAATTTTATAATATGTTTAAAAAATTACTATATTGTGATTAAAATACAAAACAATGCCATTAGAACAGTATAATAATATTTTGAATAACACAAATAATATTTTAATTTAAAAATATTTATAAGATTTCATATATAAAAAAACAATTTTATTTCTATTTTGTTTATTGATTTTTTTTAATTTGACGAATTAACAATTATACTACAATATTTCATTACGTTATTTGCCATATTTAATTTTATAATACATTTTACATATAGTTGTTTTATACATAATTTTATATACTTTATTTCATTTCATGAATTTTCATTATTTAGGTGAAAAACGCAACTTGGATCAAAAAAGTGCTGCCATGAATACAGGTATATTAAAAATTTGTTCTGATGCAGTTGTTTTTATGTTTTCTTATAAATTGAGAAATAGATTACATTATGTGTATATATTTGTGTAATAGGAAATGAGCAGAATCCAATGGGAGATTCAGTAAATATACATCCTGGAGGTGGGCCACCTTTACCCCCTTCACTTTTACCACAAGCACCTTGGCAAACACATCATGTTAGAGTTCCATGGGGTAGACCACCACCAATGCCAAGGGATGGAGAGCATCAAGGAATGTGTCCTACATTACCTCCAACAAATATGCCACCACCACAAATTAGACCTAGAGGTATTCATAATGAATGTCGATAATTGTATATAATTATATATATTTATAAAAAATTCATATAATTAACTTAATTTAATTAAAATATATAAGTAATATAATATAGAATACAAGATTATTAAATATTTAGATTAATAAATATTTAGAAAGAAGATAAGGAATTTTCAAATAAAATTTGTTAATCGAAATTATATACTATTTAATATAATTTTTCAATTTTTAAATAGTTTTTTATTATAATAATTTACAATTATGCTCAAATTTTGGATTTTTATAATTTAATTGTAAATATGAATATAAATATAACATAATGAATTTTTATGTTTATTATTTAGGACACGTTGAAGGTAACCGTTCACCCGTACAAAATGCGATATTGGAACATCCATTGAATATCGAATATAATCAAATGCCACCATATACGACAAAACCTCCTCCTTATAATTCACACCCATTGATGCAATCCATTTGCAATCCACCGCCACCACCACCGCCGCATCATCAGCAGCGACCGCAGCATCCACCTCAAACAGTACAGCATTATCAGGTGCCAATTTCTCAAACATATCAACCACCAACTTCTTGTCCACCATGGATGAATTAAATATATAATATGATGAAACTGAAGTTCTTACGTTAGTACCTTAAAGATGGCTGATGCAGTCCGTCCGATTTTACATCATTCAACTAATCCATTTATCGTGAATGTTAAATTCTAAAAAACATAAGGAAATGGATGGTATTGCATTATGTTATCTTCATTGAATTGTTCCTTGTGATACAATTAATTATAATTTAATTATTTGTTGCAAATGTGTCGCTGCGAAGATGCTGTTTTGTAAAAATTGTGTATATGTTACAAATTATTTATAATGAACGTCTCAAAGATAGCGAATAATAATAAATTTACAAATGCTGTGTTATGAATGAGTAACGCGCGCAAGATAAAAATACGTAAGATAAAATTTTGGTAACACATAATTACATAATGCAAAAAATCAGGATTTGCGAAAAAGAATATAGAATATCAGGTGCGATGTTGGTGCATATAACGAAAAATGACGATTCTAATTAGTTCCAAGAAATGCTTTTAGTATTCACGCACATATAATCATATGAAGATTTAGAAATATAATATTTTATATCCATAGTATATAATCCTGTCTCAAACTTATCATATAGGCATCTATTTTTTTTTGTTATCGGCATACTTTATCCGTATTGTATATTCATGTATGAATAGTATACATACGATATATGCGAGTTTGTATACAAACTGTTTAAATTAAGGTGATTAAATCGTCACTTACAATTTTATGAGACGTTAATATCAAAATCTCGGATTTTTCCGTGTAAAAAATTGTCGTGATTCTCATATGTATCTGTGAAAAGTGTAAATTAATTAATCGTTGTTATAATGTAATATTTTTGATTTAATGAGTAAGTTAAGAGGATTAGTTTTCATGAAGAGATGATTCTTGATACAGTACGATATTTTACTATTATGATAAAAAAACGAGTTAAGCTCGAATCTGTTGAATTTTGACTGATGTATGGAATCTTTCTCTTTGGGTTAAGTTATTAATTTTTATGGTTTAGTTATAGAAATATATTTTCCGATGGAACAATTTTTTGAATAAATTAATTTAACTTCAATGATCTCGAACTCAATGATTGATTTAATTCAATCATCAATTTAATTCAATTCAATCATAATGTCAATGTTATTTTTAATATTTTTGCTTATTTATACAAGATATTATATCGTATAATATATATCGTAGGATATGTAATAGTTATCTGTTTTTATATATCGATCATCAATTTAAAATTATTTCATTCAATCATTTTTAAACCGTCTTTAAAAAACTTTGATTAACGTTTACAATGACAAAATATTTTCCAATTATTTCAGCATTAATTAAAATTCTGATAATAGAAAACTGTTAATTATCGATTTCAAGATTCCTTCTTATTATATTTTTTTCCATTTTTATCGCGGTTTATGCAATTAACTATAAATTTTTTTTTTTCTAAAACTATCAATCAATATCACAGAATACTTTAATTATATTTAATTCAAATTTATTTCATAATTAAAAACTTAACAATTATTCGATATTACATTTTGAGAAAATATAAGCTTATTTTACGATTATTCATTTATATAATTTAAAGTTTTATATATATATATATAGTTTAATAAAAATTAAATTTATTGTTAAATACAATCGATGAATATTATTAAAACAGTTTCGTTTTTTGTTATCATCTAATTAAAATCAAACGTTTCGATACGATATGAAGGATGACCGAATATCGGTTTAGATTTCCATTACTAGACGAAATCCTGTTTAATACAAATCCAATGAATCTGTACGGTATCGGAATTGTATATCGTTATATAAGAACAGTGTGCTTAAAGATTATAATAGAAATATCGTAAAATGGCCAATTAACAGAAAACTCTAAGGGATTTTATAAGAATAATAAGGATACATGTCCATTTAAATTTACATAAGATATTTAATTTCTAATAAAGAGGAAAACTTTCAATATAATCATTTAATCTCGAGAAATTTTAATTGAAAATTTAATTTCAACGTTTAATCGAACGAATTAAATATAAAATATATTTAATCTATTTAATATTTATACATTTAATATTTAATCTATTAATTGTAAGATATAATTCACAATGTTCTGTGCCATTTTAAAGCGAAGACTATCGTTGGTTATTACTTGTTACTTGTTATTGTATTTTTTACTATTTTCGAATCAATAGCATCGATAGAAGAATCGAATTCGATTTCTTCGTAAATTATTAGTGAAAGAGTGTAGCTCACTTCAACGTTCAATTGCCCTTTACCTACAGGAAACTTAACCAATCACTCCGAATGACAAATTGAATTATTTTTAAATCCGGAGAATATTCGACTCGATTTATACGACTTCTTAGCCATGTCTCAGGTTTGTCCGTCTTCGTCTCATCAGTTGGTCGCAGCCGCGATGGCTTTTCGTCGAGCTCGGCGTAAATTCCCGAAAAATTTTGGTCTGTATTGCAACTCGGAAGAAGCAACGAAGTTCGATAAGGTAATATGGTTTCATACGTAATATAATTTTGTAATCTATTTTCTAAAAAATATTTATCTTATATCGGATGGATTTGTAACAAATATATAAATTCAAATTTATTTTTGATAGATCAGATTAAAAATCTGTCAGAGAAATGTATCTGTTGCATGTTGTAATGTTTTTGACATTAGGGTTTCTAATGTATTTCGTTCGCTAATAATACAATAATATAATAGTGATTTTCTTGATTTCAATTTTATGGCTAAAAATTGAACCGAACTTTTTTATCTAATTATGCAATTGTTTCTATTGAACAGTAATTTATATAAAATATTTATTTTTCTCAAAAAGAAGGTGACATTTTTTTACGGAAATAGATCAAAACAAAAATGATTGACTTTCGAACTGTTATATAATAAATAAGTAATAAATAATAATATTGTGTTTTTTAAAGAAACGTTGTCGATAATGTGTGCTTATTAAAATTTCTATCAATGTGTGTGACCAGGCTGAAAGTCTTAGCGGAAATGAGGATTCAAATGATCAAGAGAATTTACTGTTAACGAGGAATTCTTCAAAATCAAGGCCGAATCAAGTAAAGTCGTATTGGAACGATGAGTGTGGAGAAAATGGCTCGACCAAGGAAAATTTATTCCAAAAGCCAATAATATGCAGTTGTTGTCGTAAACGTAACGAGCAGTGTAATGTTGGGGACACGCTCGACATCGTTCCAAGCAAAGAGCATAACGAAATCACGCAGAAAAACGAATTCTCAAAATTGGAACAAGTGGAAGGGTATGACACATTTTGCACAAGAAAATTGATCGATCGTATACACACGTTTTAATCTAAAAGGATATTGGCAATTACAACAAGAATTATGGAAAAACATGTTGCAATTATATCGAGAAAATGGAATTTAAATTGAATTTCAGTACTTGGTTATACGCGTACGCATTTAGAGAGATATCCTGAAATAAATTACAATGGTTTCATGAATACGTTCATAATTTGAAATAATTAGAGATAAAGCTTTCCTTCGAAATATCGACGTTCAAACTTCAAGCCGTAATAATAGATTAAATTAATCGTAATTTCATTCCAGATCAATGTTCTTTCAAATTTTGAAAGCATTTTTTGGAATATTAAAAACTATTATAATTCATAAATATTAACGTTAAATTAAGTTGAGAAAATTATTACGATAATATCCACTCGCAAGAATTTAATATTCATCGGTTTAATAATATAATAATAATAATACGAGAATCGATGCAAATGCCAAGGCTCTTTTTCTCGTTATTAATCGTTTCCTGGATGGACATAAAAACGCGATATTATAATAACATCGATATCGATTTCTAATTAACATATTTATATTTGTTTTAGTTGCGACTCGAAGCCAACGAAGAATCCCGTAACAGAGTCTCGAAATTCTAATCATTTTCACGGTGCGTTTTCCTACTTGCAAAAACGGAACTCGAAAGAAATCCCATCCAAATTGGATTCTGTTAATCTTCTGTACGACCGAGATCAAAACGAAACGAACAACGTTAAACCTAACGGTTCGTCCAAAGAAGAGAAACGAAGTGAGTCGAATCTTCTTCCTCGAATCGTTATTAAATTATCCTCGCGTGAATATTTTATCGCTTCTCGTTACATTTTTAGATTGCAGTCGGGACGAGCACGATTGTAACGGCGAAGGAAAGGGTTGCAAATCGTTCCATCGAAATTTGCGATGCACGTTCACTCCACAGAAGTACAACCCATCGTCATCTAGCATTTCGCACGCCTGCAACTGCGAGAAACATTCGACTCTAAATCTTCTACAGCCTCATCGAGATTGCTGTCGCCAGAATCGTCATTGTTGCCATTCTCACGACCACTGCCATCACCGTTGCGACGAGTACAACAGGTACTCACAGGGATTCGTTCCATTCGTATCTTTATTCGTATTTTTATTTTAAATTTTATTTAAACAACTAACTATTTGTACGAAAATTAGAAAGGAAAATCCTTGCAACTGTTTTTTCCCAAATTCAGGCATTCCTCGAAAGAAAAACGTCTCGCGTCTGACACTTGCCTCTGTTCCTCGAACTCGAACAACTTCAGAAGTTGCAACCGTAACGATCACGCCATCGTACGGGAGTCGACTTGCACTAACTGTCGTGGAAAAGATTCGGAGAAGGTGTTGGCGATGCAGGAGCAGAACGACGAGGAACTGGACGATTCCGTGGCCACGATCAATCACAAGGATTCCTTGTGCATTCTCGTGGAGAAGTACAAGACTAATAAAAAGTGCAAGCACAAGGCGTATTTCAATGGGGTTGAATTCACGGACGAGCGGAAGGATGAATGCGATAAATCGTTCAGCTCGGAGACGTGTCAACTGGATGAAAACGGGAAACAGGGGGGGGGGAACAAATATTCGGGCAACGACAATTCCCGTTTTCGTGGACCGATTAGGAAACCGCCGTGCAGATACGGCGATTGCGGGCAGGTGTTCAAGGAAGGGGACACCAATCAATTTAAAAACTTGAAGTCCCGTTTGATAAAAACTGGCAATTATTGTTCAGCGAAAGGTACACCTTGGAGACATACATTTTAAATTCGAGAAAATATCTACATTACTAAGTTTTTGTATTTATATTGTTTTAGTTCACATGTTTATTATATATTCTTTTTTTTCATACGCAATTACCTAGTTATAGATGAATTTAGAGCATTTTTTTTATTGACTACGATTTTTGAAAAGGAAAAAAGAGAGAGAGAGAGAGAGAGAGAGAGAGAGAGAGAGAGAGAGAGAAAAGACGAAAAAATTCGAGTAGAAGAGGCGCAAAAATTATATAATTATATTATTCACGTCTTTATACATAGACGCTTTGTATATGTAAAAAAAAAAATTTTTCTTAAAAGCCGCTATAAATGTTTTCACCAAAACGAATCTCCGTTTTAACTCTTGTTTTATTATCGGGTTTTTTTTATTTTTCTTTTTTTTTTTTTTTTTTTTGAGAAAAGACAGCGTGGACAGAATAATCCGGATAAAGAAAAAAGAAAAAAAATAAAGTTCAATTTCAAGATTCCCGCGCCGAAAGCTTATTTTTTAAAGTATATTGCGCTAATAAACTTGATAAACTTATTTTGGAAGTATATTGCTTTAATAAAGTTAATAAACGAGCGCATTTATATCACATTCCTGGCTGGAACGCGCGCTAACGTGTACCGCCATCCTCTTGGGCGTCATTTCGCTTCTTTTCCGTCTCTTTCTATTCGTCTTTCGTCTCGTCCTCCTTCTCCGTTTCATCCTCCGTCTTCCCCCCTCCGCCTCCCTTCTTTCCCTCCTCTTTCTTACCTTTTTTTTCTTTTTCATCCTCTTCCAGCTCGGACACTATTTAACATTTCACACGTGAAACGCGTGATGTTGATAATAATAATAATAATAATAATAATAATAAATTATTATCAATTTATCACTTTTCTCGTCCTCGGCCAACTCTGGACGATCCGTTTCCAATTCGGATTGCAATTCGGGACTCGTGGTCAACGGTTCCGTGGTTGATTTCTCGGTGTTCTCTGAGGGTGCTATATCGTCATCCTCTGTCAAAGATTCTTCCACGTAAATTGGGGGTTTGACTTCCGGCTTTGGTTCTGGGACCGGGCGATATTTAGGTTTAACTTTTTCGATATCTTGTTTGGAAAAAAAGTTTTTTTGAATCATTTGTTGGAATATTATCGTCTTCGAAAATTAGAATCTTTTGAATAATATAATCACACCCACCCTTTTCTTCTATTTCTTCCTCCTCTTCGTCATCCGGCAATTCTAATTGCAAGAAATTATATTATCTTATACGTAATAATTTTTGTCCTTTTCAATTGTGGTCGTTTAATTTTAACGATTGAAAATACGTAGCTTTTAACGTAGGTTTTTAAAAACTTATAAATAGTTGTTTAAATTATTAATATAAAATCTAAAAAATCATTGTTAAAAAATAAACCGTAAAATATTCGTTAGATGTAAAAATTTACGTATCAAATATTATAATACTTTTTACTAAACGTGACATCTTCATTTGCTCTTTGAGAGCTACTTGAAATTTCGAGCTCATATACATCATTTCCTCCCGAGTGCCATACTCTTTGGGGATATCTTTGCGCGAGGTTATCTTTTCAAAAATCTTCTGATGCACTTTATCGACAACGGCATCAGCGACCATTGTTGACGTTGTCTCCAATTGTTGCAAATCGTACTTTTGCTTTTTTGCACGATATTTTTTATAAGCTTTCTATGAAAACAAATGTTAATCTTAAAAAGAAAAGAAAAAAGAGAAAGAAAAGGAAGGGAATAAATCTCCTCAATCCTCGATTAATTTATTTACGAGATTAGAGAGAATCATTATTTACAATTATTTTTAAAAAAATGCAATTGCATATCTTTCAAAGATTGTTGAAAAATATAGAATTTCGTCGCGAATTTCATGAGTTCTAAAGTTAGAAAGAACGATAATGTTTAGCGTTACTTGGATAATTGTAGCAGCTTCGTGGGCCTTTTGCATTTCTAATCCAGAATCTTCGTACATCACGTCCATCCAAGCAACCGCTTGGAAAGCCTCCACGGGTTCCAATATACGTTCATCCTTCTTGAGAGGTTCGTCTTCCACTACGAACATTAACAGCCATCTCAATTTTCATTTCAAATAATATCTTCCAAAAATTTACACCGAATTCACGCAATTACTGTCTTACGAGGGTCGATCTTTTGATTTCTTCTGTTGTAGTATCCTCGATAGGCAAACTAATTACGCGTTCAATTAACCAATTAAACGATCGTCACGTTTATGTTTAAATAAGTAAAAATTCATTACTTTCACGTGTCTTGCCGCTTTAGCGATTTCCGCTTGCGTTGCACCAGCCTTCCTCAGAATATCCAGAGTGTTCACCACTGCTCTTTGCCATTGAATTTTTCCTTGAGCCTCGTTCAATGACATCCTTTCGTAGTGGCCACGGAACGCGGACTGATTTCCATTTATATTCAACATTTGACGAATTGTACGAACATTTAAGGGATTTAGATATTTTGTACTTTACAGAAACTTTTTTTTTTTTTTTTTTTTTTCAACTTGAAATACCGACTTGTATTATTATGGAAGCTTGCTCTGCATCTTCGAGTGTTGCCCCTGTGGCTTCTAAAATATTTCGAATCGACATCTTGGATTTCTCGTCGCAAATTGTATCTAAACGATTGAAACACTTGCAAACATTATTTTTCTACAAATCGTTGTGTAATTCATTATTAATCTTGACACGATACAATCATTATTTTCATCAAGTTTTCATTGAAAGTTGTATAACCATACAGAATAATAATTTGTTGAAAATATAATAGCGTTTAAATTTCCAACTAGCGATTAAAAATTTTCTTCCAATAACACTTAATAGATTTTTTCAATACGTCCATCATAATTTAATTTTAGAAGAAATAATATTTCTTTCTACCTTTGATCTTACAAAGCATTTAATTATTCGAATTATGAGAGGTTAACCAAAAAATTCAAAGGCCTTGGAAATTAATTTAAAAAAAAAAAGAAACAATCATTTAATTTTCCCACCCCCAATGCACCCATCGTGCGACATTTATATACATACATATATTAATACGTAATTTTTGCCAAGATCAATTGCCAACCTATTTCCCGGCTTTCAACTTGCGCACACGCGCCTACTATTCTCATTAATCATCCCGACTGAAACCACGTTGAGGAATAATTTCCATCGATAACAACTCGTGCCTGTATATCTTCCCCCGAGTTTCATAATTTTTCCCCACGAGGCACGAGGCCGGCCATAAAAGCAGCCCGTTTAAAAATAATAACGCTTGCCACTTCCTTTCTCTTATTTTTACGATTCATTTATACGGCTCCCCTTACCCTCGCATATCAATGGTCGCAAGTCCATCGCGTCCAGATACGAGCGGAATACTTTCTGTGAAGGGCGAAGAGAATTAGAAGGAGGAGGAAATATATGGGCACGCGAGAAAAGAATAAAAAATTTACTTGAATCCGTGGGGCGGCGATCGCGACTTGCTCCAAAGTGAAACCAGCCCGGTAAAGTATGCTCAGAATTGCCTCGCTTCCGAGTAGAATATTGTTTACGACTTTGACTGCAACTGGGGGAGCGAATTTAATAACTCGGTCGAACTGTTAAAAAAAAAAAGAAAAAAAGGAAAGGGCGAAGCAGAGGAAATTCTTCTGAGCAAAATTGAAATCCGTACTTTTTGTATTCTCGCGCGTGATCAGAAGAGTGTCCACGTATTCGGCGATAAAGGCGAGAATGTTGGTCGGTTGGGAGCGAAGAACCTGGTTTTATATTCATGGAGTGAAGGATTAATAGGAGAACGGTGATTAGATTAGACAAAATTAATTTATTTTGAGAGCGAAGGATATTGTTGCGCGGATAGTTGTAAATGATGTTTAGGAAATGTTTAGGAAGGTTATCGAGGCAAGATGTTGGATAATATTTGATGAACGCGCATAATTTTTGCATCGATGAATTTTATAATTGAATTTTCGAAGGAATGCGATATATTTAATATTTGCCGATAAGATATTGCTCACTTCCCGTGAAATGTCACTACACAATTCTCGTAGTCCTTCCGGCACTTTGTATACGTGCTTAGCTCCGTGCTTCTGAAGCGTCGGGTCCATTTTTATTTTTTTTTCTTTTTTTTTTCTCTTCTAATTATTGTCCACCAATTAAATTTAGAAACCGGATAGAAAAGATCAGGACTTTCTGTCATTCACAACTTTTTAGACGTTTTGTTAATTTTTTTAATCGTTGCCCGTTAAAGCAAAATTAAATTCTCTTTTGTTTCGTAAAATGCACACCGTGACTGCATTCAATTCGAATATCTAGGGAAATTTTTATATTAATCTGTTAACTTTGGGTTCTAGCTTGGGTTTATTAAATCGAGAAAAAAATTGCGAGAATTTCTATCGAATTTTTCATAGCCCATAGTTAATTAATTTCTTGAAGCACGTTATCCAATTATTTGATTTAAAATGATAAATTAGACTTTTGGAAAATAATACGACACCCCAGTATTCGAAAAATTAATATCTCGACGTTCAATGTTGCGTATATGGAATACAATACTTCGATCACTTATCAAACAAATAATAAATAAATAAATAAATATATTCCTTTTCTATGATGAAACGAGCCTCAAATTTTAATATATTGCATCAAGAAAACATCACGAAAAAAAGTAAAAGTTTCTCTATAACGAATAATTAATGAAACAAGAGTATCTGTAAAAAAAAAAAAAAAAAGAATTTTTGATTCTGAAAAGATTAAAATTTCCTTTTCTTTTATAATTTCTTCTTCAACTAATATCCCTCTATGTAACAACGCACAAGAATATACAATGATTATGATGATCGTGTATTCAAGCTTATGGCAATCATTATGGCAAACAAACACAATGAATGCAAATCCCTGCATAGATAGACACGAGTACACACGTGATGTAATGGAGATAGAGATTTGCGTGGAGAATTACGCAATCGCAATCTGTCTTGCGCAACAAATTTCGTATTATCGTCAAACAATTTCATTCAGAATTAATAACTTCCCTGGAAATGCTGGAACATTGTGATAAACATCTGTTTCCATATCGTAGATGGATCCTCCGCAATCGGTGTTGCATTATACCCGTTGCAGAAATGGTAACATTGATAGCGATCCTCTTTAGTTTCTATTCTTGAAGACGAACCATTATTTGATGTGCAATTATATTATACGAACACGTATGAAAATACGTCGAAATGTTTGTTTCGTTTGGAGAGAATTTTTTTCTCATATTCATTATCGGTTATCGTATTATTAAGATATACTCTTCGTGAAAATTATTACATTTTTAAGAAAATTCTTTTAATTCATAATAATTAATAAGTACGCGTTAAATTTCATTTTGTGTAAAATGAAGGGAAAAGACGCGGCAAGAGGAATATGATAGATTTTAATTTCTGATTAAGCATAAAATGAAAAATGTGGTTGGTCTATAGTTTGACAGGTTGATAAGTCTGTCTGGATGTTCAAGTATAATAAATGGCCCCGTATCTATCCGGATGTGCTATATATATATATATATTCTATAATTTGCATGAAGTGAATATTGGATATTGCGTCAATGTCTTGAACATTTTATCTTATCAATGAGGATGTATTTTAACACATTTCTATATTTGCCTTTCATTTTGAATTTCGATAATCGCGGCAGAATCTTTTAAAAAGAATTATTCAGACAGAGACAAGGGAAACTTTGTCCGAATAAGCAATTTCTTCTCAATATTTCAATTGTGTATCGAATCATATCGTATCAATTTTCTATATAATTTCTCGCTCACTCACGCTCCTCGAAAACGTTTTCCCTCGAAAATAATAAATTCAACTCTATCTGTGATTTTTAATTTCCAAATAAAATCAACCAAATAAAAGCAATCTCACCGCATGTGCATATTCCCCGCAAATGCGCCGATAACAATCGAGGCAATTTTTGCATTAAATGGATCGTTTGTCAGTGGAAGGGATCGCGTAATGAACGCAGTTGCGCAGGGTAAATAGATGAACAATGAAACGGGTAACGATTAAACGCAAAATACGGTTTCGTGGCGTTTTGGGAGATCGGGGCGTTAGTTTCGTTCCTATATGAAATATATTCGACGAATTTCAAATTGTCCCAATGAATTACAGTTAATTAAAAGTGACAAACGTGCTTGGCGCCAAGATTACCGGTGGGAGACTCCAACGCAACACGAAGGTGGAAGACAATTTGACCGCGAATCCGTTAGTTTTCGACTCGTGAAATATCTCTCTTTTCAATTTTTATAGGAAATTTTCCTGGAAAAATTTGTCTCGTTTTGTTGGAGTAACTTTAATTGGAGTAATTCGAAGTATTGTTTTCGAGTCGATTTCTTTCTGAATACTCCGTTAAAATTATTCAAACGGATATGGATATTCTTATAAAGTGCAATCGTTGTAGAAAATATAAAATTTTTATATACGACGTGTAGAAAATTAGTTATGACGGTGAAAAAAAGAGATGAGTCAGAGATTATAATTTAAGGAGTAAACGGAATTGTTCTCATGCGAGTACTATTTTTCTTTTTTCATATAATCATTTATGGTATGAATTATATCTCTGATTGCCAGGTAAAAATTTATAGCGGTTTAAAAAAGATTTGGAAAAAGTAGTACATTTTAACCTGATTTTAATATAGAAAGTGATATAATAAATTATTGTGAGAACGTAAAAATTTTATTTAGATGAGATGTTTCAATTATCGAAATTATTAAATGTATAAAATACGTTTAATACGTTTTCTCAAATATCATTCAATAACGAATTTTTCAACACAAAATTGTTTAAACCTTCCACAAAGTTTCCTTGCTCGAGACGAAACACCGATATTAACGGGAAACGCACACGTCTTCAAACATGTAATCAACGTTTGTTGTCATTTCAAAAAAAAAAAAAAAAAAAAACAGGAAAAACGAGTTTTCCGTCGTGGAAACAGAAAATGTTTACCTAAGAGGAGACGAAGAGGTGCGACGATAAATTCGATTGTAGCGATGTTCCGAGTGACGAGCACGAGTGTGAGTGTAAAGTAAGTTAATTCAACGCAAAAATATATACTCAAGAAATCGTAGAAGGGAATATTTAACGAAAAGAAAAGAGAAGGAAAAATATTACACGCGAGATCCCTTCGAGGAAATTCCCTCGAGGTATGAAAAAAAATCACGAGGCAATTGCGAAACTTAAGTAAGAAAACGGTTAAGGAAACAATCACCGACCGTAACGAATTCAATTATTCTCTTATTTGCGCTCGTTTAATTACGACACCGTTAATTATTCGTGGCTGGACATCGTAGGGGACCGGAAAACGGCTGCGTCCTTCCTGAACGTGGAAGTTACAAACTGGCCGTGGTTGTGGTGAACCTTGCTCCAAGCGTCACGGGGATAAAGTTCCTAGAAACAGAAGCATTCTGACTTACACCTGTCGGGAAAATTACGTTTTGAACGGAAGTTGCGTTCCCGTTTGCGTTCAATGACGAAATGGTACACGTAGGGTGTAGCATAACTCGGTAAGTTATTGCAGATTTGATTGGATCAATGAAAAAAAAATGGTATGCGAATAGATAAAAGTTGGAAGATCGACGATCCTTGAATTGTTGGAAAAAAAAAAAAAAACATTTTCGAAGTTACTTTTTTTGAGAAGATTTGTATTTAAAAACTTAAACGTAAAAGAATGTGGATAATTCTTTGATCGATAATTTTTTATTAACGAGGAATTTCGTTCGATTAATGGTAAAGGAAGGATTGAGAAATCATCGATGTTCCTCTGTTATTTTTCAAGAAATAACTTTGATGGTTACGATTTTTCGAATCATCGCGCGCTATTTATTTTGTATTACGATATTTTTGAGCAATTATTAACTATGTGAGCGCATCAAGATTTAACAGAAATTAATTAAAGATTTAATTAATAAATCTTAGGGAATAACTGGTCTGTTAGATGGAATGATTTAAATTTAAAGAATTAAAAATGAATAAATATACTTGTACAGAGAATTGAAGATTACTCGACGATATATAATTTATTAAATAATGTGTATTTCTTCACGAATATCGAACTCACGTATTCATTTATTGAAACTGAAAATTTTTTATGAAATACAGAGAAATTCATTTAATGAAATGTATTACAATACAAATGGGATCGATCAATTCAATATACAATATCGAATATACCAGTTTACCAATAATTTCTGACTCGAATAATAGCATAGATTTTCGTAAAATTGATTTTAAATTCGGGAATATTTGTTCGCTTCATCGAAATTAAAATGTAATTAATTAAACAGGATTAAATATATATAATTCACTAATATTTCATGAATTAATTGATTAATTATTATATCCCTCGATATATTATTTGGATTATTCCTTCAATTTTTCTGCTCTCCCTATGTATAAATAATCCAATAATATTTGACTATTAGTTTAAATTAATAAAATTTTAAAATATTGTCGCCAGTACATTATATTGGCGACAAAAGAACATTTTATTTACGCTCACATCAAGGGAACAATGTATCTTGCTCCAAACGAATGAAACGATAGCGAATTTGTCGTGCAAATCGTCACACAAATTGCCTGTGACGGATGATCCAGCATTTCGTGCAATCACTTGTTGTCTCGAAGACGGATCATGGGGCCATCGTTTCTTCCAGTTTAATATCAGTTTTTATACACTTTATATTTTCGATTCAAACGAAAACTAATTATTAAAAATATAATTTTTGGAAAAAAAGAAATTTGCTATTAAATGTATAAACATCTCTCGAATATTTTTTATTTCTAACTAATTTCGTTTCTCGAGTAAATTAAAATTTGCAAAGAAATAGAAATTTTTTTCTTCTTTAGATAGATTAAATTTTTTTAAACGTACAGAAGTAATCAACATATATTATATATTATGTAGAATGTACACGTTTCATCAAATTAACCTTCCTTTTCATTTTCAATATCGTTTCTTCTATTTTTCTTTTCTTCTTCTAATTTATTTTATTATTGGTTTCAGAGTATACGGAATACTCATTTCACGAGGTAACTGGCTGCTCGTGAACGGATTCGACGCAGAATTTGGGATATTTCCGCGGCGCGATTGGTATTTACAAAAGGAAAAAAGAGGAGTACGAGCAAATTTGTGGAGGCACTCTCATATAAGCAACAATTTAGTCGTATCAGGTAATTTCGTTCGAGAAAATTAATTTTTGCTTTCGAGTCACGCGAACTTGTCTGGCTGTTGCATTCCATAAATCGCTTTAGCGATTCGTTCTTCCTTTTTCCATTTTCGTAATAAAGCGAGTGTTGGGGTGGCTTTGCAGGGGTAATGCAAAGAAACTTCACTGATTTATTATTTTTATTAGTCTTCTTAAGTTTCAAAATTGTTTCATTATTTCATCCAAAAGTATTTCGCCTTCTATACATCCCGTTATCCATTATCACTCTGATCAATATATCGATCACGTTTCAGATATTAAACAAGATATCTTCTATTTTCTATCCCCAATTTCAATGTGCTAATCATAATATTTTTAATATCTATTGCTCTATCGTTACAGCATTGCACTTTTCATCGCCAAACAACGATCACTCCTATTTAATATCCGAAAGTGCATCGATGAAATCGTGGATAATCTTGTTTCGATGGCTGTCCACTGTTTCTGCAACGAGGTTTCTGCAACAAAGTGGAAGAGACAAATCGAAGTACGCGGGCAAACGTTATCGCGATTGGAACGCGGGCGAGAATTACGCGCAAAATGTTGACCAATATCTCGTTGCCGATATATAGGAGAGGAATTTTCCTTTCTTCCTCCCCAAGACGTTGTCCTTCTGCGATTGGCCTCTGCTTTCGAGTTAGCCGCCCTTTTTGGTAAGATCGATCTTCGTGAATAACTTGTTCGAGCGGAAACATCTTCGAGTAGGGCAAATATTGGAAAGGTGAGATCATTTGGTTATTGATAAATTAACAGAGACGAGTATATTGGAGAATTTCGTATTCCAAACGCGTTAATTAATTTAATTTAATTCTATAATTATTTTTCATTCTTCTACTGCAATGTTAACTTCTATGCTTGGAGGTGGGTTAAAATTTAAAAGTTTTCTGTCTGTAAAATAAGTAAAGCAATTAATTTTCTTTAAGATTCAGAATCTTGATCAAAATTTCCATCATCCATTAAGATTCAATCAGAAAGAGACTGCGAGGTGAGTTATTATAAATAGAAAATCTGTTCTGTTCTTCAAATGTTAAAGTCGAACGAATGAAATATGTCATATATTTGTCTATTCCATTATGATTTTGAGAAATCATTATTTCATTTTTCCAGCGAGCTTTTCAATCTGAAATATCGAACGATTGGATGCAACGTATTACATTGATTAATTTCAGCTGTCGCACAGCTGCATCGTTGGAACGCTACTTTCTCACCAGATTTCCAGCCTTTTTACTTTCATTTCCTTCCTCGTGACTGGTTTCAGCTGGCTAATTAAGTCACGCCGGATTATATTTCCACAGTAATTAATTCGCAGCGACGTTGTTCTATTCCAGCAATTAATTTATCCCTCCCCTCCTTTTTGATATTTCAATTTTTTTTTTTTCTTTTATTTTAGTTTACATTTTGCCAAGAGAATGTCTCTCACATTTGCGGATTATAAATGATACTAACATTGATTTTTTATTGCAGGTTCGTTGGCTGGCAATAAAACGATCGAGGATTCCTTTCAAGCAAGGAAATCACCATCTCTTCCATGTACTCAATGTCAATCTGATAATTTTTCGAGGATACTTCCAGTAAGTTCTGTCGATTAAACGATTATTATTATATATATTCATCTCGAATAAGAATATTTATTATTTGATAAACATTTAACAATTAAATTATTAATATCGATCTTTATTAAATTAATAAATAAAATTCTTTTACAGCAATCTTCTTTTACAGCATTTTTTGAGAATAACATAATGGATATCCTTTGATAAATTTTTAAATAATTACGTTTACACGTGTTAAACATAATTATTAAATTAACAAAGGTAATGGGCCGGATATCCATTTGAGAATTAAGGGAAAAAATTATACTTATTTTCATCAATTTCAAGATTAATAATTATTATGTTTTTATTAGGTTAAAATTTTCATCCTTGAACCTAAGACATTCACACTCAAAATAATCGTATATCGTTGCCTGTATAAAAGAGATATTTCCCATCTACAATCTTAAAATATTCACAATGTTTGTTCCAATAACGATCTTGACTCTACTAAATGGATTGAACAAAATCCATTAATCGAAATTTCCAAATTCGTGCGGCCACAACGAATCTCTCTCGCGTTAATCACGCTTGCCGGATACCAGTTAATCTCGAGATCTCATAAATCGTAAGTTTCAGTTTTCCAGGAGCACGATTTTACACCACCCATGTTATTTCTTTCCCTCCTTCCCCTGTGGCGGAGGCATATCCAGCCGCGATAAACGTTCAGCGACGACGATGCACACACAAACCGTGCAAAGACATTTCGATGATTCGCTGAAAGAAAGGAAGAGAAAAGGAAAAATCCTGTTTGATCTACGACACAAAAGCACGTCCCGCCTCCAACCAACCGAATACCTTTGATATCGGCTGTATCCGCTTCAGGGATCTAAATTAGCACTGCCTCGTTATTTATATCGCGACTCCGTTATTCACGACGTGAACTTTTTTCTTGCCAATGCATTGTATTTCCCGTAGGAATTTCCCGAACCCGTGTCGAGATTATCTACGACGATGTTCTCCATTCTGCATCGTAATCCACGCCGACTTTTTTTATTTTACAGCCTCGTCGAGCCTTCACCCTTTCCTATTTACGTTGTGTTCCACGAGAGAGAGAGAGAGAGAGAGAGGAGAGGGAGAGATAAATTGAACTGCAGAATGTGTTTGATACATCTTCTTTTTTTTTAAGTGTTAATACATTTTATTTAAGATTGAATATCTTTGATCTTTTCGTTAAAAGAGTTTTTTTAAACTTTTTTAACTAGTCGTTTTATTTGATCCGCTATTTCGATTTCGATTTGTAATTTTATTATTGGAGAATCTAGGGAAATCGAAGGTTGAACAATGTCAGAAATTTTCAGCTTGTCTAGTTTGATGAGCCTCTGGTAATAATTATACATGGAATCGTGCAAATTAGATGCTGAGTCTTTAGGTTATTCGAGATATTACAATTATGCAATAGAATATTATTTCAACGACATTGTGGGCTTTTTTCAGGAGCTTAGTTTTGCATTTTTTCCATTTCATGATAGCATTATTATTTTTTTAGCTTGTTAATCGATTTTTGGAACTTTATTTTTCAAAAAAAAAAAAAAAAATTAAATGACATGATCTTGGTGATGTTTTCCTCTTCTCCTGAAATTGAACGAAATTTTTTCTTTGTCAATGCGATTATCGTTCCTTTTTAACAGTTTATATAAGTTTATGTTGATAATTAAAAAAAGTGATTGACCAAACGAAACGAGGTAAAATTATTATTGTATAGAAAATGTTATTTGATGTTAGAAGATTGATGGAAAAAAGACAAAATTAGGCAAAATTAAATTTGATGTAATGATTGCAAATTTCATAGGAAATTTGTTCCATTTGCATTAACACTTAATGTAATAATAATTAATTATTTGATTAGCTAGTTTGCAATTATCGTATGTTGAACGAATATATCGCATATGGCCTGGTATATGTTTGCAAGCAATCGACGTCTGCTTTGTGTATTCATACGTTTATGGCTAACACGTGTTTGCCTATTTGTGAAGGCTTACTATATCCATCCAACTAAAACCGTAGATGGATTGTTTGATAAAATTGATACTCGATGTTTAAAACTTTGTACGTTTTATGGATAACACGAATGAAAATATTGCACATAAAAGCGATTTATTTTATTTTATTTTATTTTATTTTTTTTTTTTTAAATTCGTATACGCGGTCTGGGGAAATTTTCATTTTGATTGTTCATACATTTGAATCGTAACAAACCAACAGTAGTAGGTCAAAGTTTGCGTGAATGGTAATCTTCGTGAACGAGATATTTCAATATTTGACGAATGATTGAAATTATTGTTACATAAGAGGCTTAATGGAAAAAGCACAAAAATGTTACAAACTTTTCGAGCACACAAATAAAAAGGGTTAAAAAAATAAATATAAAATAATAACAAATAGAAATAACAATTATGATATATCTTTAATTAATTAAATGTTTTTTTTTAATTTTTCAATTCGTGTAAACAATTGATACAACCATAAATGGTGAAAGATAAAAAAAAAATTGTTTCTTTCGCATCCTTCACACATTTGTATTATAGCGATATCGTGTATTGATTTGAAAAAAAAAAAAAAAAAAAGAAGAAGAAAAAAAACGAACAAAAGATTCGAGGAATTACTATTTTGAAATAAAAGACTACGAATGATTAATTTCAATGTTCAGACCAAATTACAGCGTTGTTAATATTTATTTCAATTATTTGAATTATTGAATCAAATATTTGAACAGGATTTGTTACATTAAATTTAAAAAAAAAAAAAAATTTTAGTGCAATTCAGTTCGCATTTTACACCTTTATGGCAAGTGTAATCAAAATACGTGCAATATGCAAAACGAAATGAAAATATTTTTCGGCTTGTTGGCAATCTGGTCGATCTTCGATGTTCTCGATGTTTTAGGTGTAACAGAGTCGAGGAATCTTTCCTTCTCCGTCGAGAAGAAGTAAGTGTGACAGATTACGCCTTGATAATTTATTACGTAATAAAAACGGGTGACACGTAGTCGATCGGCACTTTAGATGTTGAGATCGTAGATTAATAGCGAAGGTTTTCCTTTATGTCGAAGATTTTCTTATAAAGGTGAACGATTTATTTCACAGACTTACAGCACACTAACAGAAGGCATTTCTCACAGGATTGGCAGCATTATGAGCGCATCCTATGAGGCAACTAAAAGTTTGATAGTCAATATGATGAACACCCTCCAAAAATTACAGTGATAAGGGGTTTAACCTTATCTAAATTCGATATTATATCGAGATAAAGAAGGAACTTTACAGTTGTGTTTTATTTGGCTGTAAATATTTAATCAAACGTTATATATTTGTAACGTTTAACATATCTGTAATAAAAGATATTGTGTAAGTAAAGTACAAGTGGAATATAACAAGTCGTTTCTTATTATAATTCAAGATTTAAATTGCTTTTATTGAAAATTTTTACGGAAGAACAAAATTCCTTTGTGTTTATGTAAAGAGGAAATAAGGGATATTCTAGATTTTCTTGGTTTCGTAATCTTTAGGTACATTATTGAAGGAAGTAAGATCAACAAATGGAAAGTAACTTTTATTCCTCGAGACGCAAAGTATACGACCCTGTTAGTATTTCCTTTTGAAACTTTGATATTTGTTGCTCTATTTTTCTACATTGTCCCGAACTGTGTGTTTTCTACATCAAAACGCTTCATACACACTTTAACATATTTTTCTTCAATTGGAAATGAAGAAAATATAAAAGAAAAATATACCGATTGTTAATTTATTCGTGGAATACTTTTTGGAGGATCGATTTTAAGAGTCAAGACAAGTATGGAATTCAAATATTCAATTAATATAAAATAAAAAAAATATATATATACTACATTATGTAAAATACAAAATATAAAATTAAATTATGTATCTATATATTTAATATCATAAAAACAGATTATATTATATCATATATTCACGTGTAAAGTCTTCAATTTTTCACGAAAAGAGTTAAACAATTTTGCGATCAAAACCTATTCAGAAAATAGAGGAAAGCATGCCATTGAAATCCCTTTTTGTTTTATCCCGATATCTCAATTCGTTGCTGAGATATAAGCGTTTAAAGTGTCCATGCTGAATACAAGATGCTAAGATTATGAATGAGTCCGCGACCCAGTGGCCTACATTTTTTTCCTGGAAGTGCGTACTATTTCCAAGAATCGCGTCTGTCGCTTGTCTGCAATTTGGGATAGGTCAGCGAGACGAGGTGCGAGCGAGAGGTCCGAATAAGCGACAAGGAAGCAAATAATAAACGATTAAAAATTAGCCTTTACTTTACACGACTATATCTCCGGAACCGGAAGTCGTATCGGGATAAATGAAAGAGCGTTTTAAAGAGGAAGGTTCCGCGCTTCTAACGATCTTTCACTCATTAACCGGAAGTCATTATCTTCGAAGTTATAACGATTCAAAGTTTTTCTAATTTTAATAGAATTTGATTAGGTTTAAGGTAAATGATTAAAAATTAGCTTTTCTTTAGACGATCATATCTCGGGAACCGGAAGTCGTATCGAGATAAATGAAAAGGCATTTTAAAGGGAAAGAATCCACGCTTCTAACGATCGTTTACTCGTTGACCGGAAGTTATTATCTACGGAATTATAGAGGTTTAAAGTTTGCTTAATTTTAATAGAGTTTAATCGAGTCTTTTTTAAAGCTAAATTATGCGATAAATATGTTTATTTTTTAAAGAATATTATTTACAACGATCATACTAATGATACACCGGAGATTATGAATTCCCTTTTTGATCGAGATAGGTTAGATCGAAGTTGGATCTTTATTCAATAGAGTTTAACAATTAGATCGAATTTAATATATGACATCTATAGCTGAACATCCTACATTTACGTCATTTATATAAAATACATAAAATATTAACGTTAACATTATTAAGCTAACTAATCAAATAATAATTGAATCGTATAAAATATCCCAAAAAGTTAGTCAAAGAGAATAAAACTCCATTCTTACGAGACTTCTTTTATACGGACGCCATCGATTTGCAAGCACTATGGCAATATTTTTCTTTCGGTTTTCAATTAATTCATTAATTAAACACAACTTAGCCCCGGTTTACACCGACTCCTAACCCTCCCCTCCCCTCTCTTTTTTTTTTTCACCATTCACCATTTTTCCGACCCGTTTCGCCGCACTCCACGAATTTTTAGAACCTCCCCCGCGACGTGTAAACAGACCCCTCCCCTCCCTCCGTCAATTTATTTCGCCGGGGTATTTTTGAAACAGGGCCTCCTCCTCCCTTCAATCTCACCATTTTCTAGGAAGGAGCCACACTTCCTCCTTTGCTTCTCCTTTGACCCGTTTCCCGCGATCTTCTTCCCATTTCGTTCTCCCCGAAAGAGCTTCAAGGTACTTAGGTCCTCTCTCTTTTCGTTTTCACATCCCTCGACCACTTCACCTCCCTTTATCAAACCTCCTTCCCTCCCTCCTCCATCTCTATCTTCGGCTTCCCTCTCTTTATTTGTTCTCCACTGCTTCCTCACTCTCTGTCTCTCCTCCCCCTTTTTACTCCCTCCCCCCCAGTTTTTCTCCTTTTCTTTCCACGTTCGTCTCCCGTGCAACGACGATTTACGAGGTTGCGGAACAGCCGCAGGCTTGGAAACGTAGAAAACCCGGCGGGGATAAGTGGTCGTTTTGTGTCTACGCCGGCAGGAGGGTGGTATTTCTTGTTCGGTGATTAATGCCGAGTTTTATAGCGGGCGGTATTATCGGGGAATATAATATTTATGTTGGGGGTGTTGGAACGATTGCTGCGCGTCGAGAGAAGCACGAATCTTCTCCAGTTGTTGTGCGACGACGATTTTGCGGGTATTAGAATTTCTCCAACCATGATTTGTGTTCGTACGTTTCACGCGGGGGGAGGGAGAGTCGTGTTGAAATAAGAAGAACGAATGGATACATACGTGGGATAATGGACAATGGATTGACGTATATAACTGATTTGAAGTATTGGAGAATTTTTTGAATTAGTGTGAATTAAAAAATCAATCAATTGATGATTTATTTTGTTAAGAAAGAGGTAAAAGGTTTAGAAAATGTGTTCTAATCTGTGATATTTTTATGATCGATGTATGATTATTACATTATTGTTCTAATATATATATATAAGCTTTATTAGATATTTGCAAATGAAGTTGTTTGGCAGGAGCTAAAGCTATATATATGCTGTGGTTACGAAGAAAGATTTGAATTTTCGATGCATGTTTATGGAATTGAAATAAAACATGGAAAGCATCAGTTTTCTTCTGAAGAAAAAGAAAACAGCGATACGAATAAATCGAATAGGTTGAGAATTTTCCGTAGTAAAAGAAAGGCGATGTTTAAGAATAGTTTATTTCGAATCGAATTTACTTTAAATATTTCTTTCGTGTTTGGGGTTCTAAAAATAGGAGAAAAAAAATTCTCGTTTCGATGATTTGTAATGCAGAGGAAAAATGTTGTATCGAATGTTGGAATAATTTTATAAAATTATGATATACAGGTTTGGTTAGAAAGTTTGAGAACTGGATCGTTTGGTTAGTTATTAGTTGGTATTATTGGTATTATTACACTGTTCTTGTATATAATGCAAAGTTTACTCTGCAAGCATATGCATCTCGTGATTACTAGCAAGTGCATGAACTTTTTGATTAAACAAAAATAAGGGCAAGAAGTTTTGATTCTTTAGAACCTTTAGTAGTGGTGTAGATTAAATATAATACAATAATATTTTCATAACAATTTGCAATTTTTCATAAAAAAATAGATATTTAAAATAAAGTTATAAAACTTTCATAATATCATTTCATTCATGTTACTCTAAATTTTATCCTCGAAAGAAATAATTTTAATTTAATAGACATTTTTTACGAAGAATTTAATAATGTTATTTGCATCTACTTTTAATTTTTGATCGAATGATTTTAATATCAAAACTTATCGCAGAACTTTATTAATCATTTAATATGCATAAAGTATAAATCTTAGATTAAAATAATTTTCTTTTGAAAAATTTTTACTTCCGTAAAGTTACATCGTATTAAATAACAAGAAATATTATTCGGGTAATAAAATTACGATGTACCTGTGTAATAATTTTATCGTCTAATGTTACATTTCTTTCTGTCGATGATAATAAATCTTTTATCAATCCTAGCAAAGCAAACAGATCGAGAGATAGAAAAGTCACGATGTCTAAGATCTAGAAGAAAAATATCTTTCTCAATAATTTAACGATCATATTCTTCCAATCGTTCTCTATCTCCTTTATCCTTTGATATCTTTTACTGGAAATTTTCTGCGTGGATAGAAAGGTGACTTAATTGATAATATTATTGTACTCCGTAGAATCGAAAAAAGTTTTAATACGCAAGTCTGAAATGAATCGAGTTATTTCAAGGCAGAGGCAAGGCTGCCGCGAAGATGGTAACCGCTTATAAATTGATTTCTCGAGGACGCTTGAACGTCATTCTTGTTTCCGTTATTATTACGTGCAAGTGGCTGAAAAGAAATTCGAACTTTCTTTTTTCTTTTTTAATTAGTTTGAAAAGATTTGTGGGTAAAAATGTTAGTCGAAGATAAGAAATATATATAGAACATTTTTTTAATTTCTAGAATAACGATAATACAGAAATAAAAGTGAAGGAAAGTGTAGTATATAATATTTTATATAATTAAATTTAAAATTCTTATTCGGATATTTCTTAATCCAATATTTTTTAATCGCTCTTTCCTATATTTATTAAAAATTTACACTCCCTGTATTGAATTTCATCGAATTAAAAAATTATCGAAAAAATCTTTTCAATTTCAGTTTCACGCTTTTTATCCGCTCCTCATTAATCGAGTCAAAGAAACGATTCTCAATTCCCTCGATTTCGATATCTTTCACGCAAAATCGTTCGACGCGTTTTTTTATTCTCAAACTCGGTCACTCGATATTCCTTCTCTCTCTCTCTCTCTCTCTCTCTCTCTCTCTCTCTCTGGAAAGAAAAAAATAAAAAGAAAAGAGAGAAAGAAAGAAGAAGGTTGACGCGATCCATATTCCCGCTCGTTGGCAAACCGAATACCACCCCGTCACTTCGATAAGGCGGCAAAACAAAATGGTCTATCGCCGCCCCTCTCCCTCCTCCCCTCGAAGAACCGCGTCACTTTTGTCCTTTTCTTATTCCGATTCCCGATTTCCATTCGATTTGTCGTCTCCACCGATTCCGTTCAGTCGCTGAACTTGCAAATGCGGCCAGGTGCATCGATCGTGGGGGCGGCCTCGTGCGACACGAGGGGGTTGGGTGGCGGCGCACCTGTACAGGCGGCGAAAACGAGCGAGGAAAACGTTGGGGAAACGTTTGGAGGGGTGGATGGGCGAGAACGAAAGAGAAATGGGCGAGAAGGGGATACACCTGGTGGTGGTCGGCGAAGGGGCGAAGATAGGGGGATTTGATAAAAAGAAAGGGAACGAGAAACAAATGACGGTGCGAGGGAGAGATGCGTGTTTGGTTTGAGAGAGAGATCGGGGTGGGTGATCGTTTATGGAGAAGAAAATGGTGGTCGATCGGGTGGTGGCGAAACGAAAGGTAAGATAATGGAAAATCAGAAAGAACGTGAAGGGAGAGAGAGAGAGAGAGAGAGAGAGAGAGACAGGTGGAAATGTAAAATGGCAATACTTCAAATTCATTTGCGTGACAATCTCCGGTTCCTTCCGCCCGATCGAACGTCTCCGCCTCGAAGTAAAATCTCGAGAGTTCGTCTACAACTCTCGAAAATCGGAGGGTCGCCGATACTAATACGGGGGGAGGAGGAGGTCGAGAAATGGTAAAACGCGTAATGGCGAGGCAGTGGTTGAGAAAGAAACGAGAGAGAGAGAGAGGATAACGAGAGGTGGATATCGTTCGGTCTCTTTCGATGGATTTCTCCATTTTCGCGGTTCGTTTCCACGATTTGCCTTCAAAATTCATCGATCGCGGCGAAAGGGAAATGAGCCTCGCCCCTCTTTCTCCTTCTTTCCTTTACCTCCCCCTCCTTTCCCTCTCCCTTTCCACTCACAGCTATCCCTTCAGACTGTTGACCTCTCTTTTCATGATTTGCCGTGTAATTACGAGACTTGGCAAAGCGAGGATTATACGCACGTGTATACAATATAACGTCTCATGAGATTTTAGGTCACTTGGATTGAAACGTATCTACGTATACATTGGGATCGGGAATTTTTGATCCTTTTTCCCTTGTCTGTTTTAATTAAATATGATATACACAAAATGATGCCTGTGTAACCAGCCATATATATAAATAATTTTCAATTATAGAACCGTACATATACGATACGAGTAAGAAAAAAGTATGGTTTGTAGGAAAAAGAATTTTAAAACGATATACATCCTGTTATACACCCATTAAAACAAGATTATTAATGCCACATTTCTAATTCACTATATTTCATTCATCATAAAATTTGTCCATCTCATGAAACTGGAAACGAACTAATTCGTTCGTTTCTCGAGAAACGAAAAATTCCGATCATTAAAATCCAGCAGTGAGTGAGCGCCGCCAAGCATCATCGAACACCAGCTATCAGACGTTCGATTAAGGGGGCGTTGTAGCAAGTATCGGGATTCGTTTAGCTTTTGTTTCCTTGCCAACAGCGACGGCTCCAATTTCGCTTTATCCACCATCCCTCTCCCCTCGATTACCGTAACCATCAAATTTTTCGTGGAAAGCCTCCAGCCGTGGGAAAGAAGAAGCGGAACGGAGAATGAATCAAATTACACGGGCACGCGGGCGGATTAAAACGCTAAAGAGGAAAGAATTTTTCCATTGCCCTGAAAAAAATGACATTAGCGAAATCCCCGTCGGTCCTCTCCGTTTTTTTTTTACCGCCTACCCATTCTTTGTTTCTGTCCTTGCACCCTCTCCCTTCCCCTCTCCATCCATCCTCCTCCTCCATCATTCTCATTTCCCTCGGTCTTCCTCCCCCCTCCCTTCGAGTTCGACCCGTTCCACCACCATCACCATCACCCCTCCTTCCGACCTTTTCGAATTAACGTTTCACCACGAATCCGCAAATAAATTTCGCGGGGCCACTGTTACCGGTTCTCAGGGGAGAGGAGGGGAGAGGGAAAGGAAGTAAATCTCCGGATAAGAGAAACTCTCCGGGCCAATGGTGGTGTTATCATTGAAGAATTTATGTGGTTTCGACGAACGTCGAACGTTAAACGGTTCTCGAAGATATCGGTATCGGTATCGGTGGACGGACAGGTTAACCGAGGGAATTGAAATCAAGGCGTAACTGGATCAAGAGTTGATCAATTGTTCTTGAAAACGGGCGCGTCGAGGGCGCTCTCTGAGCTGGATATATTTCGTCGTCTCTACAGTGAGTAGAGTTTATATAACTTTTGTGAGGGATCTGTTCTCGCGATTTCGACGTTATATATTATGTAATTGAGTAGAGAGTAGAAATTAAAGGGTTAGTGAAAGGGTTGATTGATTGGTAGGGGATGTAACTTTGGGGAAAGAAATATGTCAGGAGGATTGGGAGAGTAAAGAATTTTTTTATTATGAATTCAGGTTGATTTTTTTTAATCCTTTAAAGCGCACTATTAGCTCTGTTCGAAATATACAGGGAAGTCGTGTTCAATATTTTTCACGGTAAAACAAAAGTTCAAACGTTCCTTTGTGTGTATATATACGAATGGACGAATGTGTCGGATGATTTTTAACAAAGATTGAAGATTTCAGGGGTCGCACGAGAGTTTGTCTAGATTTCAAAAGAGAGCTTGATCTCTTCAATTGGATTCAGAAAAATTCAATGGAACTCAGAGATTTCATTAGACGATCCAATTAGATTTTATAATTCCAATTCAATTCTAGTGAAATTCGAGTAGGGTAATATCCTCTGTACAGGCAAAGAGAATTATAGTATTGCAAAAAGATTGAGGATAAACTAAAATATCTTTATATATCCTACAATATTTGTTTTACTTCATTCACAAAGATTCTTTGGAATTGCATCATCTATAACAAAGATAAATTTTGACATACCTGTTGACATACTAACTGAAACTCATCATTCAGAGGATCATTTTTTCACAAATTATTCTTCCTTAATTTCATTTATTATTCGTATTGATAAACGTCTACAATATCAAATTTGACGATTACAATGGAGGAGAAGAGGTAAACAGAGAAAGAGAAAGAGAGAGAGAGAGAGATAAATCCAAGGGAAAGACAAAACAGAGATAAAGTAAGGGAAGAGAAACGGAGAATTTGAAGTAAGCGAGGGTACAGTTCATTCAGGTCGAATGTTCGGGCCGACGTACGCAAATAGAATGCGAAATGTCAATTACGCCGTTCGCACTGTGCTTTATTAAATTCCGTTTCAGTTATTAGAGTTTCCAGAAAGTTTCTCGAAATGCTCGAGATACGATACTGCTTCATTAATGCGGTGCAGGAATGTCGAGAGAGCGATCAACGAGTGCACTTTAAGACCATTTTCGTCCTCTCTTTGGACAAACTTTGGATAT
Organism: Apis florea; assembly: GCF_048593485.1. Taxonomy (NCBI): domain Eukaryota; kingdom Metazoa; phylum Arthropoda; class Insecta; order Hymenoptera; family Apidae; genus Apis; species Apis florea. The sequence goes on along the minus strand of NW_028256653.1, from coordinate 769,458 downwards.
TATATTATCCGGTGTCCCAATTAAATATGTATTCAAACCGTAAGAAAATAATGCCTTCTCAGTTTTCGTGGTATCTCGTTTACTTTAAAACCGCGTTGGAACTAATTTCCTTTTTTCTTTAACCATCTTTTTTTACGTTCAAGCTCATTCGTACTTCACAGATGAAGTTTCGCCCCTTCTTCTTCTCTTAATCAGCCTTCCCTTCATCCGAAAGCAAAAAGTTGAAGATTAAAAAAGAGAATTGTAATTTATTTCCAAATATTATAATACATATTTATATACGTACATGTATATGACAGCTAAACTTTTTCACTCTTTCAAATCTTATCAATAGTTCTGCGTTAACAAGCCAAAAAAAAAAAAAAAAGGAAAAAGGAAAAGGATTACGAATATTCTTCTCAACAATATAAAATTTCACTCTAGCCTCTCTAGAATGTCGAGATCCCCTTAGCCGAATCTTTACAGGATTGGAAGCGTCTAAAACTTGTGCCGAGAAGACAACGGGCGTTCAATTACGAAGTACAAAGGGTTGGTCGATGTCGTCCGTTGTTCTTGGTCGGCTGTACGTTTGTTTGTCCTCGATGAGTCCGTCTGGGGCGGATCTCCATTGTTCTTACGGATTGGGTCTTTCGTAGGGATTAATGAGACTGGCTCTTGGCCCCTCAGACACCCGATTCAGAATCTATTTCAATAACTTAACGATTATACGATTCTTTCCTTTTTTTCGAAATTCATCCTAATCGCATCTTCAACACTTTCATCGTCACTCATTCTCGCTTTTCTAAAAGTGAAACTAGTGAGATCGTACGAACATGTTCGTGGCTTTGTTATTCAAATTGTACAAGTATTGTGGGTGAACAACATTATTTTTCAAATTGAGTTTAATTGAATTTAAGAGAATAAAAAATTGAGAAGCTTTCTGAAAACTTTCTAGCGAAAATTGTTTCACAATTCTCATTTAGTTTAGATGAAATAGATTTTTAATTGGATTATCCAATCGGTCCAACAGCAAGCAAAATATCTGTCCTGTGCACGAGCATTTTAATATCGCAAAGAATTTATCGTCGCAAGTTCTGCACGATGCAGGAATTTTTTCGAGTTCAATTTCAATAACAGTAACGACTCTTTTACAACGGTTGCTTTACGTGCCCATCCCGAAAATGTTCGTGCTAGGTTGTTTCATTCGGTATCCTGTTTCTGAGACACATATCATTTGCGTTTCAGAACGCAATTTTAAAAGTAGTTAAGGAAACGTAGGATTTGTTAGATGATAAATTTATTCTAATCTCTCTTAATTGGATATTATTAGCTTGATATTCTAAATAAATAATACATGTGATTGAAACGTAATATTATCAGCAAATTTGAAGAAATTAAATTTCGAAGAAAGTTTTTATTTTCATATTTCTTTTGTAATCTCTTCAATTTTTTTTATTATTATCTTTTACCACTATCGTGTTAAGATCGCCGTCTTCTTCTATGTGTTCTTAGAATCGTATTACACTGAAACGTATTACACTGATGTTTGGAACAGAGCCATGTATCTTTTCGTTTCTGTTAGATACATCTTTCTTATATTTCTTCCTTTTCCATTTTCTAATCACTCTTTATTTTAATCTTTATCAACGTGCCTCGAAAAATCTCGAAATTTTTGAAATACTTTCTTCCTCTTCTAAGAGCTTCTTTATTTTCCAAAGAGATGAAATTTTAACTTGCGAATGAATGGAATCCCAAAAAGGGGGGAAATTTCACGGTTCGCGTTAAACCAATATCATCAAATTAATGGTAAATACCGAAACCGAAGAACACATATATTGGACCAGTAGTGGCAAGTAAACCATCCTCGTATACCTTGCGGATTGTGTAAGTATCTCTGCATGTTTACTCGTGCACACAAGCGCCAAGTATGAACACCTGATCTCGAAGGTTGAAGAGGGAGGGAGGGGTGTCTGCGGTTCAGCCGAAACCGAAATTACGGGGTTAATGGAAGTCTGGACGTGGCTGCCTTCCTTCCAAGGAAACGGAAAACGGGGCTGGAAAGGTATTTCACTCTCCCTCTTGTTGTGAAAGAAAAAGAGCAGGTTGCCCTTTGCCGTGGAAATAACCGGCTCTTCCTATCTTTCGCCCTCAGACTTCGCCTTCATTTTCGGAACAAATGCGCGCAATTACTTGTTACTTTGCCCTACGCCTCCGTCATTAGAGATAAATAAGGAATCGGGCTGCATTAACGGGTGAACCGGAAGATCGTAAAAAAAAAAAAAAAAGAAAAAAAAAAGGTCTCTTTTTTTTTTTTTGCTCCGTTTCTCTCTATGAAAAGAAGAATTGTAGATTGATACAATTTGCGCGAGATAAAGTGAAAAATAAAAATGGATGGAGTGGTGAAAAAAAATGTATTACCTTGTTATAATATGTAGATTTGGAAATTTTTACAAGTACGCGAATATTTGATATAAAATAGAATTTGCTGTATTTTTCGTTTCGTTCATGAATTACGTTTGATATTTTTTTTTTTTTTCTAAATTTCATTGATAATATTAATTTTAAATAACTTCTTTACAAATAATAAGTTTCTTCGTTTCGATTAAATTCGATTAATTAAGGAGAATGGTAAATGTATTACGAGAGAACGATAGTTTTCAACGAATATTCAGGTTTGATTTCGAAAGTGGCGACAACTCCATCGTTGAAAGGCATAGAGATGCTTCCATCTATCATGATGCCAGCGTCAAAGCCAGAAGACTTCACGGAGAGCTTGTTGCACTTTTGTTTGCACGGGCAACTCTTGTCTTCCTCGCAACGTGAATTGTGATACATCTCGCGGATCATGTACGTCATGTTTAAATCCTCTGGAAAGCATTGTTCGAAAATTTTTTATTCTCAATATCTTGACATATATATATATTTTTATATTTGATTTAATAACGATTGAATTATATATTTTAAATTTCTTACATTTTCTCGAATCAAGGCGCGAAATTATTTCTCTAAAATAAATACAACTCTCGAATTTCTATAAATATCGTGCAATATTGTTTTATGTTCCCATAATTCAATTTTATAAATATTTTTAATTGGATTCTCGAGTTAATTAAAATGGAAGTAAATGAAAACATTGCAAATTATAGAAACTCCATTAAAATAACTCTTCTTTCCGTACACGATATTTCATTTAATTAAATATTTTAATTTTAATACAATTAAATGTTTAGTAAATATATTTCGTATATTATATTCAATTGTTTTCATTATGTACATTTGAAAAAAAGGATTGCAATCAAAGATGCATTTGATTGATAAATCTTGCTGTTGAAATTTGATTGTGCGATATTTCTACGAAAAAAATTTACGGTAATTCCATTTCAATACAGTAATCCATTTCAATTTTTACATACATGTTGCTTAAATCGATCAACAAAATTTGATTTTCCTGATCATCTTATCACGATAGTTACCTTCGGAATAGATGAGAGCCCGATGGTATTTGTTCAGTATATTGTAAGTTTCCTGACGGCTTAGCTTTTGGCCGGTTGCAATTTCTACGATTTTTTCAACAGTCTCAGCCGACTGTATGTTTATAGCTTTATACCAAAATCGGGAACCCGTCCCTGTGTAAATGCACATACCTAAACAGGAATCGAATGGAATCGGATGTTAAAATTACTTAAAAATAATTAGAAGTAGAAAAAAAATTCAATCAGAAAGACTTATTAATGAAATCGTTCAAGGAAGTTATTATATTTGTACACATAACATTGCTTCAAAACTAAACTTTGAAGTGAACTAAATATTCTAAATTATTATTTTCTCTTTCTATTAACTTTCCTCTTATTATTAGAAAAATTAAAGAAATCACAGCTTGCTTTTGACAAAACAAAATCAACTAAAGAAGAAGATAATTTATAATACAATAATTTTGTTTCATTTCATGTACCTGAACATCGAATTTTGTACGATTTTTGTTTCTCGATATCAAGGAATAATGTAATCGGCCTTGCTGCCAAAAATTCCCCTATAAACACCTAAATTGCATGGAGAGCATTAATCGAAAAAAATGTTCAATATTTATATACTATACATATTTGCTTTTAAATTTATCGTGAAACTAACTTCGTTTAACGCGAGCCAAGGTAAGGTCCTTTCACGGGGTTGAAGGGTGTCCGCTATTTTCCTTTGTATCGATCGTGTAAGAACTCTGAGAATTCAATTAACTTTAATTAAAGCAATTAATGAGATTGATCAATGGTTCGAGATGTTTTACATTCGTTTCCTTTTTTTTCCCCTTTTTTCCCCTTTTTTCCATTTACCGTGGAAACGAAGGTGGCGAAGAGAAGGAGAATTTCGTTCAAGGAATACGAGAAGTAACGGTGCTCGAGAGAAATGAGTATTTAATTTTAATGACATTAACGAGGAAGAATGAAGGGGGAAAAGGGAAGGAGGAATGGAAGGTAAATGGAAGAACAACAAAGAGTAACGAAATGGTTGCACCAATGATATAATTATATTAATATCGATATAAATGGTTTGATCTGTGTAAAATGAATAATTGATGATAATATTAATTGATTATCAATATCACAGAGGATATTGCATATATTTTTAGATCGGTCGATAAGTTTTCTCTTATATTTGTAAGTGAATGAGATTAATGTCATTTTATTTTATGAAATCTTTCTTTATAATAAATAATTTTAAGCTCGCATGTTTCAACATGTTTTATAAAGGAAAAGATATTATGCCATTAGAGATGTAGAATAGAAAAGAATGGAAAATTAGGAAAATGTGAAAAATTGAAAAAATATATATGCACGTATATAATGAAAATTCTATAATAAATTATTGTTAATATTTATTCGCTAAATTTCGTAGCGTGAAATTTTCTATCAAAGGTGACCAATAGTTCTGCTAGATTAAATACATAATGGATGATAATCAAATAAAAGCTTTGACCGGAAATAATTCGATTAAGATAACGCACGAGTAATCAATATTCAAACCAAGCATTGGATATTATATGCATTATATTTGTACAAGTTAGGCTATAGAATAAAACGAGAAGATTTTTTTGGCGATAATCGATAACTATGTTCTGGTATACATGAAATTTATCATATCAGTTATAGTAACAATCGCGCGCAATTTTTCTTTGATAAATTTGTTTTTCTATAAATCATGGTTTCCCGTAAATTATCTGACATATATACATATAAATAAAAATTCGTCGTATCGTAATTTATGTTTTATGTTATAATAGATAAATTCAATTACATCAAATATACGATATCAAAATCACAATGGAAAGTACGATTGAAAGCAAAAATTGTTTTTCTTTCTATCTATCATTTAAATTAAAAAACAAAGCTACTCGCTCCTTTTCTTTTTCTTTTCATATAAAGTATCATTTGAAATAAATAACGATGATTTTTCTATAGATTGTAATTTATAAACTTTACTACAACATAAATAACAAAATTTGATTATAATTTTAAGCTTAACAAACAAAAACTAATTAACTTCTTCCTCTTTCTTTTAACTTTTATAAACTATTTAAAATTTCTTTTTATACTATTCAATTTAAAATTTCCATTATTCTTTGAATAATTTATTCATGTCAATTATAACAAAGATATAAGATGTAATAATGAAGAAATATACTTTCTTCTCTTCTTCTGTAAATTACCATTCCTCGATTTAAGATTTAAAAAATTATCAAACAATTATAATAAAACTGATACGCGATTTGTCCGCCTCTTCTTCCCCCATTTTCATTCCCCAAAAGAAATCCAATTCTCCTTCTCTCCTTTTTTTTTTTTTTTCTTTTATATAAAAATTACGGTTTCTCGTAAAATTTCCTTAATATATAATTAAAAAGTTAAGACTTCTTTGCACGAGTCGTAACTACACGGTTATTGTAATTTACAAGTTATAACTGCCGAAGTTCCGGGCGTGCAAGAGGTTATAATTCGAAACTACTCGTTGGGGGAGGGACCAGGCCGTGAAATGAAGACGCATTACGGCCTTTATGAAAATTCAGAATCGGCGATACGTACAGCTTGCTTAAAACTTAAGAGAATAGATTGCCCCGTTATGCGATTCGTCCCGGGATAGAAAGGGAGGGAAGGATACTTTGCCCAGAACGAATTTTATCGTTTTTACCGATGTAATTTAAAGTCTAGGAGAACCGCTGAAGCAACGTAAAGTTTAATCTTTGAAATGGAACCGGAAGTAGAAACTCGAAACGCGAGCTGAGTCAATGAAAATAAGAAAATATATTAAATTCTCTTTCTCTCTTTCTGTATCGCTAATAATATCATGAAATTATAATTTTCTCGTTGGATCGAGGAGGAGAGAAAGAAGTATCTAGTTGACTCCGTTCTTTTTCCTTCTTAGTTTGATTTGAAGAAATAACGAATTAATAAGGAACTTGTTCTTTCTTCTTTTAATATATTTCGGTATATCAGTTCAATTGGATGAATGAATTCAATCTCTGAAATTGTTTCAAGAGAAAGGAAATATCCTGATAGAGGATTAAAGAATGCATATTTGATCAAGGCAAATTTCCAACGAATAATAAAATATTGATTTTTGATTCAGGGCAGACAAGAAGCATGGATCGGTGGGAAAGTAAGTCTTTCTCTTCTCTTTGCAAGGGTTACAAAAGTACCTACTTTTGTCTCCTCTCGCGGCTCTTCTCGTGTATGTGAAAGGGTCGTCTGAAAAGTCCCTCCCCGGCCATTATCGTTTTTATGCGACTCCGCATCAGTGTATCGTAGTCTCCTCTGTACAGTTTCTCGAATATGCTCTCGATATCCGTCACGTACTTCGAAGGGAGCGTGAAAGTGTTCTCGTTCGAGATATTCGGATTGATCCCGCACACAGGCTTCGTGTTGTTCGTAATCAATTTCGAGGCTAGTAGGAACATGCCGTCCCCGCCTATCGCGATCACCAAGTCTGCCCAATTCATGAATCTCGACGCGAGTCCCATTCTGTCCGATAAAAGATACAGCGAGCGTTACTTCCTTAAAATAAAGAAAGAAGGAGAGAGGAAAAGGAATCATTTATATAGCAGCCTTGTCGGTGACATTAAATCGATTAATTTTTTAACGAATTATTAAAGGATAATTATTAGTTATTAGTCTGTCTCTACACACGTTTTCTTATTTATTTAATTAATTAAGGATAAAATGTCGTCGAGAATTGCAATATTTTAATGAAATATATTATTTATCAAGGAGCGAGCAAAGATTAAAATTTTATCTTAAAAATATATATATATATATATTTAATTACTTTTCGTTTCTTTTCTAATTTTTAGATTTAATTAATCGTCCTCCGGAGTTCACCTCGAGCGTTAATTACCGAATTAATTTTACCGAAGACGATAAAAGAGAGACAGAGAGAGAAAGATACATATATAAAGTCGAAGAAACGTGAATATTTTCCCAATTACATCCCTTTTAATTATCACTGTTACTTTACAGAGAGATAGGAGATAACAAATCTACTTGAACTTGGTTATTATCCTTAATTACACCCGAAAATTAATTTCACCGAAAAGGTATAAAATAAAAAAAAAAGGAGGGGGGGCGGGAGGGAGAGGGAGAGAACGTGTACGAACGGAGGGGGATGGAAACATTTCTGAGGTATTCGCCCCATTTTATTATATCCTTCCACTTTTTCCCGTACGTTTCTCGCACGTTTGTTGTGCACAAGCGCAGCTGTTTCATCGGGCGTTAAAGTATATTACGTAATAACTCTTGCCGATACCTTTTCGTGATACGAAAACTGATGTCGAGCTTCTTGAGAACCGATATCAGATTTTGCTCGCAAGCAATCTGTCGTTGATGCTCGGCGAGGACACCGTCCGGGTTCTGCCCCTCTCCCCTCATCTTCGACAATATTTGATCCACGTTCAGATCGGAATTCTGGGATCGCAGGTACTCCAACGGGGTCAACCTGGACACGCACAACACTTTTCGAGGCCGATAAGGTGTATTGTTCAGGTAATTTAAGAATCTCATGATTCGATTGATTCGAGAGAGTTGGAGGGTGTCTTCGAGAGAGGGAGAGAGAGAGAGAGAGAGAGAGAGAGAGGGAGGGAGGGAAATGATTTTAAGGTTAAGACGATAATTTAGGGGTTATGGACGGGGGTTGAAAAAGGTTTGCAGGGGCGTTGCGCAGCTCAGTCACCTCGGATCAATACTAATTAAACGGGGAAAATTAGTTTGATTCCGTTATGATATTAAATATTGAACCAAGAGATTGTTCGGTTCTCGCTGCTTTCAAACCAAACACCCCGGCGTATCGTGTAATATTTAAACACCGTCCAAGTTTCACTTTATTTTAACGAATTGTTAACGAATTCCCTCCCCCTCCTCCTCACCCCTTGTTTATCAACTTGGAAATTTTCGTCCCAAATCGTTCTATAATCATTAACCGATAAATCCGCGTGATACGGATTTTATCGCTCCCTGAAGATTTGTATTTTGATAACGTAATGTCGATTTGATGGAATCGAAAATGATTAATTTGCACAATATTTATATCTTTATATCGTATATATCAGCCTTTTTTTAAACGCGAAATTTTAATTTCGATTTCGATTCACGTATTGATAATATCAATATATACACACACACACACACACACACACACATATATATATATATTTAATTATGATGTTAAAATTTTATTTGATAAATTGATCATCATACATCTTCATTTCGAACAAAGATTTACAATGTCATCTAACAATCTAAAACTTATTTTCTCATATTCCAAGACAATCATTTTTTTTCAATCATGTGAAATATAAAATATAAAATAAATATAAAATAAGAATGTTTCACCGCAATTTGCTTTGTCCAACGATTTTCAAGCAACCATCCGCTTCCTGTCCTCAACTTTGCAAATCACATCTCGTCCCTGCGGCTTCGCAACTTGGCAGCCAGGGACGGAGACAGAGAGAGTATCTAAAACTGATGACGAGGTTGCATCAGGGAAACGTGTTCTTCAGGATTACTCACGTGTCCTGAGCGATACTTGGCACTCAGGCCGGTATCACGGAGGAGAGGGCAGGCCGTGTGTCTTGCGCCCTGGCTTCTGGCAAACTTGGGGACCAAAGTTTCGCGAAATTTTCGTCTCAATGGACGCTGACCATTAAAGCCACTTAAGGTATCAGGATCTTCCCTTAAGCTCGCCCGTACGGGCGATGTCTCGTCGGCCACGAAATATTCTTGACAACAACCGCCGAGATTTTAGCTGAGGGTGGAGGAGGAGGGGAGGGGGAGATCTCGAAGAGTTCTCGAGTTTCCTTCTTGAGAGCCATCGTTTTATGAGCTTCGTGACATTTCCCCCATCCCTCATATTTCCCCTGGATACACAGGTATCCGTATCCGTTGTTCAGCCACGTGCCGTTTTGGAAAATATTGTAAGAAAAAAAAAAAAGAAGAAGAAGAAGAAGAAGAAGAGAAAAAGAAAAGATGGAAGAAGCTCGGTGGTAAACTCTCGTGGTGAAAGTTTTTCGTCTCGTGGATAACTGACCGGCGAAAGCCATTTACGACAGCGAAATGTTCTCTTAAGACCCGTTGTCGCGAAATATCCGAGCGATTTTATATTTTATACGTGGGACGGGCTTCAACTTGCCCGTTTGAAACTTTCCTCAAATTCGTACCGTCCGGATGGATTCATGTACGAGCTCGGTGAAGAGAAATTTCTTTGGAGATTTTTATTTCTCCTGAAAACTATACCGTGAAATAATATCACTCGATATATAAACGTAATCAAGAGTAATCTGTTTTGTTTTTAATTAATATTATTGTAAGCTGCGAAAAAAAGGGGAGTGATTGTTGGATAAATATCTTTTCAATGCGAATATTATTCAATACTGAAAAAGTTTCTAGAATTAACAAAATAATAATCCTTACAACGACAAAATTCTTGTAACAATATAATCCTTTCAAATTCAAACTCGAATTCGATCGATTTATTATCAATTTTCCATGTTCAAGTAAACGTACAACAAATTATAATATTTAAAGTTTGCATCGTATCTATAAACTTATATAATAATAGACATACAAGTTAAAGTCACCCATTGTAATTGTATATATCACTCGAAAGGAATCGTGCTCGAATAACATTACATACGCGCATATTTTCTTCTTTTCTTTTCGAACTTCACTTCTCCTTTCCCTCAGCAAATTTTCTAAATTTCACGCACAACGCTTTAAAATGGTGTTGGCAACGCTTGGGATAATTCTATTTCCCTAGAATTTTTTATTACGAGATGACAACGAGCCACGGTAATTACGTACGTCGTACGCAGGTTTTAGCTCGAAGGGGATGCTCCAACTCGAGCTTCTGCTACGTTGGCGACGAACTTCGCGACAAAACTTCCACGCTCTTCCCTCGACGCCAGGGTGGCAAGGTGGAGGTTGACCACAGGCTTACGACGGGCCAGCGCCGCCCGCGGCGAAGAAATTTGCTCGGCCAACTTTTAACCTCGCCCCTTCCGATTTCGAGAGTTGTTAAAAGAAGAAGAGGGCCCGATCCAAGATCCCATTCTTCAAATAATTCAGGTGGTTCGAAATTTTTGCCTGGGACAGGTGGGTGAAAATCAATGGGAAGTTATGGGATGGAAATGGAAACGATCGAATTGAATTTGAATTGTTGAAAGAATTTTAGAGAAAGTGTTTTAATAAAAATTAAATAATTGTTGAATTTGTATTATTGTATACAAAGAGAAACAAGAATCGTGGTACAGATGATTCTCTTTTTTTCTCGCACGCGATATTTTATTTTAATTTTATATTTTCTGTAGTTTTCTATGATTGAAATAATCAGAAGATATGTTTCGATTATTCTTTATTTATTTTTTGATTGACTTTAATTAAGTTCTTTTTTCGTATGAGGTTATTTTATGGTGGAAGTCGGTATATTTTTTTTAATTGAAAGAGTATCGAGTAAATTTGTAAATATTGATGATCGATTAAAAAAATACATACGATTAAATAAATTTATAAATTTGTAATAATAAATGAATTTATTTAATCGATTTCACGTATCTCTCAAGTTAGAGGAAATTCTTGCTCTTTGTTTTGTAAAGGTTAAATTATTTATACTCGTCACGAGTATTAATTATTTTCTTTAAATAATTACAGCTACGTTACAGTATTTGCAATTAGATGTCTTTGTTATATGAATTATATGAAAATATGAAAATCACGAGAGCCAACTTACGAACAAGGGATCGAAATACCATCTTTTTCTCTGCACAATCAAGAATACAAAATAAAAAGGTAATTCGGATTGTAAAATCATTTTATATCGTTATAACGAGATCCTTGAAATTATGCATTCGTTTTTTTAATCTTATTATTTCTCTGTTTTATTGTTTTATCTCGTAAAATTTTGAAACAAAGATGTTTTAGACTCGTGTCACGAAAAAATTACGTGCATTTTTTTATACCAAGAATTTTTAACCATGAAAGTAGACGACTATTGTAAATAAATATTGACAAGTGACATATTTATTAACCGTCGTTTGATTACTGTTGCAATTACTTTTCGCATCTGTATCGAACGATCGTTATTAAATTTATTTTTATCCTCGAATGATTTATCCTTAATATCCTTTTTTTAAATAAATCTATATAGAGAATAATTTTTTATTTTATCGACATCTTTCGAACATTGCCATATTATATACATATCTACATATATCGAGTCGAATTTACGACTTTCTATCAAAAGCTATACCAATATAAAAATAATAAGAAAAATATACAATGGGAAAAGAAAAACAATCAGAGTGAAACCGGTTTGCATTATTGTTTCCACTTTATTTAAAAAGAACTGTAATGTCACATTTCTTTAATATATTTTGAAGTAACGTTATGTACAACAGAAGACCTTGTTTAAGTTTAAGAAATCAGCTTTACCAAAAGATTACAACGATTTTAATCTGTGTATATATATATATATATATATATATATATATATATTGTGTGTGTGTGTGTGTGTGTGTGTGTATGTGTGTGTATGTGTCAAGAGTATCCCCAAGAATTGTAAGAGTAACAATAATTGGACAATTGGTTCGATTGAGTCCTGGCACAGCAGTGCATATTGTTGTAAGACCGATAGCAGTTGATCGCTTTATTGTAATAATTGTATATATTGTTACGATAGTAGCAGCTCCTCAGGTAATGATCGAATTGAAACGAGTACGCGCTCGAGCAATAATCGTTCCCGTTTCTTCCAAATTGATCCGATCCATCGGTGCGATAGCAATGGTTCCGTTGATCGCACACCTCGCAAGGCAGCGCCAGATCGCTTATCCCCGAGCAGATGCATCTGCTCGATTGCGGGCAAAGCAATCTGCATTCCTTCGGCGGTTTCTTCGGTTTATCCAGCCACATTAACGAATGCGCAATCGTGCCCATCTCGAAGAACGAATTCTTATATTGCTTGTTCATGTTCATGTATTTCTCTATGTCGTTTCTCATCTTTCTCGAATCGATGGCTATGTCCTTGGTAGGGATCGGCTCGGTCTGCGTGCTCTCCACCCGCTCCTCAACCATCTCCTTCTCTATTTTTTCCGGGTATTCTATCATCGCCTCATCTTTCTCGATCAGCTCCGCCTCATCCTCCTCGATCAGCTCCGCCTCATCCTCCTCGATCAGCTCCGCCTCATCCTCCTCGATCAGCTCCACCTCATCCTCCTCGATCAGCTCCGCCTCATCCTCCTCGATCTGCTCCGCCTCATCCTCCTCGATCATCTTCGGCTCATCCTCCTCGATCAGCTTCGCCTTCTCGTCATTCGTAATTATCACATCGTTCCCGTTCATCAACTTTACGGTTGTATTCTTCTTTATAAAGGTCTCGTCGTTTACCAACATTTTCTCGTTCAACATTATCTCGTTCTTCGTCTTTATCTCATTCGTCGTCACTATTTCATTTTTCGTAGCTACGTCATTTTTCGGCAACACGTTCTTCCTCGGCGGCACGTTCTTCCTCGCCTCCGCTTCATTTTTCAGCGGCACTTCCATCGAGTTCTGCGATATCGATTTTTTCATTGGGATCTCGTGATCCGAGTCATCGAATTTGTCGTCCATGGACCTCGTCCTCCTCGCGGTTTGCGAGGATTGGGAAAATTGCATCAATATCAGATTCGGGCAGGACTTTTTGCATATGATCATGCTTATCTGGGGCGTGATACAGATGGTCTTGGGAGATGTTTTTCCATCGTCGTCGCAGCCAGAATTGTTGACCAGCTCGGAATCGCTGGGTATGTTGACGGCCTTCGATCTTGCCGCGTGAAGGATCACGCATTCGTCCTTGTACAGCTTCTGTTGGGGTTTCGGCACTTTGCAATGCGCGAATATCTTATTGCACTTCGTCTTGAAGTATATCTCCGCGGTAATGTGCACATTGTCCGTTTTCACGATCGACTGGATCAAGGCATTTTTGTTGTCGGTCATTGTTGTCACGTAATACGAATCCGAGCAATCGTTCTTATCCGAGTTTATCAAGATTGGAATGTTGCCCGCCTTCTTCACGGATATAACGGTTGTCGGGTTACGGTTGTCCCAGGGATTGACGTGCAACTGAATCGCGCAACTTCATAACGACCAAGTTTATTCCTCTCGATTACGCTGTCTTTCCACAGGTTTCGACAGGTGTCGATGTAACTATGCTAGGGAAAGAGTTCGAGTCGAATGAATTATAGGCACAGGTTGTCCCTCGTGTAGAAAAGTTTCTTTGAAATGAAGAATTTGTTGGGATGTACGTTTGGTTAAGTAACCATTTTATGATTATGCGTGTTGGATTGATGGTCAGTTTAACGATCCCGTTTTTTTTCTTGTTCGTGTAATGTTTGGCTCGGTGAAAATGTTCAGTGGAAATGAGGGGGTCGTACTTTTAAATTTTAAATTTAAAATGTATTACATCGTGTTTACAGGTTATGGGTGTTCATGTCATTTATCGATAACGAACTGAAATACGTTTCGTATGGATTATTGTTTCGTTTTTGTGCGGTGAATATAGGATATTATTATTATTAGCTTTTCGTTAAATAATTGTGTAACATATCGTGTATGATTGCGTGTAATTGTGGTGGTGTAAATGATTCTTTGTGAAAATGAATAGAAAGTAACGGGTATATTTATAATTCACGAAAAAAAAAAAAATTAGATGAATGTACGATAGAAAATATATATTATCTCTGTTTTAAAATTAAAATTTAATTATATATATACTTTTCAAAAAAGATTTTTCTTACCATTATCGAAGCCATCATTTCCATTTTCCGCAAGGTCTGCAGAATGTGTAACTTGCATCTGAAAATCAGAAACTCACTATCATTTCCAATTATTATTTTTATCAAGTTATTAAAATTCTTGACCCTTTTCTACGACAATTTAGCAACAAATTAATATTAATAACATTGTCGCCAAATTTTGATACATTTACATAAATACGTAATATTTTTAAACGTAACTCACAAAAAACAAAAAGAAATCTTTAATCAAGTGTCTGTTCGCGTTTCTCGCGACGAATTCTTATTTCCGTTTATTTTACTAAACATTTCTCCAATAAGAATAATTCTAACGATCCAAAAATGCTTTGCTACCCTGCGTCCCGAATATCTTCCCCTCGAAGAAGTTGCACGACCCTTTACGAACTAACCTCTGCTATTCGCACGTATAATCAATGGAATAAACGCACAAAGAAATATGATCGAGAAACGATTGAACCTCTGCTCTCGTTGCTGGACGAACGTGGTATTAAAATACCACTCCAGCGCGAAGGAGGGAAGAATAGAGGAAGTCCTTTCTCTCTCCTCTTCCAATAAATAAATACTTTTCTTTAGACTATAGCTCTCCCTTACTCGTGTTCGTGGAAACATCGTATCGACGTGGATACGGCCGCCTCACTTGTCGCTGCTCGATAGGAAGAGATCGCTCTTCTTCAAAATCGTCATCGTCGTCGTCGTCGTCATCTATGAACAGCTGTCTTCGAACGGGCAGCTCCTGGAATATTCGATTTCGTCAATCCATCGTCATTTCCATCATATTTCTCCGCAACTCTTCTATTTCTTCCCACGTACACTTTCGATGAATTTAAAAAGAAGGCGACGCATACGATCAATTAACACGTCACACGGTCGGAAGCGTCGACAGAGAGAAGCAGAGAGGAGCAGAGCGATATTTTTAATCGTTATTATTATACTTGGCCAGGCCCGATTATTTAAACAATTCGATCCCGGTTACCGGTCCATTCTCCCTTACTTCGATATCGAAGTCTTCCTCGTCCTCGTCGTCGTCGTCGTCGTCGTCGTCTATGTCCGAGTGCAGCTTGATGCTCATCATCAGCTGCCGTTTTTGGGTCCCCGTTTGGAACTCGGACAAAATTTGGGTCAGGATCGTGTTCGACGTTTGCATCTGCACGTTCACGTGCATACGGGCCTCCTCCAAATCCCTCGCCATTTCCGGTGGAATTTTCGTGTGCAGCTGGATCCTCGGCAGCCTCGGCGTATCCAACGCTGGGACCTCCGGCGTCGGGACCATAACCTTCTCCGGCGAGACGACCTTCTCCTCCTTCCTCTCGGCGGGTACCGGTCTCGGCCTCGCCCTCGCCTCCTCCTCCTCCCTCGCGTCGCTCGACTCCACCAGATCCTCCTCCGTCGTAGGTGTGAGCATTTCCTCGCCCGTATCCGTTATAGGGCTCCCCTCCGATTCCACAGGCCTCTCCTCTTCCACCTTCTCCTCCTCGGCCGCCGCTTCCTTCTCCTTCTCTTCCGGCATTTCCTCGACCGGGGGCGGCTCGACCGCCGCCTCCGGCGTTTCCTCGACCACCACCTTCGGCGGTTCCTCGGCCGGGGGCTCGGCCGCCGCCTCCGGCGGTTTCTCGACTATAGGCGGCGGCGGTGGCGGCGTGACGAGCTCTGGCGGCGGTGGCGGCGTGACGGGCTCTGGCGGCGGCGGCGGCGGTGGCGGCGTGACGGGCTCTAGCGGCGGCGGCGGCGGTGGCGGCGTGACGGGTTCTGGCGGCGGCGGCGGGGGCGGCGTGACCGGGGGCGCCGGCGGTGGAACGGGCTCCTTCGTCACGACCTTGGGCAAAGCGGGGGCAGCAGGGGGCAGCCTCTCCTGGGAGGGGCAGGCGCACACGTCCCCTATCCTGCCTGTCACGTCCCTCAGACTGGGGGTGCATATGACCCGGATCTCCTTCACGAGCGCGCACTGGATGGCTCTGGTCGGGGGTGGAATTCGGGGCGGTGGGCTGGGTTCTGGGGGGGAGACGGGCGTTTCTGGCCTCGTGACGGGCCTCCTCGGGGGCGGGGGTGGCGTTCTGACCTCGGGCCTCACGGGCCTGGGCGGCGTGCGCGGCGTATACCTCGGCGGCGTGTACTCGGTCGGGAGCGGTCTTCGTGGGGGCGGGGCCCGCACCGGCGTTGACACGTACCTGGGCGTCCACTCTGGCCGCTCGGGGCTCGGCGGGCTCGGCACCACTCTCCTCCTCACGGGCCTCGGCTCGGGCGCGACGGGGACCGGGGGCTCGGACGGGAGGGGCCGGTAGACGGTCGTGTCGTCGGTCAGCTCTATCTCGGCTATCCTCCTCCGCCTGGGGTCGGGTAGCGGGCGGTAAATCGTGCTGTCGTCCACGTCCTCGATCTCCTCGATCGAGGCCATCTCGATCGGCCTACGTTTGGCCGGGGGCAGCCTCAGGGAGGGCAGATACTCGTCCGATATATCCTCGATCGACTCTATCTCTTGGGTCTTCTCCGGCCCGCTCCTCGAGATCGATATCCCCGTGTGATCCGGGGTTATCGTTATCCTGTGGTACGTGGTCTCCAACGAGGGCGGGTAGATGGTGGTGTAAGGCTCCAAGGGGTCGATCGTCGTGTCGACGAAGCTCGTTTGCACGCTCACGTCGACGCGGGTGATGGGGGGCCTGGTGGCGGCCGTTTGGGGAACGTTCGTTTGGGGGGCGTTGGTTTGGGGCGAGTTCGTTCGGGGCGGGTTCGTTCGGGGCGGGTTCGTTTGGGGCGGATTCGACCTTCTCACCGCGATCTGTTTCGTCGGACTTTTCTGGCTCGTGTTGCCACGATTGTTGGACGATCTCGGGACCGGGTTCGTTTGCTTCCTCCTCTGATTGAACGAATCCCCGCCCCCCTTGGTGCGGGATCTGTTGCATTTGAGCACACCCCACAGTTGTTCGGGAAGCAGCGGGTCGTTGTTACGAGCGCAGAAATTATCTCGGATCCCTCGGCAAAGGTAATTATCCGATTGTATCTGTTCCCGAGCTTCGCATTCAGGCTTGGGATAATTATCTGAAAACAAGTCTCGATCTTTATATCTTGATCGTTGATTGATCAAGATCGATTAACGCGCGACTCGCGATTCCTCGAATCGGAGAGAATCCTATCGACGATATCGACGACGACGATTTGGCGGACGACGATTTCACCACGGGGGAAAGAGTTAGAAAGAGATATGAGATTTATTTAAATGTAGGAGTTGGAAAGGAAGCATTTATTTCATGTCATCTGTTACAAAATATTTTGTAATGTATATGCATGCATATATATTTATCTATATATATAAATATATATATATATATAAGAGTGGACGCCCAGGTACGTAGATATATATATTTCACCGCATTTTAGGCGTTTAATTAAACCCCCCACACTGCAACCCTGGGCGATTCCATGTGATTCCTTCCTTTTTTCTTGGAACTGCAACGAGTGGTTACAAATTCCTTTCTCTACGTGTATCCTAAAAAAAAAAAAATTTCCAAAACTAAGGAAACTGCGAGAATTGTGTTTTCGCAACAATTCGTGTGTAAAAATATTTAAAAATAAACAGGATTAACGAAAAAAAAAAATCCGTCGCGGAACATTCTTGCATATGCAGTGTGAGGGTGTCGCAAGATATTAAGGGTACCCATAAATTGTCGATCCTTTTTCTTTTTTACTCCTTCTTTTCACTGTCCATTTATTATTATTATTATTATTATTATTATTATTATTATTAACCTAAGTTTCTTACCTGTGTTTCCAATTAAAAAAAAAAAAAAAAAAAAAAAGAAGAAGAAGTTTTCTTTTTCATTTCTTCTTTTCATTTCAAAAATTTTACCAATCCTCGGAAGAACGCATCAAAGTTTCAAAAATTCAAACAAAGAAAAATTTACGATATCCAAGGAAGGGAGGTGGTTTCGAAAATAAAAACTTTAAAAAAATAAACGATTCGCTGATGCATACTTTTCGCTCGTAACCTAAAGCGCATTTTTAGCAAAAAGGAAAAAGGAAACATAGAAAGAATGTACATGTACAAACGGATAAACGGAGATAATACGATCGCACGGAGATAACCACGAAAAAAAAAAAAAACGTTCATTTCTCTGTCTCGCTTATGGGTACCCCTAATAATCGCATTTAACGCGATTATTATCCGTAGTATTAAAATGGAAACGTACTTTGGCATATGGACGTTTGACAATCGGGATGTCCGTCGCAACACATGCTTCTACAGCAATGCTCGCACTTGTTCGAATCCTGGCCTATATCTATCTCTTGCCAACAAGAATCGTACGCGCATTTATTGCATTTTTCCGACTGACTGAATTGGTCCATGTATATAATATTGCTCGCGCATTTACTGCACATATGATTATCCTTCGGCACCGTCTTCGATCGTTTGAATTTGTTGGAAGTTTGTTTTACGATCTGACCGATACCCGTCGTCGCCTTATTCACAAAAGACTTGTACGTGTCGTGCAGATGCGTCCAAATCTTTCCCTTTCGTGAGTCCCCCGTTAACGAACTATGTTCTCTGTGCTCGCAATACTTGCTACATTGGCTATCTGGCTTCCTCAAGTACGGATCGCTTCCTGTCGATATTCTACAAAGTTTTTCGTTAACGTTATTTTTTGTTTTAATTATTTCTTTCTTTCTTTCTTTTTTTTTTTTAATTAATTTAACGTTTCAAGCAAGTCAAGAAGGGAACAAGGGGAAACAACTTGCTAATTTTCTTTTTTCTCGATACATTTTTCCTGGATCAATTTTTCTCTTTTTTTCTTCTTTTTTTACATCGTTACTTACCGACATGTACATCGATATCGCGAATCGTAATAATAATTCTGTACTCGAGTCAAATAAAACGAGATATACGACGAATCAACGATACTTTCACGAGATAATGATATTTTTCTACATCTTAAGTAACATACGTAAGAAATAAAATAAAAAAAAAGGAAATATATATACTTTCAAAGTTATCCAAAGTTATCGTGAAGAAAAAAAAAAAAAACAACACTTTTCGATAATTAAGAATCCGACTCACTTGCGAGGCATCTCCTCGAAGGTGATGGAGCGCGTGTTCCTCATCTCGGTCCATCCCTCCTGGGTTTCGACCGTGCAATTGTCGACGTACACGTTCATACGTGGCATCCCGTCCGAGTAGCTGCGCTCCATGCCCGTAGGCCGGCCCTGGCAATTCGGATTGCACTTCGCCTCGCTCTTCTTACACTTGTGCTTGCTCCTGAAACAATCCGATTTGTTCCTCTTCACGGAGGAGCAATGCTCGTTCCTCATGCAATCGTCGATCAACTCCATCGAGTCGCAGTGGAACGCCTGGGCCGAGTTGAGATTGCACACGTTCCCCACGCTCTCCCCGATCTCGACGAACAAACTCGCCTTGGAGGGGGTGCACTTTCTCGAGCAGAACGAGCACGTGGAGTGGTCCGATCGGGCGCAGTTCTGCGCCTTCGGGCAACTCCCGAAATGGACGTGTTGCAGGCACTGCTTGCTAGAGTTCTGGTAGTCCTCGACCACCTCCATCTCGCGGGGGCAGCAACAATCCTCCTCGTTGTTCTGCCACGTCGAGTTGCAGTCGTTGCACGAGTTGCACGTCGAGTTGCAATCGTTGTTTTGCATCTCCATGATGTAGGACTCGCACTTGCCGCAACAGTTCTCGAATGTGCAACGGAAATTCTTCCCGTCCATCCTGTTGCCGCAGTTTTTCGCCTTGCCCCCGCACATGGCGTGTACCACTCTTCGTTTGCTGCTCGATTTTAATTCCGGCTCCCTGTCGCGAATTTGTTATGCAGGATGAGACGAGTACGAACGTTTGCAATGATAGATTTTTCTTCTTTTATGAGGTTTAAAAGATTGGAAAGATTGTCATTGGATAAGTTTGTTACGACAGAGATGGATGGAACTTGTATTTCAGCATTTCCTTCGTCGATCAGTCGGTGAGATTTTTAATTTATATTTTTGTAATCTTTGTGTTGTATGAAAAAAAGAAAAAGAAAATCTTTAAAGCTGAAATAATTTCTGATTCGAATAATTTTTATCGATGCAAAGTTGGTGTTTTCTCATTTTCTAATTTTTATATAAAAAATGGATTTAAAGACTCGTATTCCTCTTTATATACTTGTGATTAAAATAGTTATCTTGTTAAATCTTTCATAGCGATATATAATTTTGACTGATGATGTTGAAATATAAAAAATTAATAAAAATAGGTTAATTAATTCTCTCCTTGTATTAAACAATATCGGGAAGATTTTCTAGGAGAATCTAAACTGTTTCAACGCATTCGAGATCGATTCGAATTTTAACACATTTTTGTGCAATAAAATTATTCATTTCTTTCTTCTTATTTTTTTTAAAACGCACCATCAGCGTTTCACACGTTTTTAAACGCTTATATCACGATGCATTCCTCCGAACAATGATTTTTTTTGGCCACGATTCGAGAACTGCCTGATACCATTGATCTCTGTTGATGACCCAGATACTAGGCCTTCAGCTATTGCGAGGAGGTATCGCATGATTCTACGTTTCGGTCATCGATCTCGTACGCGTTAAAATGTTCGGACAAATGTTATTAGAAAATAGTGAAACAATTTATCGGAAAACAAAAAAATCAAGTGAAAACGAATTGGAAGAATTGGGAAAAAAAGAAAAAAAAAAGAAACTTTATGTTACGGAATAAAAAATATTTATACAACTATAAACTACTCGATTAAGAAAAACGATATTTAAGAAGAATCTATTAATAAACAAGTCGACATTTTAATTTTTACTATTCGTAACGCAGTTACTACTATTCCTTCTCTATTAATTTGCCAAGTTTTTCTCTAAAAAAAAAAAAAAAAAAGGAACGAAATAAATATTAAAATATATATTATCGTCGTCTAGAAAATTCGATTCTAAATTTTTCCTTCCAATTCTTCCATTCGATTCTGCACGTACATTATTTACATAAAGAAAAGTAAACTAACTTTTCGCAGCACTTTTTAAACGAAACGGTGTACAACGGTTTGTCCGGCTTGTCGCAAGGTTGTTGAGAGACGATGTTGATGTTTATTCCACTTTTGCAGTTCTTATACGTATCGATGTGAGTCACACCATTCCCACCATAATTATCATAACGCGGATCCCTGTTGTCCGTGAATTCTTTCGCGTTTCTCTCGGCGGTATAGCAGGGCTGATAGTCTCCCATACGCTCGGACGTTACACACTCCCTCAGCTGGCCGCCCTTCCTGCACTGTTGTCCCGGGAAAATCTTCGAATTGGTGATCTCCAACGTTTCGTTCGCGTCAACGTCTTGGCTGTTCTCGTTTTGATTGTTTTCCACGTCCTTCGAAACGATCTGTTGCGATTCCTCCGATTCTTTGTTACTTTGAATTCCACTGGAATCCATCAGGCAACAGTCAGAGCTCAAATCTACACGCCAATACACAATATTTACTCTTACTTTCGTGGAACGTGGTGGGGCACGGTTATATAAATATATATATGGAATGGATGGAGGATTATTGCGTTATTACCAATATTATTGGTGTATTACCAATATTACCGGGCCAAGGGACACGAACAGATTCCGATAATTTGGTAAATAAATTAATCGATGGATCGAGAATGAATCGGTCGAACTGGAGAATAGTTCAATGGATTGTCGCTTTGATTGTCGGTTGCCTCGCTTTTTAGCGCATTATATTATCAATTTACGACGATTATACTGTCCTTGTGCGAACTCATATTGCGTCCAGTAAAATGGGTAGCATGCTCTGCAAATGTTTATGCGGTGTGTAATTCGGTTAGAGGTGGTACGATTCCGTACGTGAGTGGGGGATCCCGAGTGATCGTTAAAGTCCTGTTCTCATTGCGGGAATTGCAATTGGATCGTGCGAATCATGATGGAAGGAATATTCGAAATTCCTCTTATTCCCGTATTCTTTTTCGATGTCGAATCCCAATCTGCGATCACCTTTCCTTTCCACGCCGGTCAAAAAACGAGAAAAATGATAGAAACTCCGAACAATTTCAACAAGATATAACGAACAGATTGCACGTTTGAAATTCGACATGTAAAAATCGCGTTATTACAGCAAATCCCAAAACGATTGGACGAAGAGGACAAATTTTATCGATTAAAAATTGTCCCCCTCTCCACTTGAATCTTCTTTTTCGATCCTCGCCCAAAATTCTCGCCCAATTTTTTTCTTTCCCCCCCCCCCTGCCAATATATTTCATACTTTAACCTGAGCCCATTTTTTTGTTTCCCTATTGTTAAGCCCGAACGAAGGAAGGAAGCGGAAGGAAGGAGAAGAAGAAGGAGGAGGAGGAAGTGGAAGAGAAGGAGCAGGAGGAGGAGGAGGAGGAGGAGGAACGAGGGGAAAAAAAACCCACGAAAATACCGCGTTTAACCATGGATCGAAATTTACACAAATGTCCACGATCCTCTGCGTAGGACGGTGAATGGCTAGTTGGCGTGATTCACATGGACAGTTGGCGACGATGGCCGTCAAGTAAGTCACATTTTCGAGGAGTGCGGTGGAGGGTTGTCTGGATGTTGAAGGATGTCTAGTTTGGAACTTGTGAAATTTGGAAATTTCCGGGGTTAGTTGTCATTGCCGAGTCGAGGGGAGGCCGAAAGTTTGGTTATGGGAGAAACATTCGCGACTGTTACTGTCGTGTGGCGCAGTTATCGCGCGTTGTATTTTTACGCTCGCGCGTGTACGAGCATGATCGTGGCCGCTTGCTCCCGCCACGATCATGACTTCGCCTCGAAAACAAACGCGCGCCGCGCTCTCCTCCTCTCCTCCACCCCAAGAATTCGTATTTTTGTAGGCACGTTCGGCAAATATACGAACGCTCGTCCACTCGTCGGCTCAAAAAGAGACAATTCCGTGAATATTTGGCAAATATCGGGGCGGAGGGAGGAGAAGGGGGGGGCGGGGGAGGGTGTGATGACCGTCATGCATGCGTGACACGAAATACGGATTCGAGGGGGGGGGGGGGGGAAAGGCTGGTATCAAAGTGGAAATCTCCTCGAATCGTGTCCGAATCGATGCTTTGTCGCGACACCGACAACCATTTTTCCCTCCATTTGCAAGAAGAAGAAGAAAGGAGATTTCGGATCAAGAAAAATGGAATTATTCCAATTGGTTTATCTACGATTGAAATACATTTCTCGATCTCGTTCGTGTTAAAAATTTCTTCTTGAAATACGATCTCAATAATTCGTTCGAATTTTTGATGCGTTCTCTCTCTCTCTCTCTCTCTCTCTCTCTGTTTTATTATAATAATTTAATCCTTATAAATAAGAAAATGAGGTAGAATCTTGTTGACGGATCGAAAAGCAGAATAATTTCCAGAGAAAAATTTTCTGGAACGTGGAACGCAACAGGCAAAAGATTCGTTCGCGATTCCTCAAACGCGAGTTGGCTTCCTCGAGTAGCTCTTGCAATGTGATCTCGTATTTGTGTATCGATACCGGTAGATTCCTATATATTTCGAGCAACATTTCTAATATTTTAAAAATGAATCGTTCGTTAACATTTGGATGGAAAAATATAACACCATTCAACGATTATTTCATCGTGTTTGAAAACACGCGTATACGATGAAGCTCGATAAATTCCCCCCATTCATTTCGATCCCTTAATTAAGAATCAATTCACGAGAAAATCTTCTTGCGTCAATAACGAACAACTTGGCGGTTTATATTCGTTTACATTTCCCCCCTCCCCCCCCCCGACGTTTCTTCTCGTTTCTTTTACTCCCGCGTTGCATTGTAAATTTTCTTCCCTTTCGACGTTACGCGTAATTTCTCGCGGCACAAAGGGAAGCGCGTGCACAGAGGGAAGCGCGGCCATTGTCGCGCAAATTGGAAAAGGAAATAAATCATTGAAGGGAACTTAAACGGTTCGAAACCGTTTACCGTTTCGCTCGGGAAAACAACAGTGGCGCCCTCACCTCTAATTAAACTGGCCGATATACACGGATCCAGCGAGCCGGTATAAAAAATTTACATCGAAGCTCTCCGTTGAACAATGCAACCACCGAATATTCCAACGAAGAGGAAGATGCGTAGACTCGTCGGCTCTTGCATCCGTGCGCCTTGTTTCCACGTTTGTTTCGCTATCGAGGAACGTTGCATTTTTTTCTTTTCCTCTCTCTCTCTCTCTTTCTTTCTTTTTTTGTTCGCGTTCGTTATAATTTCGCATTGTTTACCCCGCGGATAATCCGACCCCGATGAAAAACACGGGCGGTGTTTCGCCGCTCTCGGGCAGAGCCAGCCGGATTATAATTTACGGCTTTTCACGTTTAATTCGACGCCGCTGCGTCCTAACAGTTGCTCGTTCGTGTTTTCCCCGTGTTGCTCGCTCGTTTTTTCCCCTACGTGGCTGCGAAACTGAGTTACCCTTTTAATAGAGAAATTGAAACTGCGACTCTTTCCTTCTCTCTGTCTCTCTCTCTCTCTCTCTCTCTGGGATCGAAGGGAAGGAGGGGAGAGGATGGAAGGAGAGGGCGCGTGAATTCGAATTAGCCGTCGTTCAGGAATTTTCTTTTCTTTTCTTTTTTTTTTCTTCCCGCATTTTGTTCTCCTCTCTTTTGTTCTTCACGCACGCGATCCACGCGCGTAATAAATTTAATTCCACGTTGTTTCACCGTTGATTCAACGTGCGTACCCATTTACCCGATTTGGCCAATTTTTCTCGAACGATCGTCTCTCTCTTATATTTCCGAGCGATTAAACATTTTCGTTTAAAATAATAAAATTCGTCGCTATATTAAATTTCTCTCCAACTCTTCTCGTTCCGTGTTCGTATTCATTCGCTTTTTGGAAAAAAAATTGAAAAGTTTTCAGACGACACGATATACCCTAACGTATATACCTGCACGATAATTTGATGCATCGTGTCTCTGTACGGAGACGAGGATCCATATGACGGATCGCACTTGACGAATCGTGACTCGAAACGTGGCAAAACGTACGTAGAAAAGGTGGTGCAGTCTGGCAGGGGTCGGGGTGGTTAGCTGTCGCGTATATAGTGATGGATGTCTGGAGGTTAAAAATTTCGTAGAATCTCTCCTCCACCGTCTGCTCTCTCCCTCTAATATTTGTGAATCTATCCACATTTACGAGGTGGTGGCCTAACTCAGGGTTGGTTCTAGTCTTCGAGGGAGGAGTTCACGTTTCGCGCATCGTGGAAAGACTCTGTCCTCGCCTCCCCTTCTTCATTTCTTTTCCACCCTCTCCTTCCCCTCCATTCGATCGTCTTCTTGCTCACCCCTTTCGATCCTCGACAACGAGGGGGAGGTTGGAGATTCCTCTTTTTTTTTTCTTTTCTTTTTTTTTCTCAAAAGACGAGCCGTGTAAAATTGTATTCCACGAGAAGAGGGGGAGGGGAAAAAAAAGAAGACGAAAACGTCGAGAATCCTCCCGAATGTGTTTTTGTAAAGGTAATCCGTGGCCGCTTTTCATCCACGGAATGAAACGTCTCGAGTGGGCGGGGCAGTATCCGGCTAAATTTCATCCCGTCGGGATGCACGAAAATTTTGCAAAATCTGAAACGTGAGAATCCTTGCTTGTACGTGTATATATATATATATATTTTTATAAAGAGTGTATAATGGGTGTAATGAATGTAATTCAACCAACGGGATTGGAATGGAATAGTGGCAGTGGAGAGCACAGTAGTTATAGAATTTTAGATAAGATGGTGGATTTTATGTATTATATAATATAAATTTGGAAATTTGGAAACAATTACGATTTCTATTGTTCGTATTTTTTTGAAAATCTGAAGTAAAGTATTTTCGAAATATTTTGTACGAACAATTATTCGCGAGTTTAATTACGTTGAAAAAGTGTAATTTCTTTTTTCTCTGGGACACAGGGAAGCCCATTAATGCTGAACCGAAAACTGAAAAAGAGAAATTCTACCATCTGAAAGTGATATGTTAATGTTACGCGAGAAAGGTGTTATTAATGCTTTTACATCACATCCTAAAATTTGTGAAATAAATACACGCGCTGTGAAATAAACACGAAATTTACTGATATTTTATTCAAACTCGTCAACTCGTGACGCGAAAATACGTTCCTTTGAAACGAACGAATTAATATATTCGCAATTATTAATATAAAATAAAGCAACGTGATAGGGAATTTTTTTCTTTCTTTTTTTTTTTTTTGAATATATTACGTTCATTTCAAGGTCAGTGTTATAACAATAATCGCGATCGTATTTCATTTTATTTCACCCTTTCTTCCTTCTTTTCGTATTTCCTACTCGTCGATAAATAATATTCCATTCTAAACTTCATAATTTCGTAACATTATTCCTTTTCCTTAAACCCAAAAAATTAATAATCACACAAGTTCCACAATTTCCTCCTCTTCGATATTGCTCAATTTCGTTATCCGATTCAATATATCTTTCATCCTTTTCGAAAGCCATAAATTTTCAAAAAAAAAAAAAAAAAAACTCGATAATTAGAAATCTTGTCAAAATCCTCTCGCATCCACCACGCCACGAATCCTCTTCAAGCTTCAACAAAAAAAAAAAAAAAAAAAAAAGAATCTCATTTTCAGAAACGGCGAACCTGTCCGGAACCGGTCCAATCCAGTCTAAACCCTCGATTATTAAATCAACGACCGATCGATCCCGCGTATCTCAGCCGCGATATACGTGCCGATGCAGTACGTGTGGGTGGGTGGATACGCCGGAGGGTACGTATTTGTCTTAGCGCGACGCGTAAGGGAGGATGGATGCACGGTAGATAGGAGTGGGGCTCTTGAGACACCAGACACCCTCTCACCCTGTCTGGTCACACGGCAACCCTTTTTAAGTGGCGAGTATTATGTCACTCTTGTGCCTTAATAGACACCTACCCCCCTACGCCTACGTGTTCAGGCTGCGTGCAAAAATGCTTCCCTTTGCGAGCCGAAAAAATAAAACGGAGGGAAGAGGGGAGAGGGAGGGGGTTCGAGGCGAGACGAGGATGTCGCGCCTCCTTTCTTTTGTGAAAGGAGAAAAAAAAAAAAAAAAAAAAAAAAAGACCACAAGGGGGCCCCTGCGTGCCGTTTTCAGTTACCTTTCGCATAACGATTTTCAGCATGGGCGCACACCTGGGGACACGTAAGTCTGCCGCTACGTGGTTCTTCTTCCTCCTCCTTTTTTTTTTTATCCTTCCTTCCTTCCTTCCTTCCTTTGGAGCCGCTCTTCGTTTCTCACGTTGAACACCATTGGAAAGGATAGGTTTCTAGCCGCGAGCAAACAATTTCAGGGTTTCATTCAACTTTTACAACGGAACGTTTTTGGTCTCGAGAGAAGGTTTTTTTTTTTTTGGTAAGAGGAAGGAGATCGTAATCGTTTTCAAAACTCGTTTGCGTGACGTAATTTGTGTAACGTAATTCGCGCTTGAAATTCGTGTTTAAAATTTTGACGGAGGATTAGAAGGATTATTACCCTTTAGTTCGTATTTATTCCTTTAGATTAAAGCTTCCTTCTTTTAAATGTAAGATACATTTTTTTCCCCTTATATAATAATCCATTCTCTCCTTGCCTCGCGAATGAAATATTTATATTTCACGTGACAGGTTGTATCCTGTCCAACCAATAATTTCGAATAATTTCCCCTAAATTTCTCGACGGAAAAATCCCACTCTCTGAACGTTCCTCGTTGAATAATTAAACCACACATATCCCCAGACATCGGCAATTTCCAATTTGCATACACGCGACGCATCGAATCGAGAAGGAAGAGAGGCCGAATCGCCTCGAATTGATACACACGGAAGTAGCACACCACGTAGCACCGGCGCAGCATCATTCCCGCCGAGGGGGGGGCACAGTTTTCGGGCAAAAAGAGGGAGAGGTTTAATATAACCTCGATCGGTCGCAGCGGCAAGGGGAGAAGGTGGAGCGGGGCGAGTAAGCTGCGGACAGGAAAGTGGAGAGATAGATAATCAAGGGCAGACCGAGGCGGGGGGGGGAGAGGGGGCAGGCCAGACATGTTAACCAATCAATCGCGCAAGGGCTTGTGACCACCGTCGATGGCCGTCGTACACGCGGGCCGCTGATTCCTGTGTGTAACCGGGGGTTTGTTGGAGGGGCGAGGAGGGGGGCGATGCTCAGGCAATTACCTAGACCCGATCTAGACCACGCTCCCTCGAGCGTAATCACCAACACGTGCCGCTATTAGGCGTGCACGTGATCGATGCGCGGATGGAAAAGCGGCAGATTTTATCCGAGGTACACGTATCCGCCTTTTCCCTCTTTCCATCCATCGCGGACAATCGCCGGGGAACGAAGATGCCCGTCCGTTGTTTCCAGTTTTCGAGGCATTGTACAATTGCAAATTGTTTCTGCATTCGAATTTTTCTTCTTCTTCTTCTTCTTCTTCTTCTTCTTCCCCTTCTTCTCGGGAATAAATTGTTGTTGCACGGATTTGAGGAAATTTTTTGGATTTTGAAACTTTGCGAAACGATGTAAATTGTTCGTTGATTGCGTTTCATCGAGAATTTTCGTCGAGAGTTGGTTTGAGAGATTGTCGTAAGATGGATCGACAACAATGTTGTTTCTTCGAGGAGGGAAGGTGGAGGGGAAGATTGAAAGGGGGAAAAAATCTTCGTGCGAGAAAATGCAATCCCTCTCCCCCCTCCCTTCCTCTCTGCCTCCAGATCTGACACGTACATTCAATTAGCGTGTAGCGGATCGTTCGGTGCGTTTGGCACCGAGAGGGTTGTAACCGTTCGACAATTTCCTGCGGGCTAACTCGGATACAATTTGGCCTTCTCCCAATTGCGATACGCGCATTTTAAAACTTCCGTATCGTTTTTCGAGTGAAATTCAGCGTAATCCTTGGAGTAGAGCGGCTGATTTATCGGGGCGATTTCAATCTTCTTACGGTTTGCACGCGAACGACGCATAAAGTGCCGTTTCGCGAAAAAATACGAGGGAATTTCTCTCGATGTGAAAAAAATCGTTGTAAAAAGTATCGTTTCGCGTTGTGAACAATTATGAACAAATGATAAAAAAAAAGAAGAAAAGAAAAGCAAGAAAGAAGTTTGCGATATCTTTTAAGATAAATATAAAGAACGTGCTGTTCAGCTGTCGAACGAAAAAAATAATTTCTTGACTTCTTCTCTGGGATCTTGAATATTTTTAATTATAAATTAACGTTAAATAAACAAGTGATCCTTTTCATCCCCGAAACAATTTTTTTTTCCATCTCCAATTGATTGGCAAACTTAAAAACGAGAGACCACAATGCTAATATCTGCAGCTAGTTTCGAAGAAAAAAGCTTTTAGCATGGAACGTTGTATACGTGTAATTAAAGTTATGCATATTTCGTTTCGTACGATTTAACCAATAATGAATTTCCATTATTAAAAATTAAACGTTTATTGGATATTAAATAATTAAAAAGATGAACTTCTGCATGATTGCTGATTATTATTACTTCATATATTTCTTCTTATATTATTTTAATCTCTGACTCATAAACGCGCGTAACAATATATTTACACGCGAATTTTCATAATGCAGGGGTGTGTTCATGATCGAGGAGTTAAATATTTATTAAATCGCACGCTCGATCGATCGATCGATCTATATAGATATTCAAAATGGCCGACTTTCCTAACGCATCCCCGATTATTAACAAGCAGGAGCAGCAATGGTCACACTTTATTATCATACATTGTCCTCCTTCGTACGTTGATAAATGAAATCCCTGGAAATTTAATATTTCCACACAACCGTTCACGGCTGTTACCTTATTTCATAGGATGCAGTGAGTGGGTGATCGACCACCACGCTTTCTTATTCTAAGAAGAAGGTATTGCCAGGATTTGTGCAACAGGATTACAGAGGTCGTTGCACACGCTTTGGAAATTTATATCGACGCTTCCTGCCTTCGATTTCGAGATCCAAAGGGGTTATTTGGTTATTTGAATCTATGAGGGGGGGGAAGAGGGGGGGGGGGGAACGAGTGTTTGACCGGGATCCCCGATATTTTCGTGATCGTATTTGTTTGATTAATCGAGGAGAAATGGGTGTATTTTCACGTGCGCACGATAATGGAATGATTCGGATTTGATTGAAATCCCGTTTTTTGAATAACTCGATGAGATTATGAGTTTCGATGGTTGGGTTATTGCTTTCGAACTAGATTTTTTTTTTTATAAACGAGTTTATCGAATTTAAACTTATTCCCGTACACACTCTCGCTGTTTGCTAATGAAATTTGCATATTTTGGAGAGGGGTGATCGATTGATTTATTTCCCCAAAAAAATAGGGAATACAATTGAAAGAAAAATTGCGAACAGATTGAAAATGGATAAATCGGCGAGCAACGACAAGTTTATCGAAAATATTCAGAGTTTTGTGAATTTTATAATACGTGCAATGATAATTGTACGATGATTTTAGATATAATCATTTATAAATTCTTGGAAAAGATTTTTGACAAATAAACACGATCGATATAATCCCAGACTGGACAAATTATTCGTCATATTCATGCTCAGTATAAAAAACTTCCAAGTGCAGTTTGATTGAAAAAAGAAATGTTTTCTTTTCAAGTAGAAATTAAAAACTCGCTTGCAAAAAGAGGGACTAATCACCGACACTTGTGAGCATAAATATTACCATTCCTACGAATCTGCTTAAAATCTTTCACTTCACCCACCATAAAAATCAAACTCACCTACGCAACACGCTAAAAATCAAATAAAGCCAAGAAACACTTTTCCATACCCAAATCGCTTGACCAACGTACCAACCATTTTTCCCAGGACCATTCTTACCCCCAGAAAAGAGAAAGAGAGAGAGAGAGAGAGAGAGATCAACACCGAAAACACGAAGCTCGACTAGCTATTTAGATAGGTTGTCGGTCGGTCTGAGATTTTCAGGATTTCATTACACCCCTGTGATCTTATTCAGGTAGCCATGGAGACCTGTTTCGCGTATGTAACGCAACGATGCGACGCTTTTGTTCTTCCTCGAGTGGGATAAAGGGTTGTTCATCTCGTCGACAACGACGTCTAGCTACGAGAGGAGGAAGAAGAAGAAGAAGAAGATGGTCGAAAGAAGAATGACTGCAACGTTATCGCGTGATCTTATCGCATTACTCGACCGCACGAACGCTGGAACGACTTAAATTCACTTCGCCCCTGGTTTTTCCTTTCCACGCCATTTTTCCTCGCCGTCTCGCGTTTTGACAAGTGCGCGGTAATTCGAAAGTTGCGCGACACGTTGAAAAACACGGAGAAAGTTGTTGAGATTTTAGAGTTTTTTTTTTTTTTTTAATTGAAGATCGGAGGAAGAGGAGGAATATTCTGACTATAACTGATTTATTACAAATTTTTTGTTGCGAATATGCAGTAATCGATCTATCGAGCAACGATAGAAGCCTATTCCAAGTTTTTGTAGCACGAAATCAAATCAATGGAGATCGAAAAGATGTTCTTTCTTATTCATTTCCATGAGCGAATAAATTATCGAGCAATTGTACGAATTGAAAAAAATATAAAATTCGAAAGACAAGGCGTGAATCCACGTAAATTTGTTTACGCACGATATTTAATAACGCATGGCTGTATGCAAATACGACTCGTAAGCGCAACGAGGGCAACGACACGAGATTAACCGGATATCGCGTCCGACTCGCTCGGTCTAATACCATTGTCGTTAACCTAGATTCCGTCGGCCTTCGCAGCAAAAGCGCCGCTTTCATAGCTCGCGACGACAATTTGCATAAATATCCCCCCATTTTGTAGCAAAAGTTCCTCGATTCATGTATATATATATACCAACATCTTTTTTATCCCTCAATTTTGATTTTCAAATTCGACCATTTGCACGTGAGAGCGTTGTTTTGCGTTTCGAAACTAAAATGCCACGTTATATTTATATTTCGTTCGATGTATCGGTTCAACAGAGACGAATTTGGCGAAAATTATTGGATGCTCGACGAAGAATCCTTAAATATAATTTTTGCGAATGTTCGATTCTAAATTCGCTCATTTACCTTTCCAACGATAATAAATATCGTCGTGTAGAAAATTATAATAACGAGTTTATGATCATTTCAATTAAAGCGTCCAAGATATTTCCCGTTACTTCTCGATAAAGCAGTATTTGCATATTGTTTTTGCATATAAATTATCCAAGATCATTTAATCTTTCGTCCAAGAGCAAATTTGCACAAGAACGAGATCCAGATCCTCTCCGCGGAGAGGAAACAGAGGATTCGTGCAAATGTTAGTCGAATACAACCTAGGCGTTCGGATTCCCATTTTATTGCGAATTTCCCCCGTAAATCGGACGTGAAATTTTGCTTTTCCGCGCGATTACTCGACGCGAGAGGTCGAGGTGTCGATCGTAACGTTAAAATCCGCCAAGAGAGGGAGAGAGAGAGAGAGAGAGAGAGAGAAAGGCATCCTCCAGAGCGAGCGATGAAGAATAATCATTTGAATAGAGGTGCACGGACGAAGGGGCAAATTTAATATGCAAATAGCGGGGCATTACGCCTCTTTTATCCCGGTGTTCCGGTCGTGGAGAGGCCCGGATGGAAATTCTTCTTCGTCTTCGCGCGAGACGAACTCTCTCCCTCTCGAAAAGGCGGACGAGAGTTGGTGGATGAAACGGGGAAGCGGAAGAGACAGTTGGACAAAAGGGAAAACAAGGAAAGCGAGGGAAGAGGAAAGTCCAAACGTAGTTTTGCATACCTGCTTCATTACTCCTGGGGGGGGGAGGGGAGGGAGTAACACCTTATATATAATCTCTCTCTTTCTCTCTCTCTCTCTCTCTCTCTCTTTTACTTCGCGTCACCCTTTTTTCAACGAAACGATCGCGTTCCTTTTTCGAGCGGATTGGTCGTTGAAACGTCGAGGAGGTAAGAAGAGAAGGAGGCGAGAAAGAGGTATGGACCGATGGAGGTTTGAGTCGTAAGAGGGTGGAAGATTGGAACCCCTCGTCTGGTGTTATTTAAAATTTTTTTAATTCAATTACGACGGTGTTAATACGACGATTCTCGTCAGCTCGTGGAACCGTGTTGGGGATGATTAAACGATGTTTGCTGACGGGTTTCAAAACGTGGCCGCAGACGCGTCGATGACGTGAGCCTCGAAACCTTTCCTCTATTTTTTTCCCTCCATTTTTCTTCTTTTTCTTCTTCTTTCCTTTTTTAATTTTATTTCGATTGCACTCGTACGCGCGCAAAGGGTCACGTTTCCTCGATTTCCAACGAAATCTCTCGAAAAGCCAGAACGTCCAGAGCCGTTAATTATTGACGTTTCAAATTGCGTTCCTCTCCGCTCCGCTAATTCGATAATTCGGCCTGATAATTCGATGATTAATAATCGTTTCACCACTCTTTCCAATAATTATTTCGAGAAATCATGAGAGGCTAGTTCTCTCAACAGGATCCGAATTTATCTTTTCCAATCCCTTTCTAATCCTAAAACCTACCATCTTAACCATTTTCCATTCAAAACGCTCGAAAACTGGGGGCGTCATCGTTATCCAAGATCGTTTGACGACTCGTTTCCTCCCGCAGCAGTCGAGTCTCGAAAATCACGGGGAATTCGGGGAACAAAAGGAGAGGAGGTGGTGGAAGAGAAAACAGCGATGGCTGGTTAACATTGAAGAGGAAGGGAACAGGAAGGGAACCGGAAGTCGGGATTTCTCCCCCTCCCTTTTCCGTCCTTTTGTCGCGAAAGGGACGAGGCTGACGGTCGAGCTTGTTGATCGAACCGAATGGAAAGCCTCGACGTTTTTGACGTTTCTACGGTAGATTGGCAGTCCACTCACTTACCAGATGAGCTTAAAGGCACGAGAACGATAAAACCAAATGGTGGCAGGGGAGAGATTCGGCAGAGAATCGGAGGAGTGGATCGAGAGTGACCTTTCCGCGTTAGATGGGCCGAGAGTTATTGGTTTTATCACGCGATTTTCGAGTCTGTGGAATTTTTCCATTCTCTCTACGAGGCGTTGCAATTGATCGAGATGGGATCCGATATTTTTAAATATCTTCGTAAAGATAGATATAGAAATGTAAGTACGGATAAATCTATATCACTTTTCCACTTTTCTCGAATTTTTAAAAATAGAAAATTGCTCTGTATTTCCTCGTGTGTTGCACAAAATATCAAACGGGCACGAAGAACGATTTACATTAAAAAAAAAAAAAAAAAAAAAAATGTACAATCGTATTTAGAAAAAAATATCACGCGCGATAAAAATTAATTTCATTTTAAAAGAAAAGGAGGAGGAGGAGGAAGAAGAAACTATTAAAAGTAGCCTTTAACCGGGAATTCCTTTCACGTGCGTCAAGCTCTCCACGGAGGAAGAGGCTGAAAGGGTGGTTGATCGATCTCGAAAAGGACACTCGTACATGCCTCAGATGGAATCCGCGTGTATGGATCACTATAACGCATACGTGGCGTTATATATCTGAAATAAAACTGGTAATCTCCATGGTTGTGCATCTTCTTGGAGAGGAGGGGAAAGAATGGGAGCGGCGTGATGCTTTTATTCGCCTTCAACAAAAGCACTTTCTTCCTGTTTACTTGGACGTCCTTTATCCTGCTGATCAGCGGCCGCCCATCCCTCGAGTGGAGAAAGCTCGAAATTCGAGCCGGACGTGATCGTCCGAGGATCCTTGCTTGCCTTTCCACTGGATTCGAGTGGTGACAAATCAATGAAATCGTTGAGGATAACGTGACAGTTGTTACGTATTATTCCTTTATTTGATCGAGAAGAAAAGCGTTATACAGAGGATAGAGAAATTGTAAATCTGAAAGGGAGAGAGAAAGAATTGTTATGCGATCACGACGAAACGTCATCGTATTATTATCAATACACTCTTTCCAAATCAGGCTATTATCCCTTCAAATAAGATTTCGCAATCAAAGGAATTTTATATCGTTGAAAAAGATGAAGATGAATTTTTCGATATAATTTAATAATATCATATATTTACGACAAAACGAAATTTGCCAAATACTTGTTCGTCCAATAAAATCGCGTCACTCTTTTAAGCCAAAAAATTACAAATTTACTACTCCTCCAAAAATTTGTTACGCGATGATCTCTTTGTGCCTTCAAGAGGATCAATCCGTAACAAGATTGGACCTCCGGATTCTAACCTTTCTAATGAAATACCGTTCATTTCTCGATGACCAAGAGGGTCAATCTCCCCATCTCTCGAGCAGGAGAGGGGTGGTCGGACCCCTCTTTCTTCCCCCTCGCTCGTAATTCGATCAGGGAGATTTCGATTCGAAGATTACGATTCGAACGAAGAGAGGAAAAAAGCAGAAGAAGAAGAAGGAACAGAAGGAAACGGGGAGGTATCGGTGATAGAACGTGGCAAGGGTTCCACAAGGGTTGCGGTCCGGCCGGAAGATTTAACCTGACAGGTTACGAAATTTATCCCTTTCCCAAGGAAAGGAGCCGCGCCACGGTCCAGAGATTGAGGACCAAACCCTAACTGATACTCGAAGAAGCGCTTTCTTAGGTAATTTGTGTGGGAGCCGCCAACTGTGTCCCTTCCTCTCTTCTTACCATTTCTTCTTACCATCCACTTCCTCTTCTCTCTTCCTTCCATCCACGTCTATCTTTACGACTCGCTCCACTCCACCCCACTCCTTCCACCCTTTTCCACCACCGAGGTATAACTTACAGACGCCGTTAAATGCCAGCACCAGGTTTAAACCTCCACCTCCACCCTTTGTACCAGGGCGTGTAAAGATTTCGAGGGAGCCCCCTCTTCGACCTGTTCCCTTTTCCACCTGTCACCCGGCCAAAATTTTGACGATCCACCCGTAGATTGCGCAACGAGAAGAAGGAATCAACCAACCAACCAACCCCTTGGAAATCGGGACAAGGGTGCTCGAGGAACTCGAGGTTTCCGCGAGGTTCCTTCGAGGCGAGTGTAGCCAAATTGCTTAATGCATCGCGTATCTGCTCGAGACGGTTCCAGACGAGGGATCGAGGGGGATACGATTGTTCGCCGATAATGAAGCTTCTTAACAGGGGAAGGAAGGCAGGAAGAGGGGGGAATTAATTAATTCGAGACGGGGATTATACGTTCGTTTACAGTTCAAAACGGAGGGGAGTGGAGAAGGGGAAGGATGTTTTTATTCATTTCGACGTTTTCTGTCTATTTCATCAAGGAATCAACGAGTTGATTGAAACGTGTGTATTGGTAACGATCGTGACAGGGGAGGGGGACGATAATTTCTCAAAAAGAAATTATTGTCTCATGAAATATGGTATCTGAATTTTTATGCATGCAGGGGATGAAATTGAACAGTTGATGGCCAAGAGTCAATAGGAAATACCGAGTTCACATTGATTCCCAAAGTTTCACTTGAAACTGATTTTTGTTTAATATAATTGGAGTATTAAAATATATTTATATAGTGAGAATTGGAAAAATTCTCAACGTAAATTCTCCAAGGAAAATAAGAATTCCATTAAAGACGATTTTTATATCGTTTACCTAATAAATGTTAAAGGGATGATTTATTAATAATATCGATCCAACGAATTTGAATTACTATCGAGACTTTTTGACATAATATACGTGTATAAGTCGCGTATAAAATTCTAATTCGCACGATTCGAAGATTTGGCGAAAATTGGTGATCGACGTTTACACGATTTCGATCCAACGTCGAATTACACAGTCCCCGGTGCGCTGTATCTCGAATTGAACGCGCGTACATCCCCCATCGGGAATAACGTTATTGATCGACAAGGACGACACCTCATATCGACAAGAATGACATCTATTTCCGTTGTGCGCTACTTAAACGTGGGATGAATCAAATTGCACAGCCGTGCATAAATCGTTGCTGCCCCTCCGTGCCCGTTGTGCCGCAGATGTTTCGCGGTGATTGTCCTCCATAAAAGAGGAAAAGAAGAGAAAAAACAGAAAGGAAAAAAGGAAAGGGAGAAGCTTAACCGGCGATAAAGCAGCCTTGGGCCTGATGGAAATTGAAAAATGCAAAGAACCAGGCGGTTCCTCTTTAGTACGCAACGTTGCTTTTCTTTGAAAATACAATAGCTCAGACGAGAAGTTTAAAAATTCTACGCCAAAACGTCTCCTCTCCTCCCGCTCACCTCGGTTTCAATTTATTCCTCGATTTCTCCTTACTCGATCGATATTTTACTCCTCTGCCGCTAACTCGTACGATATTTTTCACGATTTAATTAAATTTTGTGCAAATTTTTGCAAAGAATTTTAAGTAGGATTCAAAGTAAGCAGAAGGCGTCGAAAATTCGAGGCTCGATTCAATTTTAATTATTGATTAAATATTTTAATAATTATTTAATAATTTAATAACTTACTTTCAAAAGAATCTTCGAATCTTTCAATTACTTCGCGTATCGTCGATGTATCAATTCGAGTTTTAGAATCTAATGGGTCGAAACGTAATTTCATGATTATCAAGTAGTTGATCCCTCGACTTCGAGGGTAGTTTAAGCGTATGCCCATGGTATTCTCCGATGATTCGTTTGGTAAATGATCCATCGCCAGGTCACGTGAGTTCGGTGTTGGACCAATAACCTTTGAACCGTAGACATCATCCTCCAGTCCTATGAGAGATGGAAGTGTAGCGGATTCCATCACCTTTCCAGCCATCCGGAAGTTCGAATCCCGCGGGCCTTCCAAGCTTTCCTGAAACTTTCTATGATCTGTGGATTATAAGTGTATATAATGCTTCAAATTTAATAGTCAACCTTTTTAAACCTCGTCGATGAATTTAACGATGAAAAGTATTTAAATGTGAAAATTCTTCCATTAGAGTTTCATTTGCAGAATGAGTTTAATTGCAAAAGTTACAATTATATAATGTTTAATTATAGCAGAGTTAAATGGCATGGTCGAAATTGTTTGTCCAAGTTTTAAGAATATTATAATTAATACGATTATAGAATTACTTTTGCTATCAGATTATTTAAACTGGTATTTTCATTAACATCGTATCATTCGAATCTGTGGAATGTTCGAAAAAGTTAATCAAGATTCCATCGATTGGTTCCAATACGAACGAATCCAAAGAGAAAAGTCAAGTTCT
Source organism: Apis florea (assembly GCF_048593485.1). Taxonomy (NCBI): domain Eukaryota; kingdom Metazoa; phylum Arthropoda; class Insecta; order Hymenoptera; family Apidae; genus Apis; species Apis florea. Next base: position 731,060 of record NW_028256653.1, on the reverse strand, counting down.
GAATATTAAATATCCACGACACTGTAGGGAAATTAAAACCGTGATACCGGTTTCTTTTTTAGGCTTCTTCTCAATCAAAGGACTACGCCTCTATTCTTTCTGAAAGTTTTCGAAAGAACGAATCCTACGGAAAATGACGCGTATTAACAATAATAACTTACTCGTGTCCAACGAAAAAATTAGAAAACTGTTTAAAAAAAGAAAAAGAAACGATCGGGACAAAAATGAGCCAAGAGTCATATCGAAGCTAAAACAGAATATACTACAGGGAAATCAATCTCTTTCTGAAAAATGGAAAATATCAAGAAGATGTAGGAATCTATCGTGGAATTTATTTCTATTCCAGAATGAAATACCGAACTACAAATAGCCATTCTGTAAATACTTATTCCCATTTAACGTGATATAATAAACTCAAAATTCAGCCATTCTTATTAATAATTTTTATCGAGCCATCAAATTGTTCCGTTGTTTCAAATTTTTATCCCATTCGGAATTAAAGGTGAATTGAACTAGCACAAAACAAAGAGACAATTATTTTATCAATAGAAAAAAAAACAGAATCTTAATTATGCTATATCAAACAAACAAAATTGCAATTTCATTAGATCCGTTCTTTTTCTTTTCCTTTTATTTCGTATAACGTTGTAATACATCCCCACCAGTACCTTGCGTATTTTACATTTCAAAAATTATAACAACATTTCGTCGATCGCGTTCGGTCGAAAAACTTTTCGCCGATGGCACAGCGCGGATTCATCCTGTACAACGAACGTGGAACAAACACAGAGACGATTACTCCCCTTTTCCTCCTACAAAGGTTTTACACCGTTAAATCCTTGCGCGGATTCGAAACAACCCTCCTCCCCTCCCCTTTTATGCAATCCCTTGACGCGTGAGAAAACATTGCAGGCTATCTGGATCTGGAGAAAAAAAAAAAAAAAAGAAGAAATATTGATCTTACATAACATATCGCAAGGGTCAACCCCTCCCTCATTGCTGGAAGTTTGTCGTCTACCGGTCCTAAATCAACAGCCGACCCAGCGGCTTTCCTTCGCGCTGTGTTGACACCGGCTTTCTGGCCCGTTTACGCCACCGTTTACGACGCCTCCTCTCCGTAAGAATACACATCTCGGTATCTCGAGCAATCTCGAGAATGGGTAGGAGGAGGATCGGCAGAATCGAACTCCGAAATACATTTCATTTCCCGGGGATCCCGTAATCCTGAAATGTGCTGATCGAAATTTGAATTAGAAAGCCGGTTTAAACCGGACGTTCTCCCGGATCGATAAGATTATCCTCGAGTTATAAGCGTCGTGTATTGTGCGTGAACTCGAACGGTTTTCATCTCGTCGCGGGAATAAATTTAAACCGTGATTAAAATTTTTCTTCACCGTGAAGGGTTTTTATTTGTGTTTACGAGTAACAGATAATTTTTTCATCTTTATAGTTAATATAATATTGTTAACAATTTCTTCACTTAAATTGTCTCTTTTAAAAGAAAGTTATATTTTTTATGATCAACGATAATATTACGACAAAATATTTTAATATATGACCAAGGAATTTGTTCAACACGATCGAATATCGAAATTCCATCGTCGTCAATTTTTCACGAATTATAAATATTTCACTTTTTTCTTTTTCTTTTTTTTATTTATCATTAGAAAGAGTCTTGCTATAATTTATTTAACTTTTACATAATTTCGATACACTTGGAACGAGGAAAGGGGAAAGAGAAGGTAGTCGAATGCAAGGAATACAGGGACAGGGCTTTACGTACGTTTTAGCATGGTACGATGTACCTTGTCTAACCGGTTAATCAATTTCACGTCCTGTACTCCTATTTTAGGGTACGTACATCAGTCCATTTGAATTGCGAGGACAATTAGAAGCCTGCCGTGTAATGGGATCCCGGATCTGTCCACCGGCTTGTAGATCACAGGTTTGTACTATTTGACGGTCCCATTGAACGAGAAATAATTAGCCCTTTATTTAAGCCTATTTCGTAATTTATAATATTTTAAAAATTCGTATTCCCGCATTAATCATTTTCTCGCGTTTGTAAACTCGACACTTGCGATACTTGATGATATTTTTCGAGTAATTTCCAGTTAGATATTTTATTACAGCCGGAAAATTCGTTCTTGTTACAATTTTAACGTTATAACGTTACTTTCTAGAAATATCCAATGTATTTTACGAACGTTGCGTTCAACGTTACTTTGAAAATTTGTCGATCTATTTTGCGTTCTCGTTCACGCATGTTCATCGTTGTATATTTATAAATTTATTTTACCTTTGTACAACAATTTCGAAAAATGGATGTGTTTTATGATAATGGGAAAATTTGTTCTTTGATGTTAACGGTTTACGATTTTTAATCTCATTTCATTTTTTAATTTATGCGCTTTCTTGCACGGTTGCAGTAATTAATTAATAACAGAGATATCTTTGCAACGATAATTTCGTAAATTGAAAGTGTTTCGTTATCATTGGAAAGGGAAAAAGGGAACACGTATTTTTTGAAGATAAATTCGACGAAATGAGATATGCGTTGCACGGGCAAAATAATAAATATTAAATGTAAATTTTAATTCCACTTAAAATTTCTATATTTCTATCTAGTCGTCTGCTTTAATTCCTTTATCAGGTTACGTCTTTAAAGGTATTCCGTACACACGTGCATCTCTTTGCGCCCGAAATTCCGCCAGCATTCCTAGAATTCATTTATACAAATATTTTACTTGCAACCTCGATCCCAAATAGTCACTCTCTCTCTCCTTTTATATATATATTTTTTTTTTAACAAATATTTCTTTGTTCAATGTTCGGGAACTTCGTGCGTAAAAATAACAAAACGTAAAATGATAAAAAAATATTTGTTCAGAATCTTATGGTTATTCCATGTTTCTTGAAAAAAAAAAAACTATATATTTTTGCCTGGAAAAAAGTGACAAACAAATTACGAACATTTTATTTTCCTTTATTTATTACTTATTTATTATATGGAATATAAAATAAATTTATCAAGTTATATCAATTTATTTAACTCACCGATACCTCGTGCTGTTTGTATTTTATAAATAAATATTTATAAAAATATTACTTTATTTCCACGTGAAATATTTTTCGATCGATGTTCCAAAAAGAGCAAATATACTATTCGAGGAAAGTATATCCAGATTTAAACATAATCTTGTCACAAACACTCGAGAAATTAAGATGTAAATTCGCGCGACTGCCCTTTGAACCAGTATTTTTATACAAACAAAAGAACTCAAATTTTTACGAACACGGTAAATTAAATCAACACAATAAACAAATGAATAAACAAACACTTCCATCCCTCGAATATCACGATACATTCGAATTATATTTTACATCTTTCAGAATACCATAAAATCCACAAATCCTTCGCAATCACGAAATTTAATTTAGACACACATTTCGTAATTAATATTTTTACCGTACACGCATATATCGGAAAAATTCGTCGTTCACAACCCTTCTCGAAATCCTCGATCCATGCCCGAGCAATTCATCCACTTATTCGACTATTTTTCACCACCATCTCTCCCTGTGATCTTCTGCTCCGCTTACACGCACGCCTCCAACGATCCACCAGTGTGCATCCAGAGCGTAGGAGAGGAGGAAGAGATGCACGGCCACGAAAGAGATACACGCGCGGGAGATTAATTTTCGCCCATGGCGCTAAACCGGACTGATACCGCTCCCACTCGAGCCACTCGAGACATACTTATTCACACCCTCATCAAGGGGAGAGAGAGGGCAATCCCTCTCCATCCGACTCTTTTTCAAATCCCCCCCTCCCACCACGGAAATTTTCTCCAAGCCCTGTCTGAGGAGGCTCGCCGTCTTTCAATTCGGCCGACGCGATTGGACACTGCTCCCAGCGCTTCATGACGATACGACGATACGATAAGTGCACGGATAGAGTGTGCACAGCCCCGTGAATAACCCAGCCAGGGGTTGTAATTGCGGACTCGACTAGTAGTCGGCAAGAAGGCTAGCCTTGTCTTGTACGCTCTGCTCTTGGACCGATGTTTTCGTCGTGTGATGAGAAACGAAGGAGCGAATTTTTCTTTGGAATAGAAATATCGGAATGATATATTTTTGTGATTTTAGATTATTAAAAGTGGATCGATTGGAGATGATATTGAACGATAAAACGCCCTTATTACATCGCGGAGAAGCTGTGATCGAATCGAAGCGAAGTCGTTATTTATCTATATCGTTGATTTCACGAAGTTCGAAGTTGCTTTACTTTACGTATCTTCATCTAACGTTAATTAATAAGTGCATCGTGTCCTTAATCTCCTTGGAGATCGACTATTCATCGGTTGGAATAGCTTTTGGTCGTCTTAGCAACGATTCCATCGTTATATAATTAATAAAAGTTGGGAGGGAAGAGGAGAAAGAGGTATAAAGGGAGAGGTCGTAAAGATCCAGCGGAAATGAGCGTTAACGCGGCTCCGTGGTTGAAAGAGATTGAATCCTTCGAGGAGGCGGGATCACCTGTTAGGGCAACCGTTAAAGGACTCGGTCCTGCGTCCTTCCTTCCTTCAAAGGAATCCAAGAAGAAAGGAATCCTGCCGCTCTCATCACGTCAAATTGCCAACCCTCCGCCTCTTCCTCTATTAGCGGCGCAAAGAAAATCGCCTCTGGCTGTGTAATTAATTTCGAATCCCCATGGTTTGCACCCACACGCCCCTTGTTGATAAATTGTTAATATTATTTTATTTCTTTTGCAATCTGTCTCTTCTCTCGAAGATGGAACAAGGATTAGTGAATTTACTATTTTTAAATGTGGAGAATGATTTTGAAACCATTTCTCGAATGAATATGTCGATTAGAATTACAATTAAATTCGCGTGATACACGTTCCATTTTTTTTTTATCGAAGTTCTCGACAAACGAATATCTCGTTGTGCGATAATCAAACGATGCTAACAACCCTTACGGCAAACGACGCTCGTCTGAACTATCGAGTAACGGTACTTAGGCTCTCATTACTCGAAGCGTCCTATTACGACGTACTGGGTTAACGAAGGGCGCCACAGATTATCTGTCTTCCGTTACGATCTCCGCATCAAGATCTTCTATCCACTTAGCTGAACAACGACGTTATGTACCCGACCTATTTGAATATAACCACGACGATAATCTGACCGTAGAAACTGCATTAACCCTGATCGTTTCCCGTTCCTTGTTATCTGCTTCATCTCGCCTTCGACGAGATGCATTAACGGAATATATGGATGGAATTTTACTTTCCACTTTCTCTTCTCTCTCTCTCTCTCTCGAGTGGCAACTTGTTGATTTTTATCTATCCTTCCTTCCTGCTATTTCAATTCTTAAATGTTGGAATAACGATCGAGCCCAGGTGAAAGAATGTTCTCTAGAAAAGAGAAGAAAAGAAAATAAATCACCCGCGTTTATTATACGAAAAAATACGAAAATATCGCGCGCCATCATCATCGTCATTCGCGCAAACGAAAATTTATTTGGCTACACACGCACGTTCACAGACACTTTTACAACCCTCGTGTTGTTTGGCTAATACCGGTTCCGGTTTTTCGCTCCAAATCAAAGGTTACATTTTTAGGAAGAAATTTTTCACCCTCCTTCCTTTTTTTTTTTTTCGAACCGCTGGACAGGACAGCCGCTGTCAAAGTTGGAACAATTTTTCCGCGCGTCGCGTCGTTTGACCGGGTATATATATTCGGGGGGAGGGGCCACGATAAAATTTAAAATATACGACGACACGTTCGCGGCCTCGAAAGTGGCTTTAAATTTCCGTTACGCCTAGCCAGCCTAGATATTTCGAGTTATGGACTCCTTTCTGATCCCGCCTTCCCATTTTTTATCCCTCCCTCCACGCCCGGACACCAGAGGGTGTCTGACACTTTTAATACGTCCCTACGTATAACCGTAACACCGTACAACCTCGTTTCCATCCCGCATCTATCTCGGAAAAATTGTCCGTGTTCGTTTCGCCGGCGCAATTTATTCCTCTCCGCCCACCTCGGATAAATTTCTCCTCGATCGTTCCGTGAAATGAGATCGGTCCCTGTGTGCGTGGTCAACGAAGTGTTCACCGGTGCTCGTTCGCGACGGAGGATTAATCTTTAAATTGTGTTTTCGCGTGGACAAATGTGGGGGAGATGCGAGGTTGTTGGAGGATTAAAAGAATCGGGTTCGGTTGGATGAGTGAATATTTTGGTCGGTGATTCGATTAGGGGATGAGTTTACTTCGATTTTGGGAGAGTGCACTTAGGCGTCTCGTCTAAGTTCGTGTTAGGCGCAGTCAACTTGTTAAGGCTCTATCATAAACTTGATAAATTGATGCTCGTGAGAAGCAATATGGGAAGTTATGGATATCGTGGAGGGCGGAGGAGGGGAGGTGTGTATTAGGTTGAATACATTCGGATCGCAGAGTAGAGTACAAAGATTTTTTTTTTTTTTTTTGATTAGGTATATATTGAATCTATCATGCCTTGTGGTATATACGTGTATACATTATTACATGTTTATCGTGGGTGTTAAATTTGATAGTTGAATAATTTATATATTTTGATTAATTGGCCATTTCACACCGTTTCGAATTACCATCTATTTAAACGAACATATGAACAAATTATCGTTGTACAGTACAATTGTTGGGATTTGTCGTTAATATTTTCGAGCACGAAATTCACAAGAAGTTCTTTAACCTTTTCTCTCTCTCTCTCTCTCTCTCTCTCTCTATATATATATATATTTTTCCAAACCGACGAATGAATAACTTACATTTGCACTTGCATTTTAAATATAAATAATATGCTTACATTTTTTTTTCTTTTTTTACATTTTTAAAGCATCAATCTATTTCATATTATACCGAGCATTAATCTATTTCACGTCGCACCCCCGTGACCCCTGCCTTTTACGCTGCAATTCCCTCTTCCATTTTTCAACGCAGCTTTCGTATCGTGGTGAAATACTCTACTAAGCAACGTTGGCCACAATCGTTAAAAATTTCCATCTCGATCCAAACCAAGTTCGATCGCGTCGGGGATGACTTGGACCTCTCCATCCCTGTCGTATCTACGCGATGATGATCCATGATTGTAATTTGCATGGAGGGCAGACGAGCGAAGCAGCGGGCGACATTAATAACAATACGGTTGGAGGATGGAAGAATAACGAGCTGCGTCGAGTGCACAGGCCGCGGACTAAAAATTTCCTGGATCGAACAATTCATCAGCCGCTTTGTTCGCGTTTGATGGATGGTGCCGGTTCAAATACACACGAAATTCCGGCCGGGCCGAAAATGGCGAAAAGCGCACGCTTTGATTCCCGCTTTGATTACCGCGAATTAATGGACTATTTCTATTTCGAGATTGAATATACGATCACGGCTTATTACTCCCCGCTGTTTCGTTCGAATAATCGGGTTACACAACGATTATCGAGTTCGTTTCGTTTTCGACTCGGGATACGGGAATCGCATCGATTAATAAATAATAAACACCAATTTGACAGGACGAGATAACGAGAATTTCATAACGAGTTTCTCGCACGAGCTCTGTTGATCGCGTCGATCCTAGTTACTTTTCGTAACAAATGTTTCTATCGTGAACGGCGTCCCTGGTGAATTTTCGTGTAATTTGTATAATTTTTGATTTCTTCTTATCCACGTTAGGATTTCTTCTTATCTTTGCATCTTGTTAATCTTTCGTCTCGATGATATCACATTCAAATGATAAACAAGTTGTGACAAAATTTCGTTTGAATTTTTCCATTTCGATCTTCCAAATCAGTGTAGTGACAATCTACATATCACGGATGTGGAAATTTTTGAGCCGTGTACAAATTTTTACAAATCTAGATCTAAAAAATATTTATACACAAACTGCACGCTAACTAAAATATTATTTCATTGAAAATAAAAAAAATTTCATATCCTTACCTAATTTAAAATTAATCCTTCCTGAAGTTTATTTATCCTGTGAACATTTGGTTTGATTTTGGACGCATAAACAAAAATTGAACGCCTCCCTTTTTTTCATGACCAAAACGCCAAGGCGTATTAAAAATTAGGCCGGTATTAAACTTAGTCGTGATTAAGATTTAAGGGGGTTGTAAATGAGACTATTCGTCTATATATATATAGAGGATTGATAGAAAGATATTGCAACCGAGCTTTAACCCCGCTTTAAAAGGTTTTATTCCGCGAAAATGGTTATTAAAAAATGGTCCACGATTATTGGAGGGGCCAACCCTCCTTTCTTCTTCCTCGTCCTTTCGTTTCCTCTCAAGGAAGCAAAGTATAGTAATTATACCTAGGGATATTAACAATTTTTTGGGAGGAGGAACGTGTACATTATCGTGCGTGTATCCTCCAGTCAACTCGTAAATCAACGAACGAATGAATATTTATGGTGGTTATTAATGGGATTACGCTGTTGAGGATTATTCGTCGAGGGGTGGAACGATAGAATGAGAGAATACGGTCTTCCAATATTATTGTACTCGTGTGTAGGAAGTGTCGTACACGAATCGTGATTTTACCCTCGCTCCTCTTTTACGAATCGTGTACAATCGTGTGATCGTTAAGTGATCGTCGAGGAGACGTATCGTCTCGGATATTTTGTGAAAAATCTCTATTCACTTTATATATTTCCAAATACGCGTGGATATATAATAATGTTACTTTGTTAACCAAGAAACGAGCCTTCTGTTGCTCTTGCATCTTCTTATCAATAAAATATTTAATTCTCTGTAGATTATTCGATTTTAATTATTTGCAATTACGATTCGTATGAAAGAAGATGCAAGATTATTAATTTCAATCGTGGAGATTATCGAAGGGTAGACAAATTCGATTATTATCCGATTAAACTATTCTGCGAATAATTGTGTTTAATATTTCGTTCCTTCGGCGATAATTTCCTCCTCGTGTTGAATCAACAGATTTTAATCAAATTTCGCTACGACGCGATTTGAGAACAGGAGAAAGCAGGGCATTCGTATCCGCTTTGCACATCGGATTGGTCGGTCACTTTGAACGATCGATGGTGTGGGTATGAAATTGAAATAGCACTTTCAAGTGCAGTGTGGTGAGTAGCGACAACATTACCAGCAACCCTATTTGCGTTACCTTCGTCTATCAATCAGGGACAAAGGGATTCGTGGATCGTTGAATCTATGAGATGCATGGATTCCAGCTCGTTTGTGTAGCTTTAGTCCATTCAACGCCAATCCCAAAGTGACACCATCGACATTTTACATCACCAGCATTCCTATAAACGTGAACGATCGTTTTGAATAGCCAGAATTGCGGAAGTTAGTGGGCTAACTGGAACGGTGGTTGCCGATTCGCAGATGATACGTAATAATGAAACGTATGATATGATTTGTGCGATGGATCGCGAAATTCCATTCCCGCGTAAATAAAATTGCACACGAAATAAAGGTATATCTTTCTCACCGTTCGAATATTTGCAAACTAAATAATTTTATTTTCACGAAATCGAGTATCCCTTATCGATAATTAATTATTTAGATATGAAAGAAAAATTTTATATTTGAAACATTACAACAACAACAATTATTTATTTATAGAAGTAATTTCAAAAGTAATTTTCGATGGATGATTTTTTATTTAGAATTTCCTTGCAAGATTCGAATATCATTTAGCTATTATATGCACTTTTTTTATGCTCTTTTTTTATACGTTCAAATATACGATTGCCTAAAAATAAAATAAAATAAAATAAATAAATAAAATCTGCCCGATTGTTAAATTTTCGCATCGGGATCAAATTTCTGCGTACAAACACGCGTGTTTCGAATAAATTTATCGGTCGATTTAATACACGCGATAAATCAAACCGGCGTGTATGCACGATGAGATTTTAATCCACAATATAATTTATTAACAAGATATTTTAACGCAGATTATCGCCACTGCAATATTATAATACGTATGACACCCGAGCTATTACATTACGCTGAATAGCCTGTTACCTTAATTCAATCCTGGATCATTTCAATTTTCCACAGCGTTTCGCGTATGTTGAAGATATCGTTGAAATTATTAAAAAAAAAAAAAAAAAAAAAAATATCGCTGTAATCTAATCTGCTATCGTGCGAAGAAATAGATTCGACGCTTACCCCGTTACGTGGTATCAGCTTCATTATTTCGCTTAATGGCGCGTTTGATCAAACGATGCTGCGGCGACGCTATTTGTACGACTAAATTAGTTGGATGTTACGAAAGGGAAGGAAGGCTGTGGTACTTGCGCGTGAAACCAAGCCCGATGGAATGCAGAGTTCGGCTGAGAGGGGTTGCACGCGAGGGGGATGGGAATATAAAACTGGAGGACGAGAATTTAAGGGACGAGAAAGGGACGCGAGGTCAAAGCTACTCCGTTCTCGAGTACGAGAATCGAGTAATTCTTCTCTAATAGAATTAATATTATTCTCCTTTTTATTCTTCTTCTATATTTTATTTTTCCAACATTGAATCCTATTGCAATCTAAAACACGCTCGGGAAGAATATATATAATACGATTCATTTGCGAATTAAAATTTACCAGAAGGGGAACCAACGATGAATTGTTATTAATATTCCATAAAGCGTCGAATCACCGACGAGTACCCGTTAATACTTTATCAAGCATTCTCGTTCAAAGGAGAGGAAAATCCTATAGCGTTAAATCTGGAATCGTCTCTGCCGTCATCCCTTCGTCGCGGAATTTCATAGCGTAAAATCAGAAATCCTTGCCTTGGAATCAAATTCTCCCCATATCATTAAAGAATCCTGAAGGAAGAACATCAAAGGAAGGAAAGGAGGAGGAGTAGAAAGGAGAAGAAGAAATCTGGATTCAGACGCGTTTTCTATATCATTTCAAGTGGAATGGTTCGCGTTATATCCCCGCGTAGAAGATGGATGGAAAGTTTAGACACTGGCTTGGTTCCGGCCGCGTATAGTACAGCGAGGAGGGCACAAAGCGGTGGAGGTGTGCGCACGGTTGAATGCGCAATCGGTTTAGAGACGGCCGACCGACGATAACAAGGCCCGTTGTAAAAAAAGAGGAACGAAACATCGCGGAATATGCGTGCGGAATTTTTCATGCAATCCCATAAATGGAAGCCGCGGCACGGCCGGTACGCACTGCGGAAACATTTGCCTCGTGCGGCCGTCTCGCTTCTGCTCGAATACCTCCGCTCGCCCCGTCCCACTCCCACTCCCATTGTGTATATACGAGGGAACGTCGTCGTGCACTGGTTGCACGTTCCATTGCGCAAATGCGCCGTTTGGATTCCACCGACGGCCGCGCTCCAGAGATGTATTTTATGGGCGAGTTGTGCGCGCCATGGAACCGGTGCAGACCTCGTAGCACAAGTCCATTCCACAGTCGTGGATAAAGGTGGAGGTCGGGGAGGAAAGTCTTTCCCTCCGATTGTTTTCTCGTTTAATTGGCCAGGCTTGCGAGAGCAACCCTTCGAATCTCTCTCGGGCATCTTGGGATATGGAGCCCCTGGTTTTTCGAATTGAACTGGCTGAACGATTGCCAGCCCGGGTTAATGCTGCCCCTCGCTGTATCACTTTGGGAAGGGAAGCTGGTTTCACCAAGGTGGGCGGAATTCTAGAATGTTTATGGAACGTATTGTATTCAACAAGTTGACCACCTTGGAAGCCGTGATATTTTGATTTTTTATCGGTTGTCGGGGATGGAGGAGAAGATATAATGAGGTAACTAATGGGATGATAAAATTGGATCCATAAGTTGGATTTAAAGTTGGTTGTGTATACTTTAATAACTTTATAGCTGTTATACTTTATAGATATGATTATTAAAATTTACGTACGTTATCATAAATATTTATTTATGATGTATGTTGTTGTTGATTATTGTCTTTTGTATTTTCCTTCCATTTATATTTTATTTTCCAAATACTATGTTTCAAATTCTTCTTTCTTCTATCGTTTTATGAAATAGGTTTCAGTAGGTAAGAATATCTACGCAGAATTGTGATTAACAGTTAATTCTATCGAATCTGCATAATGATTTCACGAGAGCAGAGGTTGTCGACATATCCATTTAGTTCATTACCATAATTAGGTGAATTTGAACCGTGATTCTGCGTGTTTTCGGGGCTTATCGGCGTGTTCATCGTCTAATCAATGCCATGAACCCTCGTGATTTCATTTTATCACTGGGAGAATCGCGAGATGAAGAGAAAATCCTCGTATAAAGGTAGCAGAATTAATAAATCATCTATCGGTATAAATCGATACTATATAAAGTGTAAATTAATATAATTAATATAACATAATTTCTAAACTCGAAAGGATCGAGATATTTGTTGCAATTGCAATTATATGTACAATTACAATGTATATATGAATAATAAATAAAAGTATAATGGCGAAAAAGTAAATGTTTATTAAGCTAATTAAATATTTCTAAAGTAGTAATTTTCTTTAATAGTAATTTCAGTCAGTATTATGAATTTGTAATTTATAACATTCGTTGGATGAGTAGACAAATTGATGAAATAAAATGATTTAATATTGAAATGTTTAATAAAAGGACAATCTCTTGTTTCTGTTAAACATATTATTGTTTAAAACAAAAGTGATAAACAAACTTTTTAATATTGGCAATATTTCGTTTATAGAATTAAATAAATTTCAATTGATTGCTGAACATTGATCGATTCGATATTGAGCAAAATGTATAAACGAAATAAATATTTGGATGAACTTCATTATGCTCGAACGATACTATATTATTTGTATTAAATTAACACGTTAAACAGATTTATCATGTACAGAGTTGAATATCATATTGGAATAATTTCGATTAACAAAAAAAAAAATAAATAAATAAAATATGCTACATTAATCATTAAGGATTTCACGTTATTTTAAATTGCTCGGTATATTTTTTATTTCAACGTACAAAATAAAGGGATAAAAATCCTATCACTAAAATCGGAGAATAGATACAAAGAGGGTGTTCCTTTTTATAAAATATCAACTTATACGTATAAGTTTCTAAAAATGTTTCGTACGTGACTTACTTACGCCACAATGATTCTTCTCATCTTGCTATATATGTCGATGAATCTTCTTGAATTATAACTTGAATCATATTACGTAATATGTCGAGACAAGGTGACGACGTGGCGCCACTACAAATATTTCTTAAAGAAATAAGGTTCTATTGCCTAATATGTAATAACTCGTCAGCGATGCCTCTGGCACGATATTTTTCTCCCGCCAACTTCTCAACGTGTTCCACGCTGAATGTGAGCACTTTTACAACGTCAGTTGTAAGAGGAACGAAGGACGAAGGACTCGAAATCGCCCCTGAGAATAGTACATCCTTACCCTATACGAAGAAAATCGAGGACGGTGTCGTAAAAAGGAATTTACTGGACGACTTATGCTCCTATAGAAGAAAGGGCGGTAATAATACTAGCCAGATCTAAGAGGGGTTCGAAGCACACGACGAATATTCACGTACGAATTTTTTTTAATTAGGTTTACTTGAAGTAACATCACGTGTTGAATTTTGCAATTTTTCTAATTAGAAAGGGTAATTTTGTAATTAAAGAAAAATTTTCGCTTGTGAAATATTATTTTGCCGAAGTTTATTCTATATTTTTCGCGGATTAATCTCTTTCAAATTTTTGAACGGTGTTAATTATAGACCTGTTTGTTGAATATTGATATTACGAGATATAATATGATCGATTATTTACGATAATTTATTATGCTTTTTTATTTTTGAAGTTTTATTATATTCTGAGCAATAAATAATGCAAAAAAACTATTTTTCTAAAAATTATAATTTTATAAAATTATGAAGAAAATATTTAGTAATTTTTAAATAAGATATTATTAAAAATTTGGAACAATTTATTTATTATTATGCTAATAGATATTAAATATTTAATGTAAGAATGAAATTATTATTTTATTTATTATTATTTTATAAATTTTAATAATTTATTTTTAATATATTTTTAATTAAAATATTTAAAATGTATTATATAACATTTTAATTTTTCGCGCGATTTTTACTCAAGAATTGGCTTATAATATCAACCAATCAGAAAGCCGCTAGGTGAGCTGTGGCGCGCGACGTCATTCTCCTGTGGATAATCATCGTGAGAGGACGTGTATCGCACCGGCTTCGGTGATTCGAATAATTTTATTCATATTTTGTTACTAAATTTTATAAATTAATCAGTTTTGTTTATTTAATAATCCATTTATATTATTGTAATAGTGAAATTAATTAGTGTTTTGAGTTTTTTGTGTTTTTTGTTTGTCGTTTGTGTATTTGATTGTGAGGTTATCGATACTACGTAGTAGCTTTATTGAATCTAGGTTTGAATTCACTTGTTGCTTCATCTTAATATAGTTCTTTTTATACATTTATTTTACGATTTTGATTTTCATTTGTGCAGATTGTCGGAATAACATCGAAAGAAAAATGATTTACAGCATGCACATGCCACGACACATGCATTCGTAGTTGATGACGTAGTTTTTCTTCAAGAAGGTTCTTCTTGGTAAGTTTAACAAAAATTTGCTTAGAATAGATTTTTATAATCTTTTTATCCATATTGAAACGAACGTACGATATCAATTTGATTCTATTAAATTAAATTACATTAGTAATATATATTTCGATCTACGTATTTCGACATGTTTCGATACTGCGTCTATCAGTAATGTTTATATATATTTCTCTTCCTTGTTCAATGTTTTGCTCAAAGTACGTGACATTTTTTCGTTGTAACCTTTCCGAAAAAATTGGGAGTACGCGTTCGTATTATATTCGACATGTTTCGACATGTTTCGACTTGTTGCTGAACTGCGCATTTCTTTTCCCTTCGTTATTTGATAATGGAAATTGTGACGTGGCAACTATCGATATTCGTGTTTAGAAATTTTAATATTTTTCCTCGAGATACGTGTTTTGTTTGCCATATACATACAAGTATATAGCATAAAAGTACATATTTTTTCATTTTTTCATAATATAATCTTTCTAAAAAATTGGAAATATGCGTTCGTGTCTACTACGCATTTCTTCTACTACATACGTTTCGATATATTTCGATTTTTCCGAACTGCGGCGCACTTCCCTTTGCTAATTCGATAATCGAAATTATGACGCGTAATTATCGATAATCGTAGTATTTAGGAAGCCATTTTGCGTTTATTTTTCTGCTGCGTAAAATGTAAATAGATATTTCTTTTCATAGCTATATTAATTATTATTCGTATATTATATTTATTATTGGATTAATAATACGTACGTTTTATTATATAATTGATAATCTTTCGAGTCTAGATTATTTGTTTTTTATTCATTTACATATTTCTTTTCATAATTATACATTTTATAGCTATATATCATAACTGTATATTATTTATTACTCGAATAGTATATTTATTATCCGATTAATACGTACGTTTATTATATAATTGACAATCTTTCGAGTCTAAATTATTTGTTTTTTATTCATTTACATATTTCTTTTCATAACTATACATTATATAGCTATATATCATAACTATATATTATTTATTATTCGATTAATACGTACATTTATTATATAATTGACAATCTTTCGAGTCTAAATTATTTGTTTTTTATTCATTTACATATTTCTTTTCATAACTATACATTATATAGCTATATATCATAGCTATATATTATTTATTATTCGATTAATACGTACATTTATTATGTAATTGACAATCTTTCGAGTCTAAATTATTTATCTTTTATTCGTTTATTTTGATAACTGGGTCGTTTATCCTACATCATTCGAGGCTTTTCAAAGAATATTTTCTAAAGAAAAATATTTTCACAATTCGCGGAAACTATAACCTAAACTATAACATTCTATACATTTTTATCGCGCGAAACTTTTTATCGTTGGCTAACAGCTGTTATAATTCTCTCGCGAATATAAATTGGCAATTAAAAGCAAAAGTTTCGAAACGGCACTTATGCGTGGATAGCGAGAAAGGGGTAACGGAATAAAGTGAGGAACGAGTCAAAGCGACGTCTCTCGAAAGTTTCTCATTCTTGGAACTTAAGTTTGCCTTTCAGGGTGTTCGTAGGGTGAGAGAGACTAAGTCTCTTCATCTGTCAGGTGCAACCAGTTATCGAGTTACTTAAAGCGTTCCTCTTCTCATAAACGTATCTTACGTTGTGCTGCTTATGACCGCGTCAAAGGGAAAAGTATCACTTGACATTTACGTAATACACGAACTGATTTTTTTTCGTTTATGGGACAAAACGAGTGACTTTTAACTCCTTTCTTTTTTCTTTTTTTTTTTCTTTTTCGTGAAGCATACATTTAATAAAATGCACGAATGAGCATCGTCTTAATTGAATGTGTTCCAATTACCTTTTATTTGAAAAAGATCCATCCATTCTTGTTAATATATCGAGTTAACGTAGAAATTACGATATTCTTGCGAAAATTTTCATTCTCTAAAAGTTTAGAATATTTTTACAAACCGAAAGTAAGCGAGTTATCGTTTCCGCGTTAAATTAAAAAATAATTTTTAAAATATTCAAAGATTTACAATGTACAAGATATACCGTGCAAAAATAATTATCATTTCGAAATTGGACAAATGGCATAGGTATATATATATATGACTAGAAATAGAATAGTTTGCAAAGTTAGCAAGTTATTAGAGAGCTGTGGCGTGACGACATTAATAATACCTTATTATCTCTAGACACAATTCGTATATTGTTCGAAGATAAATGGGAATGTAGTTAGACTCCGCCAAAAACTATTTGCCTATGTCATCATGATTCAAGTATACATTATTCGTAGTATTGCTTTTTCTTTTTTAATTTTAATCGCGATAATTTTTTAGATGTAATATTATTTTTTTTTAATATTTTTAGACTCTTGGCACATTCTTCATAAAGAATAAATGGTTGATAAAGAAAGTTTCGTACGTTAAAATTCATAGCATCGCAATTTTTGTCGCGTAATAATAACGAATGTAATTAGATATTTTTGGCACAAGATTAGTTAAATCGACGAATTAGTATAAAGATTTTCAAATTTTCGAGTTAACGAGCGCGAAGAAATCGAATTTAAAAAAGTTCGTGGAAACAGTTTGTTTTAATTTTTTAGATTAGAAAAAATTTTTGTCTTACAAAAATATTGATCAATTTTTTTCCATTAAATGATTATATTAACATTATCCGTTGTTAAATACATTAAATTAAAGGAAAAATATTCATAGAAACTTTCGTGATTTCAACTCACAATGACAATTGTACACACGCGTGGATGCGTATGCACGCGTGAAATCTTAGCGAATTTACGAGCAACATAAAAAGGACAGCGTATAACCGATACAGAATAGGACTTTGCGAAGCTTTTACGAGCGTGTGCAAAAAATATAAAATTTATACACCGACAGTCATGAAAGGCACAATTTTGTCGCGTGCTGGTTTAATGCTTGGTTTTACGATTAGAACCATCCAGTTGCGTATATTAAATTCTACGCCATCAGTAAGCATACGCTTGTCACTATTAATCCAAGTTTATCGTATCAGGTTATAGAATCCATTTTAGAACTAATAAATTCAAACTATCATATCTATATAACGATCGAGACCCGTGAACGAACGTTACGAATTTTGCCCAATTTAATATCACGACGATTCAAAATGTATTTACATAAAATTTTCCAATTAATGAAAATAGAGTTTGTTACATTTAATGATAATCCAGTCGACTTATTAAAATCGTAAACGATCGAGATAGATTTCTCGCTACATTTAACTCGTTTATTTATTTCATTTCGAATATTTTTGGGAGAATCAATTGATTTTTAATTGGACAAAATCAGACGATCTTTAATCTAAGTATCGAGTATTTCAACCCTCTCCAAATATATTCTCCTATCCTTCATTACTTATATACAACTTACCGACTCTATAAATATAATCATCTCCAATATTAAAAATATACCAATATATTTACACACGCGTGTATCACACACATTTACGCGCAAAAACAAAAATCTCGTCTATCAATCAACTAATTTTCCAACTCGTGTTTTCGAAAATCGTATAAAACAAATAATTATCTCGATAGAAATAAAATTACCTCGAGAAAATACGAAAGCGCGGCAGTCACGTATATCACGATTACCAATCCGTCACCCCGCGATCGAGAAACGAACGCGGAATAGGCGTGGATCCGTCGTTATTCGCGGTCGGCTTGGAAAAGTTCGGTCCCCGAAATGGCGGGCGGAATCAAATAACAGAACGCGGTTTGTTTGCAAGCCACCCCTCGAACGGCCAGCAGGAACATACAAACCATCCCCCCTCCCCGTCCCTGGAAAACAGAGTCCAGTCGCTCCACCTCCTCCCGAATGTTGGACCGGGACACGGCAATCAGCGCGAACGACAGTGGCAACGTTCACCGCATACAGATATCCGCCAGGTTTTATTTAGGGCTCTCGGTTAGAAGGTATAGACACACAAGTACAAACACAAGGCCTCGTAGGAATAAGGGTTGTATGTGTACGTGTGGATAAGCTGGTTTATATAGGTGTACAAGTGTACACACGCGCGCATAGTTGGCCTCCGCGTATATCCACGAGCCGAGTGGAAATTCATTTTAAGTTTAATGGGGATTTCGCGGGACTAATCCGACTCTTGAGCGATTTCGCCCACCGGGGAAACCTTTAATTAAGGACTTTACCAGGTAGTCGACGTGTGCGTACGCGCACAGAGACGCGGATCTCCTCCCCCCTCAAAGACAAAATTGTCCACTCCCACTATATTTTATCGGATAGAGGAAGATAAGGGCATAATTGAACGAGTGATAGCCGCCAAACCGTCCACCAAATCCGATTTCTCCTCGCTCATTAGCTCAATTGCATTCTTCTTACGATTAATTGAATAATGGAATAGGCTTGTATTAATTGGGATTCCCCGAGAGAGGAGAAGAAGATATATATGTATATATATACATGTGAATAATACATTGGCACGTAAATTACGATTGAAATCGAGTTATTCCTGGAAAACTAAAATTTGGCGCGAGGAAAAGGAAAGAAAGGGTGGGGACGTTGAAGTTGACGAAGTTAAATCTGAGACAGAGATGGTATTGTAACCGCATAAGGAAACGGCGTATCGAATAAACCACCGAATCGACACGTTCCAAGCCTCGTTATTCGCCCCTCTAATAACCCGCGCGGTTCACAAAGAAAATCTTCATCCGTTCGTTGCATAATTGACGACACGGTGGCGAGAGTAATTCGCCTCGTTTACCTGTTCCACTCGCCCGAAGCCGGCCACTTTTCGCCGTCCGTATAATAAAACGGCGAATAATTTTAACGAATCGACCCTTCCCCCGCTTAATTACAACGCGCTTGCGAGGGCAAGTA
The DNA here is from genome assembly GCF_048593485.1 of Apis florea. NCBI lineage: Eukaryota > Metazoa > Arthropoda > Insecta > Hymenoptera > Apidae > Apis > Apis florea. The sequence goes on along the minus strand of NW_028256653.1, from coordinate 711,579 downwards.
ACGAGATTGCCGCGCTTGATACAAATCCTGTGCAAAGTACGCTCTCTCTCTCCCGAGGATATCTATATATGCAAACCCTTAAAACGCCGTTTCAACGAAACCTGGCCCTCGCTGCACAACTACCACGGACGTGTCGCACTTGACGTTAAAGGGTTTCGAGTAACGCACACGTTTGCACGTTCGTCCGCGTTGTTTTCGTCGCGTATGGGCCATGGTTACCATGGCCAGGGGACACCTACCTGTGCGTATCAGCTCGACCGAGAGGAACTTAATAAAGACCACCGGGGCGTGTTGCAATTTGCACGCGTGATGCTCGTTTTGGCGAGGGAAAAGCTTGTCCAGCGTGGGTTGGAGATAGAAACGGATAGCCAGGATGGGAAAATTATTAAATTCGTCGGATATCTCGTTTTCGTTCCTCCTTTTTTTTCGTTCCTCCTCCTCGGGCTGGCTCTTACGCTCGCTTCACTCTCCTCCTCTTTTCCCCCTTCGGGTATCGGTGTCTTTCTGGAGGATCGGTCTTTCCTGCATCTGCAACTGCATTTCCCAGTTAAGATGAAATTCCCAGACGGTGAGTGGATATAGAGTCGGGTTTCAGTCGGATGGATGATAGGATGGCGAGGGGTGTGCGTCTCTTACCGGCTTAAATTTTCTTCTTTCCGCTCTCTTCCCTCGTCTCTTATATACGGGAAACTGGTATTATATTTTCGTTGTTAATTGTAATTTTATTCGTTTATTATTAGAAATCTCGTGAACGTTTTAATGATGTTTTCGCGTAAACATTGCTTCTTTCGTTGTAATTTTGTCGTAGAAGGGATTAGATATTAATTTTTTAATTTTAAAATTACACTCGAGCTGTACCCCCTTTTTTTTTTTTTGAAATCCATAATTTATTGTACATTCATAAAATCATTGTTGGAAATTGTTCGAGTGGATGAGTGGATAAGCGTAATTTTATTAATGTATAATATTTTGAGAGCAAAAAGAAAAATTAGTTAATATTTTATCGCTCTCAAAAAAAGCGTGATTCGAAGGGAGACAAAGTTTTGCTATATTACAACATAACAATTTTCGTTTTTAATTAACGTTGTAACATGACGATACTACGATTATGTATATTCGGATTTTCGGCTTATATTTGGATATATTCTGTAAAATAGTAAACGTTTAATGGAAATATCGTGAGCACGATTCGTGCTCGTAAGAATTTCTCGGTTCACGGACGGATGTAATATCCGGTAGAGTGAAAAATTCCCGCGTGCTACGCTGACGAGGATTCGTATGCACGACGAGAAGACTCCAAGTTTCCCCAACTTTTAATTGACTCCATCGTGAAACTTAACAGACACGACTTTGATCGTCTTCCTTTCGTTTATCCCGGCCCGCAATATTCCGGGGAGACTTGGATTTGACAAGTACGAGAAACGATTTTTACCGGCGCGCAAAAGTTTGACAGGTTGAAAAAGAAAAAGAAGAAAAGAAAAGAAAAGAAAAAAAAAAAAAAAATTCAGAGGACAAAGTCTCTGCCGAGTCAATGGAAAATTTCAGTTCGTTAAAAGTAAAATTTTCGCTTTATAAATAATATTATAGATGGTGAATAATTTTTTAAACGCGTTTAAAAATTAATCCTCTTTACATTGAATTGAGATTTTTTCTTTTTTTTTTTTTTTTGGTTACATAAATGTTATATATTTTATATGAATGTATATGGTTTAAAATTGAATTAAAAAATTAACAAGGGAGAGAATGAAGTAGAATTTCGCGTAAAGTTTTTAATTAAATAAATGGTCTCCAAACATTCAAAATTCGTTATAATGTTGTAATATCAGAAAGTAGAGCTGCTAGGTTGGTTGCTATTTAATTTTTCGTTCATTAAGTGCGCTTCTCTTGCATAATCACTTTTAAAGCGAATTTTAATGGAAAGCTATTACTTTCTTTTTATATTTCCTTTTTTTTTTTGCACCTAAGTTTCTCTCACAATTTTTATTACGAAATCTTAGATACTTTGACATCTTTCGATCGTTTTGTAATCATTATTTTCTTTCTTTTTTATAAAAAGCGTTGTTACACACATTGAACGTGAATGTTTCGATATTTAATATTTTTATAATGATACGATAATTAATACGACAAACATGAAATACTATAAGCGAGGTATTATCAACGAGACAACAAACGCGAATAATCTTGTAATAATAATTTTGCTTGAAACGTAGTTTCAAATTAATCTCCTTCGTATTCTTAACTTTTCATTGGAGCTTTATATTCTACATATTAAAACCGTGATGGTCATTCGCGAGGGGGGGGAGCTTTCCGGCTAGTTTACCTGGAAATTACATTTTGCGTTGCATGCATTGCCTTCGTGCTGTGGACGGCTGGAATTACAAATGAAGAAATAGGTAGGGATGGAAACGAGGAAGAGACGAAAGAAGATAATCATATAAATAGATTGCAGTTCGTCAAGCAGAACGAAACTCCGTACAATTCTTTTGTCTGCCAACTTTTTATAATTACTTTATTTTGTAATTTCGCGTGGCCGTATAGAATGCGGGCATTTTTCCATGACTCTTTCACAGTTTGTAGTATTTTCTTCTACAAACGTTCCCATTTTTCAAGCGAGGAATATATATATATATATATAAAGGAAAGATGACGCGAAATTGGAATATATTTTTAATACGATATTTAGATCTTTTTTCTTTTCCTTATTTTTATCTTCCTCGATGTTCTTATAATATTTCATTCAAATTAATTTAACTCTCGTAGCTAATACAAGTTGTCGCTTTATTAGGATATTCTCGATACTTGAAAAAAGTGTACAATTCTTATATATAATACATTTAGATTTTTCCATATTTTTAATATTCCATATATTTAATATCTAGATTTTTTTTAACAAATTGAATTAAATAGATATATATATATATCTAGTGAAATTATATATTTTTTTCTCTCCATGGATCGAATATTTCGCTTAAAAAAATTACGCTGATTCTCGTTAGTCTAATGATCGTTCGCTTATGTATCGTTTCAACCGAAAGATTGCGTCCAAGTAGATGTGAAAAACGAAGTGCCAGGGGGTGGAAGAGGAGTGACGTAGAATGTATAGACTCCGCAAAACTGCTTCCAGCAAGCAGCAACGAGAAATAGGAGAAAATGGAAGAAGAAGAACTGGGCCAGCGTGAATAAATTGCGCCTCCAGCAAGAAGAGCGTTGCCTGCGTACGGTCCGACCGGTTAGACACAGCTGGAAGTCTGACAAGTTTCCAGGCTAATATTTGTAAAATACGACACGCAAAAATATACGTGCCTCTGCTCCCCCGACTTTCTTCCCCCTCGGCTCAAAATTCAATGAATATAAGATGATAAATATTGAAAAAATTTTTTTTTTGATATGGAACAAATTCGACGTTTAGTTTCGATCAATTAATTGATACTGATAAACATTCAGGAGGAATTATGAGATAGCGAGAATCGATACGTCACGAATCTTTGCTTACATATTTTAAAAAGTTATGCAAAATTAAAGGAAAAAGAAAAAAAGGAAAAATATTAAACGATGAAAGAAAGTCGTAAAAAAATTCTAAGATTCAATTATGAGTTTGTTGTGAATATGAAATAATTCCACAAATCCTGTGAAAATTTAAATTAAATTTAAAGTATGAAGGAAGAAAATACTACGTACTATAATATTATCGAATAAAATTTCTATTTTGTAAGCATCAGTTTTTTTTAATGACATTTCTTTTACATAATTTAAAAACTATTTGTATTATTTTGTAAAGGCTGCGAAAACGTAAATTTGTTAGATACAGGAATCGTACAGGTATTTACACGAAGAGGAACGTCCAAGACAATGGAGGGAGGCGAAAGTGGGCCAGCGTGAATGAATGGTACTCTTGATAAGAACATGGCTCTTGATAAGAATTTACAACCCATTAGAATTTTGTTGCGCTCTGAATTTCACGATTTTCTACGATCTTTCAAGATATATTTTTTTTTCTTATTCCTCATTTCTACGAATCGTTCAAATTTTTGAATATCGTTGTTGAAGACGAATCGAAGAAGAATTATAATTATTGCATTTTGATCGAGAATTTTTCATTATTAATATAATGCAATATTGTAAAATACGATGTTAATTTGCTTCGGCTCTGGAATTAATAAAAGGAAACGTAAAAGGACGTAAAAGATCTCTGCAGCATCTCTCTAAAAAAGAACTTGCAGCTTGCGCCACGGAAGAACAATTGGCCAGGATTTCGAACTATCCGAGAGAACGGTAGAGTAAGAGTAATGTTTATGGAAGCAAGGAATTTTCATCGTCGATGGAAACGAAACGTTTCCCCGTGTTTATTCCTCTCCATTGCAGTTTCAACTTATCCATCCCTTAAAAACGGGATTCTTTCGAGAAATAATGATTGCGCTTCCCCTTACACCACCACCGGTTTGGAACCCTATTAAAATTTGAATTTCAAGCACGGAGAACAATCCTTTGTCCTTTGGGGCTGAAAGCATAGTCACCGGCAGATATTGCTCTTTGTCATTTCTTCTAGGAATCACCCTTGATGCAATCTGCACAGCTTCGTTACGACACCGATAGTGTCGTCCATTCCAGATTGAACAGGAAGAATAGCGACATGGAATAAGTTATACATCGTCAAGATACAAGATTCTAGATTCTGGATCGATGCTTGCTCCATATTCTTGCCCCGATCGATACGCAGCAAACCATTTCGTGGATAAATTTAATTCTCGAAAATCAAAATCAAAATTCACTCTCAACGAAATTCTAAAATTCTAAAATCCACTGCAAAATAATTCGGCGCAATTTCCAATTTCAAATCTTTTCTCCTTAAAACTTGCAACCCATCCTTCCTTCCATTCAAATCTTTCCTTGATTTAAAGTTTGATTCCCTTCTTTTTTCGAAAAACTATTTCGTGGATAAATTTCTTTCATACAAAATATATCATAAATATTTCGTTAATTCTCAAAATCAAAATCAAAAATAATTCGGCGCAATTTCCCAAAATTTCCTTCCACTCGAATCTACCCTTGATTTAAAGCTCGATCTCCAAAATCTTCCTCTTCCTCTCCCAAAAAACCACGCGCGCACAACTTCGGGGAGTCGAAAATTAATATATATAAAATCATAATATCATAGATATTTCGTTAATTCTCAAAAATCAAAATCAAAAATAATTTGGCGCAATTTCCATAAAACTTGCAAAACTTCCTTCCCCTCGAATCTACTCTTCCTCCCCCAAAAAACCACCGTTACACGCGCGCACAACTTGGAGGAGTCGAAAATTAATATATACAAAATATATCATAAATATTTCGTTAATTCTCGAAAATCAAAATAAAAAATAATTTGGCGCAATATTCCAAAATTTCCTTCCACTCGAATCTATCCTTGATTTAAAGCTCGATCCCCAAAATCTTCCTCTTCCTCCCCCAGAAAACCACGCATGCATAACTACAACTTCGAGGAGTCGAAAATAAATATATACAAAATATATCACAAATATTTCGTTAATTCTCGAAAATCAAAATCAAAAATAATTCGGCGCAATTTCCATAAAACTTGCAAAACTTTCTTCCACTCGAATCTATCCTTGATTTAAAGCTCGATCCCTAAAATCTTCCTCTTCCTCTCCCAAAAAACCACGCGCGCACAACTTGGAGGGGTCGAAAATTAATATATCGCCAACAACAAGCAAATACGCAGCATCCGGTTTAGTTTGGTGGCAAAACAAAAGCGGCGATACAATAAAGCGTGGCGGAAACAAAACGGGCGGAAAGCGAAAGGTAGGAAGCGCCGGGGACGAAGATGAAGAAGGGGTGGAAGGGAGATAGCGAGGGGTGGGCGCGCAAGAAAGTGGGCCACGGCGCGAATAGATTGCCGCTCGGATAAGAAGCGGAGCAGGCCGTGTGTATTCCGTCCGGTCGGAGACAGGCAAGCGGCTATTTTCTCCACCGCCAGCTTGAAGCTTCGCAACCACGAATGTGAACGGCACGAAAGCTGGCAAAATATACGAGCGCAACTCGAAAATCGAGCTTTAACCCATTCTTAAGCTTCCGCTTATATCGCCACCTTTTAGACGAGGCTGACGATTCTGCGAGGACGAGCTTTTTTTCAAGGGAATTTTGTCCTTCTAGTTTTTTGCTTTAGGTTTGCATGTTTCTTTACGAGGTTTTGCTGTTAATTTTAAAGAGATTGAAATCGTAGTAGCGAGCCGTCTGATGTACTTTTTGAAAAGAAATCAGGATAATTGCGCGTAATCGGGAAAGTATTAAATCGTTCTTATCATTCTTAGAATTTTAGCTCGAAATTTAATTCCTTTAGATCATTGCTCGTAGGACTTCTTCACAAAGATTAAAAATAATCTCGCGTTCTTGAAACTTGGAGTTTTCTGTTCCGTGCACGCAATCCCAATTTTTGGACAATCACGCAATTGCAGCATCGAAGATTCGAATGCGAAAGATAAGCGGTGCTCGACAGCGTGTGAAGATTGTAGGCAAACTGGAGGGAAGGGAAGGGGAAAAAATTGCGACATGCTAGCGCCGTCATGGAAGCGATAATACGCTGCTTAGAGACGATTATATACATGACGGGGCTGGCACGAGAACATGCATACGCCTAGTTGAACGCGTGTAAGATACCGAAGTTACTTGTGGCCGATATCAATTTTCACACGCTGCTTTCAGAACGGCGGGAAACGGTAGTTGAACTTCTGGCTGCGAATGCTAATGTTACGAACCGGTTTACCGGCTTCGATCGCCGGCTTTAGATACATGCTACATTTCGTGATACGATTTTGTTTCGGATATATCACACTTGTAGTGCTTTTTAATGGCTTTCCTTTTTTCTTTTTTTTCTTTTTAACGAAAATCGCGAAATAATTATCTCGATTTCTTGAGAAAAATTATTATTTCACCTTTATAAGCTCTGGGTTATCGCGAGATTGCAACTTGTTTTACACACTCCAGAGAATAATGCAATAACTTTCGATCGTCGTTTAAATCCCAGTGTTGGAATTGGTGACAAAAATTTATTTTCGATATACACACATCTGTTACTGTTCCAACTGTTGCTCTCTGCTCTCTCTCTCTCTCTCTCTCTGCCTTTCAATAAATTCACGAAACGAAGTTAAAAGTTACGAATCCTCGTCATGGCGTCTTGGGTAATTCTTGCTTTTGTTGGAAACCGCGAAGCAATCCCGGCAGCGGTATTGCAGCTGAATTTGATTAATCCCTTACTTAGTAGCGGCTTTGGACCGACTAAACAATTCGCTTATCAGGAACAGACGGTGGTTGAGAGAGAGAGAGAGCAGCGATGAGTGCGACGAGTCGAGGCCACGACCTCGGCACGTCACAACGAATCTATTCGGTTGTTACAGCTGTCGAAACTATGAAATTCAATGCATCGAATTTGCATGCTAATCCGCCTGTCGTAAACTAGGCATGTATAGATCGCGTGGATCCGTCTAAGTTGTAATTGAATGAAGACACCAACGTTGCCCAATGTGACCGAATAACTCGATTAAGACGCGTGGCTAACGACTTTAACAACCTGTGTGTACACACTGCGCGCGGATTCATGCACGGTGTTCGATGTTCAGGCGATCATTTTTTCCCTTTTGAAATTGTGTCGAACCGATAGCCTCCTTCGCCTGTTGGCGGACGACTGAATATTTCTAAGTGGATAACGATTTGTCGTGAATCAACTATTCGGATATTCATTCCTTTTTTTTTTTTTCGATGCGTGCAATTCGTAGAATATACGATAAATATTATTTTTGTGTAAATTTAATCAAAATAATTGTTGGATATTAAGATTGTTGGCATTAAGTTCTCTGATTGCTGCAGATATTAATTTTATTTGTACGTATTCTAATTGGGTATAAGAATTTCCTTCTTCTATCTTAACGAGAAAAAGATCGATCAGTTTGTTATTTTTGTGTATTTGGGAAAATAAAAGAGGCTGCCTTAAGTGCAGGAAAAAAGATATAATAGTGGAAGGAAGGTATCGGGAGAAAAAAAAATATCAAACTATTCAATTATAATTCAGGAACAACTAACCGTATGTTTATCGAAGTTCTGCGCTAACATTTCTTGCACGTTGTCGTGGAATCTCGTCCCTAGTTATGGAATATAAACAATTGTGCAGAGGAAGGTAACGAACAAGCCCTGCATCGACGACGTTACGTTGATTTTTCCAATGGATTTTCTTCGTGTTTACCTTCGTTGCCATCCCCCCGTTTCCTCCCCCGTTGTTAGAAGTGTTTTCACATTTATTCAACTTCATCGCGCCTGAACAACTGTTTTACCGCCCGTGTTTGTTAAACGGCCAATCACGGGCTAACGAATCGATATTTAATTACGTAAATTCGAGATGAAATAAACAAATCGGATGATCATATGTTCATTTCTCTGTAAGGGGTTTCGATCAAAGTGCTTGTTCCCGATATTAACAGATATAAAATTACATATTGATTCGTTGCGCGCACGATTTTACGAATGTAAAACGACGAGCTATGAAACGTTCGAAGCTATGACTTTTAAGCTTAGGAAAAAAAATTATCGAGAGCGTGAATTCATTGCTTAAAGAGGAGGCATTATTTGTTTCACTTAGAAAATGTTTTTCAAACAAAAGCCATTCGAAAAGAAATTTTAGATCGAGAAACTGTTGATCAAATCTCCAATTAAACTCTTGACGAATTTCGAGTAACAAATTGATCGGTGTAAAAAAGAAAAAAACGAATAATATCATTTCAGGAAGAATTTCATTTGAGAGAGAGAGAGGGAAAAAGAATAATGCACACGTTAAAATTATTGATACGATTTGCAGGAGGGGAAAAAACATATCGAAAGATACAAAAAAAAAAAAAAGAGAAAAAAACCCGAATTTGTTATCGATATTATTTTATAATCCCTCTATATATAAATTCTCGCGGTATAGAATATTCAAAAAAAAAAAAAAAAAAAAAAAAAAGGCCATCACAATTCGATATAACAAATTTTCAAGTAACCAGAGGATTTATTTCCAAATAACTAGCGAAGCTATCGCCGCTATGTTGCGCGATATTTGGAATTTTCGATCGAATTCGGGGGATATCCCCCTCCCCTCGAGAGATCGAGGAAAAATGAGGGATCGATGCCAGGGGCGGTGATGCGTGGCAGCCGAGAGCAACGAGTTAACAATTGCGATGATTCATCTATCACGCCACGCTCTTATTATAGCTATATTGGAACGATAAAACTCATCCCAGGTTAACCCGTGCCATGATATAACCGACTGAATTCCATTTAAACCGGTGGTGGAGCGAGATAGCCGACCGAATTATATTTTCCGCTACGCCTGTACGTTGCGTGTAGACCGATAAGCAATCGTAAGAATTGCAAATAGCCTTTTTTAATAAATAAATTTAGATAACGTGTTTCAACGTTGTTGTATTCACGAGAAGCGAAGTATCAATGGGGAGGGGGGGATTAATCCGATTTTTCTTTTGTTTCTTTATCCGTTTGTTTGTTTTTCGAGAAGGGGAAAAAAAAGAGAGGAAAAGAAAGAAGTGTCTATCGCGCAAAATATTTCAACGATTTCGCGGCCGTCGCGAAATGCAGACGCCAAGTATGCGCCGCCGTTTGCAACCAGAATGCGTTACCGAATGTTTCGCACGCCTTGCAAAATATTCGAAATTGTTTGCAATCCTTTCTTTTAGTTTCGCAGCGGAAAATTCGAAGAATCGAGCCGTTTGATTTCGTATTTAAAACATGAGTGTAATTCGCGAATAGGAAAAGGGGGAATAAAGGATACGATTAAAATAAAAAAAAAAAAAAAAAAAAAAAGGTATGAAAATGCGTAATGAATAAAAGGATACATCAAAGCGAAGAGTATAACAGGGGGGATGTAATAGAGTAATAAAGGAGGAACGTAAATTAAAAATGAAACGTTAGACGAAATTACATATTTTTTGACTTACTTCTGTTTCTACACGCGTAATTTGTTTGGTAAGTCTTTACCTTTTACTCGTTGTGTAAAATCCTCCCTCCCCCTTTGCTCTTATAGTATTATTATACTTTTCATATTCACGTTCTCTCGTATATAATACGAATATTTCTAAAACTATTCTTCTAGAATTTTAACTTTATTCGTAATCTTAATCGGTGAAAAATTACAAATTAATTGTAACGCGTTGAAAAATTATATGTATAAAAAAAAAAATTTAGAAATTTCACTGTTTGAGAATGAAAATGGTGAAATCGTATTAAATCGAAACACGCTTCTCTTTTATATTCCGCAATGGCGTTTCTGGGGGACGAGCGTGGAAATACGTGTCGCGTAATGATGTTAAGCTTAATGGGCAATCACCAGGGCGAGTCATTACCATTCGCGCGATCCATTTTTTACTGGGGCTGTCAAGCCGTTGTACGTTGCCAGCCACTTGCAAGTTAAATTATTTCGGATTTATGTCGGTCAGAGACATAGCTCTTTTCGCCGAACCGCTTCGGCAATTGGTGGTGGTTGGAGATGAAAAGGGGTGGGGGGAGAAGGTAAGCGTTGACGAAAGAAGAAATGAAAATGCCAAGTGAGATCTACGGGAGGACATTTAAGGTGAAAAATTGAAAAGAAACGGCAGAACGGGGGAAAAGAAACGGGGGAAATACAAAGGAAAGGCTTAGAGAAATGGGTAGACGTTGGAATATATAGGGGAGATATATCAGAGATTGAAACAAAATTACCTTTTTTTTTTTTTTTTTTTTCTTACGATTCTACGATTTTAAATTGATATAAGAATCGATATTGCGACGTATAGATTTATATTTTGTAATTTTACATTTCGAGTCACGTTTTTTTTTTTTTTTTTTTTTTTAAAACATCACTCGATTAAATTTATTAAATTTTTAATTCAAATATTTGTAACAGATTGATATCAGATTGAAATGAAAATTAATATAGAATATAGTTCTGATCAATTTATATTTATATAAGTATATAAGATTTATAATATTTTTTGTAATATGGAGATAATCATGGTGATGATAGTAACGCGCGCGCGCGCGTGTGTGTGTATCTTTGCGAAATCGAAGAATTTTTTATTTTCGCGTTTGACATTTTATTTATTCATCGTATTACGTATTTAATATTATGCAACATTAAATACGTTTTAATTGGGATAAAAAGTGATTGTTAAACAGAGATACGTATCGGGATTTCTCAGTAGTATAGGAAAGAGTTATATCAGACAATACACATACAATATATTACAAGGCAGCTTGCTAAAATTAATATTTAAATCCTCTTTATTTCTGTTCAATATCTTCTGTTTAATATATATATATATATCGATTCGGTGTATTAACAATTTATACGCTCGTCGTAGTCGCATTTATTATGTTAAATATATGCTAAACGCATACTGTATATGCGCAGGGATAAAATACAATAATGACACGTTTATGAAAGAAGCGAAAAGCGTAAAGTTTAATATACGTGAAATTAAAAATCGTTGAAAATAAAATCATCGTCATCCGCGCGTTGCATGCATTTAGTAAATTGTTTGATAAATAAATATCACGCAATTGCGGTTGATATATTAAAATGGAAAAATATCGAGATGATCACGCGTTTCTAAATTAAACTTAAATCGATAAAATCGTTCCCTATCCTCCCCCCTATATATTTCGTTCATTGATTAAACCAACAAAATATTTACATTAGTAATGTTTTCCAGTGATTAATTTCGCGATGATTTTACGAACACGGTAAACTCTTACAGTACCGTAATCACGATAAGAGCGTAATTCCTGATCCCATAGTTACTATACGTAATTAATATGATTATTTAAATTAACGCTAATTAAATTTAGCGTTCAATTGCACGCCCGTGTTTATAACGTGTTTCACGATTAAATTTTACCTTCAATTTCTCAGGCTGAATATTTAATTCCCTCCCTTTATTAATACACTTTATATTTTCACGTTAAATATCGCGCGTATCTTTTATTCTTAACGTTCATTAATGTTTCACGGTGGAATCTCATATTTGCGCCGCGACGAGAAACACAAATTCCTGTTATAATATAAATATAATATATATATATAACATATATATACAGGGATAATGGATATACGATTACATAATATAATATTGTCCAATTCTGTGCGCATTATTATCACATTTCACTATTGTCTCGTTAGATATGTCGCGACTCCCACCAAGTTTTCCTTTACGGTTTGTTTATGTCGCATGCGCACTATTTGCCTCAAGAGCCGTAGACGGTTCGCCACTCTTTCAGTCGACGGGAAGCGTGCGGATGTTTTGGATCTCTTGTGACTCGTTCGCCGTTGAAAGTTCGATATCGGGTGTCTTGTCGACAATATTCGTTCGCGCTTGTGATCTATCGGTTCCTTGCCATCGTTCGGCAAGGGGGGGGGAAAAAGTGTGTTGGTCGTTCGCGCGAAGTTTTTTTTTTTTTTTCGCTCAAGATCGAGTGGTGACTGTCGTTTTGGCGCGAATCGCGGTTCGAGTCTATCTAAGAGAAGAGAAAAAGAACGAAAGCCAACAACGATATTGGTGAGTTTAGGGGAATAGTCGTGAATTGTGTACGGATGTGATCGAGAATTTAGGATGTGGCAAAATATTTATTTATCATCACGAATCTAGAAATTCGTAATCGGTGTCAAGAGTTTCCACGATGTATTTGATAAGTTAGTTGTACAAATACGGTGTAAAATATTGACAATTTCTTTGCAGATTTTCGAGGTTTTGAAATCGTGATAATATTAGTAGTTGTTTATTTCTCTCTCCCTCGTGGATAACATATCATTAAAAAGTTAGTTGATTGTATTTCGAAAACGGAGAAATATTTGTCACGTTGGTTAGAGAAACTCGTTAACTCCGTTTCGATAATATCGCGAAACGCGTGTGAATCGACGTAACTTTGCGTGTAATGCCAAACTACCAGTGGAAACTTTAAAGATTAGTACAACGCGAAAGGATTACAAGGATCATTGTGCCAGGGAACACTGTTCAACCCCGTCAGTGGTGAGTCAAACTATAAAGTTAAAATATAGATCTAAATTTTAACAATATTTATATTCGTTGTAGCAAGAAACTTTCATTCGACAGAACATTATCGCAATTTACATTTTAACGAAAGTATCTTCCATCGTATCGTATCCTCTTACTATTTTTAAAAAAGTAAATACAGCGTCTTGATAATAAATATTTGCCAGTATACAAGTAAAACTCTAGAAAACATCGCGTGTAATGACATATTTTTAATTAACGGATATATTTGATCGAAAAATATTCCCTCCACACGAGATGAATATTTTATTGACCGATAAAACCCGAAGAAATTGTTATTCGTAACTTTCTGCGATCGCGTTTCTCCCTTTCGTCCTCCTTACACGCGATTTTCGCGTATCTTGAATCAACTCCTCATCTTTCACCATTTTTCTATAATTATCTCTTCGATTGTTCGAATCGAACAACGTGCGTATTTCATAAAAATAGATATACGTCGTCCACGCATTTTTTTTCTTTTTTTTTTTTCACGGAGATATTAACGAGTCGTCTACCCACACGAAGCATTTGTTTTTTCAACGACATGCTGAGCAATTTTTTTCCCCACTCTTTTTTTTTTTTTTTCATTTTTTTTCCCCTCCATACCTTCGGGACACGCAGGTATAGCGTTATTATCGTACCTACGGCACGGAGAGGGAGACGGGCTAATTGAAATTCGGATAATGGACGAATCGATGAACGGCTACTGTTGCTTCGGGCGAAAACTGCTGTTTTTGTCGACATCGTTACGCGGAATTTAATTTTCATGCCTCGCTAATGTTACCACGACACTCCTCCGTGCACATCGATTCGCCATAGTCTTTCTATCGGTTCGGATAAAATAATGTGCTCGTACGTGATTCACAGTGTTGCTTCCTTCAATTTCGTCAAATATCGAAATATAATAATTATTAGATTCTCAAGGCTTAATCGGTGTTCATTGGCGGTGATTGGCGAGCGTTCGCCGAGAGGGGAGGGGGGTTAATTGGCCTATTAAACGGGCAAGCTCGAGGGTTGATGATGTCTTGCGGGTCTCGTTACCGCTTTCACCATGTTGCGGATTAAAGGAGCCAAGGATATAATAATATTTATATCGTTCAATCCAATCTGTAATCTCGTTTAACCCGTTTATTTAGCTGTTGTACGATGAACATACACCGGTTATAGATGGTAAATGGCAGTTTTTTTCGGTTATTGGTGGTAGAAATTATTGATTAAAAAAAAAAAAAAAAGAGACAAATTTTCATTGTAATTTTATAACAATTGCGTGTTATTACGTGTTATTTTATGTTATTTTTATGACGTGTATTTTTGAAATAGGATTAGGAGTGAAATATATTCCATTCATATGAATTTTATCAATATCAACAAGATTTTTGTAGTGGCTAATTATCCGATCGAATCTAATCGAGTTTCGAATTATATTCTGAATTATTTTCAAGTGTCGCTTCACTCGAAGCACGCTGCGAGAGTTTATCCGTGGAAAATTTCTAAAATCTACTCGTCACGTGACGATTATAATTACATAGTATTACGAGCAATTGTTATATGTTTAATCACGTATTCAGCGACGTATTCAGACACGATTAGCAATAGGAAATGAAAATTATTGTTATTATATTTGGCACAATGTGAAATTATCATCGCTCGTGTTGTAGATGTTTCCAATATTCCAAGATCAATACCAATAACATGAGTTCATTAATTAAATTGACAGTCTAGATAATATTGCTCTATTATGCGGCCGACAATAATAATTTTCTAACACTTTCCTCACGAATCAACATTCTCGTCCCAATGTTCTAATCAGATTCAGAAGAATTTCGGTTTTAAGTATAGAAAGTAGGATAGGAACCTTTCTACCAACTAACTTTATTTAAAAAATTATGGAAATCGTTTTCGTACAATATTGATCTCGCAATCTCGACGCGAAATCGAACGTTAAATGTTAAAAATTGTTAATATTTCATCTACGTATTTCAATCCAAATATATACGAGAATGCATTAAGATAAATTTACTTTCACGAATTTACTTTCTCAATCCACGCCCCATATCACGCCCCATATACAAAATCTTACCTAATTATAAAATATAACTATACACAATTTACAAAAGAAAAGCTTGTGATGCCATCGAATCGGTTTCCACTTTCGACTCGATCGAAATTTGATTTTACAAGGCCCCCTAATACTATATAACAACGCGATTAACGATTTATTAATCTCCAGAATTTCGTGCTCGTGCGAAATTCGTGCATACTCGAGCAAAAGCTCGGGGATGATGGTGGTGGGACGAGGATTTTACAACAACGACTCAGCGCGTTTACCGTCTTCCAGGGTAATAAAGAGGTTCATAATTTAAAGTGACCTGTCGAGATAGGGACTTATAAATTGTTTTAGCCTGCATGGTGGTCAGCATTATCGCGTCATCGGAATTACGAATGCTGGGAGGCTTCTCGAAACCTGCTTCCTCCTCTGTGCACACCCCTTCGTGCGGTATGGCATCTTTATTGTTTTCCACGGGTATCATCCCTCGTGCGTGCACGGTATCCGAATGGGAGGACCGCGTCGATTGTGTATAACGTTCGAAGTGAATCGTTCCGCGAGATACCCGACCGTTTTCAATGGACACACACGCATACACACACTCCCCCCTTCTTCGTATTACGGTAATTAGAAGCAAATATTCATACGGGATGAGAATTCATGATTAACGATTCATGATTCGTAGGAAGATCGAACGATAGGGGAGGATGTACACGGTACTTGGTTATGGATACTTAGAATTTTTTTATTGTAGCGTACGTTTGTAGATATTTTTAGATTCGAACGCTTAATTTTATTCCTTTTTTATGCTTTTTGTTTTTTTTTTTTTTTTCAAGAAATGGTATTAGTTATAACTCTCTCGTGTCAAGGAATAGTAATAAAATAGTAAATATCTTCTTCGTATAAATCATCGAAATGATTATTAATATTGATTGAATAAATATAAATTCAATTGGTTAGATTTTTATTCGTACATATTGTTTCTTTTGAATTTTGTGCTTTCGATATTTTTTAATCTTTTTGATAAAATTTGAACAAGCGCGAAATTAAGCTAACCAATAACAAAAATTGGTTAATTATTGAGGTATCATACAAGTGCGAATAATTCGTGTTTTCACTCTTCATTTTGATTCGAATTGAAACGATTGATTGAAAAGTTTTAATTTATAATATATCGAAATATTTAAGTATCGGGGAATTACGAAAGAGGATTTTTTTCTAATTAAATCCTGTTACTGCTTACTGCATTTATTTTCAATTTAATTTAGTTCGAGATTGATTAAAATGATCGATATACACAAGTATACATAATGTAAAGCGGTAGAGAGTCGTCTTTGAGGTAAGAGTTAACTGTGTCAAAGGTAGTACTAAATTAATTGCTACGTACACACGATCATCTATGCCTGAATATAATTCGATCGATCGAAAGGTAGTATCTTATCTATAATACGATATCGTACGAAAGTGAAATGTTTAATCTGTAAATCGAATTTTTCGAGACCAAATAGGGAGGCATATTAAAATTCCTTCGAATAACATAAATTTTTGTGCAATTTCAAAAAAAAAAAATAAAATATTTTCTTCTCTCGAAAAATCGAATTATTTTCTGGTATAATTCGTGAAAGGAATACAATTGGTTTTTGATTATTGATATAAAATTATCAGACGAATAAATTACGACAAATATAATGCGATTACATTCTCGTTCAATTATTCACGTTTCGGAGAACAACACAAAGCATCGACTCGTGTTTAAGTTATTACAGAACAAAGTAAATATTTATAGCGGCGTCGTTACGCCGAATTAAATTTCTACGAAATTCACGTATCTATCTGTATCAAAATAAACTAGGATATATAAAGATACACGTATATATATCCTCCCAAAATATTTGAACATCGTATTTCGATCGACAAGCACGCGTGATTTACGTACACACGCACGGTACCTCCCCCAGAGATGTTATACCTTATATAATCAAAAATTTACCTCGATAGGCCACCGATCGTTCTGTCAGAATTCAAATCGAAGGGATGATCGAGCGTTTAAATATGCATCGATCGTTTCTCCATCGAGTTTCGTACAACTCCACGGAACGATAAATTTTTCACTGTTTTACGAGCAACCTCGAAAAAGTGGAAAGAGAGGCCGTTTATACGCGGGGAGGGGGAAACATCTCAGGACATCCATATATATATATATGTATCGATGCACGTTTCGAGAATCGATGAATCGCGCGCTCTCTCACCGTTTTTCCCCGGCCATTCTTTCTCGCCACTTCACCTTCCTCTTTGTACCTTTTCAACTCTCTCGATATAACTGGTTCCCAGGCAGCATAGACGCCCGCTGAAATTCACGGGCTTATTTGATCGCTTACTTTCCTTTTGACGTGAAATGTTCCTTTGTAGCGCGAAAATTTGCTTTTCACCACTATATTCGCCGAGATACACCGCGCGAATATAATTCCCCGACTGACCTTTCTTTGCTTTCAAAAGAGAGTAGGGGGAGAGGGGGGGGGGATGGATCGTGGCGAATTTGCCCAGTTTTAAATAAATTGAACTGGATATATTTAATTCTGCAACAATGGCGCGCTTAATTTTTACTCGAGGTTGATGGCGGTTGTCCTTGATCCAGCGTGACACTTTTCGAACGAATTGCGCCGAATTTAAAAGTAATAATTCAGAGATTTCAGAAAAATTCGCGCGTTAGATTTCGTTTCGAAAATGAAAAATTACTCATGTTGAATAGAAATTGAAATTACAATTGACCGCAAGAATCGAGGACTGTGAACGAGATCGTATAATTTTTGCGGATCTGTGCAGTTATTCTTATTTATAATTACTTCGTTACACAGAAATTTTAAAATAAAAATTTACAGATAAAATATTATTACACATAATATTTTATCTTACTAAAATTCATAACATTTTGATTATGAGAAAAAGAAAAACAGCAGGTTATTATTATACCCGAAAAGAAAAATGGCTCCTCTTAAAGCCACATTTTCGCATCGTTCTCGACTATCTCGTGTCTCGATCCTTCGTTCCTCGATCGTCAACATCTCAAATATCCTTACGGTTTCCTTACGTTTTTGATGTCCCACCATCGTATTCACTGGAACAAACGCGTTTCACCCCCTCCCCTCTTCGAAGAACCAACTTCTTCCAAACAAATTCGGCTTTTTCGATCGGGGTTAAGAGTTTCTTATAGTACAGTTATCAAATGTGAGACACTCCCCACTCCTCAAGAATCGCCTACTTTCCGTAAGCTTCCTTCGTTCTCTTCCTCACGTGGAGGAGGAGGAGGAGGAGGAAGAGAACAGCGACGCGGGGGAGGAGGCTGCTCGTGTTTGCGGGTGACTGGTTCGAGGGGGAACGAGTTTCGAGAGAACTCTTAGAGGGAGGGGCGGCACGACGGCCTCTTCTTCTCCGCGAAAAAGTTGGCGAAAAGTTGGCCGATCCTCGGAGAGGTCCGGGAATCTGCGTTCTTAGCCGAGACGTTTCCATTGAAAGCTTTCTTTTCGGGGTCGCACCTGACGGATCGACTTATCGCAACTTTCCTCGTCTTTTTCAACGTGGATGAGAAAAGAAGAGGAAAAAAGAAACGAAAGAATGGAGGAAGGAAGGAAGGAAGGAAGGAAGGAAGGAAAGGGCGCGAACGAGCCGGGGTGGGGGGAGGGGGAAGGGAGTCCGGTGGAATACGAATTCTTCGAAGAATAGGAACGGGAGACTTGGGATACTCAAGGTCGAGTCGAGGGGGTAAGGATGGGAAATAAAGTTAGTTAGAAAGCTTGGAGAAAGAGCGAAATATTCCGGTGAGATTGGAAGAATTCCAGGAATACGGTTGAGGCCCGCTCACCGGTGGTGCGGCCGAATAGATTAAAGATTAAAGAAGAGGATCTCCAGGTTTTATTAAATATTCAACTATCCCTCTCCATCGTTTATAACTATGGATATTGGTTATAGAAAGAAAGAAAGAAAAAAAAAAGGGGGGTGGAGAAAGTTATCTGGAAAGTTGTTATCCGGCTCGAGTCTTTTTGGAAAATTGAAACTCGAGCAGCTTAACTATTGGAACAATGTCAGATTCTTGTTTTTTTTTTTTTTTTAGGAATATACTTTTTACGCAATGGATATGATCAAAAATTTTTTTTTTTTAAGAAATGGAAGAAATTAGAACCGCCAAGTTAAATAATTGGTTTGTAACGAAATTGCATTGTAAATTTTGTAGATGTGCGATACGATGTTGATAAAACGAAACAAGTGTTAATATTTGAATTGAAAAACTTGTAGAATTTTGAAAGAGATGTCCACGGTGTATACTTCAACAGGTTATCCTCGAGAACGCGAACGGATCTGATGGACGGATGCTGTATGATTAAAAATTTGCCTGTGTTTTTCACTATCTCTGTTTTGTAATCGCGCGAACAAAAGGATTCTAAAATTATAGCAGAGCAATTATCATACGCGAATTTCCCATTATAATACAATTTTTTAACACACATCCATTTCACCACATCTCCACAAATTGAATCCACGAATAATTCATATTTGACTCGATTCACGTCAACGTCGAATAATTAAAAAAAAAAAAAAAAAGATAAGTTCATTATTAATAATACAACAATTTATAATACGACAGATTTATTAAATTTTTCGTAATACTTTTTTCAAAATCGTAAAATAGAATAAAGTGTAATTAATCATCGATATTTCTATCGAGTAATATTATTTACAGTACAATTGTTTCTTAACAACTCGTCAATTTCTACATTCTCAACGCTGTACGCACACCCGACCTATTCCAATTGAATATTTCACGCGAAATTTTCCACGCGATAGAGTTTTCCAGACCTCGTTTCGAGGATATGTCCGGTGAGCGTATCATCGAGGGGGGAATATTGACACGAGAGGTGTTCGCCTCTCGCAGTGCCATTCGGTTTCTTGTAGCGCGCGAGAAGACCTCGCAGTGCCCTTACACGTAACCTTACCCCCGTCGTAAAAATGCAAAGCGTTCCTCTCGCGAATAAAAAGCTTCCCTCCCTCCCCTCCTCAATCGGCGCGAACCTCATGAAAGTTTCAAAAGGGACGACCTAGAGGGAGCGTTGCGTACGGAATGCGTTGTAACTCTCTCTCTCTCTCTCTCTCTCTTTGCCTCCGCCATTTTTTCCATTCTACACTTCCGTTTGTTTCGTATTCGGACGCGCGGACTTTCGCTGCAACGCGAGTGCATTGATATTTTTTTTTTTTTTTCCTTTCCAAATCGACGATTTAGCAGCGGCAGCTTTGCAGGCTTTCTTCAGGCGCGGGGTTAGGTCGCTTGTTTTTAATTCGTTCGTTGTTGCGTAAATTTCACTTTATTATTTTGTTCAGCTCTCTCGCTTTTTAACTCTTCGAGAAATCTCGATTAGCATCTCGAAGATGCTAATAGGGATAGGTTAAAACTGGTTTAAATTTACCATCAGCGAGAATGGTGGTTAAAATTCTATGGAATTGTTGAGGTAGATTTAAGATAGATTCCATTGCATCTGACAATGAGCTGAAACGGTTGAATGTTTGAAATGTTTGTTAGTTGAGGAATCAGTTGGGGAGAGTATTGAAAGATTCGCGAAATTCTGTGATAATTTGTGCGAATTTCTGTGATAATATCGAGGAAAACGAGAGCACGATTTATTTTACAAATAGATATCTCTTTTCTTTTTTTTCTTCTCATAGATATTTCTTGTTGCGAAATCTTTTCTCCTTTCTTGGAAATCTATTAGATAGACACGAGTGATTTAGCACCATTTCTTTTCCATCTGCCGGTTGATTTCTTTATTTTCTTGAGACGAAGATGAGTTATTCAAGGAATATGGATCACCTGCATTAACTCTCTTTCTTGGGATTCGTAAATCTTGGTCTATTATATATAATAAATCTCATTTCGTTGAGAGAATGGTTATGTTCTATCTTCTCTTTCTTTTTTTCTTTTTTTTTTTTCGTTTCGTTGAAAAAAAAGGAAGGAAGGAAGAAAACGCCAGATGAATGAAAAAAATGGAAGAAATTAAATTAAAAGAAGAATATTCCTGTCCACTGGAATATAAATTTCATTAATAAATTGAGTTATTTAATGAAATATTTTTCCAACATTTTAGGTCTCTTTTAACCGTACTAATTTACTTTATTCGCTCTTTTAATGGATCTCTATCTTCCTCCGAACACCCGTAATTATTTCTTCCAATTTTCTCTCGATAGATTTGATCATTGAAATATCCAATGAGAGTTCTTAGCGTACAGTTGTTGGAAGCTTCTTTTATCTTTTCTTTTTTTCAAAAGTCTCTAGAACGAAAAAAAAAAAACGTAAAGAAAGGATATTTAAAACACGAAGGAAACAATGTTAACGAACATTACGTGCATGCTCTTTCAATCTGTTTTTCTTTCTATTTTAAAATCAAAATGTATATACTTTATCTTAACAACTTTTGATCAATTTAATTATTATCAAATCACTTATTTCTTTCTTCCTTCTTCTAATATCAATAATATTCACGATATTAGAATTTCCACGCCAAGTGGAATCGCGTTAATTAATATTAAATAAGAATATCCGCGTGTTACACGAGATCAAATGAAAAGTTTAATCGCAATATTTAAATTCGTAGGTTAAATCAAATATTCAGTTGCATTAAAGTGATACTTTTCACCCCTCGATATATTATTATAAAATATGACGTTTCAAAGGGGAACATCGTGATTCGCGAGTAAGTTGAATTCTCTTACTTAAGAAATACGAGACACCTGTACCGATCCAATATTTCATATAAATTTTCCCATCAATTACATTTCCCTTTGCTCCTTCTCTCCATTTCTCTCACAATTTCCTTTCCTTTCCTTTCCTTCGCGAAGAAAGAAACCAATTCTTGTACTTTGTAATCCAACTGCTTTTCCGCTTCTCGAACGAGCTTCTTTTATTTCCACCATTGGAAACCGGAAGTCGGAACGCGTGCTTCACCCGCCTTTCACCGCGACGAGAAACGTGCCAACCCTTTCCTTCCACGTTTGACAATCTTCTTTGTGGAAAAAGGAAAAGGATGCATAGACGTATCCCGCGCGATAAATTCTTTTTTCTTTCCTCGTTTCTTGCCTTCTTGTCTCCAGGATGGACAGGTTTACGTGACGGTCTCTCGATACTCGATCTTTTCGTATATTCCCCCTTCCTTATAGCGCGGATACGCAAGGAAACGCCATCTTTGGAAGGAAGTTGAACCGAGGATCGTTCGAGGGATACGTGTATTTTCGGGGAACCGAAATTTACGATAATTGAAACCGTGAATTACGAAGGTACGCCGAATTAGAAGAAAACTCTGCACAAATTTCATTCCGTTCTCCTCTGCAATCTTCTCTGCCATTTTGCGCGAGTTGAAACGTAAATCTGGATAAGCCAGGAGGAGAAATACATACAATGAAATATCTGCTTTTAATCGTATCTGTTTTAATCGGACTCTATCTAGGGGAGCAGTAGAATTTCTTCGTTCTCTTTTCTTTCCTTTCACGTTTATTTACGTTTACATTATATTATAATGTGGATTAAAACCTTTGCATTGGGAATATAATAATTGAAAGCAATGCTCAAGGCAATCATTGATTCAAATTTTTTTCCTTGTCACGAGGAACATTCATTTTTGTGTAGATATAATATATTTTCAAAATTATATATATATTCGATTAGATGAAATTTGAGAAAATGTAGTTTTTAAAATATTTATATGTTGGAATGATCTTCAAAATGTTATTCGAGAAACTTAAATAGAGAGTTTTATACCTCTCTCTCTCCAGTATCCATGTTTAGTATGATATAATTGAAAAAAAAAAAAAAAAGAAGAATTGTTAATCAGAAATAATTTTTGATCCTGAAGGATTATCAAATCAAACGTCCAGTTTAATTCTTTCAATTCTTCCTATGAATTCCAAATCATTGGACAAATAATTTTTTCCCATCAAAAATTCCCCTAATTTCTCTCGTATAAACGAATAAACCACAAAGATGATTAACAATTTCTCAATTTTTCTTCTCGATGAACAATAATTCTTGGTTAGATCCTATCTCTTCTCCGATCGTTTTTTCCGTTAATTTTTCCCCGCGTAAAGGGAGGCAATTCGATTGCGGAGCAACAATTTCTCGGCCCACCAGTGGGGCTTGAACGAAACCAATGCGTGGAGCTAAGGCAGTTAAGATGTTATCGTATTTCGGTGTGTGGCTAACTCGAGGGAATATCCTCGATCGCCTTTCACCCCACCCTTCTCGTCGTCCCGTTTCCTTTCTCATCTCTCTCTCTTAGCCCTCCCCCAACGAGCCTGCCAGTCCGATTCTTATCGATTTTGACCCCGCCACCCCCAACTCGCGATCGAGTTCCACCGCCTCTTTTTCGCCTTCGAATCGCACTGAATCTTCCTAACGGACTTCTGCACCACGCATTAATGTCACACGCATCCAGAGTCTCGAGATTTGACCCGGTTTCCTCGACGTCGAAAAGTTATATGGCGATATCCTCGCTTCGGATTCATCGTTCTGTATCATTATCTTTCTCTCTTTTTTTTTTATCAACGAACTGTTATTGAAAGATAGTTTTAAAAATTCGTCGATAATTTGTAAGGATCGTATAAATTATATCGGAAATAATTGGTCGATATAACGTAAATTTGTAAATTTTCGAATATTAAAATTGACAAGTTATTAATTGAATTGGTGATCGATGTTTTTTCTTTTCAAATTGAATATATCGCTTTTAATAAAATGATTGCTTTAAAAATCATTTCAATGATTTCTATATGTATTCGATCGATGTAAAGGAAAGCGACGATTGTTTCACAATTTTTTTTTCCATCCCTTATTTCTTCCCATCGAGTTTAACGATCGGTTATTAGTTTAATCCACCTTCGACACGCCGTTTCGAAAAGAACATTGTATTTATAGGAAGAGAGAGACCTTTCCTATCTCGATGCCTCAGGATCTTTATCCCCGATTTATCGAACGGGTCCTACGGATCGATCTTCCGCTCCGTTGTTATGCCCTTCTTAATAGTCGGGGAGGGGTGGTGGACGTAGCAACGCTTGGTGCAACGATCATCGCCCTCAGCTTCTTCCTGGCTCTTCTTAAGATCTTTCTCTTACGATACGAAGGTTTGGAGGCGATCGAGTATCGATGTAATAATCTACCTTCTACTTCATTTTCGCTCTTCGAACGAAAGAAATCTTCACTTTCTGTGTATTTGAATCGATTTTCACGGCCAGGCAGGGGATGAAATTGTTCAAAGGGGATAGATTTGATCAAAGGGGCATAGGCTGTCATACGAGTCATAAATCCTCGGCCACGAGACGACCGAGAATTTCGTTTCACAGGTTGAAGAAAATGTATGTCGCCAATTTAGCTTCCACTCTGTTGCACATTTTTCTTGCTTTTTTCCCCTCCCCTCCCCCTCTCCACGTTTATATACGTTTTTCTCGACTTAAATTCTGCTTTATGGTGTTATTTCTTATACACATAATTCCTCCCCGCGAGAAACTTTTATCGCGTGGGACACGTTCGTGGTATTCGTGGTACACGTAGCTCAGTGATAAATTATCGTGAAATTTCTATGATATTGTTGCATTCAATTCACGAGCCCCCTCTTACGAGATTATTCCAAGATATGGATCGAAACGAAAGTATTTTAAGAAACATTCTGTGCTGGCAAAGATTAAAATTATGATGGTCGCGTCACGTATATTAGATTTACGATAAATCATTCAAACGTTCATAACTGATTCGTAAAAGTGATCCTTCTTTCATGCGTGTCTGTCGAATCGTGTTTCATTTTCCGAAAATATCAAAATCATCCTTGTTTTCGTCGGTTCAGATTCCAGGATGATTCCAAGAATAAAATTATCTTATTTTAAATAATACATACCAAGAATCAAACTTGTGCGGATCTAAATATATATTCAATCGTCCAAATTACCCTCGTGTCCTCGTACGTTATGCATTATTCAGCTCGCCAACTGGAATTGATCAAATTAGCGATATCGTTTTCCTTTCCACGTATTAATTCCACCCTGTTGGCGTGTCTGCGGAGACAGGTAGCAAGAGAAGACGTTGCACGTCCTTTCCCCGTATTTCCCCGCGTATGATTCAAGGGCTCGATGCTCAAAGGTGATCAAAGGGAGGGCTTTGTGAGCCGTCGCGTGTGATTAAAGCGATCCAACGTGTTGAGGGATCTCGACGTTGTTCCGCCCGATATAATTCCGATTCCCACGAATACGAAAGAAAGAGAAACGTCACGATTTCTCGAAACGATTTTTCTTCATCTCCGATCCAACGGAAAGAAATCTCACGAATGAGAGAGAGCCGAGATACATTTCTCGAGGGGAAGGTTTCACATTTGGAGGATTTCGAAAATTATTGTTTCGAATGCGTTGAACAAGGAGCGAGCGGTTTATAAGTTTGGTGGCAGCCTTGGAAAATTTGCGTGGATGGGGGAGGAGGGTTGAAGTGGAATTAGCGCGAAATGGCTGGTGAGATTCCCCGTCAGCGATTTAAGGCGAAGGGAAATGAGTTTCCATCCCCTTCGTTATTATTCACATGTAAATAATTAATAGAAAGCGGGTGTATATTGCCGGTTCGTTGGTAAGTTTCGATTTAGTTGATACGTTGAACGTTTAGGATGGATGGGGATAGTTTAGAAAGTGCAAAGTTAAGTTCGATTTTCGGGGTTAAAAATTGAAAATCCCCTTGATGTATTGTGATTAACGTGCCGTGGGATTCGTTTATTAAAATTTTATTGAAATTATACCGGTATCCGATACTTATTAATATTTATAAGTAATATTCATATGGAGTATCAATTAATTAATCAATCGTCATTAATATTTTTGGTAATGACGATACGTAAAGTGTAGGAATTAAGACGCGTCGTGAAAACTGGAATAATTTTAAACAGGATTATTGGGTGTTATCGAAATTAATCGAATGATTATTCCAAAGGAAATTTTTATTTATATTTTTTTTTTTTTTGATAATTTATTTACTTCTTAAACTTTAAACTAATCGTTCGAAGAATTATTATATCTCTCTCGAATAAAAATAACATCGTCTCAAAGATAAGTATCAGCTGGTTTCTGTTAATCGACGGTATTAAGAGCGACGAGTACGATAACGAGAGAAGGCTGTGTGTGAGAAAAGTGAGAATCGAGGCCATTTTATCTGACCACGCCTTTCTACTTCCTGGATTGTTTCCTCGTCAGATTAAGGCGAGGAGCTAATCGTTGTATCTTTCTTCCTCGTTCTCTCTAATCAGTCAGAAATATCACCAATTAACCAAATATAATTCTAAAACGATGCAGATTTTAATCTTTTTTAGATTAAAGTTGTTTTAAAACCAGGATTTAGAATTAAAGAACGAATAAAAGAAATGAAAAATGTGTAAGAATAAAATATAAAATAATATATGAGATGCTCGTTGTCGTTCCAACGAAATACACCGTTTGTCGTCCCTTATATTATAACGTCAAAATAAAAACAAATTTATTTCTTTCTTCGTTTAAAATATACAAATTTAAAAAGCGTCCAACTTAACTCTTAAAAATGAATCTGATATAATTATCATACACCGCGCGTTATCTTCCAATCGTTCTTCAAATCTATTCCCATTTCGTGATTCGATTCACTCGAAAATTATCCTCGCTTGATTCGACCGTTGAACAACCAGTTCGCTCCAATTTCTGTTTCCCTTTAATGAGAAACGATACAGAGAGAGAGAGAGAGAGAGAGAGAGAAGGGCGATGGATAAGGGAAGATTAACGCGGATAAATCGAGTAAAAGAAAGAGAAAAGAAAAAAAATGGAAACGAAAGTGCTCCACTTTACAACGAGTTAACAATTTGGGCTTCGTCGTCGCGCGAGGAAATACGTAGAGCTCGTTTAAAAAATCTTTGATGCCTGCCGTGAAGGAAGAAGTAGGTCGGTGCCTCGGGGCAAGAACCGAGGAGAATTAAGCTCCTTTCGCGCTACCATTTTTCTACCCCCTCGCTCTCTCGTCCTCTGTTCTCTCGTATTCCTGTCCCGAACCACGCGTGTACGCGCGCACACACGCACGAAAGCATGCCTCGTGGCGTCCATTTTCCAACGGCGTTTCGAATTTACATCGCCATGGCTCCGTTTCCTCGATTTTCAAACCGTACACATTTTTATAATTCAGCATTTTTCATTCTAAAGGTAAATTTCTCGTTTTAATCTTTGTGAATGAATAACGGGGGGCGATAAATATGGCGGTTATCGCGTAGTAGCAATAATGGTAAATTTTCAAATTATTCGCTCGAAGCGAAGAGTATTATTGCTCGTGGAGTTTGGATTTTTGCAATTTTTTTCCCCCCCCCCTTTTTCTCATATTGCTATATTTCTTTTTTATTTTCGAAATAAATAACGGGAGACGAACGACATCCAATGGCGATAATGGTAATAAATTTTTTAAACGTCATTTGCTCGCGGGCAAGCGTTCATATTTCTTGTACGATGACTTGTAAAATTTTTCAAAAAAAAAAAAAAAAATACATATAATCTTTATATTTCTCGAACCAAACAAACCAATATATATATACTTTTATCTTTACACCTCAAACTATTGCTATTATTAATCGACAAAGTTTTACTTTTTAAAAAAATTATTATCATTGCAAAATATTATAGATAATTATTAACAAGAATTGGTGTACGACGAATTCAAAAAGGATGTCTGCGCTTCGTTTAATCCCGTTCCAAGCGACGAGTGTCCTTACAGTACAGTTGAAAACGCGTGTTTTACGGGATACCGGGATTCCGGTTGTTGTTTTCCTGTCGTACGGTGGCTCACTGGCGGATTAACTCGATTTGTGGATGAAATAAAGCGACTGTCAGTTGGGCGAGAACCGGCTCGAATGTTTGCACGTGAATAATTACGCCGCAAGAGCATCTGTTCCAGACACTTGTAAAAAACTGACGAAAACGGGCGGACAATCTCCACGAATGCGTAAATTCGCTGGGACGTCGATTAGTTAACGGCGCGTTTGTGAGCAGTTGCCGGATCGGTAATTAGCGGGGATTTTTCTCCTCTCTGAAATGGTACAATCCGATGGAAATTCAATGGGTGTAATGTCTTTTTCTGTTTTCCTTTTGAATTTCCACCGCGTCGTTTAATCGAAGCGAGATTTCCCCTAAAACCCGTTTCCCGCCATTTTTATAACTCTTTCCCGTAATTCAGATTTTACTTCGTCGCTGATAAAAATTTATAAATCGGGATGCTGATGGACGAGGAAATTCCATCAAAGAATTTTTTCGTTTATTTATATATTTATTCTTGCTGGGAAAGCGTCTATACTTTTATAAAGAATAATTGGATAATTTTACGTAGAAATATCTTGTCAATTAGTCTCTCCATTAGAAAATTCAAACAATTTGTTAATATGCCGTTTTAATATTTTTATAATCGTGAATCGTGATTTCTGTTGATCACTATTTTGTTCCTCGATTCGAGATACTTTAGATGTCGTACTAATGAAATACTATTTAATATTGTGCGTAGCTACTGCTTAATATCTTATTGCTAATCTTCAATTACAATTCTCATTTCGAATGATTGTCGTGATGATGGATGAAATTAATGGATGGATGAATTTGTATATCCTCTTTTGATCATAGCAGTTGAACGTTTCTCACTCTAAAAGTTACTTCATCCAGCGATTTCTAGTCGGTCCACAGTCGAGGCACAACAAGATATTTTCTTTTCCTATCTTTATCCGCCGAGAATTCAACGAGGAGTAAAGAAACTTTGCTCGTCCGTGAAAGTACACGGAAGAACTGGTCATTACCTGAGAAATCGACGAGCGCTTCTTGGAAAGAGGTGGAAGGTAAAAGAGCGCGGCAAAGAAAATGAAGGAGACTTTCTTTGACCTCGTTAAATGATACGCTCTGAAAAGATGAACGGACCGAGTTGGTTCATCTTCTTGATTTTTGCCTCTCGCATTGTTCGAAAATACCGTTTAAAATGTTTTATAGATAATTTTACAAGATGAAGAATTATTCATCTTCTATCGTTAGAATCCATTTCATCTCGAATAAATTAAAGTGGATTAGAAGTTTGCTGATATTTGAAATTTTTCTTATACAATCCAATCTCTGATTTCAATAATTTCCCGGATGAAAGAAGAATTTTTTGAATTCAGCTCGATTATACTTCAAATAAACGAGAATGTTCATATTAGGGCCAATAACATTGTATTAAATATTCGATGATCAATGATATACAATCGTAATGAAAAATTTATTCGAATATTTAATAGAACATTAGAAACATCGTTATTAATTTATTTTGACACAAAAATTATTTATATTCGTTCAAATGGGGAAGAAATATTCTTCAACGAAAATTGCATTTCGAACTTTCGACAAAAAAAAAAACAGAAATCTCGGTAAATTCTCGTACCTTAAACCGTAATTTATTCGCCAGGTTGTCAAAGGAGGGGAGAAAAGTTGGTTATTAGTTCCTCTCAGGATAACACGAGCCGAGATTTTTTAGGAAATGAGGTCGATCCGCTGATTTTAAATTAAAACTCACCTCGTCCTCCATATACCGCGAGCGTGAACACGTCGAAATCGATGTCTCATCGATATTCACCCCGCGCATTGGAATCGCTCGGTATCATCCCCCCAATCGGGAATATTTTATTTTCGAAAACTTCGAAACACGAGAGCCGATCCTAGAGATACGTAACTAGGTTCGGGATAAGAAGCGCCTCCTCCTTGACCCGTCTCTCCCCCTCTATCTATAGAGATAACGCGTCCACGAGTCCATAGATCCAGCCGAACTGAAGTATAAGCCACTGGAATTGAAGGTAAATTAATGATCGAGCAACGAGTCGTCCACCAGTAATTACCGATCCCGTTGGGAGGAGGGGGTGTTCTTCTTAAGAGAGAGACGAGTTGGAACGAGGAGAGGCAGACAGACAGCCAGCCAGCCAGCCAGCCAACCAGACAGACAGACAGACAGACGTGGAGAAAGAGAAAGAGAAAGCTAGGTGGAGAAGAAGAAGAAGAAGAAGAAGAAGAAGAAGGAGGAGGAGGAGGAATTTAACCAAACCTCTCCCTCGTAATTTCTCGTTCATCCCTTCGCAAACTCGACGGTGCCTAGGGTTATTCTGAAGGAGTCTCGAGGTGACGGTGGTGGATGAGGGCTGGCTGGCTGGCTGGTGGCGAAGGAGCCCCGGAAGCGAGGAGGGAGGAGGTGGAAAATTGGTGGGAAAGAGAGGCGGCGTGGTTGGTTGAAAGGAGAGAAAGAGAGAGCTGGCTGTTCCTGCTCGGAGAAGGGCCGGCGGCGTGCGGTAGGTGAGTTATTGGCGTTGCGTTAGACGTCACATGCAGCGCGGAGCTCGGCAAACCTCCGCTCGAGTGCTCCACCTCGACCCTCCCCCTCCTCCTATCTTCGTGCCGAGTAAGACGCAACGTCAGATGCAAGGCAAACAACTCAATCAACCGAGCGGATGAACGCCAGCGAATGATACACGTTAACTAACCTAATATGTCGGATCGGATCTCTCTTGATCTTATAGCTCTGACTCCATTCGACCCCAGGAGATGTTTTATTTTTTGGATAAACTCTTCTGAGACTCGTCTCTCGATGCCAATTAATCATTTCGCACTGTCTTTCTCTCGAGAAAAGTGTTTCTCGCGAAGCAAAGAGAATCGAAGCTTTTCCGGAACATTTGTCAACGGGAAGAAAAAAAAAAAAAAAGGAAGGATGATTAAATACAGTTGGCTCGGCACGTGCAATTCCACCTGTCTGCCCAGGTAATCCTGGAATCTCGAACGAAAGAGAGAGGGTATGATGGCGCGAAATCCGAAGAAAAACGAGGTCGCATTGTTGCCTATTGACTTCCACGAATCGTCGGGGGTTCTGTTCTCGCACGATGCGCTACATGAGAAATATATCTGTTGCCGGGTGAATAAGGAAAATGGGGAACCGTTGTAGCGACAGTTCTTGTGTCGCTGAGAAGAATACGACATTGTGTTGGGCCGACGAGCTGAATATATCGAGAGTCATGATCATTGAAAATGATGAGTGTGGCTGGGCAGTCACGTTTCGAGGATCAGGATGTATATATATATATATATATACACGTATGATGAATATACGCATCGAGGATTTATCGCGGAATTGGATTCTCTTTTTTGCGTTCGGGTGAAAAATTGTTGGATGGTGTAAAAATTGGATCGGTTGATTCTTAACGATGCTCGACGATAATTAATCGGCTCTTCTTATTGTTAATGCGGTATCGATCTCAGCGCAGGGGCTGATAAATCGAGACGTGGCGCGCGAGATATCGATACGAGGACACGGAAACTCGTGCAAAATGTTAGAGTTAACGCGATGTGGCGTGACACATCGGGCTAACGATATGCAATCAGCCCACCGGGATTTTATCTTGTACATATTACTTTACATTTCTTTCACTCGATAAAATGGCTTGGAAAATACCGAAAGAGTGCGTTGTTCGTGGCGAGGGTGTGTTTTACCCCCTCGGATAAAACGGAGCAATTCATATTCTGAAATTATAATTACACGTCGACGTAGGCTGATGGGGATTTAATTAATAATTTTATTTAACGAAATATATATTATATATTATATAAAAACGAGTTTTTTCTTCTTTCATCGTGTCGAAATTATGAATTTTTTAACAAAATATTCGTTAAATTATTAGTATAGCGTTCGTATATAGCCTTTATTAAATATAATATTTTTCAACGAGAATATTTTTAATCTTAATTTCTGGATCCGGACTCTTCTATCGATATAATAAATTTTTTTTTAAGTACGTAGATTTTACACGGTTAAAATTCTAAATTCATTCGAAAGGGAATGATATTAATAAATAAATTAGCGCGACAAAATATAACAGCAAATGAATTTTTCGAAATAATTGTACATACATATTTAAGATGGATATTCCGTGCATTATTTTTACCAATCGACACGATTAAACGTGATTGTCGTTAGCCAGAGAGAGAAAGAGAAAATTATAAGGATTTAATAGCGCGAATACATATAGTAGTCGCGTTACTGGTGATCGATCAAAGTCAAGGATCGATTGGAAACTGCCAGTTCTCCTTTCAGAGCCGAGAGTAGGTCGAGCCAATGCTTTATTCGTTGCTGTCGATGCGAAAACATGGTATTACATTGTATACCGTGATCACCGTTCCACAGCCTCAAGGTTTTTTATGTAAAATTCTTTTTCATCGGTTATAAAACAGTTGTTTCTTCTTCTTTGTTGTTTCTCGCCAAATTTAATTTTTATTTGGAAATAATAACAAGGGGGGCGAAAGTGTGTCATCGTCATTTTAGGCAGACAGGAATTGTTGCGCGTTTGCTTTCGTATTTCGACGAATATTATTATTCATAGGTGAATTTGTACACAAGCCAGCTCTTATAAATTATTACATTCAAATGCGATAATATTGTCGCCTGGAACAATCGTCACGATATCGGCGTGTGACGCTAAACATAGCGAATTCGTATCTGATTTTTTGCACACAAATTTATAAATCTCGTAAGTAAACGAATAAAAGAAAATATATAAAAATATATGAAAGTTATACAAGTTGAAATGTGTATTCATAAATGGGTTTATGAATCGAAGTATATACATAAAATTCGTTTCGAGATTGAAAGAAGAATGCGACGTGATATATTTTTCGTATATAATAGAAGACGAGAGAATTTAACATTTTATAAAATTTCATTACGAGATATTTAATTCGCGTGACATTTCTACTAATAATTCTCACGCAAAATGACAGCGAAGAATCAAATTTAAATAGAATGGAATTCCATTTACGATAATTGCATTTCGGATTTTCATTTTCGCGAGATGAGATACAAAAATTTCCTGAATCATTAGAATAAATATTACGTTCTATCGAGAAATCTACAGAAACAGTTCTCCCTTTTCATTCCTAATAACCCAAACCTGATCGATGTACGATTTACTTACAAGTTTAGCTTTTACTATACGCTTCGCGTGTAGATATAATAAAATAGAGTGAATTAATTCAAAAAATCGAGACACGCGTCATCTTATATCCTCAAATAGTCGACGATATAAATTTTCAGCGAGTATCAAGTCTAATCTTAAGATAATACCAATCATCGAATATTCCAAGATATTTCGAGATCTCGTCAAAATCCATCAACGTTCCACTGAAAATTCATCGTCGATGAGATGCGCTTATTGTCGCTTTCCCCCCCTGGCATTATGCAAATAGAATTACCTGGCCATGCTATAGGCGTATATAGCTTTTCAATACCCCCTTTAAGAGGGACGAGTCGATTCCATGCGAGGCAAATCCCCGGCGCATTATCACGAGGCATCGATCTAAACCTCGATCGAGGATAGTAAAACACATGGCATAGTAGCCAGCCCTCTTTCGGAATAAGAGCTTATCCGAGTCAAAGTACATTTATCTTGACCCAATGCGAGGAGCCACCGTCTTCTTCCGGCCTTCGCCTCTTGATGGAATACGTGCATGGACTACTTCCACTGTGGTTTCCAGTTGCGAAAAATTTTCTGGATTCTTTCCTTTTTTTTTTTTTTTTTTTTTTTCACGTATAAGGACGACACAAACTTTCCACCTCTCGGCCTCGATCAGTGTCACCGTCAAAAAATCGAATTCGTTGGATGATACGTCGTCGTTTTCACGTTTCTCTCTCTCTCTCTCTCTCTCTCTCGTTGCCTTGACGAAATTTGTCGATGGAAAAAAGTGAGAAGGAAAGACGAGGGATATATTTGTATTATATAGAGAGAAGGAAAGAATTTCTCGAACGATTGGTCGATTGTTTATCCTTATTATTGGATTCGAGTTATTAAGCTCGGCGAGCGTTTGTAATTGGATATTAAAATGATCGAAGCGGATATTGAGCGCGCTGTTAAGCTTCTTTAGTCGTTTTCAATTACCAAGAGACAGGCAAGTAGGTATTAAGGAAAAATAATGCATAAGGATGAGAGAACGAGATATTTCCTCTCCCATTTTCTCCGGCCAATTATCCGGTTCGATCGCGAAAAACACGATGTAACGATATCGTAAACTATCGTTTTAAGAATTCTTCTTTGTCGATCGAAAATTTTCTCAAATTCGATACGCACAGATGCAAGAGAAAACGAAAATTTCTGAACAAGGAATGAATCTATTTCTCTCGATCTTTTTATCCTTTTATCCTAGAAATTTTCCAAAGACTTTTCTCCCAGATTTACGAGCGACAAAATGATCGCTACGTAAAATATTATTATTATTATTATTGTTATTACATAATTTCAAGATAGAAATTTTGTGTAATATCGCGCGTAAAACTCAACGAGGGAGGAAATATGAGAACGAGTTTTGAAAACGAGAAACTAACGGAGAACGTATGGCGAAAGAGTATTGAAAAAACAATGAAGGCAAAAGAAGAAACTTGAATGCGGATGGAGGAAAGAAAAACGAAAGAGACTGGACTGTAAAAACAGAAAACCGAAAAGGAAAAAGTGGAAAACCCCCCCTTTACAACGGGGGCGGTGAAAAGAAGAGGAAAAAAAGGAAAAAAGAAAAGAAAGGAAAGGAAAAAATAGAAAAAGTTATCCGCGCACCGTCGAAAAGCTTTATCCGGAATCCCGGAAATCTGATTCGTGCCGAAGGGAAAACACAGAAACAGAAGGGCCACAGGATTCGAACGGTGGTTGGAAGTCAACACGTAGTGATTTGTTATCGCAACGTCACGATGATGTTTGCGTAACAAATCCTTAGCCAGGTCTACGCCTCGTAGACTTCCTCTTCACACCTACAGCACCGCCCCCGGCCATGAGATTTCACCCCTTGCAAAAACAGCGAGCGAATCTTGGATAGAAATCGGCTGCATCGCTTACCAACCGACCGTTAAAATGATCAATAACAATCTGTCGACTATGGGATTAGAGGTGGAAATTAATCGTGTCTCTTTGTTCTATTCCTGTGTACACGATGAAAATGTTATTTTTGCATTGAAAGAATGACGCGCTTAATCCTTGTCGATTTAATAAGAAGGGAGTATCGTTAGAATTTATGCTATTTCTTCTGTGTTTCTGTGATTACGGTATTTCACAAAATGTTGTGTATTTATAAACAAGATGGGGAAAAGAAAATCTCGTTCCAATCAGAAATAGGATTCGTTATTAAAGGTAATACAACCATTGCTGGCAAGATATCCAAACTTGTGAAACTCCCGACCCATTCTAAAGTCCTGGATCAATGATCAGTTAAGACTACAGAAACGATCACACATCACATCGAGAAGATTAAACTGTTCCGACCCTGAAACTGTGAAAGATAGCGCGGATCAAGTTCGAAGTTTGGAAACTTGGATCATAGTGGTCTCTTCCCTGCAACAATGGTGGACCTTACGATTCAATGATCCAGGTATCTATGAATCATCTTATACTTGAAAATTGCGTTGCCTTGGTTTCGAATACGTGAATCTACTTTTTTTTTTAGTAATGATTTGAATAGATATAATGGCCATCTTCTGGTTCAGAAATCTGTTCATCGAGTTTCAAGAAGAAATTTTATTAATCTATCTTGAGATTAGAATATTAAGATTGAGAGTTGGTGGTCCAGGAATCTATCATTCGAATTTGAAATCTAGGATCCGTGGATTTCGATCAAAATTTTTGATGTCTGAATTTGAGAAATTGCTTTGCATTTTGGATTCTAAAATCTCGTATCTTTCGAGGAAACTCCGAATAGAAATCTCTCTATAATTTTCCAACACAGGGTCGATTTGAAATTAAAATTTCCAATTTCAGAAACTTTTATAAGATAAATATATTTTCAAATACAACTGAAAAGTCGATCCGATCGAAAATTAATGAATGCTTCGTTGCTCAAACATTTCCAACGAAACTCCAATGAAAACGTTTCGAGGAATAACCAGCTCGTAAGCAATCGGGCAATGCCACCGACACCGAGGCAAACTGTGCCACGACCTGGTGGACGTGGTGGCATCGTGTCTCTCCCCTGGCAACCTATATTTCAAACGGCGATAAATCAGCTAAGATCCCGGAAATTTACGCGCGACCCGGATCCTTCGTTGCCATCATTCGTGAAAATAAGGAGGATTCCTTATAGTTGGAACGAGGAGCGACTTTTAAAACGTCGCTGTGAAAGAGGAATCTTCGCGATCAGAGGCATTCGTGTTTCGACTGTTTCTGCGAATTCTTGACCCGCGGTTAAACCGACCGATCTCTTACTTTTGAATACACCATCGAACCCCCAATGACCGAGTTTTGTTGTTGGAGAGAGAGAGAGAAAGAGAGATTTCACCCTTATTAGAGAGCGTGCATGTTCAAAAGCGATACGCGCGTGTTATTCATTCATTCATTCAATGTTTGAATAGTTTTCGCAAGGGTGGGATTACCGTGCTCTCGAATCGAGAGGCAATTCAAAGCGAGCGAGAGAGAGAGAGAGATTATTCAGAATTTCAATCGGTGATCTTGATTTTTGGTTAATTAATTTTTTCTTATTCCTCCATCACTTTCTTCGTCTATTTCTCGATAAAAATATAAAACGAGTTGGAATCGGGTGGTCGGGAAATTGTACGAATTGCACGGAATCGAATCATAAACACCGAGAGAGATAATATTCTTAATTTTACAATTTCCTTCTTGTGCATCGAGCGAGATCGTGCAGAGACCGTAGCTTGTTTAACGACTCAATTTCAACCGTTGTGTACCCGTAATTATGTGATCATGTTTAAACAGCGCACTGCCGGCATCAGCGAATTTACTTCACCAAGTAGATTGCAGTTTAATATCGCCGGCCTGTAACTACTAATTATGTACTAATTTGGAGTTAGCTAATAACGTAGTGGCAGATAACGATGTCCGTACCCAGCGTCAGCTGCCTTCACTGGCAGCGGCTCGGTGTCCATATATGAAAACGAATCGTTCTTCGCGATCCTCTAATTTCCCCTTCTAAATACATTTTACATTTCGGATATAAATTGTTATTCCAACGTAACCGAATTATTATATTCTTACTTCGATCCTTTGAACGAATAAACAACGCAGATATTAGATATTATTCCAAGTGGAAAAATTTCAAATTTATATAATATAATAATATATATTATACGTTTCGAGGATAAAATAACGCTTTAAAAAATCCGTGTTCTCTTATCGAGCGGACGCAGAGCTTTCTCAGAGCTACGAAGAAGAAAATATTTGTGGAACGAAGATAAAGTAAAAACGAAATATAATTTCGGAAAGTAAAAAAGAAAAGAAAAAAAGTCGAATATATGTCACGTGGATAATCCGACCGTATATCCCTCGTTTCATCCTTTAAACTTTACCTCTTGTACCGTACAGTCGTGAAAAGATAGTAAAAACGACGACAATGGTCGATTCCGCGCGCCAGATACGGGGACGTACACGCGTTATCGTAATGCCATCGTTCCCGGTGTTACGGCCGACATGTGTCGCGTGAACAAGTCTGTCTACCTGTAGAATGCACTGTCTACAGCCCCTCCTCGCCCCTGGAAAGCCGCTCGTAACGACTCGGCGTCGTCAGCCGTCATAACGAGACTCGTAATGCGAAATTTATTGTGTGAACAGCTTTAAAAAATTAGCTCTCTTCGTTTCTGACGTTTAGCACCTGTTGGCTCCCATTGTGTCACGAATACTACTTCGTTTTTTACTTCGTGTCCGCGTACTCCACCGATAGTCGGAGGGTGGGGGGGGGGGTCTCGTCCGATGAAAATTCCACCTGTGTTTCGCGAAAATCGTTGTTTTTTTTTTTTTTTTTTTTTTTTATTGGCCAGAGAAGAGAAATTCGTCAAATTTAATAATAGGAATATTTCTGTGATTTTTATTGATTTCTGGTTACATCGAATTATTCTTTTCTCGATCGAGTGAATGAATCAAAAAAAAATGTCATAAAAAGAAGGCAATTCTTAAGTTAATTTATATCGTTCGTGTATATATGTGAAATTATTCCTCTCAACTTCGAGTTTAATCAGTTAATTTTAACTCGTGAAATTCTGCCCCCTCGATTATTATTAATTAATTATATTATTATATATTACAGAATAATTATAATTATATATTAATTACGTCACATTATTAAAAAAGAAGAAATTTCCTCTTTAAATCGTACATACCGAATATCGCATATATTTGACAGGATTTACAATAAAGAATATTGGAATATTTGAGAAAAAATATATATATATATAAATTATCGATGTAACGATCTTAAATAGATCGATCACGTGTATTACACATTTAAACTTTTTTCAGTTTTCACAATCCGAATCAAATTCGTACCCTCTTATTCGACCTCATTCACTCGGCCATTGAAATTCCCCGTTGAATCGAATTCGAACGCTCGTTTAAACTCTCCGTTAATCGAGCGGCGTGAATTAAAGTTTATTGTCCCTCTCCCCTGAAAGAAAAAGACGAATTTCGGGAATTAATCGACGGGGGGGGGTTTCGATACGCGTGTTCGATCGAATTTCGTGTTCGACTCGCCTCGGATCAAAAGCTGTTTCCGGGATAAAGCGCGTTCCGCCAATCTGGCAAAGGTGCGTTAATTAAAGTGTCTCATTACTGGAGGCCTCCCTCTCGGGATCTCCCCCCTCCCTCCTCCCTCCTCCCGCGATCCTTGGCCCGATGAATTAAATTACCGATTTATAAATGTCGCCTCCTCGCAATTTGACAAATAACGGCGCGAAAGGAAGCGGAGAGAAAGGTGGAGAACAAAAGTGTGAGGGAGGGGAGGAGGGGGAAGTTCAGATAGTCGGAAGTTTTTAATTAACAACGCACGGAACGACGTACAAAACTAAAGCCAACCTTTCGCCACTTGGCCTCGCGAATTATGAACGAGTTATGAACGAGAAAAGTAGAGATGGGGGAGGAGGGGGGGAAGGGGGGGGGAAATGGAAAATATAATATTTCTAATTTTCGCTGTGTAATTACGAGAGACGAGGAGGAGAAAATCGCTCTTTGCGCTCTTCCATTTGCAATAAAAAAAAAAAAAAAAAAAAAAGAAAAATTATATCGCGATAATTCCGTTAATGGGATAAAGCGTGTCGATCCTGTGTTTGAAACAACTTCTCGATGCCGATATTGATCGATTTAACCGTAACGCACACACACACACACATACACACATACATTCCTCCTCGATTTAATTTTACTCAGAGTTGTTTAAACTCGGGGTTAATTATTTCGCTCGAGGACGATTAAAATTGTTTCTCTGAAGTAAGAAATTGGAGATAGATTTCGAGATTTTTTTTTTTTTTTTTTTTGTAGTAGAAAGAACTGCATCTCTCGATCGGATACTCAATTTTTATACAATATCGCTCTACGATTGTTGTTGGCACGTATTTAAAAATTTCTAAGAAATTTGCGAAGAATAAGACAACAGGTTAAACTTCTCCTTGCGCTAAATCATACCCGCTTTATATTAATATAATAAATTCGTGCCACAATTTTATTTCCGGAAAGATTACGTACGAAAGATTATGTACGACGAACATAATGTGACATTCGAAGGAGCGCAATTATTGAAGTTTTTCAAATTAACGCGCGGTTATGCGTTATATACGTAGAGGTGCGGCAAGTGGCGGGCGAGGATCGTACGTATACAAATATTCGTCGTCGTTCGTCGTGCGGCATCACAGATACACGAGCGTTACACGAGCTGTGGATACGGTGGTGTAAAACAGATCGAGCATGGGATTCCATGAAGCGGTCCTCGTTATAGCTCCCCGCCCTCCCTCCGTATCGCCATCGATCTCACCCTTCACACAGTTCCCAATTATTTTGTCCGCTCGTAAAACTCTCGCGGGCTTGATTTTACGAGATGCGATGTCGTCAATTTTACTAGCAATCGATAGACAATTCGACCCACCCCCCTTCCCTTCCCTTCCTCCCTCCAGTCCACGATTCCGCGGGACAAATGCAAACTCCTCTCGCTCTTGTGTCACGCTCAGCTGCCCCCGTTGCACGGGAGCGCCGTTGCAATTCAAAGTCCTTGTTTTGCGCCACGTGGAAACGTGGTAAACCGGAAGGATTGGATCCCCGTGTATTTCCGACCGAGCCCGCAATAGCTTTCCACTTTTATTAATCGCCGCGTCTGCCTGCCTTTTTTTTTTCCTTTTTTTTTTTTTCCCCAACTCTCCCCCCACTCCATTCCCTCCAATTTTTGCGTTTATCCCGCGAAAGAGATTGAAAACTAGCTTCGCTCGGATAGATCGCCATTTCTCTCTCTCTCTCTCTCCCTCCCTCCCTCCCTCTCTCGAATTTATCCAATTTTCGTGTTATTGAATTCGGTAAACGATCCGGGAATTAAAATTTTTTTGGATGGAAGGAAGAGGGAGGAGGGGATGGTATCATTTTGAACGTTTCTTTGAAATTTTGTATAAAAATTCGAATTTGTGAATAAGGGAAGATTGTCGTGAATTTCTTCGAAACGAAACGGAGATTGAAATATTCTTTTTGCTAGATTCTGAATAATAGTATAAAAGTAGTATAGTAATATAGTAGTAGTATAGTAGTAAAATATTCTTTTTGGTAGATTCTGAATAATAGTTCCGTCCCGAGATTTCGAGTTTGCGAAAGGAATCGACAGATATTCCTTCTTTATATCCTTCTCCTTCTCGAAAACGGTTTTTTGAAGAAAGGTTGTTTGGAAAAATTTTCCTCATCTGTTTGTTAAGCGTCGATATTCAATGCTCCCCTCGCTTCGACTCGATAAAAGTCGCATTCCGTTTCGATAATGACACGTTTCTCGCCTTTCCCGCTCCGTGTTGTTGTCCATTCCGCAGTTTCACTCGGCACAAACATCAAATCGAGTTTACGGCGTTCGGATGCATTAGCGGAATGAGTGAAAAGGTATCTTGGCATTTTCTCAAGGTGGCAATCCTCGTCTCAGGTGTCCGGAGCCAAGTCTGGAGGCGAGGCAAATCGAGAAACTGTCCGGAAGCGGCGGATAATTCCATTTGACGAGAAAATGTTTGCAGCTACGAAGCTTCCTTGCTCTCAACCCCCATTGCTGTAACCTTGGGCTTGATGCTCGTTGTTCTTTATATATATATATATATACAGAGATGTTGAGACGAAGTGGAATGAACATCTTATATATCCTCTTACAAATTTACATTTGTTAAAAGGAATCTTGGAATTTATTTATAATTCACTGGTCCAACGATTTCCAAAGAAACTCCAAGGAGCTTTTTCTTCAAAAACTCTACTCGCCATCCATGATACATTCCTTTCGTCGCGATTATTGTATAATGGCTCCTCCGTAAAATCCTCCCTCTTCGAAAATTCCGTTCGCTTAATTAAACGTGGCGACAAACGATCGCATCGATCAAGTATCTTATCGGCGGGAGTTGCGGGGACACGGATTTGCGAGAATGGAGGGGGTGAGACAAGTGGTGAGTAACGCCGAGGGTGGCGGAAGGTTGATGTTATCGAAAGGTATCGATGCAGAGTGCGGTGTGTTAAAGCTGTGTGTGTGTCGAGTCGTTTCGTATCCTCGGGGCTTGTCACCAAGGTTCTGGGAAGGAACGGTCGAGCGGCACCCTGTTCCTCCACACGAACGACTTGTTTAAGAATCTCAACCCTCTCTATCTCTCTCTTTCTCACCCTCGCTCTCGCTCTCTTTTGGGAATTGTACGTCTACGTAGCGACAATGGGGACAAGTTGTTTCGAGCCTACGGTTGAAAGATCCTCTTCTCGAGAATATCTCTCGAGTTGGAAACCGTTATAGTTTGCGTTTTATATTTTTTTCTTTGCCAGTTTGTGAGTTTCGAGCGATTTCTAGTTTGTTGTTTCTATTTTTTTTTTTTTTTTTTTAGAATTCGTCAGATGATGATGCGTGGAATGGAAAATCCAGTTTTTGTCAAATTTACATACTACGCGTTACGTAGCAACGAAGCAAAAATATTGAATAGCGAAAATCGTTTCTCTCGTCCAAGATGGATCTACGTTGCACCAATATGTTAATCCACGTTGAAAATTAATTACCTCTAATAATTACCCGAACAAATAAACTAATCATCGGTCGGGGGCATACGATAATGATACAAAGAGTAATTTTCTGCCCACTGTTCGCATCGCCGCTAAACAGTAATTGGCCCGACAATGGAACAAATGGAAAATTTATATCACCGCGATGAATGTATCGTAAAAATCGATTCGTCTTCTGTTAAAGACGGGCGATTAATGAAAAATCACTACAAATACACAAGTTTCGTGCAAAAAGAGCAATCCCTCGATAATTTTTATAATTACGCTGTATTTAACCTGGAACAACCCCCTCCCTCATCGTTACCACCACCTCATCGATACGTCGAGATCATAGTAACAGGATTGAACAACACCTTGAAATTTGTTCAACCTTCCTTCTCTTCTGCAAGCAGCGGATCCTAATTCGATCCGAGATTTTGCGCGTACGAGCGCGCCAATCTTGTTTGCGCGGCTATGTTTTGCCTTGTTGCGGCCTCGAGGGGCGGTGGTCTGGTCGCCAGAATGGAAATCCGCCGTCGAACCCCCGTCAGACGTCTGAACGTGGGGTGTCTGAAGCGGCCCTCCACTTTCTCTCCCTTCCGCGGGATAGTACGTTTGCCTGTACGCACCACCACCACCACCACCGGCTTCTCGTGTCACACCTCATTATGCCGGTGCTTCGTTAGTCGCGGTGGCCGACGTCGGGATCATCGACGTGGGAACAAAGAGTGGAGCGATCGACGCTCGAGCAATTTGTCGGCGAGGCACGAAAGATTCGGCCGGCTCGAACAAAGCTCCTCCCCGTCAC
The DNA here is from genome assembly GCF_048593485.1 of Apis florea. Lineage (NCBI taxonomy): Eukaryota > Metazoa > Arthropoda > Insecta > Hymenoptera > Apidae > Apis > Apis florea. Next base: position 668,595 of record NW_028256653.1, on the reverse strand, counting down.
GTTCACGTGTGTATATATGCACACCGGAAAGAGGGAGAGAGGAAAATAACGCGATATAACAATCGTGTTGGAGCACCAACCAACGACAGGTCTAGACAGGTCGATGAGAGAATCGTCGGGATGGAAATTGAAATTTAATTCTCGGGTTTCCAAGCCTCGCTCGAGTTCTTGGAAGGATGCATTTCTCTGTGCACTCGATATATGTACGTTGGATGGGGGAGAATTTTTAAAAGTTGGATTTTAATAAATTGTTGGGCGTTGTTATTGGTTGGAACGGGGATGTTTATGCAAAGAATTAACTATTTGAACTTTCTCGTTTCGTTCAATATGAATCCTTCGTTGATAGAATCTGTTGTTGGAAGTGTTATAAAAATTAGTCTCTTCTGATCTAGTGATTTTCACTATGGCACGAATTTTCTATTTTTTTGCATCAATTTACCTGCGTGAAATAATTAACAATAGTAAAAAAAGAAAATAAAATAATTAATCTATCGAATCATCTTAATCATTTAAAGATTAATATCTCTGTAATGAAAACCGTTTACAAATAATTTAAGCGACTCACTTCTTGAGAGATTACTCGTCGTGCCGTTTCGAGCAATATTAACGAGCACGTCGACGTTATGATATTTGAAGAGCCGAGGAAAGGAAACTGCGAGGAATTATGAAAAATTTCAATGTTATCATTGATACGAACGTTAAAATTAAAATTAAAATTTTTTTTAATTAAAAATCTCATCACGAAAGATTAAATATACAATTTCAATCGTGACGTACTAAACTGAAAGAAAGAAAGAAAAAAATATTAGGAAGTACGTTTGAAAATTTAAAAAAAATAATAATAATAAAGTCCGGCTGGATTTCGTGATTTGCATAAAACGGTGAACGTGCACTCACGCACGTGCAATAATGATCGCGAAAGGAGAATCACGGAGAGATAAGCCCGCACTCGTAAACCAGAAACTTGCGCAATCACAAGTTGGCAGAAGTCTACTGGGAACGGGTGCGGCTGAAACTCATAAAACTACCGTAATTGTAAAACACGAAAGGGCGGAGGCGGAGACGAAAAGCGGTGGGTGGCCAGCGTATGCCACGAGGCTCAAATTGTGATGTATTTCACTTGTTGAAATCGTTAAGCTTCCCCTCTAACTTCCTACAGAGATCGAAATTACGACGTTAGTTTAGGAAAATTTTTTGTTTTCTTTTTGAAAAATATCTTCTCCGTGTTCAATTAAACGAAATCAAAATTATTGATTTCGTCTGGAATGAATTTTATCAGAATTTCATTCGGTCCCATTTGTAATTCTGATCTGATGAGATGCGAAGAATTTCGATTCTTGAATTGTCAAAATGGTATCAACTGGATGTGCTGATCGATAATAACGATGAATTTGATCCAAGAAATCCTCCTATAAGGATATTCCTATAAAATGATTGTTTGGCTTGAATTACTTCATTTCACAAAAATATTACAAATTTTCAAACATCGAAAACCATCATTTTTCTTATTAAGAAATTTCAAAATTATCAGAGACATTTCAAAGAATAAAAATTAGGTTTCTTTTTAAATAAATGATAACTTTAAAGAAAGATACTTGAAATACTTCTAGACGTAATAAATTAAATTACAAGCATGTAACGTGCAATTCCTATCAAACTGTAAAAATTGTAACAGTCAAATTACGTCTATATCCGAGGAAAACAGACAAGAATATTTGGGGAAAAGCTCACTTCAATGGTGATAGTTGGAATCGTTTATGTCGAGGCGAAAGACTCTCAAAGCACGATTTCCTTTTATCGGAAGTCGATATTCCTTTCCGGTCAAGTAAAAGCTGCATCTCACCGATTTCTTCAAATCTGGAAGGGAACCAATATTCGTATCCTTTGCTCGTCGTTGCTAATGTCCTCGCAATTTTTCCTCGATTACTCTTATCTCGAGACACTTTCTATTTATACAAGGCACGTACGATCGTTTTTGCTATATGGATGTACATTAATTCTTATCTAAACGATGCGTGTGTATATACTTGCAAAAAAAGTTAGGAAATAGATTAATCTTTTGCGAATTATTATTTATATTCATCTCATTCCTCGAGATGAATGGCTAGAATTAAAATAGAAAGGAATAATTTGCGAATAATTAATTTGTTTCTTTTAGCAATAAGCATACACATATTTTTTTTTCCATTAAGATGAATTGGAAAAAATATACATAGATTATATTTCATTGGCAGAAGAAATATTTGCTAGTTTTATAAACAATCTATTTGTAACAATTTTCCGTTTAGTGTGCAAAAGATATTTTAAATTAGTTTTCGAAGTTTTAATTTTCTGATTTTTGATTCTTTTTGTTTCTTAATTTTATTGTATTATCGGTTGAACTTTTTTTAATATTAACGAATCATAATTTTCTTTAATCTAATTCAAATCTGCTCCATACTTTTTCATCAAAAAATTATTTTACGAATTGTGAAAAATTGTTGTAAAGATTGTTGAATAAATATTCACACGTCATAATAGTTAATTCCGCTAAAGAGTATTTTGATTTTAACATGGGTTAATATTAAATTGTGTCAACTATAAATTAGTATTGAGAATTGCAATCATCATTGGTAATTAAATTCTACACGCTGGCATTATTATCGATTATCCTTTAATCTACTTAAAATCTGAATCGATTAGAGAACAGTAAACCGAATCAGATAATCGAAAACACGGGTTTATAAGTTCTCATAAGTATCATTCCGTTATATCAATTAAACGCCATCCTACCTTCAAATACCTTCATTTTAAAATATTCCAATTCCACGCACGTCCTCGTCGCGTATCAAATAAAAGAGAAAAAAATAATAACAATAAATCGATAAGATAAAAAAAAATCGTATAACTTATTCGAATAATTATCCAACTTGCTTCATTTTCAACCTATGTATTATCAAACTATGTTACAGAAAAGCTGCACCCTTCATTTTTCTTCTTTTTCTTTTTTTTGTTAATAGATGCTTGACGATATTTAAAAAAAAACTGGATTCACAAAGATGGGCGAAACCGTTTTTTGAAAAATTCACGGTTAGTAGAAGCGGAAAGGAAGCTGTAGAAGCGTGCATAGCAAAATCTTGCATAAAAGTATCGCATCACGGGCGGAAGTTGTGGATGCTCGTGGATTCGTTCGCGTCGATGCCCGTTGCATAAAGGATATTCACTCGAAATTGAGGAGCAAAATAACTGTTAAAGTACAGGATCGTGAATGAAATGGCATTTAAGAAGATTTTTAAACGATCCCAGCTGGACGGATGGAGGGGTGGTGATGGATATTCAGAAAAATTTCATATGAATATTCACGGGGTTAACAGTGTTAAAATTGTTCGCGGAAAGAATTTCTCGTTAGTCTTCTTCTCTTCTCTTCGCGCGTAAGTGTAAGGAGCATTTAACGGTCAGAGAACGTTTAAGGGGAGGGAGGAGGGAGTTTAAAAAGACGATATTCTCTTTTTCACGCGGTTGCACGATTATTCTCAAAGGAATCATTTCGCGGATGCTTCTCCGTGAATATGAATATTTCAAACAATGATCCATTCCATCACTGTTTCCATCTTGCAATGCTCTCTTATATTGGAGAGTGGAGTAATTCCGGAAAAGATGGACTCTTTTGAATCGAATTATTATTATTATACTCGAGAATTATTATTCGAAGTGAAGATACTTTCTTATTCTAATTTTTTTTCGTTTTGTCGAAAACCATTCGGTCTTCTCTATTAACAACCGCGACTTCTCTCGTTTCTCCTCGCAAAAAGAGGACATCTTTGAGGAAATTACGTTTCATCGAGCTTTACTCTTTGGTAATTGAGGCGAACTTTGGCAACTTAAATCGACTTCTTCCGTGTTCCATTCCCTCCTTTTTTTCCATCCCAGGGATGAACTATATCGATTTAGTTAACCTTCTTGCCGATATATACCATCGTGCTCGAAAGTTGATACTCGAGAGTGTAACGAAATTTAAAAACTTCGTTACAAGTTTGCCCACATTTGCCATTTTTCGGCCAGTTGCTCCGCCCGAATCTTACGTCAAATTGCTTCTTTCCTCCTTTCTCTCTCTCTCTCTTATTGTTTAATATCAAGAGATATTCTTACGAATTCTAAAAGTTCTATTCGTATTTCTAACTTCTTTCGTACGGTTTCCTTTTTTTTTTTTTTTTTTTTTCCATCGTTACATCTTTTACGATACGAGCTGCGCGGTTAGAAAGTTCAGGGAGAAGTGACGTGGCGTGAGTTAATTCAGAGTTAATGAGTTAACAGAGAAAATGTAATAGTAACACTTCTTTGCAAATATTCAGTTTAAATTTCGTTTTAGAATGTAAAACTTTTCGAGATACGAAGAAATATCGAAATCTAGCACGAATCTTGTGGATTTTTTTTCTCGATGGATCAATTATTAATTGGTAAAACGATAATGTTGGTTGGTTAAATGCATGGTGGTGAACGATAAATAAGAAATGTACTGATTTAGCTGAATGGATATATTTTTGGTTATACGCACGTGTCGGGCTACAGAACAGCAACTGACGATCGCGTATCGAAGACAAACAAAAGGATGCCAACTACAGAATAGTGACACTGCTGGCAACGTTTAATAATAAAATTATAGATAGAATTTCAGTGAACTTTTATACCCTTTTATACCAGATAATTTATGATTAGAAATATTCAACACCAAGTAGACCAAGATGTTTGTCAAACAGAACGAAAACTTAACAAGAAGTTTTCATTGCGGAATCGTTTTACACGATTCGAGGGGAAGAATTTGCCAGGAAAGAGAAGGAAACGTGGCGTACAGACGAGGAGGAGTCGTGTCGAAAGCGAAGAGGTCTTATTCGAAAAGGAGGAGAGAAGAAAAAAGAAAGAGGAGAACATACAAAGGGAAGCTAGGGAAGAAATGAGCTCGCCATTGAAAATAATAGACTTGGATGCGTCTTTCGTCGTGATACATCGTTACCTTCCTTCCATCCTTGTACCCACCTTGGGACCAGTTTTCCTACTCCTCGCGATCACCTCCAGCATCATCTCCTCCGAATCACAGCAGTCTTGGCACTTGGCCTGCATACCGCCTCTAGTAGACAATTTCACGTTTCTGCACGAGCTGAACGTTTATTCGATAACCGCGCCGAGACCCTGCCTCGATAAAGGCATTTTAACGGAATCGGGGTCGACGCGAAATTAAATGTTTGCCTGTTCGCGCCTGTCTCGGCGCCAATTACCCGTGAGAAATTAACCTTTTAACCCATTACGGCCCTGTTTTGATGGATTATCGCCTCCCTCCGATTCATTTTCTAATCAAGATCTATCGATAGGGTTCACGATTATGAGAAAAATGTAAAATGATCCCTCTTAGAGTTCTTTTTGTTATTCGTCCCGAGTGGATGATTGATCCATTAAGAATCAAACGTTAAAAATTTCCAAGAGTCGCAAAGCTAGAGATTTTTCTTGGAGATCGTTTTAAGAATTCATTTCGAATCGTTCTTCCCTTTCATGGAAATTCTGTCATGGAAAAAATCTTTGCGATTCCTCGAAACTTGACGAATTGTGAAATATCGAGTGGTGGAGCTTGAAATAACAAGTGCTTATCTACTTTCACTTTCTCGATATTTGGTCGGCTTTCGTCGAGCTCGTACCCAAGGAGGATTGGCCGAGCAAATGGGACGGGAAAATGAAAGATTAGCCGCGAGGGTGCGACAATATCCCCCTCGAAGCGCGGCCTTGAAACGCTTCAAAGATCCTCGTCTTGATAACCCAACCGATCCCGGGGAGTCTTTGGATGTTCTCCGGAATTATTTAGTGGCGCGTAAGCCACAGGCCTGGTCGGAAGGTTTAATGGCTTCGATTCCCAGCACCACGTTTGCCCGGCCCTCCAACTTGCCGTTACTTCTCATCTCGCTTCCCAGAATTGTTGTAAATAATACATAATGCGGTATCCGTGCAGTTAAGCCGTCTCAGACTTTACGACTCCGTATCGAAATTTACCACGCGTTATTAAAGCCCTATTTCGACGTTTAAGCTCTCCCTTAGTCCTCTTGATGTCGAGGTCTCGATATAGAATTCGAGGAACAAGGAATCGCGTACACCTCGTCTCGTTAATAATTCTCTTTTATATATCCATTCCCAAATTCCTAACTATTCTTCGTTAAATTTCGTATCCCGAATTGATAAATTCGTTTGAAAATTGATAAATTTGTTTCGTCCAATCGTGGCCACTCGACGGATACATGAAACGATTGTTATTCGATCAATGGTGTGAATCAAAGTCACGATAAACAACTGTTGCAGCGACGATTCTAATAGATCTACACGGACAGCGGCAATGACCGATCGAACAAGGCGCATTAGATTGCAATTATCGAAATTATTAGGCGGGCGTTATTTAAGCGGAGTGCGCCAGTTCGTGGCCATATACGCCACAGCGACCACGGATGGTGGTCGTTCGGTCGCTAAACGTCAAATCCACCTCTCTTCGCTCTGGGCGAACGATCACGTAAAGGCACGCGTGTATAACTGGGATATCAGGCTTTCCGCCAATAGTGGCCTATGGCGAGTCAGGTTTGCCAACTGTACTCGTTTCGACGAATCGATGCATGGTCAGGACACGGGAGAAAAATATCAAGGTTCTCATTTCTTTGGCTTCGAGCGAGCAACTTTACAGTTTGGTTGGGCCTAGATATCAGTCTAGGAGCAAAGTGTTGGAAATCTTTTTATAAAACGGCATTTTTTCGTCGTTTCGTTTTTTCGTTTAGATTTATGTAAATGGTGCTTCGTACATTTTTTTTCACACATTATTATTATTGGCAAACAAAATTGTGTTGTTCTTTGAAAAGGATATCTTCGAGGAAACGTGAAGAAAGGAATATATAATACAAACACTATCGATCAAATTTACCAACCAAATCGTCATATTGAAGTGCCAATAAAAGAATTATTCTACGAACTTTTTAAACAAATTTTTTTTCTCGTCTCGTCGAAACGATAGAGATGCCCGACCAAACATTGGTCGCGAGAATTCTCGCGAGAAGGAAGAATTGGGCAATTCGAACATTGGAGTGGAACGGAAGAGCAAGAGGCGAAGAAGAAGCAGAGACGAGGAGAGTAATCGAGAGACTCGGTTGGCATTAAACGGCCTTTTCGCCTCTGCCGCCGTTTACCCTCGAACCGATTGAATCCTTTCTGGATTAAAGCGGGGCCAATTCTTCTTTGGACTCGGGCTCCTCATCGATGGCGATCTATCGTCTGTCTAAGTGGATTCATCGCTTCTCTTTACCTGCTCTTTTCGCGCGAGAGATTTGAATGTGTCCGGGTTAAAATCCTGTTGTTCTTCACGAAGATACGAGTTTATGTTTTCAATAATTCGCGTTCTGCCTTCCTAATTCGGATTAACAATTCACGGAGATAGATCGAAGATAAGGATAATTCGCTGTAAACTCATTTGATTAAAATTCTCTTCTCTCAGAATTCACCGCTTCCTCTACAGTTTTCATCGTACTTTATAAAAACAACACACTCTTTCTCTCTCTCTCTCTTCCTCCGATCGAGATTAAAATTAAAAACATCTGCCCCCAGAGATTTTTCGAAAAAATTCGACCGACTATATTGCGGATAACGGATGAAGAAGAATCCGAAATGAAGACGTGCGAGAAGGAAATCGGGCGAAACACAGCTGGCCAGCCGAGGAGCATTATATTACGTATCCGTGCGGGCAAATTGAATTCTCGCGCCCCCGCCTTTCTGAAAATAATATTATGTTTTATGCGCCCGCCACCCGCGCCACCCTATTGGAATCCTTTAATAGGAATTTTTCGCATTTTCCGCCCGTCCCCGCCGAATAAGACCAGCTAGACGCGGCAGCAGCATCCATTGGCACAGATTCCGATGCGCCGGGGGCGAAGGGATCGTTCCATCCCCTTCCTCGCTTCCCCTCTCCTTCTTTTTCCTCCTCCTCTCTCTCTCTCTCTCCTCCTCTCCTTTCTCCATCGTTCTCTCCACGTGGCGGAGGAGGGGGTGGTGGTGGTAGACTGTGGCCCTGTTTGCTTTTGCTCTTTACTTTTTCCCACGGTGATGGGGAAGAAGGGGAGAGGGAGAGGGAGGGAGGGCAAGGAAAATTCCAACGCCGCCAGCATTCACCGCCGATATCAGCGTTCCCACCGCCATCGTCGCCACCGTCGACGCCGCTACCGCCATCATCATCCAGCCGCAACTCTCCACTACCATTACCGCGGATAAAAAGCGAGGGGTTTCCCCACTCGCTTTTGAGAGATGGCGTGGCGCACGCGACGCTCGATAACACTTGAGAGGACGAAGTTAATTCCCGACCGGCGGCTGCATCCGAGCTTGAACTTGGTCCGAACGAGTACCAGCAGGAGGATGGAAGGGGAGGGGAATACTCGTATTTAATGACGAGATGCGTCCTCCAAGTTTCTTTCGTCACTTTTCGTCTTCTTCTTTTTCTTCTTTATTTTCGTCCCTTCTTCTTCTTATTATTCTTCTTCGTATTACAGTGTCTTACTCTGTCTTCGCTCTGTAGAGTTTCTAGGGAGCAGGAGGAACGAGTCGATCCATTTGAGGGATATGATATGAGGGGGATCGTGAGTTTTGAGATTGTGCAACATCTTAACGAGAAATATTTGATCTTCCGTTGGAAATAAATGTCGCGATGCAAAGAATTTTGGAAACTTTGGAAAAATATCCGTCTGTTATTATGACCGTCGACCGTAAACTTGAACAAAATTCGATAATAGAAAATTGAACATACGCGAATAGGAGAGAAATGACTAAATTCATAAAAATATCGCATCACAACGATCCACTCTTCCTTCGTCCCAACAACTCTCCCTATAATTCCTTTTGATATAAATATTAATACAAAAATACGCGATGAATATTGGACGGAATATAATCTCGTCCAATTAATCGATCCGCGGGACAACAAGGCGAGAAAATCGGGAACAAAAACGATATATCGGCGCGCGAACGACAAAGACGAAATAATTCAATTGGCCGGGCACGCAAGTTTTCATCCGGTTTGTACTCGCCGTATAAAAGCGATGATCGGTGAATGTAATCGTCAGAAGCATTCGGGGGGCGAGGTTTACGGCTGAATATTTCAAGCGTGGATATTCGTGGCGCGTGCTGTTTTCGAGCCTTCTGTGTACACAACGTTCTCGCGGTTAAATTCGCGATGCGCCATCGCAAACAATGCGTGAGCAACGAGGCTTCTAAACGATCTCGCGGACCCGTTCGTAACTGGGACGTGAATTTTTCAAGCTTTCAGATGTGTTTACCGTTCCAACTGCTCTCTCGTTATCGATCTCTCTCTCTCTCTCTCTCCCACCTACGCGTTTTTTTAATTCCTTTTTTTTTTTCTCTTCTTGCTCCTCCGATACGTGTCATTCGAACGGACACGATATCCACGATACGAACGTGGATCGTGTTATTTGGGTCATCGTGCGTGTGCGTGTGTGAAAGATAAAATGAATCGACGCGTGTTACGTGTGCCGCGTGTTCATTATTCGCCGTCAAATGTAATTTAATCGAACTCGAAACACTCGAGCCGTCTTGCATAACGGATATTAATAACAAATTCCTGGATGTATCGGCTCGAATAATCGCTTGTTAACGTTTTCATCGTGTTCTGTTTTTTATTCAAATCGTGTGACGGGAAACGTAGTTCTTTTTTTTTTTCTCCGTTTAATTTTTATTTCATCAAGGGATTGAGATTTGGTTGGAACTTTTCAACGGGGGGTGTAATCAAAAGTGAAATGGAGAAAGATGAAGATGAAAGATTTCGTTGAAAGAAGCGTGAACGTTTGAAATTGTATGTGAATTTTAATCCTCGCTATTTTTTAACGAAATTTAATGACCAATGTTTTTTTTATAACTGTTTTTTTTTTATTCAGATTTGGGCATTAAAATTAGAACACTTTTTAAATATGGTTTTAAAAAATAACAAATGTTACGCGCAAATAAATTTATTCTGTTTAAGTAATTATTGATATTGAAAATTTATTTCGTTTCAAAGATAACGAAGCGGATAAAAATATAAAAAATAGTAGCGTGTACAAAATCAAAATTTGCAAATGATAAATAAGTTATCCTAGTTTACATATCCATATCAGAATTATTCAAATTAATATAACTCCAATATAGTACTGGCTTCGAAAAAAAGAAAAAAGAGAGAAAAAATGATGAGAAAATCTTATATCCATCGATTATACGACGATTGAATATAAATTCAAAGCGAGTATATTAAAATCACCTCAGCTTTTCTTTTTATTGCCTTTTTATGCAGCCTCAAAAAATTGTTTACATCGTTCTAACCATTATCATCTCAGAGCTTGTATTTTATTTCGCGAGCGCGTTGAAGTTGTCGCTAGCTGCCGTGTTATCATTCGATGAAAAAAAGGAAAAAAAAAGGAAAAAAAAAAAAAAAATATTAAATTTTCTACCAAAGCGTACGAGGTTCGCGTAAACACGCGATCAGTTTGTTCCGTTTCGTGTGTACGATACATTTTTGGCGCCCTATCGACTCGCATTCCACTCGAAAAGTGCGGAAACTGTCGACTATCGAACTCGACTGCAGTTGTTCGACCGCTTCTGTTGGCATAAATGTATTCGATTAGTGATGGGACTAAGCCGCGAATGGATTTCGAATATTGACCGATCAAATTTCAATCCTTTGCATCTCGAAAAAAAAAAAAGAGCATTCAAATAATATAAGAGTAACGAATTGACAATATTGGTATCGAAGCTCGAATACTTCGCTACAAATTCTTCGTTCGTTCGAAATCAAGTTTTCTTGATTATCTCTTTCCGATAATTCGATATTCTATCGCACAATCACAACGAAATCAAATCGTTTCCGATTAACCCTCCTCGAATGGAAGGGAAAACACTTATCGCCTTATCAAATAAATTTTCGCATTTCGATACGAATTGAATTCATGCAAAACTCGATTCCATCGCTACCCTATGACAGTTGCAGATCTACCGATGGCGTTTCGAATGAGATTCAAATTTATTCGAAGGAGATGTTTCTTCAGCGTGGAACAGCTCCGCTGTTTTACGACTTCATCCGTGGCGCGCGCCGTTTAATTCGTATTTCGCTTCCGGCCCGAATGGAATAACGCTTCGAAATTACTCGCCTCGATGTTTTCGCGAAACTTTATCGTTCTTGGCTGGTGCGCGAAATGGCCGACGTTAATCACAGGATTATGCGCCTTTAAATGCCCCCCTCCTCCTCCTCCTCCTCTCTCTCTCTCGTCTCTCTCTCTCTCTCCCTTCCCGTCACGTGGAACCATTTGCTCAAAGAAGGATCACTTCTCTGATTGATGGCATTATTACGTACGACCCGTGCAACTTTTCCTATCCTTTGCTATCGGTTGTATTTCATCGGAGGAGGGGATGAGAGAGAGAGAGAGAGAGAGAAATGACCAGTGTCGCGATTTCGTAGGTTGAAATTGAACGATCGCAGTTTGTCACGGAGTGAGAAATTAATCGCAGTTTTGATGGATCGCGATAAAATAGAAGGTGGTACGATCGTTCACTGCTTGTATCAATATTACTCGACGCTTGATTTCAGTATTTTGTCAATAATTCTGAACCTTGTATATCAAATTGGGTGAATAACTGGTGGTGAATGACAGGATGGAGATTTAAACATTTTTTTTTTTATTTGTTTGTTGGAATATATGTTATCTTAGAATTAGGTTTTCAGTTGTTTTCTCTCGTTTTATCCATATACATTGAAAATTATTACGAGTTTTTTAACTTTTTTTGCGAAGAAGTAAAGGTTAAGTGTAACGATGATGAAATATCTGGTATATTTTAAAATTTGACAACAAACATTTTAACGATAAAACGGGATTGATAAAAAAAAAAAAAAAAAAAAGAGAGAAGAGAAATGTTAATTCTTTTTAGTTCCAATATTAAATGGAAATGACGTGTATTGATATTAATATTATCAAAAATTTTTGAATTGTCGAAAAAAGCATTTTACATTTTATAATGTTGAAAACAGGAATATGAATATTTGCAATCCACTCGATTTTACTTAAAACTCTACCGTTTTTATACGATATGTTATAAAATATTTTTAATTTCGTAAATTTCAACATTTCGAATGATATCGAGACTTGGTCTGATTAGTCTGGTCGCAGCATATTCTCTCCGAATCGCACCAATCGTCGGTCCAATGCGGGTTATTACTACTGACGTGACGTTTACGATTCATGCGTGTTAATCAGTATTATTTTTCAATTATATTTATTCACGTTAGAATGAACATTTTTGAGTTATCTGTAAATCAATAGAATATGTACATGCATATGAAATTTTGGAAAGAATTTTAAACGCGTAACAGACTTATTTAAATATATTTTTTTCAAATATATGACACGTGATAAATTAAACAAAAAAAAAAAAAAAAGAAAAAAAATAGAAATACTTACAATTTCCAATCAATTCAAATCAATTCTCGAGGGAATAAGTGTAACTGCATTACGTATATACCAAACCAAACACGTAAAATGTGCAAAAGCTTGTACCACCATCCAAAAATATTCGTTATTCATTCTGACAGTGCACTCCACTGTTTTTCCACGTTTCCATGCTAAAAAATTCTTCTGATTATTTTTCCATGAAAGTGTCGTATTCACAGTTTCGCGGCCGTCGTTGCATCGTTTCATCGGTTAAAATTTCATTTTTTGAACATTTTTTTTTTTTTTTTTTTTTTTAACAAATCGCGCACGACGAAAGACGAACGAAAATATTTACGAACGGAAGGGAAACGAAAGAATTTTAATCAAAAAATTCCCCTTCTCTATCCATTTAACGATAAATACAATAAATTTCTTCGAACGACGGCTCGTTCCACGAACTACGAGAATTTTCCACCATACTTTTCTACAATAATAGCCGATACTTCATAACTTTATCAATAATCTAACTTTCTCGATCTGTTTCGACAGCGATAGCCGCTTTTCGAATATTCCGAACTTGAAACACTACCTTTCCTATATTTATACACATCCATCCGTTTATGTGATTCCATCTACTCGTCCCAATTTTATTCCTTTTTCTCGCGATAGCAATATCCTTCGATTTTCGGCGAACAACGTATTTTCAGAAAAAAAAAAAAAAAAAAAAGAAAAAAGAAAATACGTATAAAATATCGACATTGGAGGAGGAGGAGGAGCGTTTTCTATTTATTTGGAAATGATACGCGACTCGTGTTATCTTTTATCACGGCGCTGAGGTACACATCGATCGAGTACACTGCTACGCCACTTTAATACCTGCATAAATGGGACGGTGCTAAATCAAACGGTGCGCACCGATTGGGTTCGCCCGATCGAACCTCATAAAAGTTCGGCCAGCGAGAAGGATGGATTCACGAGAGCGAAATAGGAGGAGGAGGAGGAGGAAAAGAGAGAGAGAGAGAGAGAGAAAGCGAGAGCTTATGATTGCGTGCCAAGGTTTCGTAAAGCACGTTCGTTGCCGTGAGACTTATCGAACTATCGGCTTCTCCTTCCAAAGAGTAACCCTCCCTTTCATTGGCCCAGATAAAGAAAGCCTAGGCCTCGTTTGTCTCGATGGCTTGACGTTTATCGGCGAAAGATATATGGAAATTACGGGAATCGAGCAATTCCACCGTTTACCCCCTCGTTTCTCTTTCCTTCCTCCCTGCCGTGTCTTTACCCGTTTCCGCTGTAGGTTAGTTTTTTTTTTATTTTCTCGGTTTTATTGTTCGACTCTTAACGAGGGATAACGAATACGAGAAATAACGTTTCTTTGTGCTTGAATTATCAATCGATAAATCGTAATTTGATAATTAATAAGGATAGTATTTTTCAATAATGAAAGGGGATTAAACGGTTATCGTTGCGACGATATGGGAATTTGAATATTTCTATATTTCGAAAAGATTCTTTCTGAGGAATTAAATAAAACCGTATAAAAAAAATGTTCTCTGTCCATTCGATAAGCATCGAAGAGCTAGATATATTTATTTATTAATCAGTGAAATTGATCGATAACTGAATTAAATCTTCCCTGATGGAACGGAGTAGAAGTCTGAGGAATGGAAATTCTATTTTTCTCCTTATGTATCGAGCTTAATCGATCCGTCCATGTATTAAATCGCGACGAGAGGAGGCATTTTTATTTAGGGGGGATGAGGGAAACCGGATGGATCATGGAATCTCGGCGAGAAATTTACTCATTTCGGAAGATTTGATTCGGATAGTCCTCGACTGGCTGTAACGGAAGCCTTTTGTCAATTGTTTGACGATGAAAAGTTTCGATTGCTCGTTATCTGTTGCGTTCGATCGTGAAAGCATTTAACCGGTGGAAGTTAATTTATCGCGATTTCGATCCATCGTGTTTTATCGTCCACCCCTTTTATCGGTTTTCGAAGCTCCCTCCCTCTTCTTTGCGTTTTACGCTCCGCTCCTTTTTTTTTTTCCTTCTTTTTTTTTTCGTTTTTGTTCTTCGACGTTTACAAATGGTCCGAGTTTGCAACTACTCGAAAAGTTCGATTTGTCGCTTCGATGAATCGGGTTCCCTTCCCTTTTACTTTACCAGTTTTTAACTTTAATTCCTTAATTTCGATATACTTTATCAAAGATTAGCGGCATGAAATCGTTCGTGATTTGATGCTTAGAAGAATTCAATCATACCTTGATCTAATATTTTGTCCAAAATAATAGATCTTAAGTTAAGGAAATTATAATAGTTGCGATAATTATCGAACAATATTGTTGTAATTCCATCATCTCATAAAATAACTTTCAAATAAACGTGTTATTTGAGCTACATTTACAAGCATTTAAATTTCAACTGATTAATTTCCCGGCCAATTAGCGCTGAATCCGGAACATTTAGCGAGAGCCGTGGCTGCCATCCGCCGATTAGAAAGGAAATACGAGGAAAGTAGAGGGCGCTGGCGAGGCCGTTACCTGCACTTGTCGTCCCCAACGACGGTTGCCGCGTAACGTCGACATCGAAATTGCAAAAATTTCACGTCCACCCTTCCTCCTCCACTTTCTCCATTTGTTTCCGCCTCGTTATACAAGATTCGACGAGAAATTCTTATTCACAATGGCGGATATAGGTCCTCGAAGTGTCGTTCACGGGCTCAACGAATATCGATTAAAAAACTCTTCACGAATAATTAATGGATTAGCACGAAGTCACTTTTAATGGCACGCAACATCAAACTGGATGAGATCCTTTATTGTTATTCCTCTTCGCTTTATATTTTAACGAGCATGGGCCAGTGATTATGATGAAGTAATTCCATCTGATTCGAATAATGAAGTTACGAGACGTGGTTGTTTCGACGATTCTCTTGCAATGAGACTTATCTCCTTTCTTCCTCGTCTCGAGGAAGGATCGTACTGTTTCTCCAAAATTTAATATCCTCTGAACAGTTAACCGAGAGATAATCGATTCCACAAAATCGAACGTATAAATTTCTGCTTTACGAAAATTCAACATCGTTGAATTTCAACCCCAATTCCAAGGCGAAAATGGACGAGGGCGATTTTCTTTCGTCCCGAATTTCGGGCCGAGGAATTGGATCGAACGTGTAGTTAATTGCCTGGATTCGAAATAGAGAGAGAGAGAGAGAGAGAGAGGTGTGGTGGAAACGGTTGCTCGTACTGTTTGCCCTGCACGGTGTGCAACGGCCCTTTGTGCAACAACGAGACGGCCGTTAACGTTAGCCGCGCAATTATAGGCTGTGCGCCCCGGGTATGCCGTGTCATGAAAGAAATACATTAATAGGACGTTGAGGCTCGTAAATTATTAAGCGTGCAAACGTCCGACGAAATTGCGGGAGAACGAGGAGTACGAGGAGGAGGAGGTATATGCGCCGGTGAAAATTTAATAACGCACGTTCGTCCTGTCTGATTGCAATCCAATTAATTACGCGGGGATATTTATTAATCGGCCGTTTCCGAGCCGCGGACCCCGAAACGGGGCTTATTGCGTTTGCCGGGCAAACAGACGAAATTGCAAAACGTCCGGGGGTCCGTCAACTTTTCCGAATTAATTTTATCATACACGTGGAGGAGGAGTTTAACTAGGGCCTTGAACAACCGAGAGTCGAATTGGGTCTCTTCTATTTCGTTTTATTTCCGTTATTTCGTCTTGTTGTTGGTTGGTTACGCAGTGGTGAACAATAAATAAGAAATATACTGATTTAGTTGAATGGATATATTTTGGTTATACGTGAGCGCACGTGTCGGACTGCAGAACAGTAGCTGAACGATTGACGTATCGAAGACAAACAAAAGGATACCAACTACAGAATAGTGACACTGCTAGCAACGTTTAATAATAAAATTATAGATAGAATTTTTATACTGTGAACTTTTATACCCTATAACACTTCTCTTCTCTTTTTTTCCTTTTTTTTTTTTTTCTTTATTCTTATATTATTTGTCGAGAGAGGTTTACGATAATTTACGACGCTCGATTTCTCGAAAAGGAGTTGAAAGGGAGAAGAGAATTTTGTCATCTTGAATTTTCTGTATCTTAAATGGATGAGAAATCTATTTCGATTTTGAATTCGAGAATATTCGTTATTGTGCTTTTAGATAAATTTGCTATATTCAGATAGACGAGTAAAAAGTATACAAGATAAGGGAAATTGCGATTTACGATAATATCGAGAATATTTCATTGAAATATCGGATTCTACTTGATCGTAAATAAAAAAGAAAGAAAGGAAAAAACGATGGAAGCCAAAATTCTTTTTCTTGAGATATTTCAGATATTTCAAGCTAATGCCTTCACCCGCGATTCCATAACAAAATTTTATTCGCGTTCCTCTCGTTCTGGCCGTTATTGCATCCTCCTCCTCCTCCTCCTCCCCCTCCCTCCTCATCCAAACGTATATTTAAGGCTCGCCAGTTTGAACCGGTCGCAGAAAGCGGTGGCCGATAATTTCAAATTTATGTTAGCCCGGATAGCAATGGTCCAAGTTAAATAGATCCGGATATTGAAAGATGCGCTGAATTTCCATGACTGCGTACCGGTTTATACGTATCCTATATCGATGCTCTTCTCTCCATAACCTTCCGCTATTTCATTTTTCCCGACCGAGTCTCAACATTTCTCGTTTCCTATTTTCGTATTCCGGGATGATAAATCCAAAAATTCTCTCTCTCTCTCTCTCTTCACCGATAGATAAACAGAGTAATCGATCACAATCGATGTCGTGTACTGTAATTTTCGACGAATCGATCGGCGAGAGCTGCTGGATGGTTTGTTAGCACCGCAAGAAACCTCGACACGGGAGATTATGCATCGACCCACCATCGATAATTGCCAAGGAAGAAATGAATTGGTCCGCTAAACGCTTTAACGCAGGAATCGTGGTAAAGTTAATCAATCGTTCGGCAAGCTCGATAATTCAACCTCTACTCCAACTCTATTAAAGTACATAGCATAGTTTAATATCGGCTGAGTAACTAGAATCTCGAACCACCAATGGCTGAATTCTCTCGCGCCGTTGTGAAATCAAGCCACGGAGATGAAAAGGGAAGAAAGAAGAAAAAGAGAGGAGAGAGAGAGAGAGGGGGGGAGAGAGGGGAAAGAGGCGGGTAATCTCGTTTGCGCGATTCTGTCTCGTGGATTATTATTAATTTATTAGCGGTTTCGTTGCGAGCGTACGGTGTATTAGCGGGGAGGGGGAGGGAGGGGGGGGGGGAGCAAATCGTTAGCGAAAAATAATTAAAACGAGAGGGATTTTATCTGACCCGTGCAAAACCGGCAATTGGTGAACGGTGTGGTATCCAGACTCGAAAGCAATTAAAGCCCCCCTCTCCCGCCCTCCCTCCCTTTCCCTCCGGTTTCTAGTTGTTGCCTGCCCGGTTTGATCTGTCCGGAGAAAAGGCATCGAATCGATACCACGATTTCTCGATAATCGTTATACATGGTTCCCTCGCAAAGATGGCAAATTTCTTTGTACAGGGTTATATATCGATTTTTAATACGGTACAATTGCCTCTTTCGGTCGTTGGCTGCGACGACGGATGATAAATGAGTGGAAGTGATGGGGCGTGAACCAAGTGTCAAGGTAAATTTGACTCGTTCGTCGATATACGATTACTACGTGTGTTCTTTATTATTGGAAGGCGCTTTTCCTTCTAATTTATTTGTATTCCTTATCCACTGGGAGAATCTGGGTTAAAGAATTTAAATAAATATATTTGGAAGATATAATTGATTCATTTTTTAAATGAATCGATGATTCTTAAGAGTGGGAAAATTGAGGGAAATTGAACGATTGTTGGAGTATTTCACTCCATTCGTATTAAGAAAGGATATATTTAGAGATAAAGTCTCGTCCGGCGAGATTGGTCTGAGATATCGGAAACGGTTGGCCGATAGAGATCGGTCGTCATTCCGGTAACTCGGAATATTAATTGGTTTAATTAACTTGCCGAATTGCTGCCGCTCTCGCGGCTTGTCCTGGATTAATGTGCGATCAGATACACCGAGGGCAACGTCTTGCCTATGGGAGGCCTTCGTGAAATGTGTTACGCGCTGCCCGTGCGGCCCCGATCTACGGTAAATTCGCTCTATTAATCAGCTTCGACGAATCATTCAATGATTGAACATCGTTTAATTTGCGGACAATTCCTTGTGATCGAACAGTTTATGGGGTAGATTGAATTTATATTTGTACGTAATTCATTTGGATCGTGGAAAATGAGAAATTGTTGTTGTTATCAGAGATAGAATTGCGTGCATATAGAGGAGTATTTAGATGAACTTTTAGAAATCTTCTTTTCCAAAAGATTATGGAAAAATCATTTGGTAATGTAAATGTATATTAATATTTAATAAAAATATAATTGAAGAATATGTATTAATCGAATATATATTTTAGAGGTTAATATTTTAGAAAAGATAAGGTATTTATGAATATTTGATTATGGTACGTATTAAAATTAGAAATATATTCGATAAAGTTATTCTTTTGATTGGTGATTCGATGATATCGATATCAAAACTCGGACGAGTAAATTAAGTGGAAGTTAATTAAAACTAATTAGTGTTACAGAGAGAGAGAGAGAGAGAGAGAGAGAGAGAGAGAGAGAGAGAGAGAGAGAGAGATGAAAACTTATCGTTATTATATTATCTTATAATTGCGTTACTTAATGGTTCCATTTAATTGGCAATTAATATTCGTTCGTGAGATCGTGAGATTCGTTGGAGCGTTAAAAATCTTAGTTACGATTGAATTTTGACAAAAAGAAGAATATATATATATATATGAACCATTACGTTATTTTAACAATGAAACAATTATATCTTCTATTAGTAATTTTATATGATTTAATAATATGCATTTGTATATCCATTAAATATTAATTTTGTAATAATGTATATGAATATCCTAGAAGTTCGTTAATTGTTTATGAATTATTTTGTAACGATGATTCATAAATTTATTATATCGTGAATATTAAAATAATTAATACGTTATGCCATACATTAATTTTTAATATTTTGATTATTTATATATAATTATTCGTTACAAAATAATTTCTAAACAATTATCAAAATTCGACTGAATCCAAATAATTCATTATTAAACTAATATTTAATGAATCATTAATAAATATTATTGAAATCGTAAAATCGAATCACGCAATAAAGAATCGTCGCATTCGAAAGAAAGATTATCAAAAGCTTTTTAAAAATGGAACCAGCGAAACGAATGAGGTGTCGCAAATATAATATTATCTTGATTACGTTTCTCAATTATGCTGAAAACGCTATGCTTATCCGCTTTCGTTATCCCGAAAATGCGCGGTTTCGATTTTCATCGTGGAATTTCACGGGAAAATTTTAAATTGCGTTTACGATGTGTTCCATGGCCGGTTAGAAAGAAATACAGAAGCTATTCTTTAATACGAGAGGGCTTACTTAAAACGCTTTATGCAGGGCGGCTAAGAGATATAATTTTCTTTAATACACTCCTAGCTCGCTACGAGTAGAGAACCTTAATATTCCGGTTAATTAAATCTTCCGCAAGTATAAAATCGCTCCTCAAGGATTTTTTTAAGGGCTGCAATTATCGAGTTCACGACGAATTTTCTCTCTTCAGTTTTATTATTTTTATTCTTTGTATCGCGTTGCTGGAGGAAAATTACGAAAAGGAATAAAAATCTTAAAAGAAATTAAACGGAAGAAACAAAATTACGCGATTTATCAAATATTTATTCAATCTGAAATTTAATCAATCAATTTATATTAAATTATTGTGCTGCGGATAATTATTAATTGATACAAAATTGATCCAAATTTCATCTTATATTTATTTTTCGTGACAACGAAACACTAATTTTTGAAATTTATCCGAAACAAAACATAATACTCGATATTAAAATTCCTCACTGTTTTTATCCGTACAATACGATACACAAGTCACATAATCCCAGCTTAACTTCTTAATTCTCTTAACAATTCTCTTAACATAATTACACAACTATATATATATATACATATAATAAAATATTATTCATCTTCGTCTGAGTTAATCACGTTCGCTTCGAATACGCCTCGTTAAATCGTATTCCTCCATCACGATATACATCTTTTTCGTACATTGTACACAACACTCCAAATAAATACGAATTTATAATACAACAGCCTCGAAAGAAAGAGGAAATAATTTTTATCCAAGCTTCAGAAAATCTTGAGAATATTCGTATCCGCCCATTCGTTTCGGCGGATGCAGCAACACACGTTCGATCAACCAGACCAATCCCGCTCGTAATGGGTGGTGGACGGGGGGTTACATGGCATCATCCCCTCGTTTCCGTTTCCTCCACTCGTCGCCGCCCATCCTCCCGTTCCACGAGGATGAGAAACGATCCTCGCCGCATTTCGGAAACAGGATTCTCACGAGACGTCTGCCATCCTGGCCACGCGTGATCCCACAGCCGCAAAGGCTGTCAACGAGACCCTCCCCCTCCCCCTTCGTCGTCTTCCTGCAGTTTTGATACGCCGGTGATGCGAGATGGAGGGAAACTCGGCGGTGGAGGAGGGAGGAGAGTAAGAAGAAAAGGCTTTCGGAGAAGGAGCATCTCGGGAAATAAGATTCTGACTTTCCTCTTGACGTATCTGTCTTCCAAGGTGCGGCGAGGTGCAAGTACGGTGTAGAGTATCGGGGGGGGGAGGGGGTGAAAGGAGCAACGATAAGATGGGGGGAGGGGAATAAGAGAATAGTGGAATTTCTTCCAGACGGTTGATGGTGTTGCCTTTGTTTGTCCGTCGGTGCAACGTCTGACAGGATTTACATACGCTGCCCCTCTCCTCCCCTCTTTTTCTCGAGAAAAATGGTTGGACGCGAATATCCAACCCGAAAGTATGAATTTCGTCGCCCGCCGTGGAATTTTATTCCACGGATTGACAGGGATCGAGGATCCCTTGATCACATTCTTGGAGAAAGATTCTCCTTCTCCGATCTTTCTTGGTTTGGATCGGTCCAAACGATGTGTAAATTTAATTAAAATTGTTGAAATTTAATTTTTTGCTTGTTGCGTGAAGTTGTGGAAATCAATGTAGTTGTAATAATTGGACGCAAGGTATAAGTAATATTGCCGATAATGATATGAGAAATTCATGAAACTTGTTAAAATTTGTCATTTCGTTGATTAATTTAATTTCGATCAGAAGAGTTTATAACGTCAATTTCTAATTTTTTCCAGAAATTTATTAAATGCATAATCTCGCATATACGCATAAGTATACGTGATTGATCTTGAAATGCGATTTAAATATTAAAGCACACTTTATATACGAATCATCGAAATTTTTACACCAAAATAAAGCATGCTTACGAAATAATTGCCATCGATATTAATAATTAGCCAATTATCGACATTTAATTCACGATTAAGACGAAAGGCTGAAGCGGAGACAAAATTTTCGCGTTTTTTTTTTTTCACAAAAGGCAGAGCGAAATTTCTTGGAAATGTTTATTTCAAGATCGTTTCTTGGTAAACGCTTGTCGTTTCTTGGAAAAAGGGGGAAGGCCGGTAGAACTTGACAAAGAAACGCGACACGGGGTTACGCGAGTTATCGAATTTCGATCACGTCCCTCTCCTCGTGTACTTTCTTTGAATTGGCGCGAATATCGAGGTGGAAAACCTCGTCGCGCTTTTGCGGTCGCAAATTCAATTTAGCACGTGCGTGCATGCGCGCGAGAGAAACGTGTAACGTCGAAAGAAGTCGCTAGTGGAAATGGAAGAGAGAGAAAAAAGAGAGATTAATCACGCTCTCCTCCCTTTTTTAACCGCGATTCCCATGAATCGTTTATCGGTTCGTATTCATCTTATGAAGTTTCGAGGAAGATGGAATGTGGGTCGAGTTTTTCGTAAATTATGAACCAGATATTTCGCTATGTAGGTGAATTGGCATGAATGAGATATCTCGCGTTATAATTTTTTTACGTGCAGCATATCTTTTATCAGGATATACGAATTTTTCTTTCGAAATTTGTGGCAAAGATTTCAAAGACACTTATACATGCGTATTAAAGTTGATATTCACGTAAAATATTTGACTTTTCACAAAATTGCGAAATTAAATTAAAAAATTTTGCCATTCAAGTTTGCTTTCTTCGTTTTACCTTCAACCAGTTACCGAGATATAACAACTCAAAGTTTTCATAGCGCGGAGATTACGAATAAGTCCTAGTGACCTAGTGGCTTACATATTTTCCAGTGAGTCCCCATCTCTGATATCCCTAGAAATCGTTTCGAAATCCAATCTAACGATCCTTCATTCAAGTTGACTATCTTCGAAGTTTATAACGATTCGAAGCATTCTTAATTTTAATGGTGTTTAAATAGAACCTCTCCATTCAATTACTTCAACATTCTCTCTCCTCTCGTTCATCCTTCTCGCTTACGTGTTTCTTACATAAACCCTTGCCAAGCAAATCGCGCTTGAAGGTTAACCAGGGTTGATGTATCGAAAGCAACCCTCGTCCGCTATCTAGACGGCTTATCGTATCCATCATTCTACCCTATTTGTAGGGTTGTGCACAAGCTTGGTTCCGTGCAGAAAACACGGATTCTCCGCGTATGTAGGTACAAACAATCTCGCTGCTCCGCTCTTCATAACCACGTGAATCAAATTCCCTCGTGTCTTTTCTGGAATGGATGGAACGATAAACACGGCCCGTATAAAGCACGCAATTAAGTCGGGATGTTGAAACAGTTTACAGTCGCGATATAAAGAGACTTCAAATTATAGATTCTGAAAGTAAAAAATTCGCTCATTGTGAAAACGCAAGATTTCATTGAAAGTTTACGAAAATTTTGAATTGACCCACGAACGAACGAATGAATTGAAATAGATTGAAGTAGCTTGAAATCCTTAACGTCAAAACTGTATTGGCTCTCCGCGTTTATTTTTCTTTTTTTTTGCGATCGACTTGGTGTATCAAAAGAAGCGTTTTAATTGAAACAACCCAAATAATCTGAACCGGGGATCGTGATACGGTGGTGGGATTAATTAAAATTCGCTTTTAAAGCAGACGGCCGTTAAAGTAAACCGGCGACTTAAATCTGGAAAATTGTTGGGAAGGCGATTAACGAGCATCCACCTCCGACGTGAAATTGCATTTTTAATAATCGCCCTTTCAAACCGAGGAAACGTTATTAACCATTCCTTTATATATTTACAAACAACATCCGCCCTGCTCACTCCCCTCCCCCCTCGCCCCCCCCTCCTCCCCGTCTGATTCCATTCTAAGACCAAGAAAATTCTATTTTAATCGGGGGCCAATAAAAGTATAATTTCCTTTCCTCTCGACTGTTTGGAATACCAGACGATAAGCTCTCCCCCTTTTGCTCTTTCTCGGCTCGTTACCTTCCTCTTTTACCTCTCCTCTCTCGCAACTGAACGTCTGTTACGCCTTTTTCCATCTGCTGTATAAGTGAACGCGTTTAATATCTTCTTCTTTTCCAGTTGAACAATTGTTTCTTTTCATTTTTTTTTTTTTTTTTTTCTGAGAAGAACATATTCTTCGTTTCAAAAAGTTTCAAAGAGCGAAAACAAAACGTAATCTGTGTAAAACTTTTTTTTCGAATCAGAAGAGATGGCTCTGTGAAATTTATTTGGATAAGCAATTTACTTGTGTTGCGTTTGTATCTGGCAAGAATATTAGTTAAATATTAAAATTCATCGAGGCCGAGAAGCGTTTGTATATCTATTTATCTCGAAGATATTAACGAGGACATCTTATTATTCCACATTTTGAGCTCGCAAGCCATATTTACGAGCTAAATCCCCCGCTTCCCACTTGGAAACAGAAAAGTTTGGACTCGTGTCGTCCCCGTCGGGCTTTCATTCCGCTATTTATACAAATGAATCACGTTCATAATTCTATTTGCATTCGGCTAAAATTTGTTCCTCTTGTTTCGCGTAATCGCGAGTTTTATATCTTTACTTTTGATCAACGTGGCAACGTAACGATAAATATAAAATCAGATGGTAGAAGAAAATGATTAAAAATTTAAATTCTTATTTATCCGAGCAACGAATAATGAGACACGATTAATAATCTCGATACGTGTATCGATTATTTTTTTAATATCAACTTCTCCACTTAAATAATTAATATTACATTCTTGTATTACATCTTTATACGTTATTAATAATATTTAAAATATATTTTTAATGTAAAATCGACGATCCATCCTCGTTGATTGACCATCCTTCTTCAATAAGCATGTCCCTGCGTCGAAAATCTCGAGGCTACGAAATAATAAAAGGTGGAAAACGAGTTCCTTGGACTCGGGAAATACTCGGGAGGTGTTTCAGAGAGATAATCTAAACGCGAGGTGATGGAGAAGTGGCAGGTCAGACTAGGCGAGTTGTCAGCCCATGATGGATGGACGCGAGGCACGTACGAGCGAAGATTCTCCTTTTTGCTTTCCACGACCTCTCCTCGCCTTATTTCTCCTTTCCAGTTCTGTCTTTTAACCGCCGTGTTGTCTTTCGCTCCCTCGCCCACCAATTTCCCGATTTCTTGCGACCGAACAACATATGGCAGTTGTTCGATCCAATTTCTTTCGGTCCAGAAACTGTAGAACCGGCTCGTAGATGTAGTGTATGAAAACACGAAGCTGGCAAAATTTTCACCCTCGGTTCATCCAATAAACTGGAACTGGATGTCGCGGATATTGAATTGTTGAATTGAAAATCGTGTACAATTAGATCGAAGAGATACAATTTAAACAGTTTGTTTCTCTTATTCGTTTATTATTCTTTCTTCTTTTTTTTTAATCTCTCAAATATCTATCAGTTTTTAGGACAAGCTATCGGTATTTCCTGTGGCTTCTAGGTAAAAAGAAAAAAATATTGATTTACATCATAGTTGTAGAAAGGCAAGAAATAGAAGATTCATTTCTCTCTCTCCTTCTCGAAATTAATCAAATTGTACTTTAAACCGATCTGGTTTTCCTTTAAAACTGTACACGTAAAAATTTATAAAAAATTATAAATCGTCCCAAACGATTATCGTATTATTCTCTCCACTCACTTTATCGAAATACGTACACGTTTACCTTTTTCTTTTTCCTCTTCATTCCTCTCTAAAATAATTCGCCACGCATTTATTTAATGCTCGATCGAAACACGATATCGTATCCACTTCATAATCGAATCGGTCGGAAACTCTAGGTGAAATATCTCGGGGAATGGTATTTTTCAAAGAGACAATTCCACGGTCTTCTCTCCGATTCCGTGTCATTCCGCGTGTTGAAATCTAGCTAGATTACCGCACCGCCTAACCCATTCCTTCGCCTCCATCGTATTCCACCAGGCGGACGGATCTCCCTTATTCTTGGAGGGCGTGCAACGTGTTCACGCCCCAATTCCCAGTTTCTATGGGATCGAGGGGCGAGAGCGGCGGCAGAATATCAGAAATATCGTAACGATATGCATGCATAAAGTTGCTTTGTTCGCATCCTTTTTACACGGCTGTTCTACGGAAATTTTGCGAATGTTCTTCTCGCGCTGCTCTCCCATATTGAAACGCTTACATCCATACGCGTGGATATGGGCGACGACGTTCATTCCAAGTCTGTGTTAAAATAGAAACGAATCTCGTTTCAACTTTTATCCTCGACTTAATTACATTTTTCTTCCTTCGATTCAATCGATCATGGGGAACATCCACGCTTCGATTCTAAAATTTTCTAAAATTTTTCTTTTATAAGGTATCATTAGTTTCTATTTTGCGTTATAAATGCGTTAATAGAATAGATGGTTATCGATTACGAGAAGAAAAGAAGGAGAAAAACGCTTTATTCGGTTGACAAATGAAACTTCTCGTCAGAGATAACGTAACGCGGGCACGTTTAATCTAGAAAATATTTTAAAATAAATTTGTCTCACAATCTCTCTAAGCGCTTGGACGTTAATCGAAATGATTGTGTTTATCCTTCCTGCGCATACAATATTCAAACTCTTATCTATCATACTTACTCGAGAACGTAAGTCAACTTCTAAACGAATAATCATCCTATACACGTACCTCTTCAGTGTATATACTTATTGATACTCATTTAAAATAATTAATTGACCTCGAAAATATTAATCTCTCCTTTCATCCCTTCCCAAAAGAACGAACAACAGTTCCAAACGGATAACGCCTCGATAGATCGACAGACCTTCGACTCTTCGCTCTCAATCAAGCCTATACCTAATCTAAATCGCGACAGTTTCCAGTTTTCGGACGGTTGTCCCACGCGTTATCCCACGCCCGCTCATCGTCTGTCCCCGGCTCTCGAGACAGACGATACGTTCACGCTCTAATTCCCCGCCGCTGTGTGCAAAGGTCTTGGAGAGGGCTGCTATGCGGGGTGCACCTTAATACCCCTTTTCCTTCCTGCCCAAAGCGACAGTTAGAATCCACGTACTCTCCACGTCTATATATATATATATATATACAAAGGGAGGCTGTATACGTGTCCTTTTGCTTGCACACCGTTGCTCTGGCCACCTCTCCCTCCCCCCCGGCACAAACGAGAGTCCAGTCGACCGGAAGGTGAGCTCGCACGGGGCGTCCGCCTCAAGCCTGCAAACGTGTCTCTACCCGTTTCCGCAATTTGTGCTTGCGGCCCTCTCTCAGACGAGGCCAGACGTACGGGTAACGAGCGTTCGTGCACGATGACGAGCACGAGCGCATTTTTCACCGCAACGATCGCGGCTACACCTACCAGGGGGCGGGAGAAACCTCCCCCCGATGTTCCGTGACGATGGAACAGGCGGGAAACGTTTTATTAAACGTTGCCCTCGAGACGAAAAAATTGTCCGATTTTCCGAACAAAATTCGACCAAATTCCAAATTTCTTTTTCCACAAAATGTAGCATGAAGTGTCGTTGTTAATTTTGTTGGAATTTTGGAATCGAAGCTGAAGTGAATTAATGCTTGTCCATCCTGAGATTGTCCCCTTCGAATCGAGGAACGAAATTAACCATCGAAAAGAATCCTCCGAGGATTCTTCCTCTTCCCACGGGAATAGGGGGGAATATTAATAGTTTCGACGTTGGAGAAAATTCCCATACGCTCTCTCCCTCGATTTTCCTATTTTCTTTTTTTTTTTTTCTTTTTTCTTTCACGCCGAGATTTAGCGCGCGCCGCTCGTTTTTTTTTCAGCGCGTGCCACGGGGACAAAAGCGCTTTTTAAAACAAATTTATTGCCGGCGCGCACGCGGCCGCGAACAGAACCCTCCCCTCGTTGGCGAACCGAACTCCGCCACCGCCACCGCCATCGCCATCGCCAGAGCGAGTATGCGTCCAGCTGCATTTTTAAACCCGTTTCGTCGGCGCAACATTAGCCCTCGCCGGCGGTGGCGAGTGTGTAATCCGAGGAGAGAGGGGGGGAGGGAGGGAGAGAGTGCACGTGTATAATCGGGGGAGGCAAATTTTTTGGCCGGCGCGAAAAAACCGAAAAGCCGACTCTCCACCTGTCCGGGCCAGGGATGAAACGATGATCCGATTAGCGGGTACTGCGTGCGCTCGTTCGCCATCGCGGACGGCCTCGCTCTGTTCATCAGCGTGTGCGAGACAGTTGGTTTGACGCGACGGTGTTTCGTGTTTTTCGTTATTTCGCGAAGAGGAGGAAAGAAGAAGTTGGAAGATTCGTCGAAATTGGGAGGTGGTTTTGAATTTGTCTTGGACGAGAGTCTGGTTTTAACAGTTTCAAGGTATTTAAAAGTAGCTTCGACTTTATTTGATGTTCCTTTTTTTTTTTTTTTTAATTCGCACGAATCGATAAATCGATTTTATCTCGATGACGACGACAAAATTCGCGTTTGCCAATGCGTTAAGTCGAACGAAATTCAAGGTGTTACGTGGTCGTTTCGGTTCCTTCCCTCGCCGAGAAGAGCAGAGCTAGTCGCGACGATTTGCCGGATGAAGGATATCTGAACGACGGAAGCGAGACGCGAACACTGGTGGCGGATGGATGGATGGTTGGCCGGGAGGGAGGAAGGGAATCGGCATGAAAATCCCAGTTCCACCGTTTACTTAATGATGAAAGTTTCTGTGAACGAGTCTCGAGTTTCCGGAAGCTCTTAAACCGGATTTAAGGTGGACGGGAAAGCGAGAGAGGGGGAGAGAGAGGGAGACGAGCGGCGTCACGTCACCACCGGTTCCACGGAATCGGGCGTTGGAATTTGCCGGGGAAAGTTACGCCCGATTTGAGCGTGATAAGCTCGTTCCTGGCGATTTACTGCCAGTGCGCATATTATCCGAGTACGTGCACGCGTACCGGGCACACGGTTGATATTAAATATTCGAGAAAATGCCAAGCTGATATGTAAAATACGAAAGCGAGTCGATGGACGGGCGCGTAGCGATGGGATCGAGCGGCTCGCGAGTACGTTCAAATAGGTTTGTGTGTATTTGGGAAAGAGTGTTTATTACAAGTTGTTGTTAATCAATTTTACGATTCTATCTTTGTGATCTGCTTTGTATCCTCAAGAATAGGAGATATTATCGATGAAATAAGAAAGGGAATGGAATCGAGGATGAGCGAAATGTTATGTAGATTTTTGTAAATTTCAATTTTTCATAAATTTTCGCAGTTCAAATTTTTGCAATTGCATTAGAGCGTCGAATATTATAATTCTGTTTAAGAATTGGTTCAAAATATCTTCTATCTCTCATTCTTGAAATATTTTTTGGAAATTTGCGAATTCTCCATTTTTTCGTGTATAAAAATTATTATTATTTCTAAGCAGTATTACGATTTTACGATACTTAATCTGCTGTGTAATCCTCAAGAGTAGGAGATATTATCGATGAAATAAGAAAGAGAATGGGCAAATCAAGTATGGGCAAGATGATTATAATTCTATTTAAGAATTTAAAATATCTTTTTCTCATTCTTGAAATATTTTTTGGAAATTTGCGAATTCTCCATTTTTTTTTTCGTGTATAAAAATTATTATTATTTCTAAGCAATATTTGAAATTCGGCATTCGAAATTGACTTTGATTCGTATTGAACTTGATCCCCCATCTCTGATGGCTTTTCATAGCTTTTAGTACGGGGCCGTGTCTCGCTTTTGTGTTGGGGCAAAATTTTGCATCGTTCGGACAGGCATTAGCTACGGTCTCTCGAAGTATTTATACGTTTGAACAGTTGGCTGAATTCGTGGACGATGGACGAATCGTGATTCTGATAATATATAATGTAGAATAGAATAAAATGGTAGCGTTCTATTATATAAAAACAATTTAGAAATAAATATTTTAACACGAATTTAAATTTATACGACGAGAAAGAGAGTGGAAAGAAAGTTTACTTTTTGTCTCTTTTGCGATTAATTAATTTAAGTTATGAATAATCTTAATGGCAAATATTCGGATTAATTGAATTGCGAAACTCATATAAAAGTTTGATCGGCTATCGGATTGCAGTTCGTGCAATCCAGCCCCGTCGAATCGCGATTCTTTGATTAAAATGAAACTACATCGTTCGATGTTACGAATTTATATATGCAAATTAGGATTATATCGGGTGGAATCGGTTCGCGCGAATATCGTTGCGATTCGTTGCTGGCAAATTAAGCGGGCGGACACATTTATGGATCAAGTACGTATCTCGTGTACACTTTTAATTAGCATTCATGAATCACATTTTTGCAAATGATATACTTGTAATCAATGAGTAATTCGAAAATTTTCATTTCGCGTGATTTCAATTGCTTTCGAGTTATAAATGTTAAACACGAAGCTTTTACAGATATGCGCCCGCCAATTATTCAAATAGCTCCGTTATGCGTTCGAATTTCATTTAAAATCATATATCCTCGTTTTATTTAATTTGTTGATTCTCTCTCCCTTCCTTTCTTTCTTTTGTTTTTTAAAACGAAGGATTATAAGCTTTTCAAAAATCATTGATCGTATTTCATCAGAAATTGTTGTAACTCTTATTATATTTAATACATTTATCTTACCTTTCTCGCGTATTCTCATTTCTCACATATTTCATTTATTATCGTAACATTGTAACATTGATGCAAATCGCGCATCAAATTCCCAATTCTTCTCTTTTTCTCGTCGCACAAATGATGATTATGATTTCTCCCTTTAGAAATTCACGAAACTTCTTCGAGAATACAATTCTAACAATATAACGACGAAACGAAGCAAGCAATCCACCTCATAAATCGCAGCCAAATTCCACCAAATTCGGTGAGCAGGTCGTCTCACCGAATCTCTTATTTGCCATTAGTCCCCATTCTTCTTTCCAATTTCATTCAACTCCCGCTCCCGCGTCCTCCGCTTCCTCGATAATTTTCAAACTTGCAAAATCAACATCGAATTTCCGAAAACGCGGGGGAAATTAAACAATCACGGCGCGAAACAATAACCAACCCTCCCACGCGAAACTTGTCGCCCATCGCAAGTCCCGTCCTCTTAACGCGCGTAGTCATCCACAACCGTGGAGGGTAATATCTCACAATTATGGAAAATTCACTTATACGCGGATTATCCCCGGGCGGAAGTGTCGAAAGTTCTAGCACGAGTGAGCGCGTAATATGTGGAGGTCTGGTTGAACAGAGTGTAATGGAGGGGCGAACGATGGAAGACGCCATTTTCGCGTCGAATACAATATCCAGGAAGAGATGGTGCGCAAGAAGAAAGGAGGAGGAGAGGGAGATCCTATCAAAGTTGAAAATGTCGAAAGTTAACGTTGCTTGAATTGGACGGGGCTCGCTCTTCTCTCAAGTTTTTTCGTTTTCGAGACATTCGCGCCTCTTGCTCTCGCTCTCAAACGAACTGGGGAAGAGAACTTTCGTTATTTTTTTTTTTTTTATTAAAAATAAACATCGAGACGTTTCTATCATATTATTATGGAAACAAAGCTCGTTTATGCGGATTTGCATAATGTATTTGAAGAATACATATTATACTCATAAGATTATAGAGAAATATTTCATTGTTTGTTTCATACTTTCTTTTGAATGGTATAAAAGAACTACTTACTCGAACCCCCCATCCAACAATAATTATGGATTTTAATAATCGTGTAAAAAAAAGTATCTATCTTCTTCCGAGAAAAAGTAATATAATTTGTCACTTCCTTATCTTTAAATCTTCTACGTGTTCTAACACGTTATTTTAGAACTAGACTTAGGAAAAGGAAGATATGCTGATCATCGTCGGTTTGCGATATCGCTTACCCCTGAACCAAGGAACAAAAATGTTTTTCCAAACAGACTTTTTCCCCCAACTTTTCGAGTCGCGAAAAATCCATCCCCCTCCCCTTCTTTCTCTCGAGTTCCAGCAGGCACGATGCGGCCACAGGCGATGTAGCAGCAGCAGGAGCAGCAGTAGTAGTAGGAGGGTGTAGAAGGAAAAGTGCCGCAGGGGAAATAATACGGTCGAAAATCTACCCACCTCTACCCTACCACCCCCGTGACGCTCGCGGGGACGGAATAACGGCGAGTCGCTACCGCGGAAAATTCAGAGTCAACGACAGCGTTATTGTTTTTCAAGAGTTTCCGGTATGAACGAGCGGACGGTAGAGAGGGAGGGGGGCCCAACACAGGGATTCTGGGAACAAGGAGGGGAGGGAGGAAGCCTTTTGTGCCCTCGTCGTTGGTCGTCGAGGTAACAAGTCGGGGCGAGTTACTTTGAGACATCTTTGTCGCGGCGAAACGACGTTACTACGCGCTTTTGGGGGCGGAGATGAGGGCGAGGCGCCGCCAGATGGCGCGACGCGGCGATATTTAATTACGGCGTAATGGCGGGCCGCTTTGTTGCAAATGTGTCACGAGTCGAATCGAAAATTGATGCGAGCCGATGTATGCATCGTGACGCTTTGACGCGACGGGCAGATGGGACTGTTGCGTTGTTTGAAAAGCGTTGATATCGGTAAATATCACGCTTCCTTAAGGATTTTTCTCTCTTCTTTTCTCTCGCGAGTGTGGAGAATGATTAATCGAATCGAGGAATTTTTATTAACAATTAATTAGTAGGCTGGAAACGGTTTCATTCCGGTCAATCTATTATTTACGAAATCAATAACGTTCGTACGATATTAAATCCATTCTATGTTTGCCCATTGTGCGAAAATAATATAAAAAAGTTGTTGTGAACGTTGCTATGAGTTTTTGTATCATAAGAAAGAAAAAGATTTCTCCGTTTCGATTCAAAATGAGATTTAGATTTAATCCAATATCCATATCCAAGCGGCCTCGCCTTCGTCCAATTGTGTATTCCATGCATTCATAACACTTTACAACAATTACTATATCTCCGGAGTATAGTCGAAACACAACAGTCGAGTTACATTGGTTAAATTGGCCCAACCTCCTGAAATGATACTCCCCCATCCCCATTTTGACCATTCCACCAAACAAATCTACGCTCGCGATCTCGAAACGCTGACGTCCCAACTGCGCACACGAAAACAAAAAAAAAAAAAAAAAGAAAAAAGAAAGGGAAAGAACCATGGTACACGCACAATCCAGCGAATATTACCTTGTCCATTTTGTTTGATCGCTGCCGAAAAACTGGACGGGGCCCTCCCCCTCTTTGTACGGCATCAGACAGAGTGCATCAGAGGGAGACGGGTAGTTGTGCTGCGACCCTTTCCTTCTTTTTTCCACCAGTCTGCAAATAACTCGGCGCACGTTCGCCCAGAGATTCGCCTGTCCCCGTGGGAGACCGCATCTAATCAGGATGAATGGCCTAGCTCGACTTACACACTCTTCCAACCCCCCTCGATTCCGGGCCAAGTCATCGGTCTTCGTTATACGCGGATCAAAAAATTAGGTACACTTTTTTTTTTTTTTTTTGCGTTTTTAAACCAAAATTTAAAGGCATGACATTTGAATTTTAATGATAATCATACTTCATACGCGTGCAAAATTAAGAATTCACGTATACGCTTGATAATTGATACAAAAATAAGAAACAAAACGAGAGAAATATTAAGAAATGATTGTAGTCCACGAAAAAAATCGAAGGATCACGCAAATTGCTTCAAAAGTTTTCGGGGATGATTTGAAGATTTGGAGAACTCCTCTTTTCGCCTGGAGTGCCACCTTGTCGATTATCCGGGGCACGTGATACGTCAACCTCGCCTCGACGAGGGTTTGAAAAAAAAAAAAAGAAAGAAAAACGTTTGGCCGAAAGGGGAGGGGGAAAAAAAGGAAAAAGAAACGGGAAGAAAGAAGGAAAAGAGGAAAGTGGGCCAATAAACACGCAGACGCGTGGCGGATGCCGATCGATTTTCACTTTCGTTCTCGGAAATCACGGGGGTGTGTGTCGTCTACCTTGCGAAGGGAGCGATCGTTTTGGGGCGAATCGTTTGGATGGGTAAACGTACGCACATTCGTCTTTCTGGATAACTAGACAGTGTATCGTTCTTTCTCTTTCTTTTTTTTTTTTTTTTTTTAAAGAGAAAAACTGGGTTATTTTAGATTTTACGTAATTCAAATTTAGTTATTTAGTTTAGAGTATTTGTGGATTTGGATAGGTTGTACAATTTTCTTGATCAAATTAATATTTTAGTGGTAAATTTGATACATTGAATTGTTATCGTGTCGTCAGAAAGGAAACGTGATAATCATTCGAGACATAATACGATACTTATTATCAGTCTAAATATTTATCATTTTTTTATCTTTATGGAGGAAAACGGAGTTATTTAAAAGTAAATTTAAAAATTTTCGGGTTTAAAATAAACGATATAGGATAACGTTTTATACGATCCTTGATATAGTAATTTGATATCGAAGATCGTGTTTATCGTGTTGCGAAGAAATACGATACAACGTGGAAAAATGATACAATATTTTATCCCTCCAGATGTTTTTCTCTTCTTCTCATCATTCAACTTAACAAATCTACTTAAATACCACCTTACATAAAATTACACGTAATATAATCCCGAAATACCTGAAAAGATTTCGATCAACTTATTTTATTCGCTTCCGAAGAAATTGCGATTGAAATTACCCCTTCTTCGTTAAAATCGTATATTCGATTTTTCTCGCATCGCGCAAGACATCAAATGAAACATAATTTCGCCACGTATCGCGAATACGTAATGAAAAGATTTGGCAGCTGTTCGCGAACAGGAGAAGACGAGGAAATGGGTTAAACGTTGACGGTGGTCGTGTTAGGGGGTTGTTTTCGTGTTCAGGGATGGAAATGGCTCGATGAAACTGAACGTTCGTCGACGATGTGTCATATGCTGCGCGGCCGTTCGCAGACATGCTCGAGAGACGTTGCTGCCCTTTTCGGGATAAATAATTGATGAATAGAAAGTGGGAGTCGGTGTCGCGCCACTTGGTGGAACACTCGCCAGAAACTACCCGGTAATGCAGAAGTGAAGTATCGAGCGGATATGTATATATATATATATATGTATATATATATTCATATATACACATATAACTTCCTGCTCGTTTATTCCATCGAAGGTTTTTACATTTTTCACCGAGAAGGGAAACGAGAAACGATTGAACGAGAACGATTTTCTAGTTGACGCGTAAGCTCGAGCGTGCTGCTATTGTCGCGATGATGGCACGTTTTATATACGTTTACGTAAGTGTTGGGCGTTAGATACTTGAGGAAATTTCGTAGTCGAAGCTTACGAAGGTGTTGTTGCTCCTTTTTTCTGAATAGTTTTTTTTTTTTTTTTTTTTAATTTATTTTCGGGTGGTA
Source organism: Apis florea (assembly GCF_048593485.1). Classification (NCBI taxonomy): domain Eukaryota; kingdom Metazoa; phylum Arthropoda; class Insecta; order Hymenoptera; family Apidae; genus Apis; species Apis florea. The sequence goes on along the minus strand of NW_028256653.1, from coordinate 633,327 downwards.
CGCAAATTTTGGCGATTTTTATTTTCTCGAAAGGAATAATTCTTTTAACAAAGAGAGATGATAGAAATTAGAATAAAGTATGAAGTGTGTATATTAAAGATATGAACGTGGATATTATTTTTTATCGATTATTAATTAATGACTTTTTTAATGTAACATGATTTTCTCTCTTGGAATAATAATTTCGAAAATCATAAATGCAACAAATTTTATATTGTTTAAATGTAATTCGATGATATAGTATCGTAGGAATATTTTTACCTCTAGTAACAAGTGTAACATGTACCTATAATTTTTTATTCTTATAATTTCTTTCTTCAATTCTTTTCTAAGTTTCTTTTTATACGATTTCTAGGAATTTTTTAACACGATTTATTTACAAATATATTTCCAACAATTTTAATCTTCCTTTCAATACATCAATTCTTCTTTTATTCTTGCTTACAATTTCCAATCACCATAACATAAATATCCTACAAATTAATAACCATACAATTTTACGCGTTCGCAATACGGAATATCCCAACGTAAACACCGAAGCAATCACGAAGAATCATTCGATATTAGACACTCGAAGAGACAGGTAAAGTGACCTTAGGCCACTCGTTTGGGAAAACTTTACGTGAAACGGCTTTTGTTAGTCCTGAATGGCACTTGAAATCAAGTGTATCCTCCTCTCCCTCTAATGGAAGAAAGGGAAGAGACTCTCTCTCTCTCTCTCTCTCTTTCTCTCTCTGCCTCTTCCCTCCTCTCGAGAGTATCTGTTTCTTCTTCGATAAGTTTCTTCTCCCCTTGCGCGTCTGCGTCCTCCACAAGGCAAATCCTTAAATCGACTGTCACTGTCAAAGAGAGAGGGGAATTTTCTTTCCCTCGGCACAATCTTTATTCACAGCGCTCGTACGTGAAATGATGCGTTAAATTTCTCGGGCCAGGGAGGGAAATGGGATATCGAAATGGGGCTCAAAAGATTTTCGACCGTTCGAAAATCAGTAAATTTCCACGGAGTGTTCGCCAAGTATCTATCTTCTTGGTGTATTGTGCCTAGATGAAAGAGGAGGGACGAATGGGAGGAAACACGTTATTCGAGGACGTTGAATGAAATTTTTCCTCGAGGGGGAGGAGGACCTCGTGGAGGAGAGAGATGTGTGGCGAATCGTACCAAGTCGATTCGTCTCGTGAAAAATTCTTCTTCTTCTTCTTCTTCTTCTTCTCCTTTGCCCAAAGAATTTTATGCGAGCGTTTATTGCAATAGAAAATGCTCGATTATTGTTAGCTTTAATATATCGGATTGAACGGAATTAGAAATGTTACGTAGACATCGTATTGTTGGAACATAAATTTTTTTGATCGGTGGGAAAGATACGATTTTAAATTTTGATAAATCTATCGCTGATATAAAATAATTTTCTCGATACGATTTAAATTATAATTGGAAATTTATTTTTACTAATGAATTTGAAAAAAAAAGAAATTATATGAAAAGGATATTTGAATTATTAAAAACATTATTTACAGCGATAAAATGTAATTTTCTGCACTTTTATTCCAGCAATTTGATGTTAATTAACAGGGAGAGAATGAAAACTCGGATAGATAGATAAAGATTTCTTCTTTCGAGAGGAGAGACAGAAATTTCCCGATCAATCCAATCCACTTCCTCGATATTTCAACCTCAATAGTTCAACAAAACCATTAATTTCACTCCCTCTTCCCTTCGAACCAAACTTTTTTCTCTTAAAAAAGAGTACACGATCTTGTATAATTATTGAAAATTAATATTATCGGGCGATAATAATCAAAATCTCGCCAATACTTCTGCCAATATTATCGATGATCCTCCTGTTCAGATCTCTCGAACAATCGACCGATATAACCGATCCGTTCTGTTTTCCTCAGACTTCCACGCTGAACGATCCAGTCGACGGATCCATCCATCCCTCTCGCGACTTTTACACAATTATTTACGTCCCAGTTCGCTCGCTCGTTTCTAAACAAGGAGGGAAAAGACTCATCGCCAAGATCTTCTTGAACGAGACGCGTTCGTTCTGGACGAACGGCGAATCAAGGCGACGAATTAAGAGTCCGTCGAGACGATTAACCCCGGAAATTTAATCTCGCTCTCGAGAACGAGGGACGATTTAGATTAGTAACGGCGCCCTTAATAGTTTCTGTAGAAAAAAAAAAAAAAAAGAAAAGAAACGAATAAAATCACCCTTCTCTTTCTCCTCCTCCTGATATCCAGCTCAGAGAAACATCCTCTCGATCATCCCTTGGAGACGAGCACTGCAAGCGGGTTAATTGGCAAAATTACTACGATTCGAAGGAGAGGTAATAAGAAGAAAACGGATTCGCGGGCAAAAATTCGTAAATAGGGAATTGGCAGGGATCGAGGAGAGGAGTCTCTCGATTCAAAGACGCGCATTACGAACGTGATGAACAGTAATTAACAGTGTTTCTCGTTTTTCTTTTTTCCGCCCTCGGTCACCTTTCATCTGCCCCGCATTTATTATTCGCTTCCACTTCGGCGCGTGTCCCGGAGGCGTGTCTGGAACGGATGCTATTCTGGAAAGATAGAAAAAAAAAGGAAAAAAGAAAGAAAAGGGGGAAAAATGGGGAGAGGGATTTTTCGGATTCGGAATTACAGGGAGGGCTGGCTGGTTTCTCTCGTAAACAGACTAATAGTGGGTTAAATCGTTGGAAGTTGTCGTCGTTCCACCATTAAGTTAACAAAGTGCGCGGCGGCAGTTTACATACATTATACAGGGCTCGAAACTTTCGAGACTTCCCTTTTCCTTCTGTTCGAGTCTGGGATACATTTTGGAGAACGGGCATAATTAAGCCCGATGCAATTTTGAACACGTGCTCGAACAAGTTCTCGAAGAGCGTGTGGCTGGTTATTGTTCGAAACGCGATAGATTTTTCGTTGTGACAACTGTGGAAGTAATGCGAGACAACAAGATTTTCGTCTTCGTGTCTTCGCAAAATTAGTACGAATACGCAGAGAATTCAAGAAGGGAAACGTAATTATACACTTTCTTCTTTAAAGCAAGGCTGATAAATTATTAATACCATCAACTTACAAAAAAGAAAGAGAAAAAACGTATAGTTAACGTGGAAAGAAGAAGATAGGATCAAATCGATAATCCAATTACACGACGCATCGAAACGACACTTTCTTCCTTCTAAAATCCGAAAATTATTAATACCATCGAGGGAAAGTACGGTTGCTCGTGCTCGAGGTTAACGAGTAGAACAGTTCGAGAACAAATTGCCGTCCCATTTACCCTCCCTCCTCCTCCTCCTCCTCGACGAACGAGATTCACCCGTGCTACATGGTTTTTTACCATGGCCAGAGCCACCGAAGGGAATCTGCGTCGCTTTTGTTCGAGCTTGCCTCGATTATCCTCGACGGCGATCAATTATTACGTTAGATTAGACGGCGGACGTAAGAAGCGGGTTTTTAGGGGGAGGAGGATAATACCGTACAACTTGTGTTCACGGCCGCTAAAAGTTTCAGGGAGGTGGTGGTTGGCGGCCGATGGTGGCTGCTCCCCTCTAAGTCGACGATGAAAATTTCACCTCTGCCCTCCTTTATTTCGCGAGGCTTCCACGCGTTATCCCAGAAATCCCGTTCAACGTGGCCTCCTTGATGAATGGCCCCGTGCATCCTTTTCGTTAACGCGCACGAGTTCTAATTGTGCGGCCGCCGCCGCCGTGAAAAGAGCCTTTGTGCCGAGACTCTCAAAGACGTTAATTGGATTATGGAATTTATAAGGGTTAACAAGTTGTTTCGTAATTGCGAGTGATATATTTGCGGCGAGGGAAGGTGTTTTAAAATCGATGGGGAGAATTTCGAGATGGATGAAAGACGTAAATAATGAAATTTATTCTTTTTTAGCTTTCCTTGAATAATAATCGAGGTAAAGAAAAAAAAATGGTATTTCAAGTGGTATTTTTTTTTTTTTTTTTTCGCTTTGAAATATATATTTTTCGATATATATATGAATCGTTCGATATCGAAAGGCGAGTAAAGAATTATAATTTCGCCTGGGAAATTACACGTGTATTTGCCAGTTATTAAATCTGAAAAAGGCCGAGGCCGTGATCATTTCATACCGTTCTATCTGAAATCTCTTTTCGTCCGTTTTACTAATCTAAGTAGAATCGTAATTTTTTGATAATCAAATTTTCATCGCCTGTTTGCGCGATGGAAGGAAGGAACGCGCACATTTTTACACCTTTTAATCAGCCGGGCTACCTTACTATCTCCCGCGGCCATAAAAGCCATAAAGCCGGGGGGATCCCCTTTATCACCGAAACGAAATACTCTGGTTAATTATTAACCGACCAATACGGAAACATCGTCGGATCCCCTGATGAAAAGTTCGAGTTAATCTTAAGAAATCTCGTAAAGTTTATTATCCATCCCTCCCTTGTCATAATTACTCGCGCCTGCGTGTAACCAACCACTCCCCCCCCCCCTTCTCCCCTCGCCTCGCCTCGCCTCGCCTCGCCTCGCCTCGTGGAATTAGTCCATTCCATTCTTTCCCCCCCTCTATTTTGAAAAATTCATTAACATTATGGGGCGGGCATGCTAATTTTAGCAAAGTGTCCCACAAGCCATGAATAATTTAGACAATGGAATGGTCTGCCACTCGGCAGAATATATTTCATGGCCACGCTTCCACCTCGAATTTCTGCCTCGCGCGCTGCCCCCGTTCCCATGCATTATTTCCACGTATCCGCTTAAATACGCTTGTCCAGGGACCATCGTCGATGCTTCGTCCAGTCAGGTTGATGTAACGACTTCAAACGAGCGTCATTCCCATCGCGCTCTATCTGTTCGGATTAATGGAATTAACGGAGAATCTTGTAATGATATGCACTTTCGATGATTAACTTGGTTGGTTTCAATTTGGTTCAAAGCCCGACGATAAATTTATTACGTATTGGTATATCGAGCTGTTTGATTCCTTCGATTTAATTTCCCTCGTCTCTTTTCCCCCCCCTTTTTTTTTAATAATCGCGTTCGAATAATCTTTTTTCTTCTTTTCTTTCGTTCTTAATTGACGATATTGGACTTTCGATCCAATTTCTAGGAAACCGTATCGTGTCTTTCGAGACTTGTTCGAGATTACCAGCCACGATACAAGCATCTCTGGAAGGATTAGAATAGATCAGAGGGAATCAAGATGACACGTGACGAGAAGGTAACCGAAATTCGGGTCGCGTACAGGTCCCAAATAGTAATCGAACTCGTATACCAGCTGGATATGCCTGATCCAAATCGTCAGATTTAATTACCTCTGCGTATACACGCAGAACTGAAATCTTCTACCAAATTGAATTTCCTTCGAGAAATTATTTTTACGAATACATTTATATTTCGAAACTATGAAAATAAGTTTCACAGATTCTGATGTTTATGATTTATAAATACTATCCTTCTGTAAATTCTCTTTACTTCAATCTCGAAGAATCTGAGATACATCAAAACGATCGTACGAACGATCCTCCGATTTCAACATCGTAACATCGATCCCATCGCTCTTCAAGTGTACCGTACGAAAAAAGAGAAACGACCCAACCTAACCCAACCTCCTAACCTCCTCCCAATCTAGCTCGAGGCTGTAAACTTAGCGCGCAGCGACAGTTCAGACAGTGCAATTAAATACCGTAGGTTTAATACCGTAGTCTCTCGTCTGTGTAAAAACGGGCCGAGTGTTTAATGCCAGTTCGTACGTTCTCTCGTCGGTCTTCTCTCGCCCCGCGAATATCTCTTCCCGTGAAGCCCATCCGCAACTTGAACGATCATCAGGTGAAACAGACGTTGTGCACAACCCTTGGCTGGAAGTGACGGAGCGTTGGCGGCAAGTTCAGGATGGAGGGAGGGGGTGATCGGCCAGGTTCGAGGGACCAGACTTGCGAGAAGGGCTTCGCGGTATTATGCTAATCTCGTTAAACTGAGAGCAGGTCAGACGGTAGCAGACCTTACACACTATCGTGTTAAGATAATAACAATGAAAGGGTTGGTGAGGGCGACCACGCAGTGAAGGCAGTGGTCGCATTATTAGCTCGACCAGCAGCGTAATCTTCTTGCCGCGTTAGGTACACCGTCTCGTATATCGGATAACAAGTCGTTTCGCTTCTATTTCTTTTTTTGTGGAGATGAATCATTACGATTCGATTTCCTTTGTTTTCATCTATCATATTGATCTGATTTGTTGAACGAAAGAGTAAGGAAGGAAGGAAGGATATTTGCTTTTATTTCTCGTCTTCCCTTCCTTTTTTCGTCGCGAATTCGATGGAAGAAAATGTAGAAGAATTTTCGTTATATTTTAATCTTTTAATTTTGATTCAATTCTGACTCGAGCGCGCTTTTTATTGCGCCTGCCACCGCTATGCAAAACTCCGTAAAACTTTATAATACGAAAGAATTTCCTTTGTTTTGGGGGAAATATGTTGTCCGATAAGAGCGTTAGAGGATGGACGGCGTAATTGCATTCTGAAAAGTTTTTGCGGAATGTAAGCAGAAGGAACGTGGCTATGAGATACGAAAGAAAGCGCGGCCGGTGTGCAAAAGTGCCTGGGAAAGCGGGGAGGAAAACTGTGAAAAACTGTGCGCGCGGAGGAAAATAAAATTTTATAACTGACCTGTGGTGGTGAAGTTTCATATGACCGTTTCGTCGAATTTCCCCGCCCGAAAATTTTATAAACAAATCGTTAAACCATCCCCTCCCCTCGAGGGAACCACCAAAACTTGTTCGACTCGAGAACTGCCATTATTGGCCGACCTATCCAAACTTACGTTCAAGTTAAACACATTTCACCTGGATTCGATCAAACTTTCGCGTCCGACGAATAATCGTAAATTCTGTACCTGTTATATAAATATTCACGATTAAAGAAAGAAAGGAAAAAAAGATTGTCGAAGATCTCTCGATCTTTTAGAAAATCGAAACAAATCGACATTTCTCTACCAATTCTCTCTTTCATAAAAAAAAAAGATACACGCAATGGAAAATATCGCGCGAAATTCGTAATCGAAACCGCATTATATCCGCGGAGAGAAAGAGAGAGGGAGAGAGTGATTGATGGAGATGAAGAGGAGGGGCGTATTCCCCGCAGCGTCATCATCTTGGATTCTGATTAATAATTACGTTAAAGCCACCGAGTCCTCGAGGCAGTGTCGTGCCATCCGACAGATTATGATAATGTAGTCCGTTTCGAACTACGGAGGAAAATTTTCCGGGAGGAATGCCATCCGGGGCATAAATATGGAAGAGGCTGATTGAAGGGGGGCGAGGGGAGGGGATACTCGTGGCGCGTGTTGACTCAAAGGAAACCAGGATGGAAAGGAGGATGATGGAAGGAGGAACCGCGATAAAGCAACCTTTCTCGCTCCCTTCCTCTCCTTTCCTCTTTTTTCTTTCTTTCTTTCTTTTCCTCCTCCACCCTCGAGGCTCCGTCTCGAGCTGAAAAAACGAGCGGAGGATCCGATTGGGACCAGGTGCCGGCTTGATTGTCACGTAATACGCGCGGCTTAAGTTTATTCAACGGGAAGATTCGCCACTTTAACGTCGAATGTCTGTTTTAATGAAAGCCGCTCACGCGACGAAGCGTTTGTAGATCGAGTAGCGTGGCTCAAACTGATCTCAGACTGATTTTCGTCCATTTCGGTCTCTTCGTTTTGGAGAGTGCGGTATTTTTTGAAGGGAAGAATATATAAGTTGAAAAAAATGTGTTGTAGAGTATAAAGTTCACTTGAAGTTTTATTTATAATTGTATTATTGAACGTTGATAGCAGTGTTTTGTAAACAGATACGCGCATTCACGTATAATTAAGATATATCCATTCAGGTAAATCCGCATATTTTATTTATTGTTCACCACTGCATAACAAAATATTACCTTTCTTCGAGTTATTTCTTTTTCTCCATTTTACGTCTAAGCTTCTCCTAGATTTTAGTATAATTAATTGGAACAATTCGTCGATTTATTCTTGCATAATTTATTTTTTCAGATTTCTCGGAAAAAAGTTATTTTTAATTTCGCATTTTCAAGTATACTGGAAAAGAATATTTTGTGAATAAATGACGTTTAACGCCGATTACTTAAATATTGCGAAAAGATACGCGAGCTTCCTTGACAATGATAATAATTAAACGCCATAATCGCTTTACGAACGTGTGACGATTAATTTCGTTGCCATGCGTGATGCATGGAAATTTGGGCTATTATACTAATGAACGAGTATAATTTATACAAGCACGGGTACAACGTTCGATTAATAGTACAAATACAATTTGTTTAATACACTGGACGGGAAAATTGAAATAACACTATCAATTAACTAACCAATATGCTCGCGTTAATATCAATTATATTTATCATTATAAGGGAAGCTCTTCGAACGATAAAATTCCTCCTCTTCTCTTCACAACAACCCAATTCCTCTCTTCCAATTCTCCAACTCCTTCTTTAATTGAAATTAAACGAAAAAAAAATCGCCAAATTATCTTCTTTTTCCCTTTTCTTTTATCGCAGCGCCACCATGATAAACTGCGCCACCTAGAAGCAGCAGGAACATAGGGAGACGTTTATCCCGCTAATCAGATCGCGAAGGACAAAGCCCGTGATACATTGCGCCGCAGATTGCCGTGGAATATTATTAAATGGGCCGCGTTCCCGAACACGAAGGTCTTCCCTCGAGCTCTTTAGCCGTAGGATTAAGTAAAATGGTGGACGGTTCCTATTCCGTGCGCAACAGGTGAGGCGGTATGTCATTTTTTAACGGACATTAAGCATGTGTTGCGAGAGAGAGGCCGTTCATCGAAAATTTATAGGACCCTTGGAAGTGGAAAAAACTAACCGCTCCTCTCGATGCGAATAACGGCCCACGTTATTTCCACCCTTTAACATTGCATTAACTACATCCTCCACCTACGAGCTACACGAGTGCATAAATAAACCATGGAGCGTCATACCAGCAACCAGGAGAAGTGAAAGTTACGAGAAGTGAAAAATACATCAAGGATTGTGTGTATAACGTGTAAGACAACGAATGTATATTATTTTCAAACGAAAGAAAATGTTTTGTATTGTATATAAGATTAAGAATATTCGTGTTATTTTTGTTATTTTTATTGTAAAGAATATATATGAAAAATAAATCGTTTTTACGTATAATCACGTTGTTTTATTAATTGTTAACCTAACCTAATCCTTTACTCCAACCAAACCAACCTATTAAGTTTAATTCCCTTGAAAAGTATTCTATTTTTAATTGTAATAATTTCAAAGAATAACAGATATCAAGGAACCTAATCTAACCTAACCTAAACGACATCCCAGAGAACCAACGTTAAGATATTCGGTTGAAAATCATTCCATTTTCAATAATTAACAATTTGAAGGAATATTAGGCTATTAATTCTTTCCTGATAATAAATAATTAGCAAAAATCGTTCGGCGTGTCTCTTCAGCTTCGATAAATCTCTTCCGAATCGCACGGGTTGGAACAAAACACGAGTTCAGCAGCAGACTGAGAAGACGAATACATCCTCCATAATCTATTAATGGCAGAGTCGTCGAGGTGCATTTAAAATGCAGGAAACTCGCTCGTGGCTGTGCAAGGATTGCAGCTGGCCCATAGCCAGTCTGCTAAGTGGTCCACGTTTTCCATCGAAGGTACATCGGCCTCGTTGCCCTCCTCGGGAAGGGTTGGTTCCTCTTGCATTCGTACGCATCCGCACGTTCCGTGCCGATGCACTTTTCGCATCGACAAGTGGTCTCTTCCCGGTTTTAATCGGCAAACCTCGATGTATATACCTCGAAGAAGGAAAATTAACTTGGAGAGGGATCGTTGCTTAACGTTCGATTTGCATATCGGTCGAGTTTTATCCTCTCTGCCATCTGGTTGGGGGAGAGGAGGGTAGAATTTAAGCAGTTTCTCGTTAAGAGCAAGAGAAGTATCGTGGGGAATACGATAGCAATGCGCTGATTAATGAGTCGAGGAAATTGAACTTTGTTGTTAACGAGGAATCCTTTTGTGGCAATATTTTTAAATTGAATATTAATTGTTGAATATCTTTAGTATTGGAATCCTTTCTGTGATATAAAATGTAAGTATCTATAAAAAAATTTATAAGTCCTTAACTTTTCTATATATAAAAAAACGAACAACAGCAGGACCTGCCCCCCTCGAAACCAAGTAACTTTTATTCGAAACTTTTTTTAATATCTCCAAAAATAAGGGAGATACATCGAAAAATGTCGATCTATTGTTCGATCACTTCCGAAAAATTCTAGGAATTTGACGTCATTTCCAAGAATTTTAGAGATACACAGAATTAGACCCGAGTTCCAAGAATTTTAGAGATTCCGAGAATTCGACGTCATTTCCAAGAATTTCAGAGATTCCGAGAATTTGACGTCACTTCTTGGAAAAATTTTTCGAACGACCTCCTATCGTATCATGTTCTCCTAATACAAAATCGCATTTTTGGACAAATATTTTACTTCGATCAGGGAATTTCGAAGCCAATCTTTTTTATTAAATATCTCGCTTATTCTTCACGATATTAAAAAATGCTTGGAATAAAAGTTGAATGGTTTCGAAAGGGCTGTATTCCGGTACCCTCAATTTTTTTATACATCGACTCATAAAAAAGTTATCAAGGTCACCTTTATTTTTTTAAATAGCACTGTACACTTTTTTATACACCAATCTATGTAGCATTGCATTCTCTATAAAAGTGATTACTGGTATTTTTAGTAAAAAACCATTAGTTTCGAAGATATTAATTATCTTTTAAACTATACGTTTTTTACCATATATGGCTTAGTACTTTTTTATAGAGAATACTAAGGGAAAACAGCTGGTGTATTAAAAAATATATAGTCCCATTTAAAAAAACCACATTCGCGTTTATAAGTCCTTAACCCTTCTATATATAAAAAAACGAAGAGGAGCAGGACCTGCCCCCCTCGAAACCAAGTAACTTTTATTCGAAACTTTTTTTAATATCTCCAAAAATAAGGGAGATACATCGAAAAATGTCGATCTATTGTTCGATCACTTCCGAAAAATTCTAGGAATTTGACGTCATTTCCAATAATTTTAGAGATACACAGAATTAGACCCGAGTTCCAAGAATTTTAGAGATTCCGAGAATTCGACGTCATTTCCAAGAATTTCAGAGATTCCGAGAATTTGACGTCACTTCTTGGAAAAATTTTTCGAACGACCTCCTATCGTATCATGTTCTCCTAATACAAAATCGCATTTTTGGACAAATATTTTACTTCGATCAGGGAATTTCGAAGCTAATCTTTTTTATTAAATATCTCGCTTATTCTTCACGATATTAAAAAATGCTTGGAATAAAAGTTGAATGGTTTCGAAAGGGCTGTATTCCGGTGCCCTCAATTTTTTTATACATCGACTCATAAAAAAGTTATCAAGGTCACCTTTATTTTTTTAATTAGCACTGTACACTTTTTTATACACCAATCTATGTAGCATTGCATTCTCTATAAAAGTGATTAGGGGTATTTTTAGTAAAAAACCATTAGTTTCGAAGATATTAATTATCTTTTAAACTATACGTTTTTTACCATATATGGCTTAGTACTTTTTTATAGAGAATACTAAGGGAAAACAACTGGTGTATTAAAAAATATATAGTCCCATTTAAAAAAACCACATTCGCGTTTATAAGTCCTTAACCCTTCTATATATAAAAAAACGAAGAGGAGCAGGACCTGCCCCCCTCGAAACCAAGTAACTTTTATTCGAAACTTTTTTTAATATCTCCAAAAATAAGGGAGATACATCGAAAAATGTCGATCTATTCTACGATGTTTCCAAGAATTTGACGTCACTTCTTGGAAAAATTTTTCGAACGACCTCCTATCGTATCATGTTCTCCTAATACAAAATCGCATTTTTGGACAAATATTTTACTTCGATCAGGGAATTTCGAAGCTAATCTTTTTTATTAAATATCTCGCTTATTCTTCACGATATTAAAAAATGCTTGGAATAAAAGTTGAATGGTTTCGAAAGGGCTGTATTCCGGTGCCCTCAATTTTTTTATACATCGACTCATAAAAAAGTTATCAAGGTCACCTTTATTTTTTTAAATAGCACTGTACACTTTTTTATACACCAATCTATGCAGCATTGCATTCTCTATAAAAGTGATTAGGGGTATTTTTAGTAAAAAACCATTAGTTTCGAAGATATTAATTATCTTTTAAACTATACGTTTTTTACCATATATGGCTTAGTACTTTTTTATAGAGAATACTAAGGGAAAACAGCTGGTGTATTAAAAAATATATAGTCCCATTTAAAAAAACCACATTCGCGTTTATAAGTCCTTAACCCTTCTATATATAAAAAAACGAAGAGGAGCAGGACCTGCCCCCCTCGAAACCAAGTAACTTTTATTCGAAACTTTTTTTAATATCTCCAAAAATAAGGGAGATACATCGAAAAATGTCGATCTATTCTACGATGTTTCCAAGAATTTGACGTCACTTCTTGGAAAAATTTTTCGAACGACCTCCTATCGTATCATGTTCTCCTAATACAAAATCGCATTTTTGGACAAATATTTTACTTCGATCAGGGAATTTCGAAGCTAATCTTTTTTATTAAATATCTCGCTTATTCTTCACGATATTAAAAAATGCTTGGAATAAAAGTTGAATGGTTTCGAAAGGGCTGTATTCCGGTGCCCTCAATTTTTTTATACATCGACTCATAAAAAAGTTATCAAGGTCACCTTTATTTTTTTAAATAGCACTGTACACTTTTTTATACACCAATCTATGTAGCATTGCATTCTCTATAAAAGTGATTACTGGTATTTTTAGTAAAAAACCATTAGTTTCGAAGATATTAATTATCTTTTAAACTATACGTTTTTTACCATATATGGCTTAGTACTTTTTTATAGAGAATACTAAGGGAAAACAACTGGTGTATTAAAAAATATATAGTCCCATTTAAAAAAACCACATTCGCGTTTATAAGTCCTTAACCCTTCTATATATAAAAAAACGAACAGGAGCAGGACCTGCCCCCCTCGAAACCAAGTAACTTTTATTCGAAACTTTTTTTAATATCTCCAAAAATAAGGGAGATACATCGAAAAATGTCGATCTATTCTACGATGTTTCCAAGAATTTGACGTCACTTCTTGGAAAAATTTTTCGAACGACCTCCTATCGTATCATGTTCTCCTAATACAAAATCGCATTTTTGGACAAATATTTTACTTCGATCAGGGAATTTCGAAGCTAATCTTTTTTATTAAATATCTCGCTTATTCTTCACGATATTAAAAAATGCTTGGAATAAAAGTTGAATGGTTTCGAAAGGGCTGTATTCCGGTGCCCTCAATTTTTTTATACATCGACTCATAAAAAAGTTATCAAGGTCACCTTTATTTTTTTAAATAGCATTGTACACTTTTTTATACACCAATCTATGCAACATTGCATTCTCTATAAAAGTGATTAGGGGTATTTTTAGTAAAAAACCATTAGTTTCGAAGATATTAATTATCTTTTAAACTATACGTTTTTTACCATATATGGCTTAGTACTTTTTTATAGAGAATACTAAGGGTAAACAGCTGGTGTATTAAAAAATATATAGTCCCATTTAAAAAAACCACATTCGCGTTTATAAGTCCTTAACCCTTCTATATATAAAAAAACGAACAGGAGCAGGACCTGCCCCCCTCGAAACCAAGTAACTTTTATTCGAAACTTTTTTTAATATCTCCAAAAATAAGGGAGATACATCGAAAAATGTCGATCTATTCTACGATGTTTCCAAGAATTTGACGTCACTTCTTGGAAAAATTTTTCGAACGACCTCCTATCGTATCATGTTCTCCTAATACAAAATCGCATTTTTGGACAAATATTTTACTTCGATCAGGGAATTTCGAAGCTAATCTTTTTTATTAAATATCTCGCTTATTCTTCACGATATTAAAAAATGCTTGGAATAAAAGTTGAATGGTTTCGAAAGGGCTGTATTCCGGTGCCCTCAATTTTTTTATACATCGACTCATAAAAAAGTTATCAAGGTCACCTTTATTTTTTTAAATAGCATTGTACACTTTTTTATACACCAATCTATGCAACATTGCATTCTCTATAAAAGTGATTAGGGGTATTTTTAGTAAAAAACCATTAGTTTCGAAGATATTAATTATCTTTTAAACTATACGTTTTTTACCATATATGGCTTAGTACTTTTTTATAGAGAATACTAAGGGAAAACAACTGGTGTATTAAAAAATATATAGTCCCATTTAAAAAAACCACATTCGCGTTTATAAGTCCTTAACCCTTCTATATATAAAAAAACGAAGAGGAGCAGGACCTGCCCCCCTCGAAACCAAGTAACTTTTATTCGAAACTTTTTTTAATATCTCCAAAAATAAGGGAGATACATCGAAAAATGTCGATCTATTGTTCGATCACTTCCGAAAAATTCTAGGAATTTGACGTCATTTCCAAGAATTTTAGAGATACACAGAATTAGACCCGAGTTCCAAGAATTTTAGAGATTCCGAGAATTCGACGTCATTTCCAAGAATTTCAGAGATTGTTTCCGAGAATTTGACGTCACTTCTTGGAAAAATTTTTCGAACGACCTCCTATCGTATCATGTTCTCCTAATACAAAATCGCATTTTTGGACAAATATTTTACTTCGATCAGGGAATTTCGAAGCTAATCTTTTTTATTAAATATCTCGCTTATTCTTCACGATATTAAAAAATGCTTGGAATAAAAGTTGAATGGTTTCGAAAGGGCTGTATTCCGGTGCCCTCAATTTTTTTATACATCGACTCATAAAAAAGTTATCAAGGTCACCTTTATTTTTTTAATTAGCACTGTACACTTTTTTATACACCAATCTATGTAGCATTGCATTCTCTATAAAAGTGATTAGGGGTATTTTTAGTAAAAAACCATTAGTTTCGAAGATATTAATTATCTTTTAAACTATACGTTTTTTACCATATATGGCTTAGTACTTTTTTATAGAGAATACTAAGGGAAAACAACTGGTGTATTAAAAAATATATAGTCCCATTTAAAAAAACCACATTCGCGTTTATAAGTCCTTAACCCTTCTATATATAAAAAAACGAACAGGAGCAGGACCTGCCCCCCTCGAAACCAAGTAACTTTTATTCGAAACTTTTTTTAATATCTCCAAAAATAAGGGAGATACATCGAAAAATGTCGATCTATTCTACGATGTTTCCAAGAATTTGACGTCACTTCTTGGAAAAATTTTTCGAACGACCTCCTATCGTATCATGTTCTCCTAATACAAAATCGCATTTTTGGACAAATATTTTAGCTTATCGTATCATGTTGTGCTAATACTAATTCGCATTTTTGGACAAATATTTTACTTCGATCAGGGAATTTCGAAGCTAATCTTTTTTATTAAATATCTCGCTTATTCTTCACGATATTAAAAAATGCTTGGAATAAAAGTTGAATGGTTTCGAAAGGGCTGTATTCCGGTGCCCTCAATTTTTTTATACATCGACTCATAAAAAAGTTATCAAGGTCACCTTTATTTTTTTAAATAGCATTGTACACTTTTCTATACACCAATCTATGCAACATTGCATTCTCTATAAAAGTGATTAGGGGTATTTTTAGTAAAAAACCATTAGTTTCGAAGATATTAATTATCTTTTAAACTATACGTTTTTTACCATATATGGCTTAGTACTTTTTTATAGAGAATACTAAGGGAAAACAACTGGTGTATTAAAAAATATATAGTCCCATTTAAAAAAACCACATTCGCGTTTATAAGTCCTTAACCCTTCTATATATAAAAAAACGAACAGGAGCAGGACCTGCCCCCCTCGAAACCAAGTAACTTTTATTCGAAACTTTTTTTAATATCTCCAAAAATAAGGGAGATACATCGAAAAATGTCGATCTATTCTACGATGTTTCCAAGAATTTGACGTCACTTCTTGGAAAAATTTTTCGAACGACCTCCTATCGTATCATGTTCTCCTAATACAAAATCGCATTTTTGGACAAATATTTTACTTCGATCAGGGAATTTCGAAGCTAATCTTTTTTATTAAATATCTCGCTTATTCTTCACGATATTAAAAAATGCTTGGAATAAAAGTTGAATGGTTTCGAAAGGGCTGTATTCCGGTGCCCTCAATTTTTTTATACATCGACTCATAAAAAAGTTATCAAGGTCACCTTTATTTTTTTAAATAGCACTGTACACTTTTTTATACACCAATCTATGTAGCATTGCATTCTCTATAAAAGTGATTAGGGGTATTTTTAGTAAAAAACCATTAGTTTCGAAGATATTAATTATCTTTTAAACTATACGTTTTTTACCATATATGGCTTAGTACTTTTTTATAGAGAATACTAAGGGAAAACAACTGGTGTATTAAAAAATATATAGTCCCATTTAAAAAAACCACATTCGCGTTTATAAGTTCTTAACCCTTCTATATATAAAAAAACGAAGAGGAGCAGGACCTGCCCCCCTCGAAACCAAGTAACTTTTATTCGAAACTTTTTTTAATATCTCCAAAAATAAGGGAGATACATCGAAAAATGTCGATCTATTGTTCGATCACTTCCGAAAAATTCTAGGAATTTGACGTCATTTCCAAGAATTTTAGAGATACACAGAATTAGACCCGAGTTCCAAGAATTTTAGAGATTCCGAGAATTCGACGTCATTTCCAAGAATTTCAGAGATTCCGAGAATTTGACGTCACTTCTTGGAAAAATTTTTCGAACGACCTCCTATCGTATCATGTTCTCCTAATACAAAATCGCATTTTTGGACAAATATTTTACTTCGATCAGGGAATTTCGAAGCTAATCTTTTTTATTAAATATCTCGCTTATTCTTCACGATATTAAAAAATGCTTGGAATAAAAGTTGAATGGTTTCGAAAGGGCTGTATTCCGGTGCCCTCAATTTTTTTATACATCGACTCATAAAAAAGTTATCAAGGTCACCTTTATTTTTTTAAATAGCATTGTACACTTTTCTATACACCAATCTATGCAACATTGCATTCTCTATAAAAGTGATTAGGGGTATTTTTAGTAAAAAACCATTAGTTTCGAAGATATTAATTATCTTTTAAACTATACGTTTTTTACCATATATGGCTTAGTACTTTTTTATAGAGAATACTAAGGGAAAACAACTGGTGTATTAAAAAATATATAGTCCCATTTAAAAAAACCACATTCGCGTTTATAAGTCCTTAACCCTTCTATATATAAAAAAACGAACAGGAGCAGGACCTGCCCCCCTCGAAACCAAGTAACTTTTATTCGAAACTTTTTTTAATATCTCCAAAAATAAGGGAGATACATCGAAAAATGTCGATCTATTCTACGATGTTTCCAAGAATTTGACGTCACTTCTTGGAAAAATTTTTCGAACGACCTCCTATCGTATCATGTTCTCCTAATACAAAATCGCATTTTTGGACAAATATTTTACTTCGATCAGGGAATTTCGAAGCTAATCTTTTTTATTAAATATCTCGCTTATTCTTCACGATATTAAAAAATGCTTGGAATAAAAGTTGAATGGTTTCGAAAGGGCTGTATTCCGGTGCCCTCAATTTTTTTATACATCGACTCATAAAAAAGTTATCAAGGTCACCTTTATTTTTTTAAATAGCATTGTACACTTTTTTATACACCAATCTATGCAGCATTGCATTCTCTATAAAAGTGATTAGGGGTATTTTTAGTAAAAAACCATTAGTTTCGAAGATATTAATTATCTTTTAAACTATACGTTTTTTACCATATATGGCTTAGTACTTTTTTATAGAGAATACTAAGGGAAAACAACTGGTGTATTAAAAAATATATAGTCCCATTTAAAAAAACCACATTCGCGTTTATAAGTCCTTAACCCTTCTATATATAAAAAAACGAACAGGAGCAGGACCTGCCCCCCTCGAAACCAAGTAACTTTTATTCGAAACTTTTTTTAATATCTCCAAAAATAAGGGAGATACATCGAAAAATGTCGATCTATTGTTCGATTACGATGTTTCCAAGAATTTGACGTCACTTCTTGGAAAAATTTTTCGAACGACCTCCTATCGTATCATGTTCTCCTAATACAAAATCGCATTTTTGGACAAATATTTTACTTCGATCAGGGAATTTCGAAGCTAATCTTTTTTATTAAATATCTCGCTTATTCTTCACGATATTAAAAAATGCTTGGAATAAAAGTTGAATGGTTTCGAAAGGGCTGTATTCCGGTGCCCTCAATTTTTTTATACATCGACTCATAAAAAAGTTATCAAGGTCACCTTTATTTTTTTAAATAGCACTGTACACTTTTTTATACACCAATCTATGTAACATTGCATTCTCTATAAAAGTGATTAGGGGTATTTTTAGTAAAAAACCATTAGTTTCGAAGATATTAATTATCTTTTAAACTATACGTTTTTTACCATATATGGCTTAGTACTTTTTTATAGAGAATACTAAGGGAAAACAGCTGGTGTATTAAAAAATATATAGTCCCATTTAAAAAAACCACATTCGCGTTTATAAGTCCTTAACCCTTCTATATATAAAAAAACGAACGGGAGCAGGACCTGCCCCCCTCGAAACCAAGTAACTTTTATTCGAAACTTTTTTTAATATCTCCAAAAATAAGGGAGATACATCGAAAAATGTCGATCTATTGTTCGATCACTTCCGAAAAATTCTAGGAATTTGACGTCATTTCCAAGAATTTTAGAGATACATAGAATTAGACCCGAGTTCCAAGAATTTTAGAGATTCCGAGAATTCGACGTCATTTTCAAGAATTTCAGAGATTCCGAGAATTTGACGTCATTTCTTGGAAAAATTTTTCGTTCGACCTCCTATCGTATCATGTTCTCCTAATACAAAATCACATTTGTGGACAAAAATTTTCGTGTGCTCAGGAATATTAGTAATTCCAAGAATTTTAGAATTTCCTAGAATTTGACGTCATTTCCAAGAACTGCTTAAATTCTTGGAAAAATTTCCCGATTGAGCTCCTATGAACTTATGTTCTCCTAATACAAAATCGAGAAATTGGCAGATGTTTCGGTATTTCTATGAATTTGATCTCAATTCTAAGAACTTTTTAATTTTTAATTTTTTTAACTTATATTTTTTATACTTACCTTTTATGATATAACAGTCCCGAAATGAACATTTTTTTTGCCATTTTATTTAATAATTATTATTAAATTTTTACATACTGATCTGTGTTATACTTACCTTTTATTGACTCAGATTTTTTTTAACAAAGGATACTTTTAGGAAAGGAGAAATGAAGGAAGAAATATAAAGAAAATACAAAATATATGTATAACATCTATTTGTTTATTAAGTATTAAAATTACATTAACATTACATTTTGTATTATATTATATCGTATATTACACTATATATATGTTGGAGTGTTCCCGATTTTATGTTGTCTTGCCTCAGTTTCATCTCAAAGATGCTATATCTCGTTGAAATGATGGTAGCGTAGTGAGGATTGCTGATGAATAGGTCTGTTTGAGAATTCCGTTGCTGATCAATCTTGTTGTCATGGTAATGGAATTAGTCTGAGCAATCTTCCATCAACTTATATTCTCCTTATACAAAGTCGAAAGTTAGCTGTAAATTTCGTTCACTCGATTATTTCAAAAATTTCGATAATTTCAATAATATGACGTCATTTCCAAGAATTTTGGAAATTCCAGGAATTTGACGTTATTTTCAAGAATTGTTAAAATTTTGGGAAAAATATATGTGACCTCCTATTAAATTATGTTCTCCTAATACAAAATTCAATTTTTCAGAAACAAAAATTTCCGAATATTTAATCTTGTATTAGGAGAATATAATTTAATAGGAGGTCACATATATTTTTCCCAGAATTTTAAGGCTGACACTTTTCACTATTTTATACTATTTTTATAGGGGATAACATAATCGTGAAAGAAGTAACATATGTAATTTATAGTACTTCTTTTCATACTTACCTTTTATACTTACCTTACTTACCTTTTAAATCAACCATATTTTCAGCCAATTAATCATTTTTCAACAGTTTACTTAATTCTAAAGGATTGAAGAATATATAGGATAGGTATAATATATAGATATCTAATACTATGTTAAGAATGTATGCTGCAATCCTAAAATAAAGTAGAAGAAGAAATATTATAGTTCAATGGCGAGTATTGGAATTTTTTTCCTTTTTTTATTTCATTGTTAGAAATGTTAGAATTGTAATATATTTAAATATTACGTAAATATAACGAAAGAAAATATGGAAACGAGTGAAAATTTTGTTACTAGGGTTGCTTAGCAAACTTGTGTCTTAATACGTTCGAGATCGATGACCTATTCATTGAGCTATACCACTTGCCAGTAGTTAAGAACACGATGACTGTGTCATTTCCAGCCGCAGATCAATGCTATTACCTAAGTCTCGTATCGTAGTTGAAAAATTACGTATTAAAATATAAATTATATTAATTTCTCGAAGCACGTTGATTCCGAATTTATTAAGACACTGATCGTGAGAATAATTATATAAATTTCTTTACAGTCATTCCAGCGGTGAAGGGTTATCACGATGTAAATTTTTTAAAAAAGCGTGATACCAACCGCATAATGATGCATAAATTACTTGTGTAAGTATGTGTTTACGTGCTTCGTAGTAAACGTAGCCTCATGAAGTTACCTTCAGCGCGCGATAAATTAGTTTTAATTAACTTAGATTAAAGATGCATAATAATAGCGCAAGAATAGTTTAGCTAATTGTACAATAAATTTGACATTAAGGGAGGGGAATAATATCAGGAAAAAGACTCTTATGACGCATGTTAAAAGCTTAATAGCTGTTTAATGAGTAAAAGTTTAGCTTAAGGTATTCAGTTAATATCTTCTTGAAAATTTTCAAGCGCATAGTTTTGAATAGTACGAATCTCGACCATCTTAAGATTAATTACTTATAAATTCACACATTTAAATATTCGATCAGCAACTGCAATAATAATATATCCAAAGAATAGAAGATTTTTATCGAATTATCTTTTTTCAATATTTATTCACGAAATAAATAAATAACACTTGTATCGATCATTTAAGAAATTATTCAATCGTTATCATCGAATTCTCGAAATTACGTAATATTTTTTGTCAAAGAGGAATAAATAAAGTAATCGGTGCCACTATTTTTCCACGCACGTAATATATATTCAAATCTGGCGCCGCACAAATCTCAAACTAATTGGATGTGGGTTACGCGTCGGAGGATTAGAGCAGATGGAATTAGGAATTGTGGAAACAGCGACGTGTAGAATGAGACGACACTCGGGCATGCTAATTAACATCGCCCACGTTACCAGATTTCCTCGTTAGAACCTGTCTATCGCGTCTTTGTTATTGTGTTCCAACCGTTTCCAACCCTCTCAAAGGGGGTATTACAATTCCTCCTCCCATTATTATTATTATCATCAGGCGTAGACGCGGCCTTTTGCTAATTATACTCGAAATCGATTAAACGTAAGTTGGTAAGGAATCCGCGAAGGAGGTAACGATGAATTTAATCACGTTTCACGTGCACTCCACGTGTAAAATGTAATCACGCCGCGAGCGTGCATCCAAAGTCATCAAGAGTTTACACTCCAACGGTTTGTTTGCTTTAGTTATACACGCGGCTCCACGGTAATCGCGATGCTTAGTTTAGAAGTCATCGAACTTTCGCCTCTGTTTTTTTTTTTTTCTCTCTTTTGAGTACGGATTCCGTATCGTTGACTCTGTAATTTCAAAATCCCTTTGACGGGGAATATGGATGTAAGAAAGGATCGAAAATGTGAGACTATTGTGTGAAAAAATTGTGAATATTTATTTCCGTAGAGATTGTAAAAGACGAGTTATTTTTTTTCTATGATTAGACGAATCGTGTTGTTTTGTGTTGCGAATGTATATGAAGTTGTAAATATTTATTGTGAAGGAATTTTACTTTTTAGATGGAATAAAGTTATAGATGATATATGATGATAGAAATGAGTAAGAAAAAAATTCTAACAAAATTGAACTTAATGAAATAATAACCAAAGTCGAGGTTTTTAGAATTAGAATACTTCCTTAGAGATATCGATCATTTCAGAATGTATATTTAAATTTTTGATTACTTGGAAACCAGATTCTATAATTTTTGCTGGTTCTCTTCAATTTATGACCAGAATCCAAAAAAGGCATTACATCGCGAAGTATTGAGAATTTTGTATTGATCCAGTATCAGTCGAGATCCCAATATGAAGATCAAGGAAGAGTAATGTCACATCGAGTGAATCAAGATCGTACAATTTTTCGAGACGAATTTTTTTAAAATTCTAGACTCGTCTCATGAGTTTGTTCGTAGTATTTTTAAGGAGGCTATTGCAACTCTGAATTTGTAAGTCTCATAATTTTCCTCCGAGTCTTACAGCTGTGAATCCAGGTCGATCGAGATCGTCCCACGATCTTGTTGTGGTTCAGAATGGTCTTGTGTCTGTTAAGTCGTATTGATCTAGGTCTCACGGCATTGTGGCATGCCACGACTTGTCCCACGACACCATGGTCTGCGGCTAGTTCTACTGTCCAAGGTTTCTGTGATGATCGCATATTATAGAACTTGTGTTCTACAATCTGTGCCTCTTAATCGTGGTCGTTATAACATAGTTATAAAGTTTCTACATGTTAAAACGAGCTCCTTTGTGTCTCTTATCTGGTAGATCGTAACGACAGTAAATCTAAGGAATATTATAGTTAATAATCCGGCTATACGTGTAACATTCTACCTTATATGTGTGCATTGTTTATTTACGAAAATCGATGAATCTATTTCGTATATAAACTTTCTTTTTTTTAAAAAATCATCTCTTCTTTAAATTATATTTAAAATATTGTTTAAATTTCGTTTCGATATTGCAACAATATTCATAATAAAATCGATCTTATCGTTGATCGTATTTAAAACACCGAGGCGAGTCTATCCAACGATATCTAGGGAATTTCTAGTGAACCCTAGATGATCCTCCGAATCTAATTCTTAAGAATTACGAAACGAATCTTCGAAACAAGATATAATCAATTTAATTCGCGTGTAAAGGAGATCATCAATTAGAGGGGAC
This sequence comes from Apis florea, assembly GCF_048593485.1. Taxonomy (NCBI): domain Eukaryota; kingdom Metazoa; phylum Arthropoda; class Insecta; order Hymenoptera; family Apidae; genus Apis; species Apis florea. The sequence continues at coordinate 610,079 of NW_028256653.1, read as the reverse complement.
ACGAAAATTCTGAAGGTAAAAATTTCCACCACAATTAGCAGAACAATCGTATTCTCTCGCCCCGCGTTAAAAGAACTCCAAGGATGAAGGTACAGCGAATGGTGCAATACCCGGCTTGGTATTAAATCGCGCATGGTCTATTCCTCTTTACGCGCATTACGCTCTCATATTTCAATTCTCTAGTGCACGCTCGATTACTGATTTAGCAGCGCATGAATAACCTTCGAATGGAATAGCATTTTCGAGTAGCGTCTCGGATACCGGGCCGCATATCTATTGGGAGTTCCACGCAGTCGAGCATCGATGCGTACATGTTGCACTCCCGTGGACTTCACACGTGAACGATTATACGTGATTATGTCGACGAGATTTTGCTCCATGCGCGGAGCGTGGAGAAAAGCGGCGGACGAGAGAGAAAGAAAAATCATGACGCGAGGGAGAGGGAGAGTATAATAGCGGGAATTGTAAAATGAAAGTTGATAAAAAGGACTCGGAGATGGATCGTTCCCTTTCTTCGACTGTGAATAATGGAGTGTGTGTGTGGCGGGGATTAAATTTGTAACCGAGAAAAATAACGTGTCTGGAAGAATGGTTTTTTTTATGTAACTGATATTGTAATAATAAATTGAAAGGTTTTCTTTTCTTTTTTTTCTTTCTTTTTTTTTTTATAAAACGTGAATCTTAATTAAAGACTTTATGAAAGCCACTATAGTATATTTTTTTTTTTTTCATCAAGCCATAATGAAATACCGTTCTTTTTTTTCTTTTTTTCTTTTTTAAACGAAGTAATAACTCTTTTCAGATTTAAATATGTGAAATATTTGAACAAAATAAATATAGATATATCAACGAAGGAATTATTGCGCGAATTTTCAGACTTTATTACGACGAAACGTGAAAAAAAAAAGAACGATGTTTTACACGGAAGAGCTTAATTTGGAAGAGTTAATAAATCCTTTTTTTTAAAAAAACCATTTCTCTTACGAATCCCTTTATAAACGTATAATTCTGCTGACAGACTGTTCCTCTATAGAACGTTTCCACTTACGAATTTAATTACGTAATATTATCGTTAAATGAATCGCTATGCTTAACGATGAACACGTTAAGAAAGTATTTTTATTTCATTCAATCATTTCTTGTTAAACAGTTTAAATGAAATAATAATAGTAACGAGCGATTTCAACTTTCGATTGCATTTCTCTTGAAATATAAAATTTCCGCATGATCGAGTCAAAATCAGCAATTGAAATTATTGCTTTCAACGAATCGCAGCTTGAAGATCGACAGCCATGGATTCATGAAAAAAATTAAACTTGCTGTTAATTACAATTGTATCTATTTCTTCAAGTCATTGATTCACACACCCTGTGCCAAATTTACATATACGATATGATGAATCCAACATTGGACTCAAATAAAAAAAAAAAATAAAAAGAAACACCAAAATCTAAAATTACGGCCAAAATACCTCCAACGCATAAAATCAACCTGATTCAATAAAATAATTATTTTTGTACGTAAACAATTTCCTTCATAATCTTGCTTCAAACTGTTCGATCGAACGTGCATGTTTCCAATACAAATACGAAAAAGAAATTTGTTTACGCGATAAGGAGAGAGAGTCCACCGATGTCTAGAAAACAGGCGAAACGACTATGGTCCTCATAACGTTAACAATACTGGTCCGTGGCTCAGACAGGAAAATCTGCTTAGTAAGCTTTGCATCTCGGCCGTTGCCAGTGATATTATGAAACGGCGGTGGATGTATTTCAGGGAATCGATTTCTCAAATCCGCACCATCGGCTCCATTTGCCTCCATAGACTCGTGGCTGAAATTAGATCCGTTGAATAATTAATTTTCTTGTCTCGAAATCGTACGTGATCGTTCGTGTGGCAACGCAACGGTGGCCATACGATTATCAAAGAGGCCCACATTACACATTACCCAGAATCGTCCCTAAATTTCGCGGATGGAAATCGTGATTACAAACGCTTCTAAATTGATTCTCGTTCGAATGGTTTTGTTCGGGGATGAATGGGACGCTTGCTTCGGAACTTTTTCTAGAATATCTTCGAATTCGACAAATGAGTAGATATTGGCTGTCGAAAGACAGTTTTATATAACTTGAGAGGAGAAAACGTGTGTTAATTTTCCAGCTTTCCAGAATTTTTAAATTACACACATTAGAGAAATTGCTCGTTTCAAGAAACAATTATCGATTTTCAAAATTATCATAGACAATTTGAAAATAAAGCACTGGGTGAAGAAATAAAAAAACGAAAAACTTAATTCAGAAATTGTTTAACATGTAACATTGTGCAAGTGGTTCCTCGCTTGATGTTATCAACACCGGTGATATGTCATAAACGCTTGACGTGGCGCACGTAACCAGTAGTTCCGAGTTATAACCCTTAGGTCCAGTTTCCAACAATGCTTGCTTGGTATAGCACCCCACAGATCATTCGCAATACGACGGCAAAATGTTACAGTCCACGCGTTTGACAGAATGCATTAAGTTTCTCTTAAAGACGTACACGTATTCCACGCGATTTTCTGTTTAAAACAGAATTTCAATAATAATTATTCGTAAATTTTTTAATTCAATATGGTATATATATATATACAGTTACATTCGTATAATTAGTACAACAGTCAACGATTACAATTATTGTTTGAAGGAGTTTGATGTATTTTAATATTTGTAAAAATTTGCAAGTAGTTAGGATGAAGGAACAATTTACAATTTAAAAGCTTTGATTGAAGTTACAAGAGAGCTGAGAAGTAAGAAAGTGGAGCATAAAAATTTTATGTTAGGCGAGCAGCTCATTTCTGCTCTAGCTTAATAACTCTTGAACTCGGTAATGAACGGGAGAAAAGGGTGGGTACTGGTACTTCTAATGGCTTCCTTTCTCTCTTTCTCTCTATCTCTCTCTCTCTCTCTCTCCTATCTTTCTTCCTTTTTTCCATTGGTTTCTTCCTAATATCGTCGAATAAAAATTTCACTCGGAATACGTATCGAACATGAAGAGACAATATAGATAAAAATATATTTATAAATAATATATCGTTATAAATAAATGATACATCATAGAGATATAATAATATTATATTATTACTATGTTACACTAGCTAGAATATAACGTAGCAAGATTTATACGCACGTGTCTGTCTGACCCCTCATCTCTCCAGAAATTAATAATCCGCCCCATATCGTCTGACCAATTACTAAAATCGAGGATATCGAATCGACAAAGTTTAGCATGCGAAAATAATTATTTCTATAAAATGAAAAAAAAAAAAAAATTACTCCATGTCCTCTGTCGTAAACAACGAAATACCTTAAAAAACATCAGAGCGATCTCGAGAGATTTTAGAGGAGTGTGCAACACGATACATCCCAAGCAAGCAAGAGGTTTCTCGAGGTTTTGCCCAAATATATATTGTATTACGTGGCAGATTGAACGCCTGCACGCGAACCAGGACACACGAAACAAGCTCATCCTGCGGACGAGTTTTTGTAAAACTCAAGTCGAACGGTTTTACACGACGATACGGTCAAGATTGGCCAGAAAAAAATTCTCTCCGTTGAGACGAAAGTAGTTTTTTTAATTTGTCACGATGTTATTCGACAAAAAAAACAAGAAAGAATTTCATCAACTACATATTTTCTATTCCCCCGTTATTGTTATCGTTGAATATTCATTAATTCGTGTTATTCCCTCCATATTCTTCTCTTAGAAGGAATTTCTTGGACTCACCAAACTACTGTACTACACTTCGTAAAGCAAGTTCAAGTTCACCTATTCTCTTAAAAAAAAAAAGAAAAATTTCAACTCATTAGCAAGATGAGAATTTCTCTGCCCCGTGAATTTTAGCAACTGAAAGATCACGAAGAAGGACAACGAAGAGGGAGAGGGGAGAGGAGGGGAGACAGAGCTCGGGCGAAATGACGTTCGAGGCGTTGGATGGGGTTACGATGGAAATTATAGGAAGTTCCTTTTAATTACCGCGATAGGTGGAGCACGGGATGTCGAGGAAAAAAGGGTGGGGCGAAGAGAAGGTTCAATTTAATTAGCCGATCCTGTCGATCGATCCCATTCGGTCTAACAATCCGGTCGTTACCAGCAGAAACGACGAGGAGGCCGATCGTTAACGCGATTCCGAACTCCGCAACGATATTACTCGCCCGAATCCGGCCACGATTGAATTCAACCTGGCTCGGTTGTCTCCCGTCCACGAGAGTTAGTTTCCACTGCCCTTCCAAAACTTCTTTCACGCTGCACGTTCGATTTGTGCCCGCCTCGAATCACCTGGCCGAGACCAGGTTCGAGACGTCGCCTCTAACGAACCCCGTTTGATCGAGACACTATCTCGTCACCTGTTAAACAACGAGCTCGTGTAATTTTAAAGTTAAATGTTTTCTTTTTTTTTTTTTTGGTCTGAAGAGTATGTGGAGAGTATTCGTGTCTTTCAAATCAATCAACGATTAAACTTTCGAGCATTTTTTTGGTATCCAGAAGACACGCGAGAAGATAATCAAAATAGAATTCCTCTATTCTATGTAGAATAACGTCGTCAATAGAATTTCTTTGAAATTAATTGCTCCTTTGCGCCGCACACCTCGAGACTGAGAAGTGATTCTGCTCTGAAAGTCGTGAACAAGGCGAGAGACAGTTCTCCTGTCCTTTAATCACATTTGAAAACTTATCTTTGAAACGAAGAATTCTAGACAGTTTAAAATTTACTCACGGTGTTCTTATTAAGATCTTAGGAATATTAAGAAGAAGAAGAAGAAGAAGAAATCGTTGAACTCACAAATTCTCAAAAAATTTGATTATGCTCGTTTCAACGTGCATAATCTTTGTATCTACACGGAGGGATTAAACGAGAAATCACGAGAGAGAGAGAGAGAGAGAGAGAGAGATATAGAGGAGAGGCGAATAATTTCCGGTGAAATTAGCGAGGTGGAATAAAAACATGACGAAGGATGGGAAGTGGGATCCTGAAAATGAGAAACTGTGGCGGCAACACATCGAGCAAGGAAGAAGAGCACAATCAACCGGCGGGGGTTGGTCAATTAGGCCCCCAGAGAAGAAGAGAAATCAGCTTGACTAACACGGTTTCTAGTCGGGATTGAAAACAGCTCGACAAAATGATCACACGACCTCGTCGATAAATCTAATTTCCTACATTTATATTAGAGCCTCGAGAAAAAAAAAAGGAGGGGATAAAAGGATTTTCGGCTCGGATATCAAATGGCTATTATTGGACAGTCATCAGCGAGGTAGAAATTTTTAAAAAAAAATTTTACGAAATTTGACGGGATGGTTTTTTATTCGTCTGAATTTTCCAGCCGAGAGAAGAGGCGATGGATTTTCGTCGAAATTAGGTACATCGAGGGACAATTACCCTATTTTTTTTCTCTGTCTGGTCAAAATTCTCGCAAAAAAGAAATCTTCCATTCATCTGATGAATTCTCCAGCTGAAACTCAGAGCAGAGTACGATATAACCACGTTATGAAAATACGGGGGAAAGGGAGGAAAGAAGTACGTTTTATATTCGTAGAAATTTCGGGATTCGATTAAAAAAAGTGCGCTTTAATTTCATAAACATTATTCTATAATATATTAATATATATTCGTGGGATATATCGTCGATTAAGACTCATTCATCAGACTCATTGATTGAAAACAAATTCCTGGAAACAAAAATAAAAATATCTTGAAAAAAAAGTAATCAATGTTCTTTCTATATTCGTTCGTCACGTTTAATAGCAATGGAACTGGGAACTAGTCAATAAGCCTGTTACCCACTCAATCTAGGATACGACACTCGTCTTAACGAACTGTATAAATTGGTTAATACGGTATACACGGTTGGATCGATGAGAGATTCGTGCGTCTTCCCTTTCGCGAACGGGAATATTGGAAGGGAAGACGGCAGAGAGAGAGACAATGAGAGGCGGGGAGACGAAGAGGGAGAGATCTACTTACCAACGAGATTTCGCGTTAAGTGCCACGAAAGGAAGACACCAACGTGCCCGACAAAGCGGAAATAATGCCTCAGACGTTGTCTATCCAACCTTCCTTCGCGCTCTCGCACGAACTACAATAATTGGTTGGATTATCGGTAGGATATGGTTATGGGAAGTGCGAAGCCCCAGGCCTCGTCCGGGTAATCTCCACTCTGATTGCGTTTGACGCGTCATTGAGCGGAATGATGAAGGCGCGCCGTGAATCTCGTCGCAACACCTCCTTTCCCCGCTCATTGTTCCATTGTAATTTTTCGCGCCCCTCCCCTCCACTCGAAAGAGGGAATCGATTTTGCTACAATTTTCATATTTCCACAAGCTTATCCGCGATCGAAGGGCTGCCACTCTCTCGACCATCGTCCCTTCTTCGAAGAGGAGAAATTTCAATCTCTAAGTAATACGTGTTGAATTTTGAAATAGCCCGATAATACACGTGGATACTTCGGATCCAAGATTTTTTCACGTGCTTCGAAGTATTGTTGTGTGATTCGTCACACAATAAGGAATTTTTTGGTTCGATTTGACCAATTCTTAACATCTCAGACGGTTTAATTTTGTGAAGTGAAGTTTAATTTCGTTCAATTTATTTTATTCGCAGGGTTAGTTTAGTAGAATTTTCAACAGTTAATTCATCAAGTATAACATCATGCTTGTATTTAATTTGAAGCATTTAACGAGCGAATATTTTTAATTGGTATTAATTTAAAGGCTGCGTAGTTAAAAAAAAAAAAAAATAAAGAAAGAAAGAAAAAAAAGGAAAAAGAAAAGGAAAAAGACGTATAAATTGGCTCCAAATTAAGTGCTCGGAGCACGCATGTTATTAGTTCGCATAAATCTCGAAATTGCTGATAATGAATAAGTGGCGGCACGTTATAGACTTACTTTAACCTCTGTGCACGAACATTATACCATAGTTTGTAATAAATTACCAGTTTGATGCTAAGCACTTGATAGTTGTTTATCGAGGCTTGAAATCTGTCTGCTCACTTTCTCGCGTTGAATATTATCGACCTGCCTAGCCAGCCACTGTTTCAAAATCTACGCCGCATGCCATCAAACATTTCTTCATTTCTAATTAAAAAACTCCTACCTCTCGTCGCTTGTATATATACGAGGGACGAAAATCACGGAGTATCGCACAACGATATAATTTCTTCGAATCATCGTTCCTACGTTTAAGATCTTGACGAATTACTCGTGACGTATACATTAGAATATAAACTCGTTTGAAATGAATCTTTGAGAAAGATTGATAATATTCGCAGAACGTTTAAACAAATTATGATTAAGCTTAATTTCCAACTCCTCGTTTTCCTCTAATTCCCTTCGTCCATTAACTAATCGAATATTAAAGAAGATCAATTTCTCCATTCCGCTCGAGCCCCTCCCTACTTCATCACATCCGATCAAACGAATTTTTCAAACGAACGTTGTATCACGAGAGAAACAAGGCTTACTCTCGATACAACTTCCCCCTCTCAGACTCATCCGTTCCTCACGGAAGAAGAAGAAGAAGAAGAAAAAGAAGAAGAAGAAGAAGAAGACGGAAACGGAGTTTCAGCAAAATCGATCGAGAAAGTTTTCACGAGTTCTCCCCCTCCCCTCACGGTCACTCCTCTTCCTTGGCTTTTTGTCCGGCCATCCAAGCTCGCCTTACACGGCCCAACTTAATTAAATCGGGTCACGATTTATTTCCGAATTTCTGCCGAGACGGTGCTAACTTACGGTCGGTTTAACGCCCCATTTCGTTCGCCCCCCTCTCCACAGAGATTCGGATTCCAATCGCGCGATTAGCACGCAGTCGCGCCGCCGATGAGCCGCGTATCCGGAGGGAGAGCAAGCATGCTTCCTTCCTTCTTCTTCTTCTCTCGTTTCCTTTTTTCGATCGTTCCAAGGGGGAGGAAAAAGCGAATTTAATTTAAGCGTAATGTATCGGGCGTTTATGTTGGGGAAAGGGAAGCTGGTTGGAAGGAAGTCGTGTCGCAATTTTAAGCCGTGTTTTCGTTTTACTCTTCGATGGCGATAGTCTTTGAAACGGCGAGAAGGTGGGTTGGAAGGCGTTGGCGTAGATAAAGGTGTGTTCCAGGGACGAAGGAAGGTATTTAGTAACGGGAGAAAAATGAGTTTTCTTTTCTTTTTTTTCGTTTTTTTAGGTACGATTGCTAAAGAAAATTGACGGAATATTTATTATCATGTATAAATGTGTAATAAAAGCAAATGAGAATAACGGTGTTTGCATAATAAAATATTAGTTCGGTCGAAATGTTCGTGAATGGATTCTTCGTTTATAGATAGTGCTTTTTTGTTTCGTAGTTGGCCAGCGTCGCTCTGAAAAGTGTCCAAGTGGATATTAAATTTGTCGTCCCAATTCTTGACAGTTTTAACTTCGTTTATTTTATAAACCGGGGAAACTGAGTTTATGAAGTAATAATATTTAATTAAAATAATAAAGTAAGTTTAATATTAAGCAGCAATAAGAAAGTTACGAAATAATAACAATTACTCTTCACGGTATTTGTACCACTGATACGTAATGATACTTGAAAAGATTCTTCTAAAAAATTCAATCTCTTGTGAAATTCATATTGCATACATCCTTCTTTATCGCGTTCGAGTTAAATATACGGATTTCAATCCAATCTATAAATTGTACGTTATTAAATGTTGATACAATATTCTACCAATTCGCAAAATCATATTTTACAAATTTTCAACCTCAATCTCCTCGAATCATTCCACGACTATTTACCAGTTACTCTGTACATCGAAGCAACATTTTTATTTTATTTTATTTATCTACATAAATACAAATATATATATATATATATAAAATCGATTATATTTTTTCTCAATAAACATACGAAATACCCACGTTGCAAACTTTACGAAGACTGTGTCGAAAGAAAGAGACAGTGTAGTTAATATTGTTTCGAGAGAGAACAGTTTTCGCGTTGCTATTTATAGGGTGAATACGTTAGCAGTGGGCGTCGATCGGCGTGCTTTGACCCGAGGCATTAAGCGTGCGCAACGCTACGTCGCGTGATAGAAGGCAACCTCGATTAATTACCTATTTATCTTGAGGATTATCGGTGTACGGTGAAATGTATGGCGTACAAGAATATTAGCGTAGCGTGAGTTTCGGGACGCATTAGTGTAAGATACCGTGGTATCTTCGCTCCAGGATTTTGTGCTTTTAATCTTACGATCGAGACCGTGATCGTATAACGTTTTAATTACCCTTACCGTGGATAACGGAGTATCGTGGATTAGCTCACGAGCAGAGAGTAGAGTATTTCGAATAAATTCCTGCAGAATGAAAGAAAGAAAAGAGAAGGAGAAGTCGAGTAAATGTATTTTAAAATTACAGAGAAAAAGTTGAATAGGATATAGATTAGTCGAATCTAATCGTGTTAATAGAATTAAAAGTGAGTGAATCTACGTGGAAAGATAAATTGAGCAATTAAAATGAAAATTTTTAATAATAAATATTAAAGATTTGATTAAACCTTCGACTTAACAATGGTGTGAAGATTTTATTCTGTGACAATCGAATTTAACGTTTTTACGATATATTAAAAAATTAATTAAGAAGAAAGGTAATATCTTTTTGCAAATAATTAATGTATTTTTTTTTATTTTGTTTCATTTCAACGAATACGATGAATTATAAAATTGATTGTAAATTATTAGATATTTCGGTTCACAGCAAAGTAGAAAAACAAAAGTAGAAACGTCGATCGATGAAAATTGTATCGATATAAAACAATAATCTTATTTTAACACGATTTACGTCATTTATACGCTTTCGCGTAGAACGTTGGCGATTTAATGTAAACACAAAAGGGAAGAGAAAAAAATCGATGGCGGGGAGGAATGCGGTATTAATTAAATATTGTTCCCGGCCGATACGGTTGTTTAACCGAAACCGGTCTTTCGAAGCGTAGAATTTCCATTTACTCTTTCACGTCGATCCCGTAACGTGTTTGTACACCGACGTAAATATACGTCTCGTGTTATTATTTTATTCGTAAAAGCTTCGCGATCGATAATCCATCGTCCTTCTTTCTACGTAATTTTCTACGAATCGAAAAATCGGCAAATGAATGCGCGAAATAAATACGTTTTCTGCAGGCTGTGTGCGCAAAGCAACCTGTGATCGGCAAACCTACGGTATCGAACTTCCATCGAATCCCAACAATTGGATATTGGTTCATCCCTTCGACGCACTTCCGACCTCAATCAAAATCCCAAACTGCCTTCCCATCCGCTTCTCTTTGGACTAACTCTTCCTTTCCCTCTCTCTCTCTCTCTCTTTTTCTCTCTCTCTACCTTTGATTCCCATTCCATCTTTGGAGCGGAGTGAACGAGGCGATCTCATCCCCAAATTCCTTACAACAATGCCTCTCTAATCCGTCATGTTTGCTCTGCCGCTGAGTACACGATTGTTGCTGCTACCGTTTCTGAAATGTTTCGATAGCGTCAAACGGGCGCTTTCGCCTGCATGACAATTCGTTTTCGAACCTCCATTGTTCGTTGATTAAACGAATTGTGATAGACGGAGGTGGGAGTGGGGCGAATCGTCAGCGGAAAAACGCGGACATTTCGCGTATCTAACGATCTCGATCTCGATGGAAAGTTACGTTTCTTCCCTCTTTCACCGATGTTGGCCCCACAATCGAACACCATTTAGCGACTCAACAGTTTCCATTCTGATTGAACGTTTTCATCGAATATTTTTTTAAAATACGAAGCTCACATCTTATTTTTCTAATCGATAATTGGCAACGTAGTAGTTGGACAATTTTTCTTTTACAGACTCTCTCCGAAACACCATTCACTTGCCACACCATTTCCCAAGTTCTAAAAACACATCGCAAGATTTGCAACAATTTTTGCAACCTACTATCGATTTCACAATCCACGGAATCTAAAACGTACGATATTTTCTAATTCGGCGACGATTTGCGTTTTCGTTTTGGTGCGACGGAGGGGGAGGGGGAGGATGGTCGCGAATCGTCTTTTGTAACGTTTGAATGGGAGAGCGGGATCTTTTGTGGGCGAAATCTTTGGGAAGTAGTCGCGTCGGGTGTATGAAAGGGTGAACCGGGCGGGATCCGGCAAGAATTTTTTCCCTCCCCCTCCCCTCCCCTTCATTCACTCGCTTTATGCGCCTCACCCTTCCCCCTGCATCGGCGATCGTCCCCGCCAGATCGTCCCAACTTTCGATTTTGTCGTTTCCCCTTCGTCCCTTGTTTCACCGAATCGGCGACAATTGACGGGAGTTTACGAGTTGTCGCCGATCTCCAGCCCCCTCCCCACGAGTCCTTTCACGGTGGGAGGGGAGGTAAGGCGCGTTCATTGTCGAATGCTGACTGGCCCGGGTTTTTATCACTGGCTCCCCCCTGGGGGGACGCGGAGACATCCGTGGAAAAGTAGGTTTGCCATCTTTCCGCACGTTTGACGAGTCCCGGAGGGAACATCGGTAACCTGACGGCCCATCCACCCCGGTTTCTCTACATTTTTCGCGTGTCGCCAACGATCGTACACCTGAACAACGCTCTCGTTTTCTTTTTCCTCTTCTTCCTCTTCCTCTTCTTCGATCCCCTTCTCCAGTGGGATATTCTAAAAAAAAAAACGCTGTCCTAAGTGGCGTTTTGTCCTCTAACTATCAACCAACTTCCTTGAGTGGAAAAGTTTTATGATATGGGGGAGGGAGAGATCGACGATAGAGATTGGAGAATATACCGATGCTCTGTTGTATTCGCATTGGAAATTTTTAATAAGTTGAATAATTTATTACCCGAAGCAGTCGTGACCAACAATTATTCTTATTCTCAGGATTATTCTTATGTTAACGTAATATTAATCTTCTTAATTTACATCGCACAAAGAAAATTTGTCACCTGTCTTCGAATCAACGAGAAGAAAATTATTACTTCGAATGATCGTCCGTATTCGAACGAATTCGTCCCACGGGGATGCGCACAAAGACGGCCATAATTAAGATTCATCCCTGGAACGGGCGGAGAAAAATAATAAGTAGCCGGACAAAAACTGGCTGGCTTGTTAATCCTTGTAGGCACTTAAGCCAACATGCTAACAGCCGTCTCGAGTGGCTGGCCGGTACGATAGCCCAGGGCCTGTTAGTTCGGGCAACCTGCTACTCCTCCGGCCACGATCATGTGCCACCGCATGCATGTACAGGGAGAGAAAACGTCTGGAGCCACCCCACTTGGTCGTGCACCCCCTTGGATTCACGTGTGTTACACGCAGCAGCCTTGAATGGATATCGAGCCACAATACGTCGCCGAGCGTATCGTGACTTCGTATCTTGGTTACTTTCCACGTCGTTAAAAAACACGCGTGTGTTGCAGCACGTCAAGTATTGCTTATGTCAAACTCGTCCTCTTCCCCCAAAAGAGAAAGTGGAACGATTTCTCGTTGCAACTCTCCAACGTTTCGTTCGTTGATATTTATTCGCCCGCTCTTCACGATCGCTCCTTCTGCGTTTATGCAAATCTATTTTAAAAACGGGGAGGGGGAGGGGGAGTTGGAACGACACGATGAGTGTATTTCCTAGAAACTCGAGGGCGACGTTTCGATCTTTATACGGAGTAAGAAATTTTTGGGGAGCTTGTCGTAGTCGAGGATTTGTGGAAGGAAATACTCTTCGATTCTTCTTTGAACGATTTGACAGATTTAATAGTTGTTGGTATCGTTGAACGTAATGGTATTGAGATTGTTGATCTTTCAATCGGATTTAATATATTCTTCTAAGAAAATATCGACAAGTGTGTTTATTATCGCGTTACTTTTGAATAACGCTAAAGTAACAGTAAAAATTAAAATTTGACGAGGAAGGGTTAATTTACCTTTAAAAGAAAAGTTGGAGATGGAGTAGAGTGAATTGTAGTAAGTCTTTAATACGCATTGCATTGTTTACTTTCTATCTTTGACAAAAAGTGTCGCGGCAAAAATTGTTTTCGCTCGTTTTCTATAATGGATGGACCAATTCATTAAGGCATTCCAACTCATTCCCCTGTAAATGAAAGTGCAATTAGAGATATGCAAAACACCATTTATATAGGAAAGTAGAAGGCCTAAGATGCCATTTGAATTGTGAAATACTTGGAAGGATTCCAATATTACCGGTGGTATGCCCGTGAAAATAATGGAAAAGGAAATGGCGCTCCTCGGACGGCCGAGAAAACGATATTTCGGATTAAAGGGCCGAATACCAGTCTATACCCGTGGTGTATCGATAAAATTCCATCGTACATCGGAGAGAGAGAGAGAGAGAGAGAGGGGCTGGAAAAAAGTGTGGGGTAAACACAGAGGAAAAATGGACGGAGGGAAGGAAACAGCGAGTTTTACACGGTGAACGCAAAATAATTTCGACCGCGAGGCAAACCTGAAAACCAATCCGAAAAATCTCTTCGAAAACTATCGCCGTCACCCGTTTCCGGGTTAACGTGTAAACGAAATTCGTTTGCGCGAAAAAGTGAGACGAGATTTCGTGGTAATTTTTTTCTCATCTTTCTCTTTTTTCCGGTTTTTCTGCCGGACAAAATGTTCCCTGTATCTAAACAGCGTTCGCCATCCGTTACGCACGATACAAAGCATGTAAACCACGCTCGAACATTTATCAAGGATAGAGACTTTCGAAGCTGCAAGTTTCGAAGAGTTTAGCTCGGGCTGCGTGAAAGTTTTTAACGGTAGAAAGTTGTTGGTGGCCCCCTTGGATGATCTACGACTTTGGGGTGATCTAACGCGTCGTGGGGCATCGACACGACGTCCACGACCGGTTAAAGGGTTGACGACGGAGACAAGAAGACGTGTGCAGTCGAAAAGAAGTTTGGCAGGAAACGAGAGATTTGTCTCAGGGATGGAATCCTCGTCTCGAGTTTGAAACAATATTCAAAAGGAAACTAGTTGTTCAATGATTATGATGAAAGATGATATTAATCCTTGGATCTCGAGTTTTTTTTTTTTTTGGAAAGAAACAAATTTTAAGTAGCTCAATTTATTAAGCATTTTAATTATAATTTTGCTTAATTTTATTAATCTATTTCTTTTTTTTTGATTCATATCTTTGAAAGTACTTTTAAAGATAAAGAAGTGGTCATTGCACGTGTGTAAAATTATAATTATGTAATTGATTCTAGAAATAACAGAAAGTACGATATTAATAAAAGTTTTGAATCTATTCGATCAAGATATATTGAAAATATCGTTTCTATAAATGTTTCTATATCTATAATTGTCTTTAATCTCTCGTATGACTATATAATCAAATCTCGTTTCGTGCGTGGCTATTGTTATTTTCTTGTCTGCGATATTGCAGAGTTATGGAGCGGGGGACGATTCTCTTCTTTTTTTTTTGATGGAGAACAGAAGCAATGACCACGATTAAGGCTTTTAGCCGCGGCTATACCGCGTATCCAGTTCTACAGTAATGCGCGCCACGCTCGACAGAAACTGAACTACATTGTACGTTGCCCAGAAGAAATGGCTCATGGATTTTGGGGTGGTTTCTACCCCGCTGAGCTGCTTTCCCGGTGTTCTGCGGTTCCTCCGCGCTATAAATACCGACACCAACGAGGGTTGGCGGCGAGGAAAAAGGGGATGCGGAAGGAGCCGGTGCTTGACCGAGGAGAAAGACGCAGGAAAGAAAGATGTCAGACCGTCTCCTGGACGAGAACCTGGTTTTTTATCCCTTCCTTTTTTATTAGAAAAATGGAGTTTCATGAGCTGTGAAGCCAACATTCTTACGGCCTTTCGTTGTGGATAATTGCGTTTGTCCGACCTGTGGTGGCGCTTTTCTTCGAGTTAAAAATTACCAGATGTTGTGCAGGAAGCGTTCGAAGATCGATTTTTTTCGTTGTTGAATAAATGATAGATTTTTGTATCGTGTAGACATGTAATAACAGTGTTTATCATTATTCATTTTTATTTTGTCGATAAACTATGTTCTTTATAAGAAGATGATATTTATTTTAAACGTAAGATTAATCTAATTTGTTTTCTAAATTTCATAATTGTTAACATATTTATTTAATACCTTCCACGTATAATTAATTGTAATGAATACACTTCTTATCCAGAAACGAATTCTCGAGTATCTCTAATAATTTTATTACGATGATACTGATTTTTGATTACTCTTACGATTTAAATTGCGATCGCTTTTTATCTCGTTCATAAAAAAAAAAAAAAATAAGCATCTTTTTACAATCCGAATAAATAAGATTCGATCAAACGATAAAAGCAAAATCGTTTTACGTACCGTTTCAGTTCATATTTCACGAGGGTGGTGGGGGATAAAGAGGTTTGTGTCGGGAAAAATTGGAAATCGTTATTTCAGATCCCATGCTCATTCCTTTTTTTCTTTTTTTTTCTTCCACTCTGATACGTCCCTAAGGAAGAAGAGGCTATCAGTTTACTAGATTCACCGCCAATACATATGCAATCATATTCCTCTTCGTGACCCATCGTGACGGATACTGCGGTCTCTAAGGGTCGAGCCTTCGGGCTATTTACCTAATCAGCGACCAAGGGGTAAGATCGAGGGGCAAGGCACGGAAAAGGGGCATTCGTCCGTGGAGGCCGGCAGAAGTCGTAAACTCCTGACAAGCAGGCATTAAATCGTGCAGAATCCAGATAGGTTTGCGGTTTGTGGGTCCGATACAGCTGGTACGGGAGCAGACGAGTGTGCAAAGGGTGTCCCTTCGCTTCGATTACAATTTCGCTGCTTTGCGAAGAATGATGCGCCACTCGAATAGAACAAGTATTGTCGATACAATTTTTTAACGCAGAAATTTAAGAATTCGATCAAAATTCTATAAAATATATTATGGCACAATATCGAAGATTACTTGCTTCGATTAAGTTATTTAAATTAAAATAGATCAATTCTTGTGTAAATTCGAGGAAAGAAATTCGCGGAAGTGTTGAATAAACGGAACGATTTCGAAACGAATTCAAGCACGTAATTTAATCGTTTCAACGTTCACACGATATGACGATCGTGTGAGTGCGTGAAACGATAATTAGAGTATTTTCAATGGAAATTTCACGTCGAATCGTCGAATGATAAACATTACGCATAAGGAACACGGTACACGGTTATTATATATATATATATAGATGGATCGCACGAAGGAAGGGGTTAACCGCATTATTTCATTGAAGAACGATGAAAAGCGCTTGCGGTGCTCGCGCGAACGGGCAATCAGAGATAGAGGGATCCGTGCAGGACAAGTGTAATTGAACTGGAGTTTAATTGAAAGTCGAGTTTCTTCGTTTTGCACGTTATATTCGTCGTGGCCATCGAAACTGTACACGTATGTCGCTTGTATCGGGACAAAGACCGGATGGGAATGGTTTTATCTCTGATAGGAGAATTCATCGCTGGACTGGCTGGCTGTGTTCGCCACGATGGATTTGTAGGAGAGCTGCGAGAGAGGGAACAGAAATTGAAAAGACGAAAATAAAATCCAAAATACTTCCTGCCACAGAATGGAACTCTGTCCTCGTTTCTACGGACGAAGGAGAAATTTATTTTTGGCCGATGCGCGGTAAAATATCGTATACCTTTCGATACATACAGTGAATAAAAGAAAACACAAAGAAATCGTGGGAAATAAACGAATAAAGTAAACGAACGAGAGATTAATTTTTTAAATTAAATTATAGTAGATACTGTAGTTTGTCGAAGAATATCTAGTCTAAATATCAGATTAAGAAACTTGTCAAACATTATTTACATTCAACGGAGAGGAATGAAATTTCTACGAAACTTCAAATTAATAATCACAAACTAATCTTCTAAAGTCGTTTGTTCATTTAAATCGATATATCGATAAAATCATCCCGTAGAGATGATTTAAAAACATTTAATTCTAAAAATAAAAAAAACGGAAATAAAACGGAATAAAGAGAACTAATTTACCCAACAAAAGCTATCCGAATCTACGAAATATTTACGCGAGCCATACCAAATCCCCCGTTACAGGATAGATTACCGTTTGAATTACCTGCACAGCCTCGGCCAGATGTGGCCGGACCACCTCATTAACGTAAATGATTTTCTGACCACTTACCCCAAAGACATCGCCTGTTGCCTTGTCGGGCCGATAACAACGAAAGCGCCTACTCTGCCACGGACACGACCCACCCAATGTACCCAAAACGTGGTGGTGGAAGGAATAACGAAACGCATCAGGATTTGGTCGCATCGACGATTTATCCTACGAATCGCGGTGAAGCACAGCGTTCGCGGTCGAGGTCGGGGAAAATACGACATTTACCTTCCGCTCGAAAGTGATACACCGGGTGTACCGCAATAAAATCTCCCCGCCGATTTCCTACGTTTGCGGTGCGTGCAGATTGCAGAAAAGTGATAACGCGATCGTGTCACGAGCCATCGATTACCAAGGATGGGACGGAAACGTTGGGCGCGCTATACGTCCCGTCAACCGCGGCTAACGCTCTCAGCCCTGTCGCTATTATGCGTCCGGTCTTTCATCCGTTGTATTACGATTATCACGCTCATATATACGAGGCGGACAAGAGCCTCGGGTGTAGCATAGAGAGGCGCAGTCGGATGAGGCCCCATTGTCGGGGCTTTGGCTCGACATGTTGGTAACGAGCCGGTTGTTGCTACAAACTGGGCGCGTTATATACGGGGATCACGGGTGTACCGTGCAATTTACCGAGTCACAAACTGATCGATATCATCACAGGGGGGGAATGAGGCAAATGAATTGATCTGATCGGCTTCGTTTATTGATAGGAAGTGCGATTTAATCGAGCGTAATAAAGATTACGCGAGTTTGAGTTTATTTCGTTATTAACGCTGCTAACGTTCTGGCGTTAATAAGCTCGTCCATTAACGGGGGATATATCGGATGTGATATTAACCGTGTACACTTGTGTGGGAGAAAAAAGTATTGGGAGGAGATTGGTGTATTCGTCGTCGAATCAATTAGGATTTTATTATCGAATAATATTTGTATTTTGTTGGACATTTTATGATGGTATTGTCGTTGCTTTGTTAATAGTAGAGACTTCGTTGTAAATACGTGTTGTAGAAAATAGATGTTAAAATATTTTCTTTGTCGATTAATCGCGTGGAAATTATTTAGCTTCGTTAGTAACTGTTAATAGGATCGGAAAAAATATTTTCTTTTTTATACTTTTCAAAGATATTTCTTTTCACTTTGATATCTAATCTCTAATATTATGAAATATTATTTTACTATTCTTATTATAATTTGTTATAGATTTTAAATATGATATGAATGATTAAATAAGATATGTTACGTTGTAAATAGTAAATTATTAATTATATTATATTAATTTTATTTATCGTATAATTTAATTTAATTAGTTCTAATTTCCATTTTTTAATAAACAAGAGCGGTAGGTAGGAAGGTGGGTATTTTCATTTTTCTTTAGCTATTTTGTTTCAAGTTTGCTTATCTTTATTTACCTTGGCAAAAAGCGGTAGTTCGTTTAAATAACCTATTTTCTTCCAGGCAAAACTTTTTTACTTTTTCAGAACGTTTTTAATAGTCTTGTGTAAACGTTAATTAATCTTGAATGTATAACCATCAATTTATATTGTATAATTTAAAAAATTAAGGATATCGACGCGACACGACAAATTTTCAATTTCCCGCTCTTTGTCTATAATCAAAAACATATAATCGAGATTTATCAGTAAAATTTTTATCTTATCTACTATCTAAAGGCGAAAAATTGACCTATCCACGGGATACAGAATACTTCAGTCTTAACCAGGCAATATCGAGCCTTCTCGCGACTGCATCTTCCCGCACATCTTATAACTTTCCCCGTCTATGAAAACGTGCGCAGAGCCCTCATTGGCGTGATACACTTTCCCGCCTCGACCGGTACGAGAACAAATTAATTTATCATTTCGTAGTGTTACGGTTAACAGCATTCTGGAGAAATAATGGCCAGTAATAAAGGCACGTAGCAAGCCTAAGGAACTCCTGTGTACCTACGAAGAGAGTTAAAGAGAGAGAAAAGATCATCCGGGGGGGGGAAACGACGAGAAAAGTGCGAGCGAGGCGAAGCGAGGAAAGTGCGTAAATCGGAGCGAGAACGAGAATATAAAAGACAGGTAGACAAGGAGAGAAGATATACGAACCGCGATGCGCATGCGCGCAGCATGGGTGTATCTTCAACCACCCTTTCCAGTTACCCCCACCCGTTCAACGGACTCGCCTGTTTTCCTCGTCGCTCGTCCCTCGTCCACTGCTCGATTCAGTCACCGGGCCGTTTCGCGAGAGGAGAGTTTCCGCGCCTTTTCTCTCCGTGTCTCTAGCTTTTTCCTCGTTCCATAGTCGTGCGGAAGTTGTGGATTTTTTTACATCTGCGTGTAGACAACGATTGAAAAAAATTTATCAAGGGACGAGTAATAGTGCGCGAGTTTATGTGTATCGTTTTCCAACCAAATCTGACGAGTGGCCCACTTTCGGTACGGTCACATGTGTGCATCGTGTCATCGCGAAATGTCATCGGCATGAGAATATTCCCGACATTATAGCCAGTAGATTTGCTGAGCGTCGAGTGTGTGTTCTCGAACGAAATCCGAATTGAGGTTAAGTTCAGTGTGGTTCGCGGCACTCGTGCGAACTGCTGTTTCGACGCTATTACGATTTTAAAACAGCGATGTTTAGTTAGAAGATTTATGACGCCCCGTGTGAACGAAAATTACAGATCTGTAGAAAAAATCGTGGATGGAGTATGAATCTGATGCGCAGCGAGTACGGAACAGACATAAAATTGACGTTCTTTACGAGGATCGCTGCTAATTCGTGACATTGACGATCGATCGAGTGGCGCTATCGACTGGAGGGATTTTTTTCCTTTTCGACGTACTTGCATAGGACGCGTGTCGCGTGATATTGAAATGAGGTTGCATTAATTTAAGTGTGAATGTGTTCGTTGAGTAAAGAGTGTGATGTTTACGTGACAGCCGGTTAGAAACAACCGCGTGAGAGCGTGGCGGGAATTTCGAACGTGTAGTTTCTTAATGATGCAACGTGGCTCGCGACGCTATGCTAGTATGACATCGATATATCGAAAACGTTGACGGTGTATCCGATACGGTATCGATAGTGTACACGAAGTGAAGTGGGCTTTGGCGCGTAAACGCGTTCTCTTGATTACGTTACATAATTAATTAATCATACCATCGTCAGTAGTTCACAAACGTTGCATAATTAAGTGAAGCCGCCAGAAGTCGGGACATGTTACTGAATACCACATCTTAAAGGTATGGAAATTTCTAATTAAGCGTAGTCCCTTTTAACGTCCACTTTCGTTTCTTCGTGAAACAAGTTGGAGAGATTTAACTCGAATAATTCTTCTGTACGAGATTAAATGAGAACTTTTAACGTGTAAAGTACAGAATACTAGAGATAATTAAGAGATCACACATTTAGGATTTCCAACACTACATTTGATGTGTAATCTTTTATAACATACTGTATAAAATGGATTTTAATTATTAAAAGAATGTGTTATAATTTTAAACAAAAATTTTCATTGCAGCAGATTTATTGAATTTTTTAAATAATGTTAAAATTATTTTTCATTGCTCATAGAATTTTTTTAATTAAATTCCACAAATGAATATGTTTATATATATATTTATATATATTTATAAATTTCCTAATGAAAATTTAGTTCCAATCTGTATCTTATACAGATATTTTAATATTCCATATTATTATTTAGATAGATATTATTCAGTTTTTATTATAGTTTATATTAAGTTGTTCGAAAATTAAGATCTTTATACCATAATATTTAATCATATGACTTAAATAGATATAATAAATAGAAATAATAAATATGAAGTTTCATACTGGAAACAGTAATTTATTTTCGGAAAATCTAATTTTCTCAGACACGCCTGATCTTTCATGTCTGATCTGTCTCGAGCAATATATTCACGAATATAACAAGGACGACATGCCTCTTACCTTTTATTCCTGTGACGTGTGCTTGAGACTAACCCATATTTAAAAACATCCGGGAAACTGAAAGCTTTTATCTATAACCAGCGTGTTTACTCAAGATTGTCGCAGTGCGCCTACGGCGACACGTTTGCATTTCTCACTTTTTTCCACAGAATTAGTCTCTTCTGGTTTACTTCTCCGATGTGTACCGTTTTTTTTCATTTTTCTTTCCTTTTGTCTTTTTCGTTTCTGCATTCTTCTTTTGTATCTTTGTATCTCGAATCTCCATCGCTTACGGACAGAGTGGATTAGATTTTAGTAAAGAGCGATTTTGAAAACTGGGACAGACTGAGAGATTCTTTTGTGAGCGGATAACTGAAAAGGAAAGTGTTCCTTTGAGTATTTATTTCACGTGAAATGAATAAATATGGCATTCTTTTAAATCGTTTCATGTACACTATTTAAATATCTTTGTATTATGACTGTATAAATAACGTTACAAGTTATGCACACATTTATGGTGCAATTTGTGTAAATAACTTCATAAATTCCCGACTCTGAAATTAGGTTTTAATTATTTATTCCTTCAAAATTGTCTACCATTTAATCATATTGGAACTAAAAATTTTAAATTTATTTAACTATGCGAACAAGATAGAATTCGTGTTATCTTCACTAAAAAAGAGTTAACTTATTTTTATCTCATTATATCATTTTTTTTCGAGCGATATATCGTATTAATATATTTACACACCATACTATTTTTTAATTTCTTATTTGATACACGAAAGGATTATTTAAATATCGTGTTATTTATATGAAGATATTAAAATATATATTATCGCATTTCGCAAACATATCAAAAATTTTATCGTAACGATGATATTTATTTATATAATAAAATTTAATTTATATTTTTTACTTTTATTTCTTCTTTTTCTTGATAAATTATATATATATATTTTTTTTTTTTCACCACTCGACAATCCTCCTCCCATTCAAAACTCCCATGATCAACGATCCTATGAAATTCCGTGAATATTATCGGACAATATTACCCATACCTATAACAAAAGCGCGTAGGAAAGGGATGATTCATCAACATGGCCCAGGATAAAACCTGGCCTAGGTTTCTCGTTTGATTTTACAGTAACGGGGCGATATTCGTGGACGAGATTGTCAGGGAGTGAACAGAGCGGCGAGTAGCATCTATTGAAATGATATCCTTTCTAGTAACGGAAAGGGTGGAGATGCTCCGGGGCGAATATGAGATTTCAGTGTATCTACTTCGCTTATTGCTTGACATATGTACCTATGTATTAAATGGCCCCACCATCCCCGCGCATCGAACCTTTTCATACAACCTGCGCCGAGAATGGAATACGAAAAGTGGGGGAGAGGGGAAAGAAGAATATATCCCGACGGTGACTACGTTTTTAGCCTCGCGTCCTTGCGCGACCGCGTATACCTTTACACAGGACATGTGAAGTCGCGCAGCACCCGCTTTGTACATTCACCATCAGTTATTTATTCCGTCGATCGCTTTAACGTCGACAGACTTTCCATTATTCGGCGCAACATCCTTTAAACGGGCTCCCTCTGTTCCCTCCATTCTATGCTATTTAATCACTGTTTCGCTTCGTGTATTTTCTTTTATTCTTCTTCCTCCTTTTTCCCCTTCTCTCTTTTTTTTCTTTCTTTCTTTCTCTCTCTCTTTTTTTTTTTTTTAATTTGCGATCTGATCGTCGAGTGGTTGTTTTTCTTTTTTTTTTCTTTTGGGAGGGGATAAGCAATTTATGTGGGTATGTGAATTTTCTACAACGTTGAGGAATTGAGTAGTGATTTGAAATAATATTAGAAGAATTATGATATTATTAAGAATTATCCGAGGGATTTTTTGTAAATTATCATATTAAATCATATCCACGGATCTTAAAATTTGTTAAAAATTTTCTAGAAACGAAACGATTCGTCGAATGTTGCGATTAGTTTAGAAACAACTCTGTTAATCAATTGTCAGAGATTTTGATTTTTCAAGATCTGACAATCACTAGTTTAATATTTATTCGAACGATATTACACGCGTTAGTAATTAATTTTTCACGAGATCCAGCATTCTAAGAATAATATTGCATCCGTAATCAATCATATTTAACTCAATCTAGTACAAATGTAGTATCAATGGTTCCACCATGATTTCCAGTGCTAAGTCGTCTACAAACGGTAACATATTCGAATATATTCGAATAGTCGAAATAGTGGATCTCGTTTTCAAACCATTCATCGTATAATCCGAAATTTTGCTCTATTTTGTACCTTTCACAGCCCTTTCCGATTCGTCCATGAATTCGGACCGGCGCATAGGTCAGAATATCCGGCTAACCGAATATTGGCGCCATTGATATGCATAATCCTTTTACTTCAATAACGCGGGGGCCGAGTGTTCGAAGTAATCGATACACACACCTGCCATGCACGTTGCATTATACATGCAATATCAATGTACATTACGATGGCGCGTACGAGCCAACTAACGATGAAAAGTTACAAACACTTTTTTCCCTCTCAAATCAAAAATATCTCTCTCTCTCTTTCTCGTTCTCTATCTCTCCAGGTTTTTACAACAACGTCTAATGAGAACGTGTCTAATTTCGAGAAAGAAAAACGTGGCCACGAGATATGCGAATATCCATCCAAGATATGAAAATATTTCTCGGGATCGTTCGGCGGAGGAACAATATTTACACGAATCCGTGGAACGAATTCAATTAAGAATCGAACGAAAGTTTTCGCAGGAAACTCTTTTCGAGGAGGGGGAGAGGAGGAGGGAAGGGAATCATATTCGTTAGTTTTCTAATAGGGAAGGGAATTTTTCCCCCAATTCCGTAACTCAAACGCATACTCCTTGCAAACGTTCCTTGATATTTCGTTTAATCGAGCCCTGGACTTCGTAAGTGAGTTACGGGAGTCGGGCGAATTCGTTTGAAAATCTTCAAGTGTTTCTCCTCTCGAGTTGTTCTCTCTTCGTGGCTGGGTGGAAACGTATCGATTGGTATCGATACCCTTGCCGTCGAATTCTCGAAACGAATTTCCGCTTCGTCGATTACACGAAAGTCGACAATGGGTTTGTTATTAACTTCTTCGTGTCGTATTCCATTTATTTTTCTTTTTTTAAATTTTTATTTTTTAATTTTCTCTTTCCTCCTTTTTTTTCCTTTTTTTTTTCTAGATTTTTTGAAAGATGACAGGAATGGGTGATGCTCAAGAAATCATGGATACTCTGATGCAAGTTTTAATTGCCAATCAAGAGAACCATTGGAAACCACTTTTTCAACCAACCAATTTTTTAAAAATAATATTCGGTTCGTAACAGCAATAAGGTTATTTTTCAGAGAATTTTTTAGAGACTGGTAAGGAACATCTATCTTTTAAAAATTCTTTTTTCAATAGCCGGAGACCGGTGATGACACGAATGTGAACAAAGGATCTAATCGATCAGAAGAGAAGTAGCATTCATTGTCAAACAATCAAATAGAAGCAAGATCATCTTTCAGGTGGCCGTAAACATTTCAACGAGACTCTGCATTATCTTGAAACGTTATCGACAACGTGTAATCGATCTTCTCAGCAACTAATGACAATAAACAACAATACAATCGTACATACGATTTTTTATTTTTCGATTATCCCAAATATGCAGCATCCCAATTCCTCACTTTTTTTTTTTTATTGCAAGAAGTTTTTCATCACAAGGAAGATAAAAATCGCGAATTCAATTTTCACGAAGAAGATTGTAAATTGTTCCTACGACAAAAGAAAGAAGCTATTAATTTTGGGATCTAAATACAGAATTCGATTATTCCGGATAAATGCGAAATCGATTTTCTAACGTGACATCGATCTCTCGTTGTCGAGGAATCGGCGGAACAGCACTTCCTTGCTAAATCGATTCTCTGGAGATGGGTAGGTACGAACGAACCGTTCCCCTGTAAGGACGAAGTCTCGTTAGTCAAGCTGGTAATCAAGCCTTCGTTTCGATCTCGTTTCAAATTGCTTTTCGTGCCTTCCTCAGATCGAGAAAAGACTAACTTTTCGCGTATTCGTTTCTGCAAATTCTGCCGATCACGTCTCGCAATGTGAGCGGTGCTTTAAGCGGCCTTTTTGCGAAGATGTAGATTTATTGAAATTATTTATAACAACGCTTTTTTTTTGTGTTGTTCTTGTTAGTGAAAATAAATTCGACGAATTGTAAAGATATTTTTTCACAGAGATTTTTAAATTTGTGTAAAAGTTATGAGCAATGATGTGTCCAAAAAGCTAAAAACAATGTTAGGTAGTTAATATATAATAAATCTTGCTCCAATATTTTAATTTAATTAAAATTAAACGAGCAATATTTCCTATTATTATTTTTATCACAAATTATATATTCTGCGAGTATTTAAATAATAATAATTGTTTCGCGTAGTATTAAATTACAATCAGTTTGTATTATTTTCCAGTGAAATAAAAATAAGTATTCGACTTTTAATTTCACTGTATCGAATCGTAGGAAACTTCGGCCAGGGAAATTACATTTGCACGTGCAACATTTGCGAGACAACTGATTCGATCAAGTGGAAACAGATTTTAGAAGTTCGCGATTGGATATTTAATGCTCTTAACGGAACGTTGTTTCTCATCATATTGATTATACTATAATTATTATACGCGCTACTGAATTCGAGAATGTAAGTATTTTGTTAAATATATAATTGTCTCTCGAAAATAAATTTCATAATCTTCGCAAATTTATGATAATTCCAATTCGTACAAATGCACAACATATATATATATATATATAAAAAGTTTTAATAAATTGCATCCCCAGGACTGTTTCGCATTTTAATGATGTTTAAAATATTTATTAGCACCTGTGTTTGTACTCTGATAACATTTTCCACGAGAAACATTTGGTTATTTTATGCATTGAAATATTGGAAACACAAGTTTCGAATTATTTAATTCATTATATGTATATATATATAAACTTTCATATCAAATACATATAACTTTCCGTTGCAATCACGCTTCAATGGGTTATAATAAAAGACGAATGAATCAAACGAGAAAACTTTTTACTCGCGAATACGTATAGACAGACGAGTGATAAATAAAAAAGAAGAAAATTTGCTCGATAAATCGTAATAAATACGAATTAAATGGCGTTGAACGCGCTCCAACTCCCATTTTAAACGGAAGAACGAAAATTATCTGTTTTCAACGTCATTGATTTTCTTCGCTGCACCACCGAACGAGGTCAAGTGATAATATGGCAGGAAAGGGTTAATACAGCCTGTTTCGTTGAACACAGAACGTGATCTTAACGAGCACCTCTTTTAACGTTTCTATCCATAAAATAGATTTTCCTGCAATTTATCCACAATTTTTTCTGCACGAATCTCGCAATGGTTAAGAGCAAGATAAATTTACCTGTCGAACAAAGCAGATACCGAAAATACTGAATTTTCTATACCATATTATTTAATAACAAATTCATTTACACGCAGTAAATGGAAATGATTGTTTACTGCGAATATCAATTGAATGATATTATAAATTAATTATAACGCAATTTCAGATACACGGATGTGAATAATTAATACGATTCAATAATCTAAATTATGTCCTTTATGTTTACTTATTTCGAAATGCGCACGTATCTCGAAATACAATTGTACTTTGAGCATGAATGTTGAAATTGCAGCGTTCATAAAACTCGGAATGCCATCTCGTTCTGTGCTTACACGATAAACTTCCCCACAAAGAGGTTCGTCCCTCGCAATTGAAATACTCTATGCAAAACAACTTTATTCGTCCTCATCTAATCGCATCGGGGGACGCATAAAGGGCCAGTGATTGCTTTCGAATGAAATAGTCCTGCTGGCTTTCGAGCCTGGGATGCATCATCATCATTCGATCTTATCTCACGATGCGTTTCATTATCTTCGCAGTATATTAATGCAATAGTAACGAGGATTTCGAATAATATTTTATGAAAGTGATTTAATCTCTTGTATATCAATATATTCGCAAAAATAAATGAATATTTTTATTTCGAATTAAATTAGAAATCATGCGATATCTGAAAATATAAATATTATTTTACATTATCACAGATTGATACATCATTTAATATTTCGTAAAACTGTTGAGATTTTCTCAATGGTAGAAATTGAGAAATTGTATAAATATCTAATGAATTATTATTACAAAAAATTATTACCTTTTCTTATATAAAATTTATGCATAATTCGAGATATCACCAGGAGATTAATCCATTTTAAAATCTATCCAAATTTTCGCTATATTTCTAAGCGATCCTAATACTTTTACGAAACGTTCTACACATATTCGAAACATATTTTCCTCCCATGAATAAATCGATATCAATTATCCTTGATGTTTTAGTCGAGAATACAGAGTTTACGGTGGATCTCGATCCGCCCACTAAATGGTACACGGAGTTTCCAAATAGTCACCCATGTAATTCTATAGCACGTAAACTAAACCATGCTCACTGTAGCTTAACTTTGGTGATTGCACGAAAACCAGTTCACCCTTCTATCTGCTGCATTAGTTACTTCGCTACATTCGATTTGATAGAGATCTTTCTTTTTTTTTTTTTTTTCTTAATCTTTACTCGTATCTTCATCTCAACATTCTTCTACTCATTAGATTATTAGAAATAAAACACACTATTCTTGATTTTTCAATTAATATTGCAAATCATTTCATATATAGAGTGTCAAAGGATATTTCGAGCCAAGTTAAACCAGTTCTCATTAAGTTGAAATGAAAAAATTTTTCCAAATCTTTCTTTCAAACTCAAGCTACCTCCATTTTCTTGCATTACACATCTCTCTCTCTTTCTTCATATCCTTCAGCTATATATATATATCAATAATCAATAATTTCATTTAACATCTCTTTCTGCTTACATATTAACTTCAACAAAGACAGAGGACAGTATCCGGTATTTCTATTGCAAAAGTTCAATCGACATTTTAACAACTCCCCTCTCTCTCTCTCAATCCTCTTGAAATTGCATTGTTTCGTTCCAGTAGCAGCAAGTAAGAGGAGCGATAGGTCACGTTTACACGTTTCACTTCCTACACCTCCCACGCGTATCGGTGTTCTATTTAAACGTGGTAATAATAATCGGGAGGAAGTCGGCAATCTGAAGCGCTCAAACACGCAATCACTTCTAAATACAGTTCGAGGGTGTTTCGAATCAAAACATCGTGGTGTGCGCGCGGCCGCTTTGGCCGTTGGGCTATTTAACCGGCAAGCGACTTCAAAGTGTGCATGTTTGAAGCGTTTACTCAGCAACGGGAGAAAGCTCGACAAGCTTTGCTAAATAAGAGGAAGGGCAAAGGGAGATAGAGAAAGAGGGAAAGAGAGAGGAAGGGGAGGAGACACAGGCGAAGAAGCGAGGGAGAGGGAAGACGAAGGATGGCGAGAGTAAGCTATGAGCCGTTTGGGAACAGTAGAAACGTTGCGATTTACACGGACGTATCGCGTATAATCCCTGCTGAGGGATTATTGCGAGCGTAGGCGAAAAACGAGAGGCGAACTCGTACCAAGGAGGTCGTATCCCCTCCACTCTGCTCGCTCAATATTTTCGAATTAACGGGTCGGATGATAATCCCAAGTCATAGTTGACCGCTTTGTACTAAAATCGTATATGTTTCTCGCGATATCGATTTCTTCGCAATGTTTGGTCCAAATTGTTCATTTGAAGATTCATTTGAATCGACGAAATGCACGGCTTAAGTAGTAATATTTATCGCACGTTTTTGATCTAATATTTGAGGTTAGCAAGTAAAAGAATAATCTTCTTCTAATCTGTCGGTCTAGAATCCGAGCATCAAAAATTAGTAACAAGATATATATATTGAATTTATTGAACTTTGATTAACTTTGATAAAAACCTGCCCAAATCTGATCAATTTCAATACAAACGATTCGATTCGATCACGAAAACTTATTTTGACGATTACACGAGAAATAGAGACGAAGTCGACGTTGAGGAGTCGTGGGTGAATAGAGTCTCAGCTTCACGGGAATATAATAGATAATTGTCCGGCTAATTTCTCGAAACTCTTACCCATTCGTCCGCACATAAAGCGGCCACTTATGTCCACGGAGATAACGGGCTCGAGTGCAGAGGTATTGGAAAATAATGAAGAGGTTCACCCTCGCAGCTGTTGAGCCTCCCCGTGGCTCAATGGTGGTCTGTCGATGACAACGAGGTAATTACTTTTCAAGTAGCAGACGTGCAAATGAACGGCGATTTAATCTGCCGATAATATTCGCTGCCGTTTTTTTTTTTTCATTCTTTTTTTCATTTTTTTTTTTTTTTTTTTTGATTTCATCGTTCGTCGCCCGCTTCCTCGCAAAGGCGATCGTAACGATCGCTCGAATTTATTTCTGTTCGTGATTCGATTCGTCTGCGAGAACTGGTGTAATCGGATCAGGGAGCGCCGCCAGATGATATGGCGTAATGAAAATGTCTCTCGACTACTGTGTAGGCTATCCGTCTTGAACGTGTATGCCTATTAGGATGGAACGAAATATAGGGAGAAAATTCTTTTTCGCAATTCACGAGTTCCGAGCAATCGTATTATTTAAGCTGATTTATTCAGAATGTTGCCGCATATAATTTCAAAATTTTGAAATTTTAAAATTTCGACCTTTTTTTTATAGACTTTTGTTACTTTTTTAAAAATTAAACGTTTTCGAATTTCGAAACTTAATTTTATGACAAATGTGATTTGCATGTGAAATCTGTATCTTTTCTAATGATCTGAATTAATCGTCCAAATTTTCTTCTATTATCCAATATCCATTTTTTATAAAACGTATTGTGTGCGCAACACACAAATTTAAACACATGATGCTTTTAAAAAAATTTCTTGAATTATCACGAAAGTATAGAAAATATCGTTTAAAAATTAAAAATAAATAAATAAAAAAAGTTGCATTAGCGTCTCACAGGCTCAAACTTTATTGTCAAAGAGATTTCCCCCACGATTGAGATGGATTCTTTTATATTTACGTCGTAGATCGGTCCAGTTATAAAATATTTATCCGCTTGTTTTTCGTTTACGAAAATTAATACCATTTGATCAAATGTGCACACGCAATATTTGCCAACCGCGCGTGGGATGATAATTAATCTTGCCTATTACCATGGTTCATCGCGGGATTTTCACGTAATTTCAAGCCATGAACTCGTGTAACTCGCTACGTTTCGTCGTAATAACGAAATACGGGTTACTTAATCGTCATAACGTTTCTCAACTTCTCTTTTATACGTATATATATATATATTATTTTCATAATTAAAATATGCGCATTGTAAATTCGCGACGCGACGAATTCTTCGAAGCCTGAAAGGTGAAATCTCGTTAATCAGATTCTTCGTAGCACGTAATCCTATCGTTCATCGCGTCCCATTAGAATTTATCGGGTTCGATCAAAGTGAACGTGATTTAGAATCGAGTTTCTCGGTAATCGCGACACACCTTCGCCTCGAATTAATCTCTCGTTGCACGAGGCATCCTCTAAACAATGATGGAATGGAAAGAATGGAAAAAAATCAATTTTTTCGTCGTTCGTCCAAATGTATAATCCGATCGGATGAGATTCCGCCAAATATGATCACGAATAAAAATCGGTATCGTTTGAATTTATTTTCCAACAATCGAAAAAGACTTCTCGACTCCTGAAGAGTTTCGAAATTTTATATTATTTTTTTCTTTGATCTATTCCAAGATCGAGCAAGATCCTCCAATAAATTCGAGGAATATCGAAATAGTGCTAGCCATTTCGATAAGATGCAACGATAAATCGAATACATTGAAATTCAAGAACAATCATTTTTTTTCAAACCATCTCCTACTCTAAACGCAAAACTGGTTATCGGCATGATCGAACAAGACAAAGTTACAGTTCGTGAAATATCTCCACGATAATTTCCTCTGTTCGTAACTTTATCGCGACGTTTCGTACCGCTTGGTAGGCGCATTATCATGGCAAAAAGGGTTTAAAGGCCGCGCGTGGTGTGTATCTCGATAAATCATGGCTTATTGAACGCGCGAGGCTCAGTTTTGAAGCGGAGCAACGGGGTGCGCGTTGTTCGTTCGCCGTGATACGTCATAAGTCACAGCTGGTAGCACGTTGCGACGACATCATCCACCCCTTTTGCCACCCTTCTATCGCCCACCCCCTCGGGGGGTCCCGCTTCGTTCGAGTTTGGCCAGCCTTAGACGTAATACCGCCATTAACCGTTTCTGTATCTTAGCAACCTGTACGGACCCCCATCTTCCCCTCGACCCGTTTATTGCTCTCTATGATTGATACTGTAAAATAATAGCGTTTCCAGATCTGTGTCGGCGGAGGAAGCATCTTGGACAGTCTTGTTCCACTTACAAACGTACATTTCGGGGATAGAGGTCAACTTGCAGATGCGTTTTTAAACGGTTCATAGATGTCAAGACGAATGTCTTGGTATCGTGAATATATTTTCTTTCTTTCTTCTGATGGAATGGAAAATGAAAATAAAAATGGATAATGATATTGATCTACGAAAACTCTTCGTTCTCTGAAAGATATTTTCGAGTAGATATTCAACAATTAGAGGAATAAGGATAAGGAAGAAATATATATAAAAGAACGCTTCTACTCTTTCTTTCTTTCTTTCTTTTTTTCTTCGCCCTATATTTCAACCCCACGAAACAATATCGAACAGTATATTAGACGGTTCATGCTCGCACACGCAACAAAGGCTTCATATATATATATATATATATCAGTTCATATATGAAGATCGAAATTTTTGACCGAAAGAGCGAAAAGGATCTAATTGTGTTTGGAAAGATGAATGGGGGCGGCGATGGGAGCCGATATTGTTTACGAGCGTATGTCAACGCCATGTGCTGGTCGCCTCTGAAGGGCTCACAATGGAAAATTGGAGATTTTATTTCCACGCTCCATCCTTCTTATTACGTTTATCCGATTTTATTTTTCATCTCCTTTTTCCTTTTTTCCCGAATTCGAATCGATGGAAGTTTCCCTCGACCGATCATCCACCCCCTTTTGTTTACCTCCGTCATTCCCGTCACCTTTTACACGACCACCACCGAAAACTATCCACAGCTCTCAGTCGCGCTATTCTTCTAGGCTCGCACGATCGACGATAGATCGATAATTAACACAATGGGGGTGACGATTGTGGCGCGAAAGATGGAAGCGATATCGGCTATATCGAGGGACGAGCGAATAATGCTGTCAACCGTGATGGACATCGGCCGGATAACGCGCAACCAAGTTTATCGAAGGCTCGTGTTTGTATTGCAAATAAATGTTTTATATCCGTGCCACGATCTCTCTCGCCGGCGAATATTCTTCTCTCTCTCTCTCTCTCTCTCGTTCATAAATCGTTTTTATTTTTCTACCGCGCGAAGGTCGTTAAAAATCACGGGTGTGCAGACCAGACAAGGGGTTGTAAGGACCGAAGGGTTAAGCCCGTATGACGTCGGCCGTTCAGCAAGTCGCCTCTCCTTTTTATCCGCTAGTCGGGCATTATGCGGCCACCTTGAGATCCATCGATCAAACTGTAATTCCCGTACACGTCGACGTTTTTCGAGCCTGTTGAACTTCGATAGAGGGGTGTAACGCGACTCCACGGGGGTGTGTGTACCTTTTTTCCATGGATTCGAACGGTGATGGTTAATTCCTTCGAAATACGAGAATCTTGGGGGGAAAAATGGGGAGATATTGATAAATGTAATTGAACGATGCTTTTTTGTTTCGTTGGTTTTCATCATTTTTTTAGATATTTCTTTTCTCTTCGAACGTCGGATATCTGCTTTTCCCAACGGGTTTATACGTTTCGCAGAACGGGGACGCGTGTTATATTATTCTTGGATAAATTTAACAATAACCGTTCGTAGGATCGGTAGGGGACAATTTCCAGCTGCCAAACTAATAGAATCTACGTTAACAGGCATCCGTGCAAATGGACGATAACACGCATAACGTGGATCGATTTGGCAACTATTATCAAGCTGCACGGCAGTTTGTTGAATTATACGGAAAGAAAACAAATGGTGATGGATGCTAAATAAGCGCGCAATATCACGCTGCAAGTGATCAATCCTACGTAACACCGCGTACCGAATCGCTCTATTCTCTGATTATGGACATCATTTTCCACCGTACCGTTTTGAATTATTTCGACGATATTTGCGCGTCAAGCTGGCTCTGCATACTTTAATGCTACAGCACTACAGTTAAACACCGCTTATCAATAATTCGATGATACACAACGAGATTCGGTGGGGATCGGTTATTATAATAATTTCACAGCTTTGCTTGTTTTCAAAGATTTTTAATCATTCATCCAGCAGCTCTCGTTCAGTCGTACTTTGAAAACTCGAGCGTTTAAAATATTTTTCAAAGGTTTGGAACTCTATGAAAGGGGAGGGGGGATTCGCACGCGCACAATCTCGTTTATATTATAAAATCAGCGTGACGACAAAAATACCGTGTTTTCGCGTGTCGCGGTTCGGTTTACATGCATAAAAGTTGGATGCGATAAAATGTCAAATTAAACAATTATTTAATCGAAATAGCAAAGGCTAGTAGCCAATGTGAAACGCGATATGATCGATTTTTTTTTCTTTCTTCTTTTTTTGAAACATATCTCTATCTAACTGGATGTTTTTTAAAATATTTGATTTGAATGGATAAAAATTTTGTAACCTCGCCGATTGAATTTTTAACCCAGTTTGCCCGTGTTTATTTAATCTATCGTATGTTTTGAACGCGGTTTTCGCCTCCATTGTTCGGGGATTGAAGACAAATTGATCTTTTCACACTGATCACAACGGTCTTGATCTTTTTTTTTTTTCTTTGCACAATTGATTAAATTTTATATAAATCACAACAGGTGCGAATTACGAATTCTTATAATCTTGCAAATGAAAAAAATATCAAGACGATTATAAAAAATTATAGTAATACTGTGTAAATTAAAATTAAAAAGTTAAAGTATTACTGTATATAAATAATCAGACATGTTAGATAATTATACTTCTCTCCAAACAAATATATACAAACACAGGCTTGCTTCGTTAAAAATTTATCCCGGAAAAAAGACATGTAAATAATGTTACGATTAGTAAGTTGTCGCGCCCTGCGTCGTACAGATACGCACTTTATTGTCCACAATTTTTCATATAGATAAATCTCGCGTAAATATCTATCTCTCTACATTGCATGGTAACAACTTCACCTGTTCTCTTTATATCTCATTTTTTTTATCATACCTTTCCAATCAAAACTTCACGTTCTATTTTATTTATCCGCATAGTGAATTGAATGACAATTATCGTGCACAACCAATCGTTGAATTATTATTATATATAAAACAGATTCTCATTATCCTATTTTATTATTACAGATCAAATCGAATCGAATTTTTCAATAACTATAATAACAATATTTCCCACATCGCGCTTTCTTTCACAGAATCTCTTATTGAAATCCATCGCTTCGATTTTTTTTTACCTCTTATCTTTAATCTCACTTATCTCGAGGCAACTTGTTTCTAGGCTTGGGTCGAATGTATAGAGATATCCGCGTTTCTTCATACGCGGATGTAATTCCCCGTACAAATGGAGGTTGTTCCAGGCGAACTCTCGGGTCACGTCGACGACCTAACTGTCCTGACACCACCCAGCCTTTTATGCCAAGGGTTGCCGCGCAAAAGTTGGGACGAGGGGGGAGAATCCATAAGCCGCCCTTCCATCCTCCGTCGTCTTCCACCCCCATCAACCCACCATAGACTCTGCTACCTTCCCTCGTGTGTTCCCTTACAGGCTCGCGCTAAATCTACGCCCAATCTCTTATCGTATCGACTTCCTTTTTTTCTCCCCTTTCCTTTCCCTTTTTTTATTTTCTCCTCGAAGCAGATATCCAGCGGCAGATAACATCTTCCATCTCGCCGTGTGTCATTCGATTACTCGCTCGTTCTCCTCTTTTAAAACGGGTGAAGTCCTTTGTGGAGGACTTTTTTTTTCTTATTGCTTATTACGTGTATATTATGAGTGTGAACATGTGTAATGACAGGGAGAACGGAATCTCTTTTGAATTTTTCATCGTTATTGATTGGCCCGTCACATGTAACGGAGGGAGTTACGGGATACTATCGCGTTGGAACGGTGGAGGAGCTTATAGATTCGTAGAACTGTTGGTCTAACGTTAAAGTTGGCAGCGGAGAAAATTTTTTTAAATCGAATTTTTTTTCAGGCTCGTACAATTTTTTCGTAGAATTATCAACTTCGGGATGCTCGAGGGAAATTAAAAAATTTGCTCATGGAATTCGAAATTTTCCAGGATACGATTCCATTTGATAATTGGTGGTCGGGTAAATTAGATGTCAAGTGTCCTTTCGAGTTTCTATTTTTTTTAAATTAAAAGAAAAGTGTCACTCGACGAGAGTAAAAGTCTATAAATTTGCAAAAATAAGTAAACGATTACTAATATTCGTAATACACGAAACGGCGACATCCAAAAGTCAATACAGTCGCGAGACTTATTTACTCAACAAGTTTCCTCTCCCTCTTTTCGAAAATTCCATTAGACAGATTTGCGCTGCCACCACGGGCCGGAAAACTTTCGCATAAACAGCGAAATTAAACGAATCTACCTCGAATCCGTTCCATAACATTTACATCTGGCCAAGATCCCTCTTTCGAGAGAGAGAGAGAGTTAATTCTCTAAGCAATTCGACGAGATCGAGTTAAAGGGACGACGAAGGAGATCGATACTTTTTTTTTCTTTTTCTTTCTTTCTTTAGAAAGGAATTAGCCCGTGAAAGGGAAAGGAGGGGGCGACCTTTAAATGGAAAAGTTAAGTTCGAAGGAAACGCGGTCTCTGTAAACTATGAATCCAATTTTAGCTTCAGTTGCTTCTTATCGGTGTCGAACCGACGAAACTTTTGGCACGAGATTCCTTCGAGAAAACTTTCGCCGTCTGCCGTCACTCGAGGCGGAATCATTAAATTAACAAATCCGTACGCCACGCGCCGGACAATTTCTTTTCATTGGATCGGGCAAAGTTTGGGAATCCGTCCGGTAATCCGTTCGAAAATAAGAGATAGGACGAATTAAGAGAGGTTTCAAAGTTATGATTCCTGGTATCAAGCTGGTCCTGGAATGAATTACCACGGCCAGCTTGGAAATAAAAGCTCTCCGGGTCGAAGAGGAAAGAATCCCCTTTTGTCGACTCTCGTGGAGAGAAGCTCGTATTATTGAAACGAAGAGTAATTGTCGAAGCGATTTATTATTTTACTTGCAACTGTGAGCATGTTGAAATTAACCATTTTCGAAGAATTGATCGTCGAAATAATATTTGGCGATTGTTATTATTATTGGATTTGGATTATTATGAATTAACAGATGAATTATTTTAGTTCTAAGATTGATAAGATGGAACGAAGAATTATTATTTGAGATGGATATTTATAATGTTTCAAAGTAATTTTTAAAATTACGTGTTCCATTTCGAGAATTAGTGTTTCATCGTGCATTTACATAATATCGTACTCATTTTAGAAGATAAGAAGCAGTTCCATTTCAGAATAGTGATATAATTCTAAAAAATAGAAAAGGAAAATTATCATTTAAATACCAAGAATTACAGGTTGCGAACCTCTGTCTCGATTTTCTCCACATATTGAAACATAAAAGTGTATTAAAATACGTTTATCCGTAGCCGTGGGACATGGGGTACCCTCAAAAGCAGTTATTAAAACCGCTCCAATAGGGAAAAAAATAGAAGCTTCTACAAAGCTTTTGATAATAACGTGGACGCGATATTAATTATTCTTTTTTGCACGTTTAAGTCATGGCAATCCAAATTACGTATATGATCGAATCGAATCCTGCCATCCCACTGGAGATTATCATATCCTAAAATCCATATATACATCAAAATATATATTCGTCAAAGAGTGTGTAATAACCGTTTATCCATCTGCTCCACAGTCGAGTATTCTCTCGTTCGATTTTCTTTACTGATCTGTTTCCAGAGTATCTGGAAATATCGAAAATATCGTATTAGAATACATTGATGGATATATATATTGATATTTGATTATTTTTAAACGATTGTTTTGCAATTGATCGACTTTTGGATGGTCGATTGATCGAGAAGGATGAATTATTTATGGATTATTATTCGATATTATTTTTTAATAGCATTCCACCATACGTTGAATATAGTCTTGATTTCGAAAAAATATGTTCAAATGAAATATGGAAAGATGCAAAGGATCCACGTTTATTCTTCTTTTAAGCACGTATTTTTCTAATTATTAGAAAGTTTAATTTATTACTTTCAATTGGACAACAACCGATGAACAACAAAGAACAAATTAAAAATTATATCGAAATCTTTACTTAGAAAAGTTCGATCGATCTCGAATATTTCTATTTACATCGAAAAGCATTTAAAAGTACGAAACGTGCGACACGTGTTCCTCCTTCATTATCCGGATCGGGGAGGGAGAGCCTGTTAATTTGAATTGGTCAAAGCGAGCGATATTTCGATTGATTAAGCTCGATAACAAGCTTTCCCACTCGCGTTTCATTTTCCCCATTATGGACAATTTTCGCCGAGACTCGGGCAAAATAAGATCACGTTCTCGTCATAAATCTTTGTCTTGCTTGACTCAGAGAGTCCCTTTATTGCCACTAGAAAAATCGTTGACTCTTCTCCCGCCCTCTCGTCCCGAGTTTCTTCATAAAATGCTCATTGTGTCAGAAATATTCTCTCCATAAAAACGGCATTGGATCTTATTTCGCCTGAAAATGAATGTGTCAAACGCATTTTTAATTGTCCGAAACACGATATAATTTTTTTTAATTAATCAATCGTTAATTTTGTTATTCACGTCGCTCTCTTGTTTCTTTTCTTTGAATAATAAAAGGGAAAACGTAATCTTTTTCGCGCGTAATTTTCGTAATTAGAATCATTCCTTTTAATCTATCTTTGGATATTTTGTAAATAGATAATTACAGATAATCGACTGTTCATTTTAATCAAAGTTGAAGAAACATCCCAGATCGACGATTCTGTTGTTTAACAATTTACACGAACCGTTAAATATTATTTACATTTCCTTCGAATTCAGATAATCAAGAGGTAATCGGCGCCTAAACTTGGCGCAAAACTAACATTTTCTCAATCACGTTACGCATGGACATTCTTCGTGTAACAATTTCCGTATATAAATATTCGCTCGGAACACACATCGGCTAGTTACATTTCCATCAAGCCCTCCTCCCTTTCTCCCGTTGTAATTACCCGTTGTTTGTAAATCTGATTGTGCAAATATCGCGTGCCGATTATAACTTGCTCGACGATTCTAATCAGCAAAGTCGTAGACGCCTCGCTAATCAGTGCAGTTAGCTGTTTCTCTCTCTCTCTCTCTCTCTCTCTCTCTCTTAGGACATGGAGAGTAACGAGGCCTCTCTCTCCCCTTTCTCGTGACGGTTTAAGACAGCAGCAAGAGCCGAGCCAGGAAAGTTAGTTATTTACTCGAGAGAAGCTCTGACAGCTCGTTTACGTACGCAACGTATTTCATTTCCTAGACACTTCCCTATAGCTGCCTGTGCAAAACACATTACACGACAAGGCCACCGCCCCTCGGATCCCCGATTTTACGATCTCCACTCGTTCGAAATCTAGCAAACTGGGGGTGTCGCTTATCAATCGCGTTTCGTGTAAACCTAGAATTGATACAAATTACTAAACATTGTACGTGGGGATTGTTCAAATTTATTAATTAAGGATTGTGTACATACTTGTCCCTAGTTTGACAGATAAGGTTTGACAGTGAAGTTTTTGATGCATGGAGTAGTGGCTTGCTGCCATTTCTTTCGTGAGCGTTAATTAAAAATCGAATACTGAGGATTTTGCACATTTTGCTCTATCTCTGTCTTCCAAAAATCTTACAACATCCAAATACGGATTGAAGTAAAATTGATCTTTCCAAAACTGGAAAACTGGAAAGAAAGCATGGTGCGAAGCCTAGGGACAATTTCACGTCCGAAGGAAAAGAGTCGGGCGTGCGGAAGATTTATACACCGAGGGGTGAAAATTCATGCTACACAGTTTCCGCCCAACGAATAATTGTCCAAGATTCCAGTCACGAGTCACCGGAACTGAAAGCCGTTAAGTCGGAACTAATTGAACTGTTGTTAAGGGGCAGCAGGAGGTGAACGCGAGGGCGATGCGGCTTGGGTATTATAGCGATACCGAGAACCACCAAATCCCCGGTGATAGATCCACGCGAACAATGGCGTTCAACGGCGGAATCGTTAATACATCCTCGTACGTTTCACGATCGATCGGAAAAATTGATGGACGACGATAATTTGGAGGACTTTCTCTTTTATGCGATTATATTTATACTTGTTGTCGCTCACATTTTCGTTTGTTATTAACAGGTTGTGTATTCTTCCCTTCTCCTCGTATGATATAAATACTTCACGGATAAATTTAATCATATTCCGAATAAAAATCTTTGATCGATCGATTTGCAATCGTTATTATTACGCTAGAAATGTGTTGCGATAGCTGGAAATCTATCGTGAAGAGTTGTTATTTCATATTTAACTTGATTTGGATTGGCAATATCCTATTGATTGTGAGGACAATCCCGTGGATAGTATTGGAACAGTGTTGGGATCGAGTAATGTGAAAATTATGAGAGCAAATAATACTGGGAATGTAGAAACTGTATTCAAGATATTCTACATTGTCTACGTGTAAAGTCCAAATTGAAGACATCTATGTCGTGGCACTCGATATCGAAAACTCTCCAGGGCGCGAGAGGAAACTGTACCGACAATATCGGAATCGTGAGATCCAATATGGGTGTACTATTATCCTAGAAAGTTATAATCGAGAAGATCGGAACTAAGGAAGTGGATATCACCAGAATTGTGAAAACATGTGATGTGATCATGAATGATACAGTAATTGTAAAAGTTGATACTCGTAAAAGTCTCATCGATCGAGATGATTTTTAAATATATCGTAGAAATCGGTCATCTCGTCCATATTTTTCTTCGCGCGAAAATGTCAACTCAATTTGCACGATGAAACCATATTCGTTGATAACAAAATCAATCGTAATCTTCAAACAGAACAGCGCATGTAATATCGTTATATTCGAAAGAAGGATGATTGCGTACAGTTCTTTGAGATTATATTTACCCTTGATACGTCTCTCCACTCTTCCCCTCTTTTTGTGTTGAATCAAGCAACTCATTACTTTACATTGTGGGACCCGTCGACAATGGCGGCCTCTCCTCTTATACCGCGCCATTCATAAAGCGAAAAGACCCGCTCTATTGCGAGAAGAAACCGATGAATGGGGTATTCGTCGTACTTATATACGACCTCCACTCGATCTTCGAATCCACATTCGATCATTCATACTCTTGGATATTTTCTTTATCGAGACGGCTCTTTCGCGTTATATCGATTTCATTTCGGACCAATTATTACCACGCTCGACAATGGATTTCGAACGGAGTTGAACGCGAGACGAATACGGAGTTGAGGACAGAAGGGAATCGATTTATAATTCGAACGTCGATGGAAGTTTTTTCGCTTACCTTAATGGATTAATATCTCGAAATGTCTCGAGTGAGATTATATCGCGTGTTCAATCGTAATCGTTGGTAATAGAAGTAATTATACTCGTCGAATATTTTCGCCATTTCTTTATATTACGAATGTGAACGATTTTATTTTTAATACATATTTGGGAATTTCATTTCATCAAATTTCATTTCGCAAATAAGAAAATGTTTTTCGAATAACACGAGTTATTATTTATTATTTCTTCACGTTCCATATTTTTCGAAAAAGATAATTAAAACGATCCGTAGAGATAAATATAATTCTAACTTTTATCTTAAAAATATATTAATACAATCACCTCTAATTTTCTTTTAATTCTCCTCTCTTTCCCAATTTCTAAAAATAACAATTGATCTCTTCTTGGCAAAGATATTCTACGAAAAAATCTTACTACATTTAAAAAAAGAAAAACAAAAAATCATATAAATTTATACGTTTCAAATGATTCTAAGATTCTAAACACCATCACCTCGAAGCGTTTTACGATACATTGTTAGAATTTCGGAGTCTCTCGCAAAATAATCTCGACTAGATTTCATTCAATCGAAGGCCGTTTTGGCAGCGAAAATTTGCAAAAGCCGGCGATGAGAGGAGCCCCCTCCTCCCAACCAACGACAGTTTTGTTTCGCCAGCAGACGCTGAAGGAAAGTAAAAATTTCGCAGTGGAAATCCTGGACGTTCGCTCTCTACTTTTACCCGTCCCCCCTCCCCGTGTCCTCCACGTATCCAGACATAATATTGTGTGGTAAACGGTGGCACATTATTTTCGAGGGGCGCGAGAAAACGCGGGGAGAGGGGAGGGAAACGAAATGAAAATAAAGCACGGACAAACGAGCGAGCCCCTTTCGTTTTTTAACGAGCAACGACCAAGCCGGACGACGAGGGAAGGAGTTAGTTGCGCCACGATTCAGGAAACAAAAGAAATTCAGGGGCTTCCCGTTTCGTAGGCTGCTCACGTGGGCCCTCGCGCGGAAGGTGTGAATATACGAGCGCTAAAAATGGTTGCTCGGTTGATTCGTGCAACCACGTCTCGAGACGTCGCAGCCCGAAGAATAAGAAACCGCGAGCGCGTGAAATTCGAGTGAGAGTGTAACGTTCCTCCATTGTTGAGCTCATAATTTCAACGACTGTGTCGTGATTATACGAAGACCTCGGATGAAGAACTCGTCGCACTTCTTCGTTCGCCACGACGGTGGAGTCCAAGTCCAAACTCGAGTAGCGGATTTTTCGAAATTCGAAATCACGATGTGAATAATAATACACACGCGTCGAGAGAGACTTCGTTCTTCGAGGCGATCTCTTGTAAAATAAATGACAACTCGACGAAACGAACTCGAGACGCGCTTCTTTCTCCTTTTTCTCCGCTCGAGATTAAAACAAAGAAGAAAAAGAAGAAGAGGAAGAAAAGAACGATATCGCCTCGAATTTTCCGATGATACGCGCCACGTTAAGGGGGGACTACTAATTGCCGGTAATTAGAAGTAAGCGAGGGGGGGAGGGAGCGACAGCTCGCGTCATTAAGTCAGAAATCGGTGGCTCCTGGTGTATAATTTACACGGGCGATGCCGTGCAGGGGGTTGCGTTGGCGGGGGTAGTGGCGGGTAGGGTGGCGCGTAGAAAATTGTTTTCTGTGCCGGAAAGCACGCGAATAGGGGGAAGGGGGCGGGCGAGACGTCGTTGTAGCTCTCTTAAAAAGGAAGTCAGACACACACGTGAGGAGAGGGGGTGGAAAAAAAGAAGGAAAGGAAGAAAGAAAGAAAGAAGACACTGTACACGACCACTACGCCCCGTAGGCGACGCACACGCTCACGACGCACGCAGGCGAACGCGTGTGTCGAAAAAAGAAAGGGCGTTGTCGGCCGTCTAGCGGGGCGTCTCGTCCCATTGTCCATGCACGCGGATGGGTTGGCTCTTTACTGAAATGCAAGCCGAGTCCCCCTTCTTTTTTCTCTCTTTTTTTTCTTCTTTCGAGGGGAGTGGAAGCCTGGTGGAACTCGATTGGCGGGAGAGAGAACGACGAGACGAGACTCTCGTGCCTGAGAGAGAGAGAGAGAGAGCAGCATCGCGACCCCCGACGCGACTCTTCGATTCGAGACAGGCGAGAAACAGGCAGGCTGGGTGTGCGTAGGTATTTTCCACCCCCCGAGGATCCGCGATGCTCTCTCTCTCTCTCTCTCTCTTTCTTTCTCTCTCTCCTCTCCTTTCCGATTGTTACCTACACCGGTTGCTTGCACTGTTTTAACGTTATTCGAGACAGGTCCCTTTGTCTACCGATACGTTGCGCCTTCGGCGGAATACCGGCCGAAGGGTTCACACAGAAAGAGGGTGGAGGGATGTAGACGACAAGGGGGTAGAACGCCGTCATTAATTCTACACGTTGCTTTTCTCTTCCTCTCTCTTTTTTCCCCCTCCCTCTCTTCTTCCTCCTTTTCTTTTTTTTTTTTCTCCTTTTTTTTCGTCACTCCTCGCCGCTTCTTCGTCGCGGATCGGCGGCGGCCGCCGTCGATCGTGAATTTTTCATTAAATTAACGCGGCCTGTCGATTCTTTTGGCGGACAGGTTTCGGGGCCGTGATTGTGGACCGGATAAAAAGTTAGTTCTTCGCGACGAGAAAACGAGAGGGAGGAACATCTCTCGCGCGTTTAAGTATTCATTATTTTCGAGCGTTTCAGACGGACGCGTGTGCTCGCACGTACAGTTTTAATGGCGCGAGGCACGAGGCAGACAGGGCAGAGGTTCCCAAACCGGTCGCGCGAGGGTGTGCTCTTTTGACAGCGAGGGGGAAAAAAAATATCGTCTGGCCTCGTAATCGAGACGTTAACGCTCTTCACCTTTCGTTCGTTGTTATTTTAGGGATGGGATTTTTAATGTAAGGAAGGATCATCGATCGTTTCAACCCGATCCAGGCTATTTCTCTACGCGAGGACTTATTTTTGGACGAATTATAAAATTATAATCCGTACATCTTTCATTTTTAATGAGGCTTAATTAGGTTGAGCTATGTTATTCCTGTATTAATGTTATATATGATTAACACTACTGGTTTTCGTTGGGTATGATTGGAAAGCTTTGGATACTTTTATATTTGGTTTCTTCGATTGGTCTGTATCCAGCTATGATCGTATAAATATAGTGAATTATACGTATTATACGTAAATTATCGATATCTGTGATATAATCCATCGGGATCTATAAAATAATCAAAACAGTATGCTTGGTGCATTATCATCCAGTTGGAAATAATTCTTCCTATAATCTCTGGAACCGTTCCACCAGGCTTCGTTTAAATCAAAATATTTCTCTATCAAATGTAATCGAGATTATGGTAAAATATATTCATACTCAAAAATTTATAAAGTTAATCAGAAGAATTATTCTGATTATTGGTTAACGCCTTCTTTTATTATTTTATATTTTACTTCTACATTTTACTATTCTATTTAATTATTTTTCGGTTAATTAATTTTTATCGTCTTATTTACTCACTTTATATAAGATG
Organism: Apis florea; assembly: GCF_048593485.1. NCBI lineage: Eukaryota > Metazoa > Arthropoda > Insecta > Hymenoptera > Apidae > Apis > Apis florea. The sequence continues at coordinate 565,782 of NW_028256653.1, read as the reverse complement.
AATCGTTGCCAAATTCCTATCTAAACTGATAGATTCCTTTTCTAATAACCGTGTCATTTCCTTTCAAAAATTTCAATTGTACCGATTACAGAAATACATGATAAAATGTCATAACTTCCAAGAATCCATTTTTTTTTTTTTTTTTTAATTCAATCCACTTTTTACGAAAATAAACAAAGTTGCCACGTTACGTGGTCCACCCCACCATAATTCTCGTCCATCCCTTTATCCTAGCCTTCCTTCCCTTACGAAATCGATTCACTGGAGGGCATGCGAACTCATGAAAAAAGACAATGGATAGTGTCAAAGCGTAGTCACCCACGATAATATATTTAACTACTTCCCTCGCTCGTCCATCCCCTCGGCCATCCTCTTCCGCACGTTTTATTCGTATTTCCCGACTACTCTTCGCACCATTGCTGGACACGGTAGTTCTGTCGATTTAAGATTGTCAGAGTTGTAAAGCTTCTCAAGCTCTTTCCCCTGGGTTCGGCTCGGAACTTTTGCTCGGAATTTGTCCTCCTTCCCTCGACACGTGGAAGAAGTAATTCTCTTTGGCCCAAGTTTCGATTACTCGCTCATAAATGGTCGATAATGTGTATGCACTTGTGGAAGAAGTTGTGTACCTTTGTGGTTGCGGAGAATTGTTGGAAATTGTTGCATTGTGTGTACAGTTTACCACGAAATGTTTTAGTTAACGATTTTAATATGGACGACGCTTCGTGAACTTTTCGTGGAAGAAATAGCGTAGGATATTTTTCAAATATCCAATTTTTCGTGTGCTCACCACGAGCTGTTATCGTTGATATTCATATTTCTATTTTATTATATTTATTTTTCATACTTGTAGAAAAATAGATTTGTCTTCGATTCTTATTGAATGTGCAGCAAGAGATAAATTGGAATTTATTTTGAAATTGTTTAATCAATTTTAATATTCTCGTCATATTTTTTGCGAGATGTTAAAATTTAAAATGTTGAGATACAACTGAATGCTGATTTTACGATCCAACTTAACCAAGGAAAATTCATTTTTCAATTAGATCAGTTTAATTGCTTCCTTTTAATTCGTCGTTAAACGCAATCTTCGGAGGAGATGTTATCCTCTCTCTCTCTCTCTCTTATTTGCAGAAATGATAACCCTGGACGGAGGTTGCCGGTCGGAAGTGAGGAAGATGCAACTCGGTTATAAGAGTGTTCTGTGACAGCAATTACCGTGACATGAAGTGAAGGAACGGGCCGTTTAAAGAGACTGTGCAAAATCCTGGAAGGCCACCGCAAAGAAGCAAGATTTCGAAATTTGTCCGCGTGGTGGAACGTCGACCCGAGTAGTGGGTGAGTGAAGTTTTCAAATTTTTTTCAAGACGCGCGCCATCCTCTTAACGATAATTGGCTCTTAGAGAAATCCTATCTCAACACATCCGATGATCCTCGAATTAACGAAATATCGGCAAATACTTGGTTACAGTAAAAAAAAAAAAAAAAAATAATCACAGGAATAGATCACACACGCGTATAAATTATTCCAATTATTATTTAAACGAGAAGCACGACAAATTAGGTAGAAACAGCAAGATATCAAATAAAGCGATGATAAAAAAAATCGTACTCACTTTTAAGAATCGTTGTAAAGCTTCGATTTTGAAACTAATAGCTTCGATTGGAAAATGATTCTGACGAAGAAATTTAATTCAAACGCGTGAAAGTTAGAAGGTTGAAAAAGTTAACTTTATCTCTCGATATAATAAGTTCGCATATAAAGTTTCATATCACCTTTATTTCCAGGAGAAATTGAACAAATTCGAGCCTTCATTCGATATCCAGAAGATTCCATCAGAGAATCAAAAAAAAAAAAAAAAAAGAAAGAAAGAAAGAAAGAAAAGTGAAAAAAGCTCGTGCTTTTTCATTCATACCCGAACGACTGCGTTTACGTTACGTTTATCGATGATCGATTTTTCAATTTCCCACATTCTTCGTCCCATTGTGACCACAGTCTCGCCGTTTATTCCTGTATCAAGCCGGAACGAATATCGACGTCCCCACCCCCTCCCACCACGCAATTGATTCCCACCGAGCCGGCTTTTAATATCGGCGACCATGAATAATTTCTAGGCAACATTCGTATTCCGATGCTCATGGCAAACATTCATCACCCCGCCATTTGTAGTACACAGCCCTGTGTGTTTATACGCGGCGAAAGTTGACGATCAACGAGATGCGAAACGAAACGAAAATCCCATCGGCGCACCATCGTGGCTCGGGGAATATTGTGAACCGATACAATAACGTTATGGAAACGTTACGTTCGTTCCAAGAGAGAGAGAGAGAGAGAGAGAGAGAGAGAGAACTGTGCATCTTTGATTTTCGACCCCCTCCTCTTTAATTTCGTTAATTTCGTGGCTCGATTTATGGCCCGCGGTTTATGGAATGTCGTCCTGTGGCCGATATTTATAATGATTTGAATATAATTCAGTAATTTCAGTCGAAAATCGAGGTTTTAATTTTGAATTGAAAAATTAATAACATAAATTCACAGGATCGATCATTCGATTGTTGATAATTTATTTCGCGGAATCATTCGTTTCGAAAAATGATCGAATATAATCGAAATGGGTTATTCTCTTGTCAAATTTGAAATAAGTATACGCTTTAAAGGGTGGAAAGAAATATACATATAGAAAGTTTGTGGAGACGTTTTCGTTAAAAGGAATTTTCACAAATACACGAGAAGTCTTACCCTGCACCCAAGTCCTTTTATTTTTAATCTTGTATACATTCGTTTAAATCAGTCCCAATCGGTTTATTACATAATCCTTTGAATTTTCGCACTTCGAAACTTTACTTTCACACGCGTTAAAGATATTCGAAAGGTATCCTGGAAAAAACGAGCGTTCCGAAGGTGAAATAAATAATACAAATACCCCGCGATGATCGAGAGGACAAGGGTGATATTTTTTTTCACACTCTCCGCCTCCCAGACACGGATGTGTTGCGCATACTCGACGGAATGCATATATGAAACGTCAAATGCACTCGGCACGGTCCATCAAAATGCAAATATCTTTTATCCGCGCCCGGTAATGTATGCGCCCGTGGAGAATCAGTATTCAGGCCGGGTACGGCCGATCCGCCCCCCACGGTATCGAAACCGGTGTGCGTGTGTGACAACCGGTTCAAGTGTGCGTGATACACACACACGCGCGCCAACAGGGTTGGCGTTGGGGCCGAAGTAACCCCTCCGTAAAGACCACGAGCCACCCTCTTGGCCAAATCTTTATTTTACGACCGATCCGCCCGATCGATGGCCCCCCCTTCTCGATGACAGCCGGATACCTCTCTCTCTCTGTCTGTCTCGTTCCGTGACCAATTTTAATTGATACCATCTCCTCGATGAACCTCGAAAGTGTACGTGGATCCCCACGTGTCTGCCAATCGGTTATAAATCATGGAACGAGCACACAGTTTCTATCCCTTCTTTCGTTTCAATTTACCTCTCTCTCTCTCTCTCTCTCTCTCTCTCTCTTTTTCTCTTTCGTTTTTGTGCGAGACATGAGTGAGACATGTGTCGTTGTTAAATCGATCGATCTTTTTTTTTTTTTTTTTGGAATCGGGAATTTATCGGTTTTCTATAAATTTTCCTCGCTTCACCGCTTTTGATTAAAATTAACCCATTTCCTTATGTATAATGGATGTAGATTCGTGGTACGTACGATTTTCGAGAGATTTCTATATTTTATCCTATTAAAGTGGAGAATCGAAACAAAGGATATTTTGTAATATCCGTTAAATCTCTCGGATGAGAGTATATATATTGTACTAAGATATAATCCGAAATTAATTCAGTCTCGAGATTAATTTATTTGACGAATCATTATATTCGCGTATATATTTGGAAATTGGTCAAGAAAGGTATGCACGGCTTTTATTCATCTAGGTATATCATACCTAGAACCTTTATAACACTTATGTTTCGACACAAGTTTCTCCAGCTGTTCCGAAAACCCGGGGACAGGATGTTGGAAAAAGCTAAAATCCAGCCCGGTGTCTCTAACTTCTCGACTCACCACCACCCCAACCCCCCTTGAAATTTCATTTCCGTTCCCGCTCCCGTGGAATAGTTGGTGCGTCGTTTATCGCGTTATACACGCCCCGATATTACTTCCATCGTTTCCACCGATTTTTATATTTTCGAATTGATGAATATTAAAGCCTGCGGTTTTAATCTCTTCCCCGTCCACCCAATGGAAACTATTTTTCCTGTTCGGGGAGGGAGAAAAAAAAAAAAAAAAAAAAGTATCATGTCCTCCACCCGCGCGATAAAACTTTTTTTTACCAAACGATTTCGAAATCTGAATTTTCGGTGAATTTCGCATTTATCGGTATCGATTAGGTTTACGTTCCATGGTTGGAAACGCTTATTCTGCTTCACTGGAACGGAACAATGTATCGATGATCGATGTGCAGGCATATATCTTACTTATCGAATTGATCATTTATGTAAATATAATAGGGCTTTCAATCTTTAATCTTTTTTTTTTTTCTTTTAAATTTGATACGTTTTCAGCCGGTAACTTTTTTCTTTTTTGTAGCATTGAGAGAAGTATAGTTTGTCGTGAGCTTCGGTATTTATTCAACATTTTGGATTAATATGAGTCGTAACATAAATCGAAATACCGTGTTAATATTATCATTTCGATGCAAGAAAAAATGTTTGCACACTTATTACGATGTTTGTACATTAATTAGTTAGATTCATGAATATTTTATCTTCTTTAATAAATTTATTTTCATACGATTACAAGAATTGTGCAAACACTTTTTTGTATTCACTGTATCACGTCAAACAAGTTTACTTGAAAAAATTGTCTTTCATGACTACGCATGTATCACGCGATACAAAAATTATTGTATCAACGAGTTTTCGTTTAAAATATCGCATTTTTAATTAAGCATCGTCTCGCGTTTTCGCACAGTTTCAGCATCTTTTCGAAACTCGTTTAATTTCGGTCTTCCCTAACATGTTTCGACTATGTCGCGTAGCTATTGGTTTTTAGGTCGAACAACACGGCGTTTTTATTCGGATTAAACGGGGTTGATGCTTCTAAAAGGGATGGTTTTCAAGCTATACTCGTTGAAATGTTTGTTCCTTCTTGTCCCGCACACAATTTCTCCTTGTTGTTTGCTGACACAGTTTTTACCGACTCTATGGATATGTTGCTTTCCTTCACAATGCACGTGTCTACTGTTTTGCATTGCACAACACTTAATTCCATATCATTTTCATAATTCATTCCTTATCCATGCAGTAATTTTAACCAGGAAAGATTTTAAACAATTTCTGGAACTGTTTCCATATTTATTCCATATTTCACTCTTTTCTTATCGATATTTAATTTCTAAGCAATTTTACAACTTAATGTAATTTTTGAATACACCTGGATAGAAAATAGATAATTTTTAATCGAAAAGAGATTGATTAAATTAAATACAAATACCGTAGAGATTTTCTTCCCTTCCAAAAATCGATTTGTCGTCATTTCATATTCAACTCTCTCTCTCTCTCTTTCATTATATTCGACAAATTGAACGAAATTATTCATTCGTATAAGAATAAACGAAATCGAGAAATTCCGACGAGATTCAATTCGGGGAGAAGAAGTATAATCGAAGCGTCAATTTCAAAGTTTCTGAACGACCTACCTTAATATAATTTTTTAATTACATTTTATCGCATTTTTAACTTATCTATCTTCGAATATTCATACAACTTCGAATTCCCTCGTATTTCTAATAACAATTCCAATTTAACATCTCGTATTAATAACACAGCTTATTTTCTCCTCCTCGTAATTTTCGTGACTCGATTCGATCTCTTCCATCTCTTTCGAAGAAAGAAAGAAAGAGAGAGAGAGAGAGAGAGAAAACTGGATTATTAAATTCAACAAAATAGACCTCTCGAAGGATTTTCAAGGGTGCTTGACGTCCCTTATAGCCGAGCCCCTTTCTCTACAGAGATCTCGACGAACGAAGCCCCGGGATCCCTCACGAAAACGGACGTTTTAGAAAAACGAACGATTTTATCGCGAGGCGAATTGAATCGAGATCGTTGGATGACGAGATCGAGGGGGCGGTGGTGGAAAGTGAACAAGAAGGGGTGGAGGATACGAGAGAAATGCAACGGGCCGCATTACGCATCCCCCTTCACCCCCACAACCTCTTGTTACCAGTTGTAGTCGCGTGTATTTGCATACAAAAGGGCTTCCTTTACGTTTCGTAGCATTACTGTTACTTAGTATTTCCCGATCGAGTGAAGATGCTTCCTTTACGCGATACGGAAGAGCGAGGAAATATCGTTCCTCTCCTTGTCAAGATGAATTGGAAATGCTGTTGAAAGATCTATTGATCCTCGCTCACAAAGACACAACTTTGTATTAAACTCGAATTCTTTAGCTTTCGCGAGTTATCAAGTTTTACATTAATATCGAAACGCTTTCGATCGATACAGTTTTATATTTTATATATATAGGTTAGTGCGAAAATTTTCTTCTTTGATTTCGATCCGAACTTCGTAATTATTAACTGTTTCGATTAAATTTCTCCCATATTAATCGCGATTGATAAGTTTGCCAATGATCGATTTGTTAAAAAGTTAGTTTGACCAAGCGCGCTCGATACTTACAATTTTAATCGGACATTTTAATCGCTTCGCGAGTTTCAAATTACAATAATTCTCTTTTATTCGTAACGATTTGAATGATTTCTATTTATTACGTATATATATTTTATTTCACAAAAAAAAAAGAAAATAAGAGTGATCGAAGCGTTATAATAAATAAATTTTAACTTCTTCTTTTAATCACGCATAAAATTCGTGATATCTTTTTTGTATCATCATTCGATTCCTTTGCGTATTTTATTCTGCGAGAACAAAAATACGTTCTCCCTGCAACTCGTCATTCTTCGTTTCTCCCTTCTTCGTTTTTTTCTTCAACGCAATTTGGATGATTTCTGGGCTTGTCAGATGATACTAAAAGCACGTTAAGATTTTTCCTTTTTTTTTTTTTTTTTTTTTTCTTAAGTTTTATTCGCCACGCCGCTAACCCTGTTTGCCGGTCGTTTTAAAAGTAGCGATTCCTGGCCTGCCTCCGTGAAACGCGTGTCAGATAGGGGAAAAAAGAGGAGCAGGGAAAAAGTCGCTCGCCGTGAGAATCGAGTAATTCTTTATGTATGCTTCGCGAGCTATAGGTACGCTATCTCAGGTATCCTCGGTAGCTGTGCTAACAAACCCGGTTTTCCCCGAGAAAATATATGCGCGCAATATTTACCACGAAAAAATATCGTTGGGAGAAGAGGAAGAGGAGAACGGAGAACGAGAAATAAAGTTTCGAAATGTAAAAGGTTGCCAGGAAGGAAATTTTACTCGATCTTTAAATTATTTCACCCCTCTCCCCTCCCCGATATATCGAAGAAATTCTGGGGATCTTTGATTCTACAGGAATTCTACAGATTAAAATTTGCATACGGGAATTTGTTTGAAGGAAAAAGTTTAAAAAAAAAGCGTGGATGTGGAGCAATTTTTTCAAGATTACTTTCTCGATAACTCGATCCTCGCGTTAATAAAAAGCGAGGTTCTCGAAACCACTTTTCATCGATGAACGACGAGACGAGATCAAAGCAACGAGATCCCATTGCAAAAAATCTAACATCTCTATCGAAAAGCGTTTTATTTCCCTCCTTTTTTCCTACAATTTGTTTCCTTTCGGAATATCTCTCTTCACCGTCATCCTCCTCCTCCTCCTCCTCCTCCTCCTGCCCCCCCCCTTCCCGATCATTATCGAGGAAATAACAAATCCGTAATAAAAACATAATTAGTAACGGCCGATCGGCGGCAAGGGGATCAAATTCTCTCCACGAATAATAATTTTCGACAACGATTTCAATTTAGATACGGGGTCGAGGAAAATTACGCTCGATCCTCATCCCAGCTCGATACATTCGCTTTACGATGAAATCGGCCGATGAAAGCAATCGGGGCTATATAGAAAAGAGTGAACGCTCGCGGGAGAAAGTATTTTTCGCGGTGGTGGCCACAGCCGTTGAAACTTCCATGTTCGATTGAACGGTCTCGAACGAGCTGTTTAACCGATCGTCGGTAAAAAAAAGCCTAAATGAGATTCTCCGTCTCTCTATATATCCACCCAGGCGCGTGGAAAAACGCACGCGCACATTTTCCCAGCCTCGCTCGGCGGTCCATCCTTTCTCGTGGCCCGCGTGCTTTTCCTCCTTTTGCACGTTTCTCCCCCCCCCCCCAATTCCTCCTCTTTTTTCCTCCTCTTCCTCCTCTTTCTCCTCCGACCGACCGACCCTCGTCCCCAGCTGTAACTGACCGCTGTTGCACGCACTTTTACCAATTTATTTCTTCATTATTATACGCGCTGCCTCGCACGTTCCGTCCTCCCGATTCTCTTTAAAAAGGCGGAGGGGAAATTTTATTTCGCGCGTCTACCATTGGTCTTAGAATTTCCCGTGATTATAGTGGGCTACGTTTATTAGAAATGTGTGAAGAAAAGATCGCCTGCTTTCTTATTAATTTTATATACACGATGAAAAAATTTTACTTTAACGATAAATAACGTAAATATTATTTTCTGTTATACTAAAAAAAAAAAAAAAAAAAAGAATGATTCATTAGCTAGTAATATTAATGAGTCGACAATTTAGAAATTATACGTATTTAGAATTCTCTATATAATATTACAATTGTAACGTGCACGTATTATTTTCTCTTTTTTTTAAAATCAAGAAACTTATCGTTTAGATTTTCAATGTGATTGATTCATATCGATAGATAAGATGAATTAAACCCATCACATAAATCTTTCGATAAAGAATTCCATTAAAGTAACCGAGTACGTTCAAACGATATTGTTTGAAACGATTGAAAGCGAACGATTGTCTTCCTGCGAGTAAATATAAATATATCGCGGTTCGCAATCGATGTTTAGTAATAACAAAGTTGACAAGATAAACTCTACGAATAAAAAACTCTATGAACTCTATCGAGAGACTTGGTTAGTTATCGTGAAAGGAAAGAGGAGGGAAAATTAAAGGAGAGGGAGTAGAAAAGTAAAGGGAAAGAAAAGTTGTGGAAGGAAAGCAACGACAAGGATATTATAAAGGGCGTAAAAAAGACATGATGCGGATGGAAAGAAGCATGGACGTGGAGAAAGTGGAATGCATATTTTCTTCTTCTTCTTCTTTTTTTTTTTATTCCGCGGTGAATTTACAATTCAACCATCAAAAGATACAACGGGCCACGATATTACTTCTTTTTTTTTTTCGCAACGAAGAAAGTTAGAAAGTCTGCGAACGATCGATATTTGGAAAATTTGCAATGGAACGGTTGGAAGGAATATAATAATATTCCCTCCATTTTGCGCGAAATTGTATCAGCCGTGTAAAGCGGCTCTCGATAATTTACGCGCAATTTAACTTACAATTAGCACGAATTTATTTCATCGTATTGCGTTAACGGTTATGGTTGAAATCAAGGATTAAATAAGCGCTTTAATTTTGCAACTATGTAAAATCCATATCCCCCATTTCCGTGAGAAATTACTATGATCGCGAACCTCTCGATCGATATTTCAGAGAAGCGTACGGAGAATTTAAAATCCGATCTCACCTTCACTTTTATCCAAAATATATTTCAAATATATTGTCGATAATTTTCGGGATAATCGATGATGAGTCGATTTAAATGAGACGAATTAGAGAAAAATTAGAAACGAAACGAAACGAGAATTCAAATCAAAGGTAGGGTACAGGTTTCCGTACTGTAATTCCGTATGTAATGCGATGTAATTGTCAGCAATAGAACGAGCGATCGGGATTTGCACGGTTATCACAGCCGTTTATGGCAGGCTGGGGTTAGACGTGCGCGTTATCATCTGCCAGCTATCAATAATAGAAGGACCGTCTTGCATTCGCGTCATCGACGTGACGAAACGGGCAATCTGGCTCGCATAAACCTCGAGATTATTACAGAGGTTTCCTGTTTTCGAATGGAATATTGTAGCAGTACGTGTTCAACACTTCTCTAACTGGATTCTCATCGGATCGTTTGTCCGATATCCGAACATTGAACCGTATAAAACGCATAGCGTATCTCGTAGCCTCTTATCTCATTAAATATTAATAATGCGATAAAATTTACAGGATACAAAATTTCTATATTGCACACTCCATTTATCCACACGAAGATTGTCCAAGTTTCTCCCAAGTATAAACCACGACAAAGAGGTTAATTATTTACTGCTACTTCTCAACGTCGTTAAACTCGTAATCGATGTGAATCCCCTTACAACAAATTTTCCCCGCATCAAACAGAAATTTCGGCAAAGTGGTCGTAATGGCTTGCGAATTGGACATATATATATATATATAAAACGCAGTTTACCGTCACCGTGCATTCCCAACAGCCGCTCGTCTGGATCCTAACAATTGCAGAAGTTTCTCCGACCGCCGTGGTCATCCCCTAACTCGCGTCACAGAGGTCCACAACTCGCCGTTTACGTGAATTTAAACATTTACAAATATTCCATACTTCTCAATCTCTTTAAATCTTCGGAATCTGCACATTCTTCACACGCTCGTTGCCACTCTGATGGTGTCTATCGATCGAAAGAGCGGGGGACCACCAGCTGGGATTCAGATTCTTATCGTTACCCTTTCCACCGCCCGCGGGGAGAGGAACATGGTTGGCCGGCCAACGCGTTCGAGATATCGAGCCACGATCCTTAAACAAGTCGCTCCTCGGTCGTCCATCCCTTGATACACCTTCGACTCTCCTTCATCCGCATCCGAGGCTGATCGACGACAACTGATAGCCGCGCCTCACGAAAGGGGGGAGGGGTTTTAATTCCAAGCTGACTCAGCCGCACGCATTTGGCCGGAAAGCAATAAAGTTAAGTGTAAACACTGCGGCCTCCTGCGAGACGGACCCCTCCGCCGGATGGGGTTACGCCTTTCTCTCGTGTCTCTTCTTCGCCGTTGTCGTTCTCCGGTGTCGTGTGACACGCGTGTCTGGGGGTGTTCATGCGTTAATCGTGACTAACGCGAGGGTTCCTTGGATTTGCAAATACGGGGCGAGCACGCGTGCAACTCTCTCTCTCTCTCTCTCTCTTCGAACAAAGAGACGGAGATATTTTCGTGGAAAAATATAACGCTTGCTACTCGTGTGACGTAGGAATGCGTCGTCCCTCGCGTTTTGAGGCGTTGTTACGTTTCTTCGATTCGAGTCGGTCGCTGCTCTTTTGTTTTTTTTCACTGAATACGTGATTGATGAACAGGGGAATAGAATTTTCCCTTCCGGCACAGTCGAAAATTCATCCGTGCGTGTTAATAAAATACAAATCACGAATGCGTGTAAGCCTGCTTATCTGAGGGGAGGCTGATCCCAGTTTGTTAGATTCTATTCGATATTTTCAAGGTTGTGACGCGCATGTTAAAGCGGCGGGGGAGTTCCCAGTTCCCGAAACCGTGGATCGCTTTCAGTGGCAATAACGGGACGAAGAAAAACGTGGAACATGCGAGACACATAAATATGGCCCCTGTTCGGCGGCATTAGGAGCTTATCGTTATTCCGCACACGTTGGCCGTTCGTCGCAGCCCACAGGCACTAACTACTCGCGTTACGAGTCGACCAAGAACCGCCCCCCCGTAGATAAACAACAGGGAGGGAGGGAGGGGGACGACAACCACCACTACCACCCGTCGTCGTCGTCGTCGTCGTCGTCGTCTCCCTTCCTCCGCACAGCCTACCTCTCGATAGCTATAAGCATTTAATTTGCATAGAAACGCGACTAACTTTGCCTATTAAACGTTCCGCGCCTTCAGGCTCACGCCAGCTTTCAATTACGACTCGAACGGCAAATCCTCGATTTCACTCTCCCCCTTATTGCTAATCCACGAAGGATCGTTGCTCGGACGGACGTTTTAGGACGTGATGAAACGTGTACTGTCGAGCTTCGGGATATCCTTCCACCATTATCGGGTATTTACTTTAGCGAAATCCTTCCCGATTCTTTCCAATACGCGCATCCTTTCCCGAGGCATATTCGTGACGAAAGGAATGCTTTCTATTTCAGTATCCCAATTTGGATTAGAAATATGGAGTATCTTTGATTCAGAAAATATTTATTGATTTATATAGTATAATTTTTATATCACGATTCTTTCCAATACGCGCATCCTTTCCCGAAACATATTCGTGACGAAAGGAATGCTTTCTATTTCAGTATCCCAATTTAGAAATATGGAGTATCTTTGATTCAGAAAATATTTATTGATATGATATAATTTTTAAGAACGTTTATATCACGTTCTGGTTGCCTCTGATCGATACTTATACACCGTTAAAGATCATAAAGCAGCCTCGATCGCCGATACGATCTTTTCACCTCGTTCGTGAAAAGAAGGCGAGGCAGTGTTTACAGTCGCTTCGATTACAGTTCACATTAACTTCCTTCGTAGTACGATTTAATCTTTGCTTTTATACAGGGATCGTGTGTCGAAATATTACTGTAAATTTAACTGTAAAATCAGATTTACACATAATAAAATTTCGCAACATCATCAACGATTTCAACTTTCGTTTCGTCTTGTTTTTACTAATTAAATAACAATTAGCGAACGAAATTCATGTTCGATTCATAATCGATCCCCGTGCATCGAAAAATTAGATTCAAGAATATATATATATATATATATACAGGTAGAAAGTTCATTTCGTTTATTACATATTCTTTTGATTATATCCGTCCTCTCATAACAAAACCAAGACAAAGATCGATATTACTCGTTACGCTGATACAACACAAATACACCGCGACTTGTAATGGAACACGAGCACCTCTTTGAATCGCAATTGGAATGTTTATTTTTTTCAGTTACAAAGACGCTCCTCCACGAGACTCCTCCTCGATCAATATACAGATACACGTGCCACTCTCCCTCCTCCTGTTGTTGGACCGAGAACGGTAAATCCTCGAAACCGTGAAACTTACCACTGCTTACCCTAAGATCGTGAGACCTTGTTCGGTAAAACCTTTGGAATACGCCTAGCCCTACGACCACGACCACTAAGACCCTCGATGCGTGAGCCGCCCGTCTCAAACTACCCCCAAGGATCGGATACTTGGACCGTGGAGCCAGGGTTCGAGACACAGGATTGGCCGGGATTACTTGGGGATTGTAGAACCGTCATCAACAAAAACCTTGCGAATTTGAAATCTATCGCGAATCTACCGCGAATAACTTCGAGGATCTCGTTATTTCGCGAGCAATTTCTCTCTCCTCGATAGGATTTGAAAAGTAAGATTGTTCGAAATTATTCCGATTACACGCGCGAAATATAAAATCCATGGAATCTGTGTCTGAAGTCTCTTCGAAAATCAAATATCCAAATCGAGACTTGAAAGGCAATATCGTTCAAATTTTATTAGAATCTAACTAAAGATGCATGGTCTAATGTCGTGGTAAATACAATTTCGCTATCCAAAAAGTACATAAGATCTGGTGGATTCGATATGTTTCCTCATGTTTGCGTTTGTGTATCCGATCTGTATAAATAGTAGAATTAAAATCTGACGATGTAGAAGCATTTTCTTGAAACTTCTTTGTCGAATTTATAGAAGAGGGAATAAGAGAAAGTAGAAATTTCTAATTAATAGTTATCTACACACCAGATCCGGTTATCCATTCGAGTTTATTAGGACACGAATCGAATTCTTCTCGATCCATGTATTTTCTTTCACCTGCCGGCAAAGATGTTTATTCGCCACAAGTGGCGGCTTCTTGCCGCTTCAACATCCTCGTTCTTCGGTATTGCGAATAGGCACCGTGATGGCTCTTTTCACGAACTGCTTTCCATCATCCGTTATCACTCTGAGCATCTGCGGCCTCATTTGCAACCATGTATGGCCTGTTCCGCCCAGTTCTTCCCTCTCCCCTCCCTCCTTTCTCCTTTTCTTTCTTTATTCGTTTCTTCGGCTTCCTCAACTTTTCGCCCTTTTAATCTCACTGGCTTTTCACCGAACGAAAACTTTTTCCTCTTTCCCGAGCCTTCCTTTCCTCGAAACCAACCCTTTTCGTGCACTGCCGCGAGCATATTTCCCTCCTCGCGTGCGTTCATCCAATATGAAATACTTTTCGTCCATCAAATTACATTCCGCGATACAAACTTGCGGCATTAATCCGAACAAGTTTTCAAGTTTACGCCCGTATCGTAAACTTGAATTTCTCGTGGCAATTCCCGCGCAACAACAACGATCTACTTTCGATCGCTACGATATACCTTGTAAACGACCGATTTCGTTTCCTTCGTGTTATTTTTCGCGAAAAATTTGCGCCTTAAAAAATGGTTGATCGTCGAAAAATCCATGGAATCTGTGTTGTTGAAATCTCTTTAAAAATCGAATATCCAACTCGAGATTTGAAAGGCAAGATCGTTCAGATTTTATCTAATGTCGTGACAGATACGATTTCGGTATCCAGAAAGTACGATTCAAGAGAGAGGTAAAAAAGATACGTTCCTTTTAAATGGAACACGAATTCTTTAAAAAAATCGCTAACTAATTTTCATCCAAATTTCATCTTCAACAACCGTTAATCACGATTCCTTTCGAACGAGCATAATATTCGTAACCGAACGTCTGTCTGAATTTCCACGCTCAAAGCCTATAACCGTTGGAATGGATCGAGTTGAAAAGGATGGAAAACCGCCGCTATTCAACCGTCGTCGTCATCATCATCATCATCGAACTCGTTTTCCTAAGCAGCCGTTTCGAATGAAAAGAGATTGCCCAATTGAAGGAACGTCTTCGAGCCACGTTTTCTCCGCCCGTATCCGGGAGGGGGGGGAAGGGGAAAAGATGGCGATTTACGCGTTGCAATTTTCCACGTGGACAACGAACGCCTCGCGTTACAAAAGTGCATGCTACAACCGCGTTGTATTCGCAGGGTAATCGGCCGTTTCGCGATTGCTGTCTGCGGCCTTTTCCGCACGGTTTCTACGAATGTACGCGCGGAGACATGGAGCGCGCTCATTACCATTATTACGGGGGACGATAGCGTTGCATTAATTCCCGGGAAATGATCGGCAATATCGACGCGATAACGCGGGGCCGGCCGGGTCGTCGGCCTGAATTCTGCAAAGTTGAAACGGTAAATGGGAGCAGGGGGTTGGGGAGGTGTTGGTGCGTGGTTGTTAGGTTTATGACGCGCTTGTTTTTTTCTTCTCTTTTTGCGAAATGAAGGTAGCGCGAACTGGGCTAACATTGGCAATTTTACGTAATATATCGTTGTACGAAACCGTCCCGTTTCGATCGATCTGCTCGAATATCGGACTGGAAATAATTTTCTCTTAAAAGAATTATAAAAAAAAGCGTAGTTTTAATCTCTAGTAAAGATTATCACACACGAAGTTTCCTTTAAAACTGATTGGAAAACTATTTGCTCAATTTTTAATTTTTTTCTCGATAGAATTATAATAAATTTACAAAAAAAAAAATATAGTGCAGAAGATTAGTTTTAATCTCGTAAAGATTATGGAAAGATAAGAAGAAGCGGAGGAAGTTTAAAATCTTCCAGTTTGAAAGAAAGGAACGCTATTCCACCCTCGATATCGAACCTCGAACTCATCCGCTTTCCCCACCCCGGCAATACATCTTCCCTCCCCGGCCATACGTTAAGCATTGTCACAGTGCTCGAACATACCGAAACCGGGCCAACTTAGAGATATATATATATATATACACACATACGCCCTCTTCCCTGGCCAGGCCTCGATAACTTTTTACGCACCCTCGCCGCTTCATAGCCGCGTACGCGGACCGGCAGAAATGGTTTTACATATATCACATCGGTGAAATTCGATAAGGGGTCGAGGGCGATCACGACGAGGGGTTTGGGGGGTGGAAAAACTCGTGGCAACTGACTTGGGAACTTTTTCAGACCCGAGGAGGAGGGGGTTAGTCGATTAACGAGTCGGTGTCCCTCCTCGATGGACATGAAAATTGTACGTAACACCAGCCACCTTCCTCCGCCAAGCTTCTTCCTCTACCTGCGGCCTCACGTGCGCAGACCGCGATGTCTCCCAGATCTTTGCAGAGACCTCTGCCTCTAGAACTGAGGTTTCCTTTAAATATTCATTCCGTGTAGCGGCTCTGCCCTGCCCACTTTAATGTTCCCCCGTTATCCCAGACACTGTTCTGCTTTTTGCATATGAGTTGCGTGTTTTTTTTTTCTCTTCTTCTACTTCTTCTTCTACTTCTTCCTTCTTTTTCTCCTTCCTCTGCAGGGTGGAAAGAAAGGGAGTGGAAGAGGAAAGAAACAGGCGGAAGAGAGCATCGGCGAGGCCAGGGAGGCCAGGCCACTTGGCAGACTTTGGCGAATATCCCCAAGGCGCAGATTTAATATTTATCCCTACGAGAGGAGGCTACGAAACTTGTCCTCGCCGTTATGCTCCACTTGCCAGAGTTTTCCGCCGGTCTCTCGTGTCGTTTGCGCTTTATATTTAACCCTGACGCGCGCCTTGTATCCGCGATGCAGCCCGTCATGCTCGTTGCCGCGTATCTTGTCCGCCGTTTCCGCCGGTTGGAGAGCGAAGGAAGAATGGCGACGAGGTTGACTTCCCTCTCAGACGAGTCTACTTTTTTACGGTGTATCTTTGTGAAATTTGGGGATGGGGGATGTGGAATTTGTGTGTTATGGAAAAGAAGGAAACGAGTAAAGTAACGAGAGGGTGAAAAGGGGAGATTTGTTAAGTAAGGTTGTAATAAGGAAGATATATCTGTGAAATTAATTCGGTGATAACGTGGAACAAGATGAGATTTTTCGATGCATTTGAAGATAACCTTGCGATAAATATAGGATGTTATCGTCGATTTTGCTTTTCTTGTGAAATCTATAATTCCTAGAATTTTTCACAAATGAAATATATCCTAATTGGAAATTATATAAATAGGATATAATAACTTAAGATAAGGTAATTTTATTACGCGTGGTCTTCTTCATATTGAATATCGAAAGGATTTATTTATTTTCCCCCAGAGTAACCACGTTCAATTTGCACGCATATATACGATACATCGTGAAATCTCATGATACGAGGATATTTTTTCTGCCGTCTCTATCAATACTTTATTCCTCGCCATTCCATCTCGTCGTCCTTTCTCACGGCTCATCAAACGTTCGTGAAGGACGTCTCCATTTGCTTCTGGCAAGTCTATAAATTTTTCATTCTTTCTCAACAGTTTCGAGAAAACGAGAGTGCGACACTCGAGGAACGCAAGTGTGTTCTGTTTAAATTGTATCCATAAAAATTTAGTTTAACGCACTGAACGTTTAAAATTTATATACGACATGTAACGTGCCGGTTTTTTTTTTAGTTAAAATCTTCTTCCCCGTGTGGAATTTTTAACACCGAGACTTGTGCAACTACGATCCTGAACTATTGCCAAGATTCGTGATCAAGACTGTCTTAGCTCAGTTGTGATGGAATTTATATTGAATCACTTCGATTCTATAGAATCTCGCTGGTATACCAACTCCAAAGACACAGACCCACACGATTCCAGCAATCGATTTAGGCCAACTACCATCCTTATATTGAACGTTCCAAACAATGTTAAAGTTTCCAAGCTGTTGTTCCAATACGGGTTCCAATACAAAAATAAAATTTTGATATCGAGTCAGGTTGAAAAGTTCCTTTAAAACCACCTGATATTTTCACCGATTATCTGTTATCTATAATAAAATTTTATATCCTAGAACGTTCACAATCCAAAAGATCGTTTAGATTAGAGAGATCGATTCTTTTTTCAAGAAGAATCATCGTGTCCAATCATTCCATTTCCAAAAAAAAGAAAAAAGAAATAAGAAACCTAACCTAATCCGTTTCCAACCTTCTTTCGAACCGAGCCACGCGTTTCTCAAAATACGAGGAAAGAGGTAACCCAAAACCTCACCAAATTCTCGTTCTCGAGTCTTTGATTTCGAGCAAATCGATACCGATATCGCACACTCCACCCATCGTTGTAAACGCGTTCGTGTGTCCCGGTGTTGCATTACATCCTCTATGACGGCCCAGTACACTCGTGCACAAACACAAACACACACACTCGCGAAAGAGAAGTCGTAATCGGTCTCAGGTGCAGCGTGACCGACCCATTGACACGTAGGCGTCGTTAAAGGGAAAAGGCAATCGTGTTTCAAAGGAGCCATTATTTCGACGACGTCGTGGCACACCGTGCGCGTCTCCTCTTCCCCGGTGACATCGCTTCCGCTTTCATTGCCTCCTCTTTCGAACCGGTGTTGTAACGCGACTCGTGGCGTTCGTTTAAAACCACCTTAACCGTACGTTGACCGTGGCGGTAAAAGTAACTGCGCCGATCCTCTAAAGCTTGCCGATTCCACGGAATACGGGTTAGCTACCACCACTATCACTTCCACGCACGGAGAAGCTTCGAGGTAAATCTTTGTCGGTGATCACGTATCCACGATCGCGATAAAAGCTGGATTAAAGATCCTTAGCGTCGACCGAGTATTTTACACGACCGAGTAAGAGGGACGTTTGAGGCGTCTGAGGATGGAAGAACGGTTCGATTCGATTTATTATTACTCGAGAAATTATTCTTGTTAGATGCTCGATACGAGGGAGGAATTATTTTTCCAATTTTTTGATTTGGATTCAAAAATTAGTGGAACGGAGAAACGGTCTTAACTCGACGCTTGTCGAACGACGATTGAGAAATTGTGTTTTGGAAATTATCAACGACACGCTTTATCGTTCGTGACACGAGCGATAATAACGCGTAATGTTTATATTTTCGAATTTAATTTCGTCGACGTGCGAATTACGAACGATGTGTTTCGAAACGAAATATGTTTTTGTGTGTATTATTATTGGCGCGTGCGAATCGTAACGTGCAGTTTGTGAAAAGTATTCATCGTTTGGCGAAAAAATTATCCTTTTTTTTTTTTTTGCACAACGAACGTGAAATCGAATTTGTGATTAATTGAAATGATAGCGCATAATTGGCCGGTTCTGTTGGTAATATCGGGAGAGAAAATTAATTCGAACAAATTGCACGTTATCGGTATTGTGTTCGAGTTGCATTCCCGGTTTAATCCAAAAATCAATTGAAATTAAAACACAATTGGTTTATTAAACTTTTAAATGATGTTATTTTATCCTCGTTCGATACCTCGCCCCGTTTGTTTTAAATATTCATGGCACAAATAGATTTACTGCGAACACTTTTGTGGTCGAAGATAAGTTATAGAAAATTCTTCCTCTGGAAAAATTTAAATATTGATTAATTGCACTATTCCATAAGTTAAATGATTAGAAATAAAAAATGGAACGTAAAACGGCGATAAAACAAAAATCTCTTCATCGGAAGATACAAATATATATCCATACCACCGCAGCCATCGTACCTTTTAAAAGATATGAAAAATTCATGATTTTCGTATTATAATAAATGGAATATTTATGAAACGACGCGATGTATCAACTGTTTATAAGTACCTTTATTACGAATCACGTATGTATAAGTTGAACGTGTAATCTCGCACGATATATTATTGTTTTATTGGCGCAAAAGTATGAGTGCATACAGGAGACACTGACGTGATATTCTCGAGGGACCAGAGGCCCTTATCTGCACTGCAGGCAATGCATCGAGCTGCAATCCTGTCGATTCGCTCTCTCGCTCTCTTTCCCTCTTTCTGCATTCCGTCCCGTTTCTTCTCGATCCTTTTCAGACTTTTCTACTTTGCAACGTGTGAGGAAATAAAATATTCAACGTGACACGAGTTTTTGATAAATAAAGGATCGCGGAATTGAAGTAAAGAAATTGGGGGAAGTTTTGAAGAGATGAAATGTCTAAGTTTTCTTTTTTTGATGAATGTACAAGTCCTTCTTTAATCGTGCATAATTATTATTCGTTGTTGCATTTGAGATTCAATTTTTAAAGCAAGAAAAACAAACTTTTATATGTGTATAAGAAGTTAGTTGCAAATTTTAAAAATTTAACAATTGTCTATCGTGTAAAAATAAAGCTCCTTTCTTGTTGAAAAGAATTTTATATCGAGATCCTTTCTCTGGAAAATTTTTGAATTACGCCAAAATGGTGGCAATAAAATAAAGAACGAAAATTGTACGCAAATCTTTCACGAAGCTCGCACGCATAAAAATAAAAGGGATCTTTATTATGGAGAAGCTTTTTGTATAAATATATCCCCTTACATGTCTTTTTCATTCGAAGAATGACCCATTACAAACATTATAAACGTTTATATATATATATATATATTTCAAGCGTGCGATATTCAGCAAATCTCATCCCACGACGAATTTTTTTTTAATCGAATCCGTGTAAAAACGATTCATCAAAGAAAATCGATCGCATGCTTTTTGAAATATTTTCCCAAACGATATTACGCGAAAAAAACTTGCACGATCCTCCACCGACGTCTTCTCTCCTCTTCTCCATCCAGATGCAAATCTGAATGGAGCAATCTTGCGCCAGCAAACTTCACAGATTAATTGGCTTAACCGACGACGAGCATCGATCCGATTCTTTTCTACCCTCGCGTTTCTGGTAATCACGGGTTATCGCGCCACCCGCCTTCCCCATTTCCACCCTCGCTAGACTATCATGGAACGTGTAATCTTTCACCGACACCGTATTTCTCCGCTCCGCGGTTCCTTCCCTCTCTCCCTCTCTCTCTCTCTTAATGTTCCTCGTTTCGATTCCACGTTTTAATTCGATTACAACGTGAACGTGACACGAGCAAAAGTAAACTGTTGCGGATTATTTAATCGCAAGCAGTGATATCTCTGGCACGGTCTGGTATGGATTTATCGATTTCGTTTTGAACTGGATTCCTGCTCTTTGGAAGCAGCAGTTTGGAAAATTTTATCTTATCGTTGTTTTGAGTTCTGGTAACGGCACGTTAAAAGTCCCCCCTCCCCCCCCTTTTTTTTCTCGAGCTTTGAAGCGATTTTGCGTGATTTTGCGATTGAAGGTTCGTAGAAACGAGAGGAGAATTGATAAGGATAGCGATTTTAAAATTCAATACGTCGAGATATTCCTTTGTTGCGCGGACAGTGAAAAGATATAACGTTGTTATATCTTTTCGAAACTTTTTTAAATCGTAGTTGACGCGAGAAATGAGAAAGACGGATAAAAATGGATTTCGTCTTTGAATCCTCTGTTTTTTTGATTCATGTAAACGATATTCTCTGTCTGTGTATATTGGTTTAAATGTTGTATTTATTTCGATACCAAGTTTTTCAATTTAATTCTCGTTTTAATTTCAATCTATCAAATGAATATGGACCATCCTCGAGACGATGGCGTGATTGGTTAATTAATTAATTAACTCTTTCAACAGCGATCTCGTGTTCATTCGTGTTTATTACTACTATTCTTTTTACAGTTTCTCAATGAAATCTAAAAAAACTCTAAAAAATATCGCGTCGTACACGATCGCTAATCAAAATGTTTAAAAAATCTTTCAATTTCCCTTCGAACGATCTATGAAATCGATTTAAATATCCAAATTCTTCGAACCCAATCGGGGATCGAAAATATCTGCGTGTGAGAAAAATCGACGACGAATTATACGATCTTCGATCGTTTTCGTTCGAAAAAAAAAAAAAAAAAAAAGAAAAAACTCGGGAAAGATTTTGCACGTTATGAAAATCCAATGATCGATTATGCGTACCGTGGAAATTTCGTTTACAAAGTAACAAGTTCGGTGACTAGAGGTGGCCACTGTTTCAGTCACTAGCCCGCGCAGCCAGCACCGATCAATACAACCCCAAACCTCGGTTCGCGTATTTCCGAACCCAGTTTACCAACTGGTCGACGAAAACGCCCGAAATTCTATCATGGAATTGCAATTTCGGGAATCCGAAGAATGCGCGTTAGACAGCTTTGCCGGTTGTTCATTGCGATATTTTCCTTCCTCCTGAAAAATGTTTCGTTTACTTGCACGTGCGGTTTAACGATCGTGATTCGAGAAACGAATGCAGGCCGATTTATTCTTCTTTTTTATCGCTAGTTATTAAAATATTCATTGCGTTACCACCTTGTTAAGTGGATTAGATCAGATTAGGTTATTTAATTTATCGATTGATAATAATAATGATATAATGAGTTTTAAAAGTTGATCGGATTGCAAACTATTTTTGTTTTGTGCATTAATTAACATTAAATCGATTTTAAAATCGATTTCTTCAGCGATGTATGTTGAGTGTTTTTCTTCATCACTTTGAAGAGAAGAAAAATAGAACAGTGTGGCTGTTCCAAATGAAGATGAAACTCTGATGGGATGTCTTTTGTTTAAATTATCGTATGTAATATTTTATAAACGATAAAAATATCATCGAGATAGGATACGATCGATCTAAATCTTGGAGAAACAGATGTGTACAGTGAAAAACGAAAAAAGAATTTTTGGGACAACGTAATATTTCTTCGTAATTTCTTCGTGGAAGGAGGGATTGCTCCGGATCTCTCTTCGTTCGAGTCACGTGAAATTGTGATCGTTCCACGTTTGACAGTTGATATCGAATATCGATACATCACTGTAAATATCGTTCATGTAAAAATGAAGGAATGAAACTTTTTCTTCTTCTTCTTTTAATCTCGCTGATTGGAATATGTTAATTATATACCGGTGCATCGAACTCGATTATTAAGCTCGTTGGTAATTTATGCAAACAGATTCGATTATCTTCGTCATTTCGAGCCGTATTAAATATCTGCTACATTGTACCTCTAATCGTCGTGACAAATTAATTGTGAATATTTTACGAGTTATATTATATCGAATTTTATCGGATCGGTTACATATGCAATGTAAAAGAATCGGTAATTCAAGATTTAATTAATATTATACAATGCATGCTTCGTATTTCTATACCACAAATTTTCAATTCATATTTGCTTTACTCAGAGAAGCTCAGACCAAATTTGACAATCTCTACATTTTTCAAGTACTAAAATATATTTTACATTTATTCATTTTCATCGTTTCAAACAATAGGTATCTTCTTATTTCTTCGAATATTTTTCAAATCCTGCAATTGGAAATTACATCTTGGAATAATAAAGCTATTATTCCGTTTTATTTTAACATCACCGAGCACATTACAAATTCGATCATTCCAATGTAATATTTCGATCTTTCATTTTTCAAAAAGAAAAAACACAATTTCGACGAAACGATCGAAATACAAAATTTTAATCTCATTTTCCTATCCGAATCTCTGGTAACACGAAGTGGTCGGCGAAGAGAATACCTCTTTGGATGCAACGATGCACCGTTCAAAGACTTCTTTTCTTATGGAGATTACAGGTGGCCAGAGGGCGTAGCTCACACGTGCGTGCAATTAAGTCGTAGAGACGCGAGCCTCTAAATTAACTTATTAAACGCGAGTGTGGGGGTGTACACGGACGCCTTAACGCGCCTACGAAGCCGTAAATAACATTCAGAGCCGCATTTTCTAGCCGTATATCAGTGCAGCTCCATGTGGACGGACGAGAAGGCACATGTAAACGAGCAAGACGTACCCGCTGTCCTGCGAGGGAAGATTCTACTTTATTGCATCGAGCGCCATCGTGTAATTTAATTTTCGAAACATGGGGGAAATTGTACCGTTTCTGCGCGATCCTAAAATTCGCCGTAAATCGTCGAGGGGATCGTTTCTCATTTCGTTGTTTCGCGTGTTATTTGTTATATTTATGGATAAGTGGGATATTCTTACTAATTAGCGGAGTAATGATTAGGATGGATAATGTCTCTGAAGGATTTGGAAAATTTTGAAAGTTTCTTCCAATTTATTGTAATAATTGTTGTGCATCTATTGTTTTGAAGTATTGAATTAAAATTCTGGAATTTATGTATTATTACATATAATTATTAGTATAGTAATATATTGGTTGGAATAGAAAATTAAAATGGAGGAAATTTCACCGTGAGTGAAATTTTACGTAGGCTTCGTTTTAAAGGTTAATATCTCGCTTAATTTTCCAAGATTTATTAATAATTATTTGATTAAAATAAAGTTTCATTTTTTTTCCTTTTTTGGTATATTATGTATGTAATTTGAATTTTCTGCAATTTATAAAATGCTGATGCTATTGAAAGGAAGCCTGTATAAATATATGTAATTCATATTTGCATCTCTTATTGAATTATTCATTTAATAAAATCCGTAGACACGAGTAAGTAATTTCGATTGCGTACCGTTTTGCTTTGATCTTCCTCAAAGTAGTTACATTTAGAATCTTATTCACGTATCTGTTTCTCTGAATTTGATACTTTGTAAGCTGTTTGCAGAAGCTTAGTTTATTTTATCCTCGCATAAATTACATTAAAGGATGTTGCGTTAATCTTCGAAATTGGTGTAATCAAAACTGGTACGAATCAGTTCTAAATTTATCATCTACATTACGGTATGTATTAATATGAATAATATAGACACGTATAAATTTGTAATAATAATTCATTCTTCGACGTGATGAATAATAATATTATGTCATCTAGATGGCACAATTACGATGAAAAATCTGCTTAACTCCTATTAATTTCTAAATGTATCGATGATCGAATTAAAATAATTTTTTAACTGTTACAGCCATTCAAAAGTTCATCGTTTCTTTTCTCTTCGTCACTTTCGGTTTTATTGAAAAAGACAAAACGCACATTGAAAATTTCTTAACGATTCTCAATAATACATTCCTCTGCGAGTTTAAAGTTTCGTTAAAGATCCAGACAAAAGTATTGTATTATTTCACGTGTATATCAAAATTCACGACATACGATGTCTGTCCGTGATATAATATTACCTCGAACTTAATCAGCGATCGTCATTCAAAAGTTGAAGCCTTCAGAGAATACACGCCTTTGTTCCCGGGATTCTCCAATCGACGCGCTTTTCCACATGAATTTTCTTCAGGGTCGTCGACTCGCAAATACAACTTCGCCGCAAATCCGAATTCCAAGGGGGGCAAAGATGATCTGTTTCCCTCTCCTCTCCACGGCCCTTTATCAGGCTTCCGTAATCCAGAAACAGCTCTGAAAGTTTTGAAGTCCGATAAAGCGAACCGCGATTATGAAAGTTTTCCACCCTTTCTTTCTCTCTCTCTCTCTCTCTCTCTCGTGCTCGCTCTCAGTCTTTCTTCCTCCTTCTGTTTGGCCCAACGTTGCACCGTGTGTACGATTCGACGGGATTCAAAATTAAATCCATAACAGACTTTGTTTGGCTTTCGTTTCTTTTTTTTTTTCTTTTCTTTCTTTTTTTCTTTCTTTCTTTCCCTACCCTGTACCAGCTGCAACTGAAAGGTGAAATTTGGTGAGATTTGAGTGGCACGATACCTCGTGATTTCGACGATCGGCTTCGTCACAAGGACGAGACAGTTAATTACTCGGCGAATTTATTTCTAAGCGTTCCAATTTTGGGAGGATTGTGCCATCGTTTGTTTGGAAATCAGTCGAGGGATAGTGTTAACCGTTTGATTTTTCTGTTGAAAAGTTATATATATATATATAAATTTGTGTTATTTATATTGAATTATTATATTATATTGTTACAATTTTATAAATATTTTTCTCAATAAACCAAAAGAAGTTTGAAATTTAAAATTATGATCCACACATTTTTCTGCCAGCCTGACTTTTAACCATTATAACGAATTACAGAAACACTAAACACATTTTCCCTCGATCAAATTTTTTTCAAAAACCGATGCAAGAAGTCGATCGCGGATATCGATCCTTCCACTCGAAAATAAGCCAGTCCACTGAAATAAGGGAGTCTGGCTCGAGTGACTTTCGAAACGATGGCTCCTAGATTCCTTTCACTCACGCCATCCGGTTCGGATCCTGTAATCTGTTATCGTAAAAATCCTGCCCGCCGCGCGCCACCGGCTTTAAAGGTACAGAGAGAGAGAGAGAGAGAGAGAGAGAGAGAGAGAGAGAGAGAGAGAGAGAGAGAGAGAGAGGAGGGATATCCGCTGTATGAGACACGAGCACCGCAATCGTTGGGGAAGGAAAGGAGGGGACGAAGCGTGGAGAAAAGGGACGAGACGTCACCCTTCGAGAGACGGAGTAGTATCAATATCACGCCTCACTGCCACCTCCGCTCAAATCCCTTCCCCAGTCTCCCCCTCCCTTTTCGCCCACCCCTTATTATCGGTTTGGAAAAATAATCTTCGAATACTCATAGCCGGAGGGAAATACCGAATATCGTCCTCTCGTCCCTGAATCGTAGAATCGGGCAAAGTTATTTTTAACTTGATAAAATTTTGATTTGAAAAATGCTCTAGAGAAGTGACTACGAATAAAACGTTTTTTTTCCTCTCTCGAATACTTGGATATTTACAAGTATTTTCGTCAATATATTTATTCGAGCAATTTGGAAGTAACAAATTTTTATTTCACGACATAAATAATATTGTAATTGTAAATAACAACTAGCGCGATAAATAATTTCGAAAATAATTGGAAACGCTCGAGACTTCAGGAAAAATTACTTTCGATTCGAGTGGAAGACAGCTATGGTATAATCGATCGTTTCGTTTTTTGCTGTTCAAAAAAAAAAAAAAAGGACAAACGAAACTGCAAAATAGATTCGCGGGATCCATTCCCTGCCAATCGGCCGCGCTCTCGATCGATTGACTTTCGAAAATAATATGCACCCGCCGATTTATTCGCGCCGCGTTCCCCGCCAATAAACGCGTCGATAAATCAATGGTTTGTTCCGGGACAGGGCGCGCTGCGAGCTCTGCATTTCGACGCGTGTTTAAAATAATCGAGGGAAGGACGGGCGCGGAAACGTTTTCGAAACGTTGTCGAATGATAAATAACCGTTGTCGAAGGAGAAGGGTTCCTGGATCATTGGTAATTCGGTGGGGATAGCTGATAACTCTTTTTTTTTTCCTTTTTTTTTTTTTCACGTTCCCCTACCGGCTAGTCGCGTTTCAAAGGGGTGACAAAGTGTACGCTCAGCGTTATATCGCGAGGTTGAAATATCGTTTCGGTGAATTGTTCGGGGTAACGACACTTCCATGAAGCATCGGAGCGGAATAAAAAATGGCAAGGACTGGACGTTAACGAACGAACGGATAAATAAATGTGGCAGGTCTCGCTTGAAATTTGGATCTTGGGTGGCCGACATTAACCCAAAATTTTTGCGGAGGAGGGATGTTTGCGAAGGAGGAATATTAATATAAGAAAAAAGAATGGCGTTAACCAACTCGTGGACTCGTGAAATAAATGAAATAAATCTGTTCCTGAGGTTTCTTGAAATTTGGGATTGCTTTTCTTTCTTCCAGATATTTAAATGTTTAAATATTTTTCAGGAATGTTTAAAATTTATTCGAACGAATATTTGTCGAATTGTTTTTCCTGGAAAAATCATCGAAAATAACGATAATCCGACTGTTAGTGGTTTGCTAGTA
Source organism: Apis florea (assembly GCF_048593485.1). Classification (NCBI taxonomy): domain Eukaryota; kingdom Metazoa; phylum Arthropoda; class Insecta; order Hymenoptera; family Apidae; genus Apis; species Apis florea. The sequence goes on along the minus strand of NW_028256653.1, from coordinate 538,240 downwards.
ATTTTTTACGAATACTAAGTATTTTTTTTTTTTAATGAATTATGGAACCAATCTCTGAATCAATACATATGTATATCAATACATAATTCTTAAATAAGAAAACGGTAGCAACGATGTTCCAATGTTTCAAGAAAGACCGCCATACATTTTATATTTTCGAGCGAATGGAAATAAGCATAAATATAATTTCAACAAAAACTAAACGATCTCTCGGCCGATAGTAAATTTGTATTCGCTGCATAATCTATACTTTGGCTTGCTTAATAGTCCCGGAAAGGTGTCGTTAATTTAAACAAACTCGGAGAAAACTGAGAGACAATATTTTCAGGCTCGAGGAGCCGATCCCAAGTCACCAATTAAGCCTCGCTACTCTCCTGGAACACGTCCCCGTCAAGATCAACAAGCTGACACTTTTCCCAAGTACAGATTCCCTTGTTTGCCGATTTCCCTCCTTCTTTATTTACCCCCTCTCCCCACCCCTTGCTCTCCTTTCTTCGTCCTCGATTCTTCCTCCACCTCCACCAAAAGTCGATTTGCGCCCTCTCGTGGACCGGTCCCTGCAAATTGCACGAGGGGTCGGTTTAAGGCAAAGTCTCCAGCTTATGGAGAATGCGGTGAAAGTTGAATCGGCGTTAATTTTTGATCACTGGACCAGAGAGCCTGGAAACTGGCCGTTGTCATCCAACGTGCGATGGAAGCTCGTAGAAATTTTATATTTTAACGTATATCTTCTGGGATTGAAGATTTTAGAAATGTTTGCTTCGAATATTTGGCGACGAGGTATTGATTTGTATGTCGGTGTGAAACGATTCATTTCTTCGAACAGAAAATAATCACGTTCAAGTTCGTGTCTCGATCGAATCTGTTACGATAATAGATGTTACGATACTAGAAATTAAAACGTAGAAGATCGATCTTTAACGAGAGACTATTTTATATAACTTTGAAAAACGAAACAATTGATTGAGCCAATAAGTTTGTGCTTCTTATCCTTTTTAAATTTTGTTATTACAATAATCACAAACTTTATCAAATTGTCCAAACATCGCATTAAAAAGAAAGAAATCTGTCAAGAGCCGATCATCTCGCTCTAACTCGCCTTTAGAAAAAGATTAAATGGATTCATTGCTGCACAATGGATTCAAACGCTGTTGATGTACATCTTTATGATCGCGATCGTCACCCGAGCGGCATCGAGAATCGGGCTTTATTCCTCCTTTTGCAAATGTCTGGGATGGGTTTTATATTTGATGAGTGCGAGGCATGAAACGGGGCTGTGGGCAGCGATGCGTCGCGGCTCGAAAATTGGGAATTTCAATGACTCGTGCGCGATTGCGGCGTTTTTTCTACGCGGCCCAATGAAAAGTAGAATGAAGATCCCGGCGGATTTAAACGCGATTCTCGAATGCAATGTCGATGTGCAACGTGTCGTCCTGTTGTTCCGCCAAGCCGCGGTTTCGCACATTGTGGAATTCGAATTAATTACGGCGATCTCTCGCGCCGAGTAAGTTATGAGGGGAGGGGCATCGTGCGTGTTGTACCGCGGTGCAAATCGAAATTCGGAGGCCGTTACGTTCACTTGGCCGATTCTCGTGAAATTACGTTGTTTGTTTGGTGTATAATGATTGATCTGGCATCGATCGAAATTTAATTCTTATCGGCTGGTGACTCTCAATGAGTTGGAAAAATTTAGCGGACGGATTCAAGTTTGGATTTGAATTTTTATGAATCTACAGCGAAAGGCGTTATTTGTTATAAAATAACGAAGAGATTAAAGATGCCAAGATCAATAGAGAACGTATTATAAAAGCGTATTTATTTATTTATTATTATTATTGTATTGAACTCAATAATGGTTTCATAACGTTTTTTTTTCTTGGGTAATTGTTAATTAATTACGTTCAATACGTTATGTAATTCAGCAGAAATAAGAAATAGAAAGTTTTACAATGTTTTTATAACGTTTGGATAATTCTCAGACAAAAGATATCTCCTTCATATACATCCCATAAGAAAGTTTTAACAAGTAATTTACAAACTCTCTCGTGCTCACTTCGAACCAACGTAATTCTCCCCCTGTGAAAGGGAGTAAAATCAGAAAAATTCCCACGAATGTTTATCCCTTTTCTTCGATCGAAAACGAGAGAAACGAACGTTTCTTCGTTGTAACAACTAAACGTTGAACGAGCACGAAACGACGAGACCATAGAATGCTTAGGGAGGAGGAAGAAAGATGCGAGATACGTGCGGGCAAGGGTGTTTAAGTAGGCTCCTCTTTACGAAGGCTTTCGACTTATTAGCACCGCCGACAAATATTTTCGTCCCGTACGATTTTTCTCTCTTCCTCCACCACCATTCTTTTTGTTCCATCGTTTTTTTTTTTCGAAGCCACCACCATCGATGCCCTTTCCCGCGTGTTTTTTACGCGGTGTTTCAATATTTTTCATCTGTGCGCGCCGCCCCTTTGAAACGACGACCCATTATGGGCGCCTTTCCACCCTCGTTAACTCGTCCTGTTTGCCTTCCACCGTAATTATCGATCTCGATCGTTTAACGCGCGATCGCAAATTATGCGATTAACGACTCCTCCTTTGTCAAAGTGTTCAAATTAATCAACTGTGGAGAGAGAGGGAGAAATTTTTACGTGTCGTGAGAATATTCTCTCTCTTTTTTAATTCTTTCTGTATCTGTAAAGAAGAAGTAAGTATTTCATTTCGATTTTTTTAAACTTCTTCTCTTTTCAAACATCCGTTGCGATGATGGCACGATATGTAAATTATAATGTTTAATCGTATAAGTCGGAACAGATAGAGGAAAGAAGAAGTGAAAATAGTTTTAATACCTCGGTTAATCGAATTATTATTAACGTCGTCATTTTTCCAAGTTGCACACATTTCATCGTCGACAAGGACAATTTTCCACAATGTTCCGCGGCCATTAACGCGTAAGGATCGCCACCAGGGGGTGCACGATGCATTTGTAATTATCGTGCCGGGAAATTGCTCTGGAATTATACAATTTCGCAGCAATTTTTCCCTTCACCCTTTAAAAAATCCTCGACCGATTCGATGCCGGTGATTTCATTGCGCCGTTACGTCGAGAACACTCTCCCTCCCCTCTTTTTAACGTCCCGGTCAATTGGTCTCGTTAAAATTACAGGAATATTACTCCACGTATAATTACACTAATTATCGTCCTTAACATTTTTTTCTCTCCCACCGCCTGAGAGAAGCTCGTTTCCCTGCGTTCTTTTTCTTCTTTTTTTTTTTTTCACATAACCCAGATACATCGTTCCACGATTTTTCTCACCCCCCTTGCAATTATTCCACGTCCGCCCACCCTCATCGATTTTCGCCCATGTCTGTTTCACCAACATCTAGGAGGAAACGATCTGATCCAGATATTCCCCATCCACCCAGTTTTAAAACGTCGATTTACCTTCCGCGCCTCGTACATCTTCACCGGCCATGGCTGGGCCAGTTCGAGATAGACGTTTCGAGACGACGTTCATTGTTGCGCCGGTAGATGACTGTGCGAATACATAACTGCATCGCCTGGCAAAATTGCGAGCGGAGGAATTTGCCGAGCTTTCTCTCTCTCTCTCTCTCTCTCTCTCTCCTTCATCTTTCACCCATCTTTCTTTATTCTCGCTGCCTCCATTCTACTTTGCCACCCACTCCAGCCTGGCGCATTTGCGCTCCCTTTTATCGGTATTTCAAATCATCGTGGAATTCCATCAACCTATCAACGTTGCTCATCCGCGAGGAGGCGTGCGCGAGAATGCATCGTCGTTCGTGAAAGTCGCGCCATCTTTTCTTTCGCCGCATTTCCAGCCGCTTGGAGCAGGCGTATTCTCTTCACTCTTCTCTCTTCTTCTCTCTCTCTTTTTTTTCCTCTCTTGGAGTCTCAAAGGTCGGGTGGTGATGGAAATTTCGTTGAATTTGGAGGATGGAAATGATAACTAATCGAGAGGTTCGATTCGGCCAGCCTCGCGTGTGAATAGGGAGGTCGGTAATAATGTATACTAGCCAGACGTCTGGCTAAACACAGACCCTTTCTACTTGCGAGACGGAGCAACGATGGGAGCCCTCGATAGAATTTCTTAGGACTTGCTGCTTTTCTCGAATACAATTCACGTTTCGAGTCAAATGATGAAATTTCTTTTCTTAACTTCTCTCCAACGAGAAATTCGTTGCTTGTAATTTATTTTTTTCTTTTAAATTTGTAACGAATAATATTGCATCAAAGTAAAGTGACTTAAGTAATATTGTCAGTAATATAATCTCCTTTGTGTCTGAAAAAGTATTTAAGAAATTAATTATTTCCAATTTATCGTCGACAAAGTTGATCTTCAACGATATATAAAACGTATGCATCTCGTCGTATATATATTTATCGGAAATATGGGCGATCTCACTGCAATTTAATTATTTTCTCGACTGCTCGACTGCCTCCTCGAAGTACATAGGTGCCTTTGCCCGCCTCACCGCGAGGAAGTAGCTTCCTGAACCGCGTGTCCACCACGTTCTGTGGTTAGTCGGTGGTCACTTTCGCCGGGGCAACATGAGAACGGGCGGAAGTCAGTGTGCCTTGGCCAACTTCATGTGGTCGTTGGACCACAACTTGTCTGCCCAGGTGATGATGCGCGTCACAGTCAATCCAGCGTCCTCGGTTTAATGTAGTCCTAGTTGTGAAACTTATCTCGTACGAAAAAAACTACTTTGACGAAGCATCGAGGTAATAACAAAATCCTCGGCTTATAATTCTACTAACAATTTCTTTTTTCGTATATTTTTCTATAATCGTGAAAAAGTAATTGTTAAAACAATTTTCTCGATTCTCGACTCCGCTTCAAACAAAATTTTAGTCGCGATTCATTCTACGTATTTACAAAACTAAAGAGGAAAGAAAGGGCAACGATCAAGAATGTTAAAATTTCAGACGATTAAACTCTTCAAAGCTTATCAAGTAATTACGAATTCTTTTAACAGCAACGCTAATCTCGTTCGCTCGTTTCCAAATCCATCAGTTGTAATTTTGAATCTTTTCGAGTTGCCAAGGGACGACGTTAATTATCGAATTCTTTGTACGTGCTTTACAACCCAGCCAGACTTGCTCTCCCCGAATCAAGTCTCCGGAATATTATTTTTTAATAAGTAGAATCCGAGTTCGGTTTCAATGAGCAGGGGGATATCCAGGCTTTATTCACTTTTTTTTTTTTCCTTCCAGCGGAATAAGAGCATAATGCTATGAAAATCATGGCGAGAACGTCTCGTGCCTTTATTATCCTTTGCTTCTTTTCTTCTTCTTCTTCAGGTTCTTTTTTTTTTCAGATGGAAACCACCGAGCTTTTTTCTTTTTTCTTTTTTTTTTTTTTTTTTTCATAATTCGAACAGTGTGAATCGTACAAAATCGCCATCTTTCACGTCACAGTCTTTTCTCCTCTTCACGAATGAAATCGCTGAATCTCTTGAATCCCTCGTATTTTTCCTTTCGAAACTTTGCCAAGCACCGACATGTTTTCATTCTCCTTCGTGTTACGCATCGTGATACGTAAAACAACTTTGACGTGTTCTTTTTCGCGCGCAAGAAGCTCGCGCATCGACACTTCGAGGATGAATGTTTCCTGTCTTTTTATTATTATTATTATCATTATCATAATAAAAGTGGAATAAAATATGCAAAGATACATGAATATAAATTATTCGAAGTCCTAAATTTCCATAAATCGTCAATGATTGGCAAACGTTCTTCTTCGTCGTGTTAATATCCCAAGCTGAATCAAGAGAGTTTGTGACGGATTCGTTTCCCCATAGGTTTGAATACATGGGGCTGGTTGGAACAAGGTGGAGCAAAGAATTAAAGCAGGCAACCTCAAATATTTGAATTAATTTGTATGACAATCTCTGTCATGCCAGAGGTTCCCCCTCCCCCCTCGGGAAACCTTACGCGCCCATCAACTTGCATTCAGTCACGTAGGAAGTTTATCGGGGAGAAGTTCATCGTGCATGCAGAATTCATCAGAGAAAATGAATGAAACCTCTCATCCCCTCTAATTCATCGTTTACGCATATTGTCGTAACTTTCGCTTTTACAGGGTTGCGTGTTTTTCTCGTAGAGAAAATCGTAGAATTTGTTTGGCGATTAAGAAAATCGTTCGCTTGAGAATGGTGAAAAAAGAAATACTTTGAAAAAAGTCTTTGTCGTTAAATTTAATTTAAATTATCAAATTGTATTACCCGTTCTTTTGACGTTCATTCAAGAAATAAAACAATCGAAACGATGGTTCTTCAAATACGATCAACTTAAACTTGTTATGGTTTGCAAGATTAAACGTTTAAATCTTTTAATCGTGTATGTGATTGTGATAATCTTAACGATTTGAATTTCTATCTATTAAGTGTATTAAAACAGTGGAGGATGGAAATGAATATTTATATATATTCTTATGATTATAATAAATTAATAAATTGGTTTTGCTCCACAAAATAAAATTATCGTGCAGCATTTCATATCGCTGAGTGAACGAATAATAGATTTCTTTTTTTTTTTTTTTGTAAACAACTCTGTTGAAAAATTTCAAGCAAATATATTAATATGAATATATTAATTCGATCGATACACAAAAGAACCGCTTCGCATATTCTGGAATGAAAGTAAACAAATTTTTATTGCATTCGAGACGATTCCGAGAAACGAACGAAGCGAACAATTTTCTCTTTTCATCTCATCAAAATATTGCCCGTACTTTTAAAACTTCGTGTTTTCTTAGAAGCGAAAATCTGAAAACAATTATTCGAACGATCATCTCGAATAAAAATATATTTCGACAGATCGAAAGGCAATGATATATTTTTAATTATTTACCGATGCTCAAAAAATTGAAAATTTGTAACAATAAAATTTCCACTTCTAGACAATTGCTCTTCAAACTTTGCATTTTTCGACCTCGTAAACTCGTTCGCTGAATTATCAATTATTTCATAATTTACGAATCTCTCTCGCCATCGATATCCTCTCTTTCTCTCTCTCTCTCTCTGCTTTGCGTTCGTATCATTACAGCCACGAATTGGATAAAGAACGGAAAGAATTAAATTTTATCCCAGGCGGGGCACGGTTTGAATTTTCATTCGGTTAATGCGCCACCGATCGTTGCTCGCTCTCCCATCGAGCGGACGACATAATTGATTTAGTACACTGGATTTAACAGGGAAATGAATTTTATTTGTAATCCGTCGCTGCGAATTATTTACCTTTAATGCGACCTATGAATAATAATCGCGCTCGCTCTCTCGCCCTTACCAACCTCGTCGCCCTTCTCCTCCTCCTCCTCCCTCGCTCGTCGACTCGATATCGGACCTCTTCGTCCGATTATGATTTCGAAATTACCAGAAGTGTGTTTCGTCGATGATGACCGTCCATATAAATTATTCCCTTTACGCACGAATCGCGTTCTTCGTGATGTGAATCGCGTTTGTCACGTTGCGCGTTTCGCAGAGTGGACACAGTTGCGAATTTTAGTACGAAACGAAAATGTCGATCAACGTTTTTTTTTTTTTTTTTTTTCTTAATTGCACGATGATAATTGCAGATTCGAATATTTTTTAAATAATATTTTGTACATCTTCCTCCAATTAATTAAGATGGTTCAAATAATAACAATAACACTTTTCATAGTGACAAAGGGAGTAATAAAAGGGAGTGTGAATTATCACCAATTCTATCCCCAGATACATCGAAAACAGTATTAAGCTATATTATACAATATAATTAAATGTCTGCGTAGTTAAACGTAGTTATTCTAATGAAATCCTGTTACGTTTCCCTCGTAGTCAGCTCACGTTCATGAGTCATTTTCAAACGAAAATTCGGCTGCTTATTTAAATCGAATAAATTGATTCTACCAAGAGAAATGTTGAATCTTTTGAAAATAATAGAATCACTTAATCGATATATATATATTTGCTTCGCATTTTCTTCTTTTTTGCTCCCTTTTCTTTCCAATATTTATATATATCCAATACAAACTTATTACTCGAGAGCACGGGGAAAGTCGTTATTTCAGGTGAATGGGGATGTAAAGAAGCCGGATCTCGCGATAGACCCTCCCTTCCGGTCGAAGACACCTTCGACGGAAAAAAGTTTTCGCGGAATCGTGGCGCGAATATCGAGTTTTCACGCGGCAACTTCGCCTCGGTCCTGAATTATTATCACGCTTGGCCGGTCTAATGTAAAGGGGGGGAAGAGAGATAGAGAGGAAGAAAAAAATAGTTGGGACGAAGCGTCGTAAATTTCGTTCCCAAGTCCCTGCCGTTCTGCGTCATAGGTCTAATTTGAATTTCAATTCCGGCCGCGATCGGCGCGGGATCGTTTACGAAACTTCAAACGTTAAAAACGCGTTCTATTACTCGACTCGGGGAGGGAAGGGAAAAGATGAAATTATTATCTGGATTCGATGAAATATCGTGTCAAAGAAGACCAAATTCCTCCTCTTGCAATTTCTGTTTCGGATTTGCAATGCCATTCAAAGATTTGTTCTAAAAATATAAACCCTTCGAGGATAGTAAGGGTACGAATTTTGTTAATCTACGATAAAATAAAACATCGAATAAAAAAAGAAATTAGCACGCACAAATGTAGAATCTTATTTTTTCAAATCTACAAATAAATCTTAAAGTTTTATTATCCTTTTGTTACACTTCTCTCTGGGATCGCTCGTTAAATTTTCGATCGAGGCAATTTTTATTTTACGAAAAACGGGAGGGGAAAAATATTCGTCGTGTATCATCACGAATATATACGAGAGAGGAAGAGATGAGATAAAAATCGAAGGAGGAACAACATCATCCGATTACAAGCTCGACGATGGGCCAGCTCCAAGCACCGAGTCGCTCTCTTTTTTTCTTTCCCATCCGAAGTTAAATCGTTAGACGCGATATGCTCGCAATAATATCAGCACGTTTATCGAGAAGCGATCGTGCGCCACCGGTTCGTAAAATATGCAAGGAGGGCATCAGTTATTTAACATGTAGGGGAAAGTTATCGCGTAGAGTGTCAGTCAGCGTTCGATATGATTGGTCGTTGAAGCGTACGGGTAACGTGAGATGCGGCCGGACTCGAATGTCTGTCGAATTACCTGGTTGGAACGTGGCCGTTTCACCCGATATGTCGTGCACCTCGATGTATCGTATTCAAACTAACCTCGGCGTGGACAATGGATAGGTGCCGACGGGTATCGTAAAGTAGGTATTGTTTTAATTTTTGGAGGCGTTGGATGATCGATTGGTCGATAAAGGGAATTGTAACCGAAAGGGTTTCAGACCGAAATTTCAGATTCGTATTGTTTGTTTTCAATTCAGGCGTGTTACGATTATCGATAACGTTCGATCGATGGAACAGTTTCGACAGATTTCCCTTCCGGTAACGTGAACAGCCTCTAAAGGTTTTAATTCGTGTTTTCATGGTAGATTGCGGTAGGATGAAATTAGGGATCGATTAACATTTTATTTTTGACGAGAGATTTTCAAATTTTTTGCTCGTATTTAGCTTCCATGGAACGAATTTCGATCGTTACTTCGTTCTGTCTGTAAAATATTTTGACAAAACGAAAGAAATTCTTTGCAAGAATTTTTTTTTAAGAATATTTCTATTCTATATTTACGAGAGTATAAACTTGAACGAGAATTACTGATACTTCGGGGATCGCAGTACCAACTTCGTAACACGTTTACTAGCAAAGTTTCAATAAGCCATAAGATAATACGTCACGGTGTGCACATGCTCATTTTCCCTCGATTTACATCGTAATTCGAGAATTACAAGTCTTGTTAAGGGAGGGAAGATATTTCTTGATCATGAGTAGAATTTATGAATTTCGTTGCTTTAATTAATCTCTTGCTTCCGATCGAACGACGTTTCACTCTGTTAAAAGAATTCCTTTCCTCGGCGAGCTTCGATCGCAAATATCAAGTAAGAATCAAGAATTAAGAAAGAATAATAATAATAAAAAAAAATGGGTATTCGTCAAACTTTGTGGCACAGATAGCTACAAATCATAGAAACATAGAATAAAAAGTTTACAGGTTGAAAAAGAGATTTTTTATTTTTTAAAATTTTTTTAAAAAATCCCTGTATTTCTACTTTGATCACTTTGATGTTTGTATACGAAAATTATTTAAAAGATCAAAAAGATTATCTTACATTGTTGCGTGTTGTCGCGCCATCTTCCTCTATTTCCAAAGAATTACCGTAAATCTATCCGATTAATTTATCAAAACGAATGAATATCCATATCGAGAGAGAGAGAGAGATGGAAACGTTTCAGCGTTAAATTCGAGTAGAAAGATTGTCGACCCTTTGATCCTCCCATTCGCTCTACTTTGTTTGCTCGAGTTTCATCTCTCTGTCAACTACACCGATGGTTACTACACCAAAGGTTATGCAACAAACGTTTTAACGAAATTAACGAAACATTATTTCTCGAAATGAAGGTAAGGTCGCCTCGTATTTTCTAAAATTCGACTATCGTCGCAGAAATTGAATTTTCCGTGTCGTTGATCAAACTCGTGGACGAAATTTCTGGTACTTGCACCCTAATCCGTAAGATTTCCCTCCAAGTTTGAAACGAGGTTAAGGTAAAAAGGTAAGAATTTCCTTAGCTAATTTAGCCTCTCTTCCGGCTAAGAAATTAATGCTACGCGAAAAATTAATTCGTTCACGGTGAATTTTCAGGAGAAAACTTCAGAAGGGAAATTATCTTCCATCCATCGAAAATATCGATACCCTTATCGAGACAATCGTATCTATTTGCACTATTCCCGCAATCTCGATAATCCAAGCTCGATATCGGCGAGCCTCTTTAACACACGATTCGATAATATTGTCACACGATGCGGTAAATTTCGTGCCGCAAATCGGGATCGGGCGAAACCGTGTACAGCTCATAGCTGTACGAGGAAACCGCGCGAGATCGTCCCTGTAAAATTCGAAATTCCTCGGCGCAATGTTAATCGTGGCGAAAGCAAAATGCCAATCCGCCGATATTATGTTACGCGGCCTGTACTCTCGTGCGGGCACACAGAGACGGCCGACATCGACATCGTCGCATTGTAACCAATCCCCCCTCCACACACACGCGCTATCCATTAATCTGCAGACGCGCACCCCACTCCACGCACGAACCCGCGTATATTTGGCGAACTGTCCCAAACCCCCCCGACACACCTGTGCACGCATGCACTTCGACACTGGTCAATACGGGGTAGACCGTGGAATTTGATCAGCCTGATTGTTTCACTCGTTTGTCCAACTGCCCTTTCTTTGCCTTTTTCGATAACTTGGCTGCGAAATCAATTGGGAGAAGCTTGCTCTTCCTTCGTTGGTCTCGTTTTCGAGAAAGGGGAATAAAAATGATAAAGGTGATTGATTTTTCGAATTTTTAATTTTGGATAATTTCCTTATTCGCTGTTGCTAAATTTTTAAATATCGTCGAATAATTGTTCGAATAATTTTAAGGGAGAAAATCAATTAAACCGTGTCTGAAGGTATAAAAATAAACTGTATCGCGCGATGATGAAACGCTTTCAAATTCCCCGGGTAATAAAATTCGTTATCACGATTCAATAATAATTCCATTTTTCCCGGGACCAGGAAGGTATTTTAATCCGTTTCGACGTGTCCAGAGAGAATGTTAATTTTGAAATCCACCCTCGCGCTCGTGTGCGTCGTAGCCCACCTTGTCCGTGGTCAATATCACGTGTAGAGTGGATGCGCAGTTGGACAAGGTCTCCTCGTAAATTGAATTGCAGCCTGATGCGAGGTTTATGCTCCTAATGAATTATTTGCCCTGTCCACGTAAAACAAACTCCAAGATTGCGGAAACCCTCCTGTTTGCCCACGTTCGCTAATAAATACGTCCGGTATATCGGTCTGATAAGCACCGCTCGGCTCAGAGAGACCGGTTTGTTTGTCTCTCGCTCTCTTACAAACGCTGCATTTTAATCTTCGAGCGTATCTATTGCACGAAATGATTCCCGCAATAATCTCGTCGAAACACTTGCGAATCCTGTGCGTTTTTGAAGATTCCTTCAGGGTAGGGTAGAGTGAATGTAAAGGAAATATTTGCTTCACTTGTAAATTCATTAAATTTCTATAAATTAGAAATATGATAGAAAGTATCGAGTATACTATTCGTTAGAGTTTGACAATGTTTTAACGATAATAATTTTTAATTAATATAACGTTTTTCTGCATTTCCCAGCATCTACGAATATATATTTAAAAAGGAAATGTATGTCATTTTTAAAAAAATTTACATCCTTCGTCATCTGAAATTAAAATTATTCCCATAGTTTTTTTCAATTAGATTAATTTCGAAAGCTTGGAAAAAATTCACTCAACGGTGAACTTATCAACGTCATTTCACTTCATTAATTGCAAAATTTTTCAACCCAACTCGTATACACGAAGAGCTCTCAAAACCTATACCATTTATTCAAGTATAAGTCAAAATAAAATCTTGAATTTTAAAAATTTTCAAGATAACCAAAAAAAAAAAAAAAAACCAGATATTAATATATTTTCATAGATATTTACGATAATGTAAAGATTCGTTTCTTTTGAAAATATCATTTTCAAATTTCTCTTTTTTCGCTTTCTTTCTCCATGCATATTTTTCTGAATTTTCGAAAACGAAAAATCCTTCCTTCCTTTTTTTTTTTTTTTTTTTAAATTAAAATCACAGTGCATCGCGTTATCCACAGCCATTTAAATCTTTTCGCTCGTAGTTAGACGTTCGATCGCGCGACCTCGCCCTCCTCTCTCCCTTCCCCCAATAAAAACACAACAGACGCATAGAAACACGGTTACGGTATATTGGAATTTGCGAGCGAGAACCTTTGAATTTTACACTGGACGCCGGTTCGTTCATTAACACGCGCTAGAGGGTGGACGATAATGGCTTTTCTACCTACGCTTCCTACCTACGCGCGTTGAAAGCGTTGGTAAAATATTCGTATCCGCATTGCTCCACAATTAATTTTTCCCCAAATACGTTCCGATAAAGGTGTGTATATTCACCGTCCCGCACGAGGGGTTGAAAAGGGCGGACAGTGGCAATCTTGATTATTCCAAGTGATAATTAAGGCCGCGTCTTATTATTGTTATCCATCCGTTCGTTTGAAATGATCCACGTTGAAAAAGTTGCGCACATAAAATTTTGAAATTTATCGAGAGAATTATCCGTATATATATTGAACGGTAAACGATACAACGAATCGATACAACGATGCACAGATATCTCATTAACGGTCAAACGAAATTTTACAAAGGTGATGGAATATTCGCATCTCATTGGTAGATGATAGGTATAATTATAACTTTATTTCGATTTGGATAGGGGCAGCCATCCCCTCCGTAGTTTAAAATTTAATCCGATATTGCGGGCGCGCAAGATGAATGGGAAGATAATTTTAATCGATAGCAATGACACGTGTAATCATGATCATCGATATTACTCGTATAAATGGGTTACTTTGAAGTGCAAGTAATATCCTAAATTTCCTCTTGTTTATGCATTCGCCATTCCCATCGTTAAAGGGTGGATGCATCTGTACACATATGCATATGCACACCGCCCAAATGAACATGTCAAGAGCATAACGCACTTGCGTACTAATGCACGTTGCGTGTTGGTACTGAGAAGTGTGGGCGGGCTGAGAACATTGCCGTAAATCCGATATCCATCCGAGGTGACGATTATTGGTTGAACCTAGCACATTGTATCCTTTGATCTGTCCTCTCGTTGATATTGATCGACCGTCATGGATTTTGGGCGATAATTCTGGTAATCAATCCGGTAAACATATTGAAAATCGTAGAATTGGAATTTCATTGCTTAATAATCGTTAAATTATCTCCTCTCTTCTCTCTCTCTCTCTCTCTCTCTCTCTCTCTCTGATTATCAATTGAACGATAAAAAAAAAATCGAAAGAAAACAAAATGGTAAAGATATTAACGTTATATGATTTTGTCGCATAAAAGCTAGACATATTCTTGTTATAATTTTTAAATAATTTTAAAGATAATATTTGTAAAGACGCTATTTAGTCAAATGACATCCATTAGAGTGATTCAACAAGAGAAAGAGAGAGAGAGAAAGAAAAAAAAAAGGTCAAGCTAACTCGAGTTAAGAGATGAAAAGAAAAGTTTCCCCGAAAATCCTCCCGTACGATATTCTCCACGAGTTGTAAATAGCCGGTTTACTTTCGTCCGCTTGCCTGCCAAGAAAATCAAGTTGTTCTAGGGGCGCGAGGGTGAGCAGACGCGGAAACGCGTGGAGCACGGGCCTTACGCACTCGTGCGTGAGACCGTTCAAAGTCGTGGCAACAAACGCTTTCCAAAATTGCATTAAGAGCCCGGTTCCCACTTCACCACGTATCCGGTGAGTCAGGTAGCGTTTGAGAAGTGCCGAATGAATGCAATTCTTGCGTACAAAGTACACGCGGTTTTTAAACACCCCCTGTAAAGGGCGCTCGTGGCCCGTGAGAGAGAAAAGCACGCCTTTGAGGGAATTCTCTGCCTCGCCCGAACAAGGAAGAATCTACTTTTCCTTCCTTTTTTTTTTCTTTTTATCTCTCTCTCTCTCTCTCTCTCTCTCTCTCTCTCCTTCCCTCCCTCCCTCCCTCCCTCCCTCCCTCCCTCTCTCTCTCTCTCTCTCTCATGTATTCCACGCCGAGAGACAAGCACGAAGCGGACTGCAGACATGCTCACGGCGGCGCGGAACACCCACCCCGTCATGATAATTGCAAAGAAGTTAATTAAGAACGCCGTAGGAATGTACCAATTTACATTTACGCCCTTCCGTTTGCTTTCATCTCACCGCGGAGAGTGGAGGCACACATCGGGCCCCGCACACTCGTGAAAAGTTTTCCTCTCTGTATCGGCTCGTTTCGTGCCCTCCCCCCTCTCCCCCCCCTCGCACCGCGCGTCTTTTCTTTTTATTCCTCGCGGCCGCGTGTGTCCTGCTCCCCTGCACGCCCTTTTACCCGCCCATTAATCTTACTTCCTTTGTTATCCGCTCTAATTGTATCCTACGTGCCTCTCCCTTCTATCTTGCCCACGAGTTTATCGTTGGCCCCGCCGCATCCGTACCCTTTGTGAAGATTTTCGTTCGATATTAGCACCGGAATCGTATTTAACATTTTGTACTTTGTAATTTCATTCCAGTTTTTCGAGATTCGAATATTACGTATGATTCGATTATTTACGCGTAAAATTTACATCGTTGTAACTTCGAAGATAGTGATCACGAGTTAATGGATCGAAGATCGTTAGAAGCGTGAAATCTTTCCCTTTAAAACGCGCTTTCATTTATCCCGATACGACTTCCGGTTCCCGAGATATCATCCTGTGAAGAAAAGAATAATTTTTAATCATTTACGTTAAATCGAATTAAACTCTATTAAAATTAGGAAAACTTTGAACCGCTATAACTCCGAAGATAGTGACTTCCGATTAACGAGTAAGCGATCGTTAGAAGCGCGGAACCTTGCCCTTTAAAATGCTTTTTCATTTATCTCGATACGATTTCCGGTTTCCGAGATATCATCGTGTAAAGAAAAGAATAATTTTTAATCGTTTACGTTAAACCGAATTTAACTCTATTAAAATTAGGAAAACTTTGAACCGTTATAACTCCGAAGATAATGACTTCCGGTTAACGAGTAAGCGATCGTTAGAAGCGCGAGACCTTGCCCTTTAAAACGCTTTTTCATTTATCTCGATACGACTTCCGGTTCCCGAGATATCGTCGTGTAAAGAAAAAGGTAATTTTTAATCGCTTATTATCGCCATCTTTGTCTTTTACTCGGATCTCTCTCTCGCGCTCGTCTCGCTGACCTATCCCAAATTGCAGACAAGCGACAGACGCGATTCTTGGAAAAACGTAGTACGCGTTTCTAGGAAAAAAAGGTAGGTCATGGACTCATTCATAATATCTGCGCCTATGTCAAGCGCTATGCAAACTTTGAATCCTTATATCTCGGAAACGGATTGAGATATCGGGATAAAACAAAAAGGGATTTAAATGGCATGGTTTCCTCTACCTTCACAGTAGATTTTGATGCCAAAATTTTTAATTTCTTTGCATGTTTTTTACACGAGAAATCGAAGTTTTATTCATGATTTTACGCGAATGCAATGATTCGTTCCTGTTTTAAGATATGTTTTACAATTACATGCAAATCTGCCGTCTACTTATAAGATATAGAGATTCGTTTATCGTTTCTACAAAGTATCTGTCAAGAGTACGGATTAAAAATAAAAAGAATCAAAGACGGCTTCCATTTAAATAAATATTATTCGAATCTGGTCCATCGATTTTATTCAAATCGACGATATTTCATTCCATTCCTACCAGATACATCCTACATCCTCTCTACGCAATCGCAATGCTTCTTCTCCATGCTTTCCCCTCTTAATCGCTCATTATTTTACCTTGCACCCACTTCTACTTCTCCCTTTCAGTTTCCACCGTATCCACTCTTCCGACGTTTCCACTCTTTTTTTCCTTACTCCTCCGCTTCCTCTTCTCAACCCTTAAGCAAATTCCATTGCAGTTCGGTTGAGCGAGACTCGTAGCGCAGCGAGACTCGGTTCGGAAGAGGGAAATCCCTCGGAAGAGAGCAACGTAGGAACCGGAAGGAAAAAAAGGAGGGGGAGGAAGAGACCTGGGAACAGAGCGCGGAGAAGGGAATCTTCCACTCACCTTTTCGACTTTTGTTGGCGTGCCTATGCGCCGGCAGACCGGTGAAAACGTCCTCGAGACCAACCCTTTCCGACCACCGGAGCTCCTTTGACCATTAACAGTCCGCTTTTTAGACATTCGTCGGCCATTGTGCGAAACTTCCACTCCGTACGAGGATCTTTGTGCACGACCTATCATTCTGATCCTTCACGGAGCTGAGAATGATTTATGAAAAGCATCTGTAATTATAACGTTTTGCGTTATAAGCATATATGGATAATAACTAAAAGTTTTGTAAGAAAAATTATTTCTCCAATGAGAACTCGAAACTGCTCAATGCTACATTTATCTAAAGCAATTCTATGATATTTTTATTTAATCTGCGTTTCACAGAATTCATTGAACGAGTAAATTATTTTTGAAAATTTGAAATATTTTAAAAAATAAAACCTCATCAATTTTTATTATAAATTTTATTATAAATTTCAAATAAAAGACTATATATTCATTGAATCTTTGGAAATTGTAGCGTTTCAGGATACGAGAATGTTATAATATTATTCATCTTTTACGTTAAGAATGATGTGAAAGTTTTATTCATGACGAAATTGCAAAATTTCCGATTTATCCGTGAATAATTTCGTTTTAAAGAAATTTTTATTTTTATATATATTTATATAAACTTTTTAATTTAGTAAAATTGCCACTGTTTTCGAAACGTGTTTCTATTGTTACGATTTTGAACATAGGAAGGATCAAGCAGAGATACATGTTTGAATAAATTTCACGAAAATACATCTGAAATTCTTGATAAAAGAAAATATACGCGAAACTGCAAAACTGTATGCAAATAAAAAATATGAAACAAAACACACAAAAGAAATCTATAACACAAAATATCACGAAGAATCTGATGTATATATATATATCGCATATTACATTTTGAAACAAGAAAGTCATGTACATATTGGATTTATATCTACATTTGCAAAGAACGTGTAACGCGTATCACTTTTGAATCTGCAAAGCTTGTTTGAAGAGGGAAAAGCGAAAGAGTAAAAAGGGAGATAGGTCAAAAAATTTGTAATTAAAATAGAAGAGAGGAAAAGAATATAAAGTATTAAATTTGAACGATATTTCCCGTGTATCTCGTATCATCAATTTTTTTCTTTTTTTCCTTTTTTTTTTTTTTTTTTTTTTTTTAATACGCACGTTCTGTCGTGTAACTGTACGCGTAAAAATGCAACAACAACAACAAAAAAAATTGCCAAAACTGCCTTCAGCTATTTGTTTCCCCTCTGTACGATTAACGTGATGATTACCTTTTCGTCGAGTTGTAATAGTTGGCTTCGAAGCGGTTCCATTTTGTATTTCATTTTTCCCCGTGCAAACGAGAAATTAACTTTCTCATCCTCTCGATGTTTACCATAACGCTGTTTTCGATGAAAAAACGAAAAAAAAAAAAAAGAAAAAAAGAAAGAAAGAAAAAGAGAGAAAATGGAAGAGGAAAGAGCAAAAAATGAGGCGGGAATAAACGGGAATGGCAGCAGTCGATCACAATTTATCTCAAAAATTTCTCCATTCTCTCTCTCTCTCTCTCATCTCTTCTTGTCTCGCCTCGTTGAGAATACACAGATAAACGATACACCACTGTCAATAGATTTTCTTCCCGTGAGGAAAAGCGTGTAACAATTTGTTTTCATCGCTACTCTATACCCTCTCTCGATAAAAACAGATGCATTCATCTTGCAACGCGTAGACGTTTATCGCGAATCGATGAAACACGATTGTTTAGACTTGAAAACAAGCTGGGACGCGTGTATATCGCCATTTGCATGATAAATTACTATTGGAAATTGCGTTACATCAAGGGAAATTGCGTTTTGAATGACTTATGAAGTCTCGTTTGTTCCTCTCTGTCAACGGATTTTTATGATTTTACTTTGGTTTTATTTTGGTAAATATTTTTTAAAAAAAAAAAAAAAAAAAAAGATACTACCATATAATATTGCTCTTTTAATCTTCTCGAGATTTCAAATTTTTTTAGAGATCGTGAAAGAAAAATCTTTTCTACGAATTATGATATAAGAATTTAAATATTTATATATTGCTTGAATTCTACGTCTATTGCGTGCAAAAATAATGATATAAATATACAACTTACACCTGAGAATTCTAATTCTGAAAACGTTTAAAAATCTTTTTCGTTCCCTTATTCCTCCTCTAATTCCTTAAAGAGAACAAACGAACAAATTCGAAAATAGAATCTCACCTTCTCGAGAAAATTCGGCTTCGAATTTTCTAGCAAACAGGTAAACTTTAATCGTATTAATCGTCGCGGCAGATCAGCGCTAGACAGCTTCAACGTCCTCGTTTCCTTGTACTCCTCTTTATCCATTGAAGGATAATGCATGCGGCCATCAGTATTCGTTCGAACTCAATATTGGTACGCGGAAGGCGTGCCCGCCGCGTCGAATTTCCATACAGGCCTCCTGCAGACGGTATGGAAATGCGAGGCTGAAAAACAACCAGGTTGGAAACTGTACCTGGACGCCTCTTTCTCCGTCTCTTGTCGCGCCTCTCGTGAAACTCAAACGCAAATCCTACGGACGACCGCATTATTTGACGGTGCTCTTGCTCAAAATTCACTCAATATTATCTGGACGCCTCTTTGGAGAAGAGATTTTCCCCTTGGTAATGGTGAGATAATGATTGTTAAGTTAATTACAAGAAGATGCAGAAATTTTAAATTATTCTTACCTATTTTTAACTCCAATTTTAATCCTCCAGTTTCATATTGTATTGTCACTCTTTTCATTATTACTCTTCTAGGTGTGGTAGCTCGTTTTTGTACTATTTCTGTAGGATTTCGTTTGTTTTATTGAAGCTTTAGTTATGAATTCTTACAAATCAATCTCATTGAAAGTAATTCGTCTATTATCTAAAACATATCACACGTTATAACGAGTTGTTCATTCAGAAGACAGAATATTCTTGTGTATAGAACGATGTTTCGTTCGCAATAAGATTTTGTATAATATAGAATCGAAGAAGCTACGCGTGAAAGATTAATGAGGATCGTGAGGGAGCCACGCCTAGCCTCCATCAACCGATAAAAACGAACATTATTCCAGACCTAGCTCGATAATCCATTACACCGAATTCCCTAATTTCTACATCTGTTGGTTTATTGCCTTTCTAATTGAAACGACCTCCAATCGCCATCGATTTTAAATGCTCGACTGTACAATTCATTAGAGTTGAATATTTCTTCTTCTGCGCAAATTAACTATTGCATCTATTATGATTTTTGATAATTTCCTTTTACTTCTTCCAGGTAATATTAATATTGTTACTCCCTTATTTTTATTTTTTAATCGTTCGTTCTTTCTTTAATTTTTCTGATATCTTTACGATTTGTACGTCATAAATGATGTATGTTCTTTGTATAAAATAATACAAAATTCTTGTTGCTCGTCAATGAATAATTCGTATAAAATTTATACAAAAGATTTACAAGATAATATTCCTTCTTGAGCGAATAATGGATTTTGAATTTAATCATTCTCTATATTCTTTATTCAAAGGGACTCATTAAGAGTCCAGGTATTTCTTTATTTTTCTGAATACGCAACAAAGCTATCCCATCAAGCAATACACTTCAAATGACCCATCCAGTACATGTACAGTAGTTCTCTATTGTCTGGCATATCTTTGATCTCAAAATGAGGCACCACTATTCCGAATAGAACGTCCTTTTTAAAATTCTCCTTTTTTCCTCCCCGTTCCTGCCAACTATCGATATTTCACGGCCAAACGGATAACAAAGGGAGGAATGTTAATGAGCGCGATGATAAAGTAACGGTAACATTAATTGGTAATAATAATAATAATAATAATACCATTCACTCGAACAAAATTTAACTTTTCCAACTTTTGAACAGTCAAACGTGTAAAATATTTCCCCCAAAAAAAAAAAAAAAGAAAAAAGAAAACGACAATTCCAACGTTTATTCCACTTGAATTAAAATATATTATAATAATAAAATAAATGGTGGAAAATAGGAACATCGACTTCATCGACTTCTCGACGTGAATTGAAATTCTCAATTCACGTTCCGAATATCGAGAAGTTTAAACGTTTGCGTTGTAACGAAAATTCGGACAGCCGTGTACTCTCCCTCCCTCTATTTCGAAAGTTGAATAGAGAAGGGACGGGGGAGAATGTTGAAATTGAAATTCACGAAGAAAAACAAACTCTATCTCGATGTCGCGATAATAAAAAAAAAAAAAAAAAAAAGAGAGAGAAAAGAAAAAAGGCAATCGACGAAAATGGTGAGGGAAATGGCAGCGGTGTGGTCAGCTCTATCGGTTTTATTCGCCTGTTGGCTGTCGTTCGCTCGCTACTCGCCTTAAGCCGATAACTTCCTTATTCCGCCCTCTCTTTGCAGCCATTTAAAGCATTTAAGAGATTTCCCTGAGATCCTTTAAGAAGTGACAACGTTCGAGGGATTAGTGGGAAGGTAAATACCGTTGGAGAAGTCTTCGCAATTTATTAAGGCCTCGACAGTGCTATATAAGAGGAGATTCTTCGTATTTTTCTCTCTCTCTCTCTCTCTTTCTTCCTTCTTTTCCCTCTTTTCTTTTTTTAAATCGCTCAAAGGTCGAGAGCAAAGTATCCGCAATTAAATTTGATAAAGTTTCTTTATTTAAGGAGGAGGGAGGGAGGGGGAAATAATTCGATATTAACGAACGCCTTCCAAGGGTCAAGGGTGTGGGGGCTTTTCAGTTTATTCGAGATGAATCGAAGCCACGGTTACAGGTATCTGCCCCGTACTTTGGTACTTTTCACTAGAATTACCAAGGAGGATTTGCTTTGAGATGTTTCGAATTGAATTTAAGGAAGTTTCCCTTAACTTGAGAACGTGAATAAGCACGGTGAGAAAGAAGATTTCAACTGTGTATCTTGCGAAACAAAAATACCGATCCTTTTCCTTCGACTTTTAATTTGCTTATACAAACTCGTGTATATATTTCATGTTACACACTACTTACTTACACGTACATCCTTTAACCATGATTCTGAAAAAAAAAAAAGTTAAAAATTAAAATTAACTTTTACGTAAATAGATTCTTACAAAACTTTGATCTACCATGTTCCCTACAAAATTGTAACGTTGTACATTATATATGTATATATATAAATTACATAGCTAAATCGTCATATCAATCGTAATTTCATTTGCGAATAAATTTTAAAGAAGAATCGAATAACAACGAATTCCAAAGTCGCACCATTTCACTTCGATCGATCATTTTAACTATTCTTAATCGTTTAAAGAAAATCGTTTCGAAAAAAAGCTCTCTTCCTTGACTCAACAAATTCGTTCAACGAATTTATAAAAAAAAAGGGAAGGCTCAGAATCGGGTCAAAAGAATGAAGCTCGCCATCGGTCTACCCTAAGTTGAAGGTTCGCGTGTGGCGACCGATTAATGCGAAATAATTGAAACAAGGGGTTAAGGTAACGGCGGCGATCGATTTTACCTGAATTCGGAGGGTTGAGTTTACCCTCGACGCGTGATTCGTTGTCCGCGGCAAGGGTCCCTGGGCACGGTTTGCGGTCTTGAACGAGCACTTTCCTCCTGGCCGAATAACACCAGCTTTTGGGACGATCGATGGCCCACCACTCTCCTAGATTCCTCGCGCTTTGTGTGCCGCCGCCTATTTCCCGCATACGTGTGCGCCACAATCAGCGCCAGCTGTTTACTCGGCCTGATTAACGTTGTTCCGTCGCGCCTCGTTCTCGAACCACCGTCCATGTCCAATGGATACATCATCATCTCAACCTGTCATTCTTTCTCGCCTATGTTTCGCGAATGTAAATAGCTTTAATTGTTTCTTCCATCACGATTCGTGAACGTGTGTGTGATCACGACCGCGCGAAGATCGAGATGGCTTGTGATAAATTTGTTGATCGTTGTAATAATTATGGAAATGGAAATTGTACGGAAGGAAATAAAGGGGGATAAAGGGGATATTTCGACGATATCGGAGGAACGCGATTTTCATTTTTGCTTGGCAGCGTTGGTTCGTGAGTTTGTTGATAATTAATGGAGACGGAAATTGCGAAGATCAAGAAATAAAATTGGGTCTGTTTAGGTTTTTTTTTTTTTTTTTGGTGATTGGTAATGATTGTAATTATGGAGACGGAAATAACATGGAGAGGAAATGGAGAAATAATTCCTTTCTTTGTTTTTTTTTTTACGATGTTTGATTTAGTAAAGTTATTTTCATTTGGTGGATTTTTGCACGATATTTTTTTTACACGATATACAGTTACAAGTTTTGTAATACATTTTATTCATAGTTACGTGATTTTTTTTTTTAGCACGTTTTATTTATATTCGCATGCACGTTTTGTTCGCATTATTTGCTTATTTTTATAAACACATTTCGAAGCAAGGAAATAAATTTTAATAATCGAGTCGATTTAAAAAAAAAAAAGAATACTTTCCTGAAAATATTAACTGTTCTTTTATGTGTTATTTTATCGTAATACAATATTTTTAATATCGTTTCAAGTTTGTGCAATTTTTTGCAACCATTTCATTTCACGATTAGAATTGAATATAAATGAAGTATAATAAATTAGCATGCTACGATAAGATACGTATCTGATATTCCAAATATTTTTCATGATATATTCCCCATGACAGAAATTCTTAACTCTTAAAAATACAATACAATGTGGAATGGATGTTTTAAAGTGGTCTGGAGAAATGTCAGTTTTAGAGGGTCACGTCTCAGATTGCAGTAGTTCTCCCAGGGGATGGTTTAACGGACGCGTGTCCTATTTCAGAATGGAAAGATACAGAAGTCTCTTACTTCTTTTCCCGAGATTAGCCTCAAATATCGAAATCGTGCAAAACTAACGTTGTATTACATCGATTTCAATTGATATAAATACAAAGATAATTCGAATATCACGTACAATGCAAATGTTATTAATTTAATAATTTATATATCTTTTTGCGCAAATATACTAATGTCGTTAATATCAATGGAAAATAGAAAAAAAGAAATGATAAAATACGTACCATTGTTTGCGTTTTTTTTTTTTTTTTTTTGACCAATTGCAATTCGAAAATCAAAATAATGCACGCAATTGGTTACCCAATTAGATTAGATGTAATTGGACAAGTAGAAAGAGATTATGACAGGCCAGACATAGTTGGGGTTTAATCCTGGTTAGATAAAAGCGTCGGTAAAATCACTTTCCGTCGGTTAGTTTTCTTCATCCCTTGCCTGTTAGCGGCTGTTAGGGGTCGCTCTTAACAGCGCCATCTGTTGGAAAGGAAGATTAATCGATTTGGGTATAGTACGGAAAAATACACCCTTACGAATTTAGATGGCGCCAAAACGTATCCAATAACACTCTCACCCCCACATTTCCGCTAAATTAGTAGAAATTTTCTTCGATTCGCTGCAATTTATATATCTCTTCGACAAAAATAAAATGCTGTTTGATATTTTCATAAAAAAAAAAAAAACAGATAACGATCGATACTTTGCCTTTCGAATTTTCTTTCTCAAACTTAATTCTCAAACTTTTCAAAACAATACGATAAAAACTCTTCCAGTCTTCTAAAATCTCAATCTCTCCTTTTTTAAAAAAAAAAAAAAAAACTATATATATATATATCCGAGCGATTCAATCAAAGACAAGATTTAATTTAGAGAATGTGACGTAGAGCCAGAATTTACTCGATCGAGGACGTAAAGAAGAACGGTTGCTTTAAAATCCTTAATCATCCCGGACGAGGGATGGGTGGTAAGACGAGAGAGTTTCACAAAAGAGAGAGTTTCAAATTTATCTTTTTCGACGAGGTAACGCTCTGCACCCCCTTGTAAAAACTAGACGAAACCGATCGACGGTGGTTTGCAGGGGTTGGTGGAGGAGAAGAGGGGGTGGCTATTACGTAAAAGCTTACGATTAGCGACGACCACACCGGTCCCCGGGATCCCCTTTGATCGCCGCGAAGCCGGACTCCCCGTGTAATCACGCCGCTACCCCTTTGCCTCGTCCCTTTTCCTTCTTCTGCTTCTTCTTTGTGCCCACGGCGGATGGCGATAATTGTTTCATGCCCGCAGGAAGTAAAGCTCTTTATGCTGGGAGCTTTATTTTGCGGCTGCCGTGCCGGGCATCTAGAGAGAGTCGGGATTAATTAATAACCATACCTACCCCCATTCCTTCTCTCTCTTTTCGATCTTCTCGTCTTTTCGCCCTTGTTTCCGCTCCATTTCTCTCTCTTTCTCGCTTCTTCTCCTTCCCTTCCCACGTCTCCTCTGTCGTTTTTCTACCTCTTTGTCCCCTCTTTTTTTTCTTCCTTCCTTCTTTCCCTTCCCATTAAGGCTAATCTGCAGCAGGAACCGAGTTCGAGCGAAAATTAAATCGGAGCTTATTTGTCACGAGCGAGCACCGTCATTTTTATCCATCGATGCTCTGGATAATACGGATGTTTATATTTAAATGATTCGAATGTTGGAAATTTTATTACACGAAACGAAGAGTAAGGGAAAATTTCAATTTCTAACATACACGATCACAATATCAAAATATTTCGCAAAAATCTATCTTTATTCAACGCGCGCAAAAAAGAAAGAGAGAAAGAAAGAAATTTCATTTGCAAATAGAGAAATATACCCGAGACCATCTCCCAGACTTCGTATTCTTTCCTCGAAAACGACTACTTCCATCCACCCAACATCTTATCCAGCAATTGAAACCTTACTCATAACCCTCGATCTAGCATCGTCCATCCAACCGCGTCCACGGTCGATATACCATCGTCGGTATAAAAATTCCACGATAACCGTGGTGGAGAGCGAAGAAGCTGGTATACACGAGCCTTTATACGTGGTCTAATGGAAGAAGAAGAGGAAGAAGAGCTTCTAGGGAAAGGCTAAGGAGACACGGCGATCTAAAAATGGGTGGCTTCCGCCCCCCCTATATTTCTATCCATGGTCTCTGATCGGGCAAAACGAAGAGGGGATGAGAGGGGAGCATTGGTATGCGCTGGCGGATGGAAGGGTGTCCGTGGCAACGCGTGTTATTTCGTGAAACGGATCTATTTCGAGGGTGCCTGACCCTTAAGTGATATGCGCCGGGAATACAAAAGGGCATGGAGCTGGACGATCGAGGGACGAGGTGGAGCGAAGGGGCGAGGCGATGCAAGGCAAGGAGAGGAGGAGGAAACGTGTTTGCTCGTTCGAAAGAAGGAAGAATCCGGGGCATCTACATGTATTTTCCATTCGTTTGCGATCCTCTCGATACGGGGAGGAATACGGAGTGGAGAGAAATCGAAGAAGGGAAGGAAAAAAAAAAGAAGGGAAAAAAGGAAGTGGTCGAGAGGCGCGATGGTGGACCTTCGTCATCGACGACGATCCTCCTCTTCTCTCCGCAATACGAATGGCCCCCGTTCCAGCAACTCACGACCTGGAAGCTCGACCATCTCCCCGCCCACTTTTGTGAGCCACTTTTCTTCCGGAACGCTGGCCCGACAATCGTATTCCCCCCGTTCCGCCATTACGTTCATCCAGCCTCTGTTCCATTCCTTCAATCTGGTCGCGTTATATAAGGAGACTCTCTCTCTCTCTCTCTCTCGCTCTCTCTTTTCTTTTCTTTCTCTAACTCCATCTAACTCTTTTCGCTGCCGCCACACCACCGCGTCAAGTCGGATTGGAAAGTGTGCTCCGTGGAGAATTCGAAAGGAGGGACGATGGCGTCGCCCTTCTGCTCGGCCAACTCTACGAGAATTCGAGGAGATGTTATGGATACCTGTTGAAGCAAGTCTCTCGCGAATCAAAAACTTGAGAACAGTGTCCTCGATTTTTGCCCGAAATATTCTCCGATAATCTTCGATTATTGATCACTTTTCCGCGCGAGTTAAAAAAACGAAACGGAAGTTGAAGTATTTGAATTCAAAGAGCTGTTCCATTTGATCATTTATATTTCGTGTCCAAGAAAAGACTCGATCGTAAATTATTATTATCTTACCATTCTTGCCATACTCTTCATTTATTATTTTATAAACACTAATACAATTTTCACTTCCATGAAGCAAAAATCTCAACGAGAGCCTTTTCAACGAAACGATAAAAGGAACAACGAGTACGCTCACCGCGTCTCTAATTATTATTACCACGAATATCTAAAAAAAAAAAAAATCATCCGATCGATTTTCGCTATCCTCCCTTATTGCCTTCCACTTTCCCCTTTTCCTCCTCCTCCCTCCCTCCGGAAAAATCCGGCATCGAAGCCCCGGGTATTGCGGAAGCGAGCGCGACGAGCGACAAATTCTCGCACGCTTTATATTCGCGACAAGTGCAGGCGTGCATTCCCGTAAGATTGGAGTGGAAACTTTGAATATTGCCAGCCTGTGCAGGCAGAGTAACGGCCTCGGCGACGTTTCCCTCGTTGGGTCGGTCGATTGGTGTGTGAAATCGCGCGCGGCTCGTAAAATCTCTCTCTACCCTTTACCCGCTTTGCGAGATTGAAGAATCAGGTTGTAAAGGGTTGAATCCGCGCGACGAGGGGGAATGGAGAGAGTGGTGGAACGCGGCGAGAAGGGGGGGAAATTGGGCTAGCGACGACGACGACGACGACGACGCGGGTTTCATGGACAAGGGTGGGGGAGGGATGTTGAAATATAAAATAAATATCTTGAATCCGGCTTGATCCTGGCTTTAATTAAAAGTTGATCCTGCCCTCGATACAGCCGAAAAAAGATTGGCCGATCCAATTTGCGCGCGGATAATTTATCGGCCTGCCCTTTGAAAACGTTGCTCTTTTCACCTCTTCTCCTCCTCGTGTTTCTCGTATTCGCCGCGTTGCCAATTACATCCGCGTTGCCTTCTTTCTTTCTTCTTTTTTCTTTCTTCATACGTGCGTTTTTTATATCGCCCGTGGAATGGAATATCGAAACACGGAATTTCGTAAATGGAATATCTGGTATGAATAGCCTTGTGCAGCTAGCTAACGTGAAATTCAATGTCTCCAAGTTTGCTTTGTCCCCTCTCGCGTGTTATCGCATAAGATAAGGGAGATTTAATATCTGTCCCGCTCGTTTATATTCCTCTTCATATCATTTTTTCATCTTTCATCTTTATTCCATTCTTATATCGATGACGATGAAACTTACGAAATTCGATACGAAGATCGATATGTTCCATTTCTCGAGTCAAAAATTTACGAGCTTTCATTTAAATCCCTCGTCACGAATTCCCTTTCTCGCTTCTGCCTTACGTCGCTCCCCCTTCTCCTCTCCCACAATGGATTCGCCATTGTTGAATTTCCGTATGTGTGTGTGTGTGTGTGTGTGTGAGGGAGAGAGAGAGAGAGACATCGTCCGTTTTTTTTCTTCGATCGGACCAAGGGGAACGAGACAGGATACGAGGGTAATCAGAGGGCGTGGAGGAGAGAGGGAGACAATCCATCAGCCGCCGCGTGGCGTCGGTGTCGTCTGCCATTGGCAGACTTTCATCCCCTAACTTCGAAGCGAGCAAAGTTCCACTATACGCTGCGCAACCGCGATTTCCTTTTTATTCTTTTTCTTTTCTTTTTTTTCTTTTTTTTCGTTCTTTCTTTGTTTCGCGAGAACAGGAGGCGGGAATAGCAGGCAGTCAGATGCAGATGCAGATCATCGGATGGGAGCGTACGACAACAACTGTTTTAGCTAACTGTCGGTGCAGTCGTCGACAGTTCGCCACGTGTTCGAACGAGTTGGAAATTAGTAGGCGGCGGCGGAAGGATTTAGGAGAAAGTTGAACGGGAGTTTTTGGTGCCTCGAATCTCTCGGCGGTTGAGATTAAATCGTGGGACGCGTGGGAGGAGTTGGAGGAGAATTTTAGATTGAAACCGTGTCAACCGTGGTGGAGATAAGTAGAGGATTCTTGAAATTGGCTTCCCCTCTTTCCTGCTCTCTCTTTTTCCGTTACTTTTCTTAAATGGAAGAAGAATATCTTGCGATATGGTGGTTGGAATTGTAATAACAATTTGAGAAAAATAAAGAACGTCCGTCTCAAAAAATCTAATTCGTTCTAATTTAATTTCTCCAAAGGAATCGTTAGAATCGTTCCAATTAATCGAAATGGAATTGTGTATCAACGTGTATTCATTCACGAAACGAAACGGGGATGCATATATTATTGCCTCGTAGACTTCGTAGATGCACGCGTGAAAAAGTGGATGGCGAAGAAGAAGGGTGACGCGAGACGATAGAGGTGTCGTAATGTAAACCGCAGGGTTAATTATCCGCCGGTGGAGCTGTGACTGACGTGTGTGGCAACAGCGGGAACGACCTGCTTCAATATTGCCGTGTTGACATAGAAAACAGGCAACGCGAAGTCAGCCAGCAAGGTATGTCCGCGTTTAAAACAGTTAGCGCTATCGATTCGGCTTGTAAACGAGAACGAGAGGAACGAGGCGTATCGTTTGACGTTTAACCGCGATAAAAGTTTTTGTATGAAAATATCGGTATCGGTAAACTGGCTATATTTGCGCTAGTTTTTGTTACTTGTCTCGAGAAATACGGGTTAATTGAAAAAGGAAAAACGTTGACGGGATAAAACGTTGTTCGACAAAAAGGGGAATAATTTAATCGTGATTTATTTTTCAGTAGTGGATAGATTTTTTTTTTTTTTTTTTGGAACGCGTTACTTGATTTCTCTGATAAAGAAAAATTCTCTGTCGTTGTTTAATTTCGATTTTAACAATCAATGCAAAAAGAATTATATAATACCCGATCCCTTCGATTGTTTTAAAACCACGACAGATAATATAATTCGATTCCTCGTCATCGTTTATAATTTCCAAATAAATATATCAGAAACTTTTAAAATCTAGTCGATGGAAATAGTATGGCCTAATTTTTACGTTCGATCGATCATCAATTATTTAAAATTTTACAAGACCCATATTCAAGAAGATGTTACGTTGTTATTATTACAAAAAAAAAAAACTGGAAATCCGATCCAATATAAATTCCACCCGACAAAAATATTTATCTTACCCTGCCTCACATGTCACCCCTGTCTTGATTAATCTCTATTGCTGCTAAAAACGTCTCGCTACTCTTATTGCATTCGCGTTAACGGGATAATAAAACACAGAAACGCGTCTACTCTATTATCTGTTTAATGCGTCGTGGCCCCTAGAAACATCGCCCTAATGAGCTTGCAAACGAGAATAATCCTGTTTCACGCGTGAAGGGTTGCGGTAATGACGTTACCTATTCTTCGTCGTATTTGTCTTTTTCTTACCGACGTTTCACTGTTCGTTTCGTGATCGTTAGAAACGCGTTATTCGTGGAATTCGAGATCATCAGTTTAGATACAACATCGATGATTATCATCGATTCATTCTTAACGTGGCTTAGATTCGTAATAACGTGACGATTGAAAAAGCACGAATAAACTAGCTACGTTCCGTCTTTCGTTTAAAACTTACGAGAAAGGATTTTCCTTGTCGAAGGAAAATTGATTATTGATTGTTGATATTATATTTGATAATTACTCACGAATAATGGGTGGCATCCAGATTTTTCTGCACTCCTTTATAATTTCTTCTTCGCAAAGTCGAATTTGTTGCTCTTAAATTTTCCACCATTGGAATTGATCCTACGATTCCTGGTCCTGGATTTCTGAAAAGAATTTATTAAAACGATTTCTACAAATCCTATTCTACCAAGGAAAAATTTATCGAAATCGCGTCCTTAAAAATTGCCAAAATTGCAAAAATTTCCCAAAATCATCACTCGCGCAAAAAAAAAAAACTCGTTCATTGGAATATCACGCTTTATAATTTAATTCTTTATAATTTCTTCTCTGCAAAATCGAATTTATCCATTATTGTTTTTAAATTTGGAAAGTTTCCAATGATTTCTGAAAAAAATTTATTCGACGTTTCCATAAATCCTATTCTACGATTCGTTACCAACGAAATCTGAAAAATTTTCGAAAAGTCACGACTCACGCAAAAAGAAACTCGTTCCTGTTTAATTCACTACGTTTTTTAATTTAATCCTTTATAATTTCTTGTCCGCAAAATCGAATTTATCCATTATTGCTTTTAAATTTGGAAAATGTCCAGTGATTTCTGAAAACAATTTATTCGACGTTTATAAATCCTATTCTACGACTCGTTGCCAACGAAATCTGAAAAATTTTCGAAAAGTCACGACTCACGCAAAAAGAAAAAACTCGTCCCCGTTTAATTCACTGTAACCACGCTTCTAATCAATCCCACGTCGCCTAATTTCTTCGGTTTCACAGAAGGGTTGGGGAAGAAAAAAAAGGTGTCACGGCAAAAAGAGCGCGCGGAGATTAATAATCCGAGCATCGTTGCATAGAACGATCCGCGGGACGAGGACGGGACGATAAGGAGGAAGATGGATGATGGAAGGAGAAAGGTAGGTAGCTAGTCACCGTAGCTCGATGCACAAGCCAACGGCGAGGCTCCAAGGATGGGGAGAGATATGTGTCTAACGAGGGTAGTGGGCAAGAGGGTGGTTCGATGGTGGGGGGCGCGAGGAAAATTATTAATCACGGCCTGGGATTTCATAAAGCCCCGTTTAAGCTGTGCACAGTGCATCGTTTATTACCACCCCGGCTCTCCTTCGAGGCTTTGCGCAGCCACCAGGAAATACACCGCTGCTCTCTCTCCCCTTGGTATTACGTATCAAGACGTTGATCCCGTGGCCGCGAGAATAAGTTGGCCGGCCTCCTTTGCGAAAATTGAACGTCTCCCTTCCCCCTCGTTTCGAATTACACAGCGTGGACGCCGAGCAAACTCGAGGACTCGCGGTTTGTTTGGACAGACGGCAAGCCGCTAAATTATATCCGAGATCTCCTGGACTATACCCTTCTCGTGATATCCAAGTTGGCCGAGGTTGACTTTCCCCCGTCGAATATCCAAATTTCGCCGAGTTTCCTCTTCTTGTTTGCGGGACAGGCCGCCTTCTACGAGGGAAATTTCGAAGGAGAGAGGATATTGTATTATATTCTCTTTCCATTTCCTTCGACGATACGTGTCAGACTGGCGATAAGGTCTGGTGTACGCCAGTTTCTCTCAACTTTTTGTATCGTTCCGGGAAACGTCCTCGGAAGGGGAACGTCTGTTTTGTTCGTGCGCTCTCTTTCCTTCATACGTTCGTATGAAAACATTTGTACGCTTGAATTTGCGTCGTCTATTTGAAATTGTAAATAACGAATGAGTAATCTTTGTTTGTTATACGCACCGTTTCGGGGATTATTATATTTCGTCCCTATCTTTCAACTTGATTCGACGATTGATAAAATATACATTATCTCTTCTGAAACAATGAAACCAAGTTACAATTTTGAAAAAACTTTAATTCCAAGCATCAAATATATATATGTATATATATATATACATATAATTTAAAAAAGAAGAATCCAAAAAACTCGCGAGATCCGTTTAACATCGGTGAAAAATTGCAATCATTCTTCCATTAATTCGATCAATCGATGACGATGCACGATAAGCCCTCTCGTTCCCTCGGCAATCGAGAGCTTTCTTTCTGGCAACGCACGTGCGTCATGCGAGCGCGTGCACGTGACACGCGAGGGACGGGATCAAGGAGGGTGATTTTCCCTGTAAACTAAGTAGTACAGAGCGAGTAGTATCGAGTGAAGGGGGAGGAGGCCCAAGGCGTTCTAGGAAGGGATTATCCGAGCCGGTATTCGGTAATTGCTGCTAGCAATTTACTCGGGCAAATCCCCATTAACCGAACCTTGTCGGACGTGTTCCTTGGCGCAAGGAACCACGTGTGTCACGGACACTTTCGACGGATGGATCGATGATGAATTTAGCGGAGAGCGACGGGCGAAATTATTCAAAGCGAACCCTTTCCTTTTTTTTTTTTTTTTTCGAAAATCCAATCTGGATCTGGCAATGGAGAGTCCCGTGGGGGAAATAGGAAGGATTGCGAACGATAAATGCTTGATAAAATTTGTATTCGCGGAGGAGGTGTACTAACGAATAATTGCTCTATTTATTATTTATATATATAAATATAAACGAGCGCTTATTAGAGAAACGCGTTCCATTATTCTCTTTGGCCTGAGAACACCAGAGTTTTATATACTCGATATAATAAAAATTAAATTTTTACGTCCGAATAAACCTGTTGCTCCTTTCCCATCTTTGCGAGCACAACAACAAGCGTTGCCGCAACTTCGAAACTAACTTTCTAAAATTAAATTAAAACCCGTAAAACGAAATCCTTCAGAAAAAAGATCGCGTCCCTTCCCACCCTTATTGCACGCGATAAACCCACTCGAGGGTTTAGAAAAAAAAATCCTCTCGCGACAAACCTTGTAAAACCTCGTTTCACAGCCGTCGTGAAACGGGTAAACAGGAGCTGCAACAATTGCGGAAAAACAATCGATGATGGAGAAGGGGCCATCTCGAAACGGAAGGAAAGGTTAATGCGACAGGTGACGTGACGTTAAGTCGAAATCGAGCAACTTCCCCTCTCTTGGTATAAGGGTATCGCGGATAGGTCCAAGGATAGGCCGTCTAGGATTAGGATCTATCCTTTAGCCTGCCATTCGTTTCTCGAGCAATAGTGCATTACTCGAGGGGCGAGGAGACAAGAGGAAGGTGGAAGGGGGGAAGCTGTCGAGGCAAAGGCCCTCCTCTCTTTCTCCGCATCTGGGGAAATGTGCCGAGATTACGGATCCAATTCCAATAAAAAGTTTAGCACGTGAGACGACTGACAGCGGGGCCAATTATTATTTAACCGACACCCTCGAGTTGGAGACACTTTGAATGTCCGCGGGAAATCTGGAAGAAACTGTCGGATTGGATGGGAGAAATAGAGAAAAATATTTCTCTCCTCTTCTCTTTCTCATACTCTACGAAAGAAACGTGGGTATTTCGATTACAGGCGCGATAAATTCTTGAACGAACAAGGAACGCTCTCCTCGTTTTCGCTTAATTGGCCAACTTATTATTTCGAGCGAGTAATTAAGCGATGCCGTATCAAAAGAACGCCTTTTTTCCATCCCTTATCCCTATACATAGGACATCAAACGATTCCGCCCTCCTTTTGATCCTTTTCTCCGTTAATAGCAATAAGAAGGCATCCCCTATATCGGAACTATGATTCTTCCCTTTCCGCTTTTAATCGGGATCGTTTGCTCCCGAGTTCCTTTCGCCATGCGGTCTTTCCTTATTTAACTGAAAAAAAACGAAGCATTGTTCCGCAGATTTTCATTATTATTATTATTATTATTACTATTATATTTGTATTACTGTAAATCTTCTTTTCGTTGAATATTTTGCAAAGTTTGATAATTTGAATGATATTTACGATGTTGTACGAGAAATTTATTATCGTGGGATCCTTGTCTCTTTTGCGTCTCATTTAGATGTTGGCTAACGGGAAGGAAAATTGAATACGAGGAACAAGAATTATTTCATAATACAAAAATTTCATTGTTTATCTTATCGTATCTACACTCGAGAAGAAATTCGAAAGATGGAAGATTGGAAGAATCTAATCTTATCATCGTTTCTCGTTAGAATTCATTCGTTTCGTACATTCCGAGACTACGCTTACTTTCAAACCCTTGTGTATAAGCACAAATTATTTGGCACGATCCATCTCTCGATTCGTCAAAATTGCATCTTCGAAAAGGGACATTTCGATCAGATTACATTAATTGATCAACGACAATTTTTCGTTCAATCAGGGACAAAATCTGGATCCCCCATGTTCCATGCTTAACGGCGTTAATCAATACACAACGAGTCGGTTGCAATTTAAAGTGAGCCGTAATTGTCGTTGGTTCGTCCATTCATTAGGCATTTTCTATTTCGCGCGGATCTTTTTTTATTTCTCCCTTTTCCTCAACGTTGTTGTCCCGTGCTTCGCTCGAGCACTCGCTTCGCAGCCACGTTAATTGGGTTGCGGTGTCGGGCAACGCTCTCGTAATTAATTACCCCCGGTGTCGGCTATACACCGTGATGACATTACGCGGCGACATGCGCGCGAAGATGGCGAAAGATTATCGGTAAAACCCGGGTGTAACGCGCTTCCTCTGTCTTGTAACGGGATCGGGCGAACAGGATCCCCTCTTCGTAAGAGTTAGTCATCTGCCATCAACTTCCATCGGTTCAATTGCTCGTTGACAAAGGAAAATTTCGGCCAGATTTATCGCTCCTCGTTGTTATTCGTGATTCATCTTGGTGGCTGCAAATTTCTGTTCGATTTTATCGAAGTCGAGGAGGAAAGGACGGCATTCGAAACATTATTAATTCTTTAATAAAGAGGGATAATATCGAATTATCCTTTTCAAAATTTAAGATTAAACCTCGACACTTTGAATTAATCTCGTCTGAAAACAGGTTTGAAGATCACACGTTACTTTAAGAGAATACTTCAAAAGATATTTTCCGCTCAGCTCGCAATTTGAAACTCGACTCGAAAATCAGATTGAACCGATATTTAATTCGAATAAATCGATAAATTTTAAAATACTTGAATCGCCCTCGATCCCCAAAAGCCACAAACGTTGCTGCAACGTCAGGTCCCGACGATTCAACGATCCGCACGCTGTAGACAACGGCGTGGCGAGAATACCGGCGTTTCTACGAATACTTTGAATGACAGATTACTCGCTGGCTTGCCACAAATCCCACCAAGATGCGTCGAAACTCTCGAGCAACGGGTGTAGGTGTAACACGATCCATAGCGTTGCCGCGTCAATCATGCGCGTCTCTTCGTGATGGTGGTGGCCCCGACCGCTTCCGTGTCGAGTCAGAAATCAGGTATTAAACGTGATAATTACAATCGGCGTGGCCGCGTTGCGGTATGTTCACGTGACGTAGCGACGTAGACCGATGGCTTCGTGGAGAACCGTGAGCGATCTCGTTCCACGGAGAGGAAGAAAACGATCGATCAAGATGATAAAAAGATAGCAGAAAGAAAACAGGCGGGGAATTTGAAACTTAACGAGTATATTTTATTCCTTTTTTTCTCACTGGATGAAACTTTCTTTCGAAGCGAACTGTAAAACAACCTTACTTCTCGACTGGAAAAGCCAAATTCGTTAAAAAAAAATAATACGAGTAGTTTCAAATATTCCATCCGTTTTCGATATAATCGAACACTGCAGAGCAACAATGAGAAACATTCACATCCCCACGAATAGCCGACAGTTAGAGGACTTCTGGTTGTACACGCGACGCGCAAGAACGTATCGATTGGGGTACAGATCCCTGTTGCACGTAGGCCAAATGACGGCGTATTATTCCCCACTTACCCCTCCCGTTAGCAAAGAATACGGGAACACGACGTGAAATCGCTCGCGTGCCGCATGAATCATCATTCATTTCGTGTTACGCGAGCTGACGTACGCGTCGGTGTTTGTGCACCTGCAGTTACTCCATCCCCCTACGTGTGCAACACCGTGTCCGCGCGGACTTTGAACGACGCCGGCCTGGTGGACGCCGCGCTTTTATCTCCGGAATCGGTTTACATGACCGGCATCTGATAACAACCGGCCCGGGATACCCCTTATTTACTCCGTTTCTACACCGCCCATCCCGTTCCACCTTACCCTTTTTTCCTGGGGAGGGAGGGGATGTTGCGAAGGCGATCGTTATCGTTGCGCGTTGTTGCTTCGAAATAGCCCCTTGATGCTCGTTGATGGAATTCTTGGGGATGGAATCCATTCCTTTATCGTAATGTGGTTCGGCTTTCTGATCTGTTTTAAAGTCGCATCGCGTCGAGCAAGGAGTGTATTCACGTTAAGTATAGTATAAGTATATTCGTAGAAAGGGAATTGAGGAAATAATACAGGAGTTTTAAAGGAGACAGTATATAGATGTTGAAGGAATGATTTTGAGCTACGTTAAATAAAGATAAGAATCGATATGAGAATTGTTATTCTTCAAGCGAGTCTATTTGGCAACTTGCCAATTGCAGGCCAGCAGGCTTAATTGATGTACTTAATTTGAACAAGAAATTTTGCCAGAAAATGTTTTCTTTCACGGCACTCTCACGAGTTCTGAAATATAAGAAATGTAAAAACATCGAGGAAGATGAGTTAGAGATTCGCCCTTTCTTTTCAACGTCATCGTCTCTCCAAATAGATGATTATTCATCATCAGTTTCCGGATAGAGTCGTCCCACAGCGCGACGAATGATGCCTTTAAATATCCTCCAGACCGGTGACAATAGGAAGGAAGGGATCGAGGGTCGAATGTGCAAATCACGATTTTTAAGTGGCGACGGGAATAACGTTTCACATCTAAATAGACATCGAAGAATTCGCGATCTAAGAAAGATCTTCCGACTAGTAGAGAGGCAGCAGTCCTTGCTGTCTCCTTAGGAGTGATCGAGAGGATTTCAAAGAACGTGTTACGATGACAAAATGAGCTCTAGGTCGAAAAAAGGAGGTAGAGAAACCAGGGTTTTTTGGGGGGTTCTACATGGTAGGGATCCCAAACAAATTGAGCGGAGATCCGGTTGTCTGCTCGTTTATAATGATATCAACGCGTCTGTCTATCCTCTCTTCTCCACACTCCTCTATTATTCTCCCTCTTTTCGTTCTCTGTTTCGTTTTGATTTCACGCCTCCACCCTTTTCTCCTCGATTTCTCAGTTTCTCTTGTGTATCTACAAACGATCGCAATCTTTCACGCGTCGATATCATTAAAGACGTGCAATAAAATCGTGTGAAACGTTCGTACGTTTTTCACGTGGATAATATGTTCTTCCATCGCGGTTGTTTTCGTTCGTTCGTTCTTCAATCGTGACTCTTTCCCTTCCCACTCTTCGAAACGCGTCGAGACGTCGGCCACCAACAATTTCATTGCATTGTTCGCTTCCGTTTTCACGTTCGATCGCCGGAAAATCGTGCGTAATTTGCCGCCTCGCGGGGATTCACGGCGCACGCGCAGAGCGCGGTCGATAACTCTGGCGCCCTTGCTTATCGACGGGGCAGATTATTTCGCGTAAATTTGCATTAATACTCGGAAGCGGGTCTCGTTAATAGTTAAGCGCCCAGCATTAATTGCGATGCATTGCGGTTAATGAAATGTGCAGCGCGAATGTGGCGTTCTCGTTTGACAATTTCACGTGGCGCGTCATCTCGCCGACGAGATATCCGGCCTCGGCCGGAAACGTTGACAGCGCTTAACAAAAGTTCGTAACGAGATTTCAATAGACGCCGCGTCTGTATATTTAACGCTCGCAAACAGTTATAAATGTTACGCTTAATTGTTTATTATTACCACGCGCTTGTGTGGCTCGGTTTGGAATAAATATTTATCCTTTTAACGGGATAGGATGGTGTGCTGCCACCCGTTTATTCGTTAAATCGATTTGTGTTTTTGCCTTTTGTAAATCGAAAAATACAGCGATGTCCGTTTTATTAGCGGAGTTACATTAGCACGGTGGCATTGGTGATAACGTTAAATAGATATTAACGAGCCGCCAAGTAATACTGGTCTTCGCTATTTTTATGTACGCGTTTTATTACATTTTTACATTGTAATCCGAATGATCGAAAACAACTCTTTATTTAGATGATAACGAAATAAGCTACAAGTCGAATGACAAAGGATGAAAAATCAAATGCAATTGAATATATATTTTCGCACAGTACTTACAGTACGTACAATTTTATCGAAACGTAATTAAACTAATTGGAAAAAATTATTTATTTTCCAAGCGTAACGTAAGTAAACGATTATTTCTTATTTTTTTCCAACTCGTCCAAAATATGAGAGAGATAATTACTAGTGACGTGTTCCACCCTTCGACAGCAGTTGCGACTCGATCTGCGATTGGTAAGCGTGCATCAATATATTTATTATATAAATTGCAGCTGGCCGAACATGTTTTTATAACGAGCGGAAAATAGCATACGGTTTTCCAAATGGAATTGAAATTGGAAATGAAATTGTTTCAGTGGATGTAGAAAAATTAATAGAATAGTTTCCCATTTTCCCTGGTCAACTGATATCTCCACCCCTTGGAAAACCAATGTCCGCGCTGGAACATTAATAAAAACCGAAGATAATCTTGCGAAATTGATTTTGTGCGTTGGTGCGCGAAACTCTCGAAAAAAATATCTATATGAAACGCGGATATACACGTTGATGAAACGTTCTTCGAACTATTTAAATTCGAAAAAAAAAAGAAAAAAAAATCCAACTTTTTCAAATCCCTAAAAATCTTTTAAAATAATGCAATCAAAATGTGCGATATTTCCAATTTCTTTGAAAAACGCATTTAAAAATGTATCTCATCTATCTCGAAACATAAAGAATAAAAGTATACATCCCCAAAATCCAAAATCTCTCTCTCTCTCTGAAACTTTCAAATCTCGAAATTTATCATCCTCTTTTAAAAAAACATTTCCACTAAATTTTGAATAAAGAAACCATTTCGGTTCTGAAAATCTCATCGATCGCCTCCACCAAGATCCCCTCTTCAAGATATTCTCCACCCCTTTACGTTCACGATTCGATTATCGTCCTCGTGTCCTCGTCGAGGATCTCGATTCGTACAACATCCCCGCCGGAGAAATCTGTCGGTTTTTCGCGAGGATCCGCGTGGATATGATTTTTCCTAGGCATCGCCGATTCAGCTCGAAGGATTTCGCGGACACTGCTCACGGCCGATGATTAATGACGTCGGTTTGATACATCACCATCATTTTTCACGCATAGATGGGACCCGTTGATACTCGCCCCCTGCACGCTTCTGCCCCATACACGTGTTGGCTACAGGCGCATTTGCTCGGAAGAATCTAGCGAAAAAAAAAAAATATGACGACTTTATTAAGGGTGGTTGGTGGTGATGGTGGCGGGGTTGTGAACGAGAAAGGATAGAGATAAGAGAGAAAAATAAATTTTAATGCGTATGCGTCGTATCGTTTCGGACTTACAAAAACTGTATCAAATTGAATGCTCGAAATTCGATAATTCGTTTTCCCTTCGTATAAAAATTAATTTTAATTTTATTCCATTTATATAAAATGGAAAGTGGAGGCAAGATAAATGCTAAGGGACAGGAAAAAATTCGAAAGAATCGACAATATTATCGGTGTAAATCTTCATCAACTTCTTCTTGCACAATGGTGATTTATATCGAGCGCGACGAGGATGCGGGAGCGACACTTATCGAGCTTGTCACCGTGAAATATGTTATTGAAGCATCTTCCTCACCGTGGACAAGAATAGTCCCGCAGACGTGGAGACTGTCGTTCTGTAATTTACACGTGGAAAGGTTTATTCCTCTTTCGCGTCTGCAGAACGTAGAATCGATAGACTCGTATCTCTCCTCGGCGTTTCACCTCGGTCGATGGCTTTTTACGACTATTTTTTTTTTTTTTTTTTTTTACGGACCCTCTGCATGCTTCCGCGAATGGAGAAAAATCGTTCGATTATATTTTAGAGAAGAATAGGAGTTTCTTATAAAATTATATTTTTCGATTAATTTTTCTCTCTAACTAGTTGATAATTACTTGGAAGTTTTGAAATTCATTCGGATATTGCAAAGGAAGGGGTTGTAGCTCAAAAAAAGGGAAATAATGATTCAGAAGACGAATGGAAAAAAAAAAAAGTTATAAATATTTGTTAAAAGCTTTAAACTTGGATTTAAATCTTGAAAACTCGATGTAAAAGAAGTTCTGACTTTTACGAGACATAAAGTTAAAAATCTGACCTTTAACGCACGAAGTCAAGGAAGCCTTGTCCTCCTTTGGGGGATGAGGAACTTAATATTAAAAGCGTAGCTAACTTCAGACATCTCAGAATACCAGTTTCATTATAGTCCACGTTGAATTCTTTAAAAATGATTCGAGATTCGTTATAAAAATGATCCTTGTCAATTTTAATCTTCTTCTTCTTCTTTTTAAGAAAAGAAAAATATTCTAACACATTTTCATTAAAATTTTACACCCAAAATTAAATTACGAACCTCGTATTCCGTTGTATAAGTCTTTCAACTTGATACAAATATATTGAAATGTGAAATTAAAACACAGTGATGGAACTTGAGATTGTAGAATTCAGAATTTTTCACACGAAAAGAAAAAAAATAAACTGATACAAATTCGTCCACGAGAGAGATTTAATACGTTTCGTACTCCGACGTGGGGGCGGGGAGGGGCATTAGTACGAACGTCACGTTGGCCAGTCTCTTGCAAGACTGTTGTCTCACCGGTCGAGTTGCAAATATTTTATGAATTACTTGAGATCGTTTCGTTGTCTTCGTGCGCATGAATGCTCGGAAAATTACGAATTCAAAAAAAATTTGCCTAATACGATTACGCGCATGATTTATGCGCGCGTACAAATGTTCTTTCACTTACCGTATTTGAAATTTTCTTAAACGCGCCGAGCACGTAAACAAACGAGAGTTTATTCTAAAATTTGATGCCGCTTTGAAAACGGGTTTCCCCCGTAATCCTAAGTTCCTTCTTAAAGACCTTTCAACCTTAGCATTTATTCAAATATACATATAAATGCGAGGGGCATGACTCGTTGAAAATTCTGAGGAAATTCTGGAATATAATAATTTTGTGCTCGGTTAAAAATAACAAAATTGCAAAAGTTATCCGTTTCTAAATTCTTAAATTAAAAAAAAAAAAAAAGAAAGAAAAATTGTCGAAAGATCTACTGTCAAGCGATAATAAAATTCGTCTACACGCGTAGAATTTTCCACGTTGCAACCTTTACTTCAACTTATTAACTCTTATTAAAGAACTTTTCGATTATTCCTCTCCTAGTTTTTACACAAGATTATCCTTACAAATCGCACAGTGCAATTATTCTTATTCCGTTCCAAATATCAGTATAAATCTGGTTCCAACATGGTTGCTCTAAAAGTACTACTACCCTTTCGCAAAAAAAAAAGAAAAAAAGGACAGTTTCCTCGAATATTAGGTTCATCGTTTCCGCGGGAGTGGAGCAACCGAGCTTGGTAACACGGGGTCGAAGGAGGGGGAGGCGGTCAGGGATGGGAGAAGGGCGAGAAGGAAAAGGAGGAAGAGAGCGACGGAAGTAGATGGCGACGCCTTTCCATCGATGGAAGATTGAATAATTCAAAAGCGTCTTGCCCAGCGATTTTCAAACGGCGAGCGCCCACTTGTGCTTGCGGCCGCAATCCCTGGTCTAATTCCGCGTCTCCGAATAAATGCATACTATTAATGGAAGGAGAGGGGGTGGGGGGAGACGCTTTTACGTCTCGAATCCTATATATCCAGAGCTCTCGCCTCTCCTCCCCCTAGGAATAGGGAATTCCTCGATCGTCGATATTCGACGATCGTCCACGGATAGGAAAATCGAGGGTAAGAGGTCTTCTTCTCTCAGGAGGAAAAAA
Organism: Apis florea; assembly: GCF_048593485.1. Classification (NCBI taxonomy): domain Eukaryota; kingdom Metazoa; phylum Arthropoda; class Insecta; order Hymenoptera; family Apidae; genus Apis; species Apis florea. The sequence goes on along the minus strand of NW_028256653.1, from coordinate 496,072 downwards.
AAAAAGTTTCTCTCCTTCCCTCTTTCGCGCGCACACGCGTGCGCACCTCCTTTTCCCCCGATATTCGGCTGTTAAATCGTGGCCTCAAGAAAAATTATGTATCTCGGAGACCAGATTCTTATCTGGAACGCGATTCGCGTGCATCGGGATAAACGTTTCCGGAGGAAATTATGTATGGATCGGGTGGAATTGAAAATTTTTCCATCGTCGTTCGAGGATTGGAAAATTAAGCGGAATCATTCCGCGTTCATATTCGTTTCCATATCCGGAATTTTTTATTTATATACTCTGGTATCACGAACAGCGTACAAAAAGGATTTGTATACCGTTCCACGATTGGATGGCAACTTTTTTCGTCCAATCAGCAACACCCCGTCTCATAAATCGTGCGAAGAAGGATATTATAACGAATGCAAGAAAGAATGAAAATATCGATCCTAGATGCGACAATCCTCCTCGTTTCGACGCCCTCCTCCTTTCTCAGACGAAATCCAAGAACGAGCGATCAAAGCGCTCGACAAACGGCCAGGGTCAAAGGTGTCTGAAGCGGCGTCTGGTTCCGGGATGCACCGGGCTCGACGCGTGGTTGTGCGCGACACGTGCACGTGTAGAGTGCATCGTCACCGCGAGGGCAACACCGGGGGTTTTTTTCGAACGTTGCTGCGGATGCAGCCACCCCACTAGACAGAAGAGCGTCTAGTGTCAAGTGGCAGCCACGAGGGATTCTCGATGCCACGGAAGAAGGGGTGGCGATGATTGTCGGGCAGAGGGGTGGGCGAGGCCTGTGGGGTGGCTTAGCGGTGAAAGGATGGGGTGGGACGACGGCTTGTCGCATGCAGCGTCGCGGCTCGATGATTGTGACAAAACGCCGCCATTATGGGGCTGTGCAAAACTTCATCCTCTTCGCCCTTTAGCAGGATTTTACAGGATTTCGAATTCCGTGAAATTCTTTCTTCTCTCTTCTCGATTTTTGACGGATTTTCGTTGGAAAACTGGCGATGCTTCGATGCTTAATTTTATCCAGGATTTTCGAAATTTCGTTTCGCCAGGATCATCAGGATCGTGAGTTTTGCGGAAGTTCAACATCTTGGTCGAGATCTTGACACTCTGCGGGTGAATTATATGCTTGGTTACATTATGGACGATGTATGTATGCTGCGCGTGTATATATACACGTGTATGCGCGTTAAACACGTGTGACGTTGAAGAATTTATGGACGAGTCCGAAGGTATTGTTGTACTTGTATCTTTCGCTTATTTCGTATGCAGCAAAAATATACGTGCAGGATTATTTTTAAGTTAGCACAGAAGCAAACAAAATTTTTCCATCTAATCAATTTTATTATTCACTTTGAAAAAAGCCTGGAAATCCTAATCAACATTAAACAAAGCTAAAGTTAAAGAAACTTTGAAGAATTCTTTCTTCGTATTCATTTCCCATTTCGCATTAAAACTACGATTACGTCGTGCCACACGAAGCAACGTTCATTTTCATTTTACAATTCTTCGTCCCGGGAAATACTTTTTGCCGATTTTATTTCCAGAAAAAAAAAATCGACAATTTCCTCCTCCCTTCAAAACAGAAACGTCAAACGTGCGTTACCTCCCCCTCCCCCCTCCCTCGAAATCGCGGATGGAATTCGGCCATATTCTTCGAGGATTTGCCAAGATTTACAGCGGCGAATAAACCTGCACGTTCACGCAGTGTTCCGGCCTTCCGTGTAACTGCATTCAATGCGCTCGAGCCTGAAATATGGGTGAACGTTACGCTGCAAGTATTACCGCGTCACCGACGATGAAGGTGTTATATTTCCGCGCTGTTACGCGAAATCTCACCCCCACCGACACGCGGCTTACGGCGAGATCCCGTGCAGTCGAATAGGTTCACGATGAAACCACGATGAATATCGTATTTCATGCGTGCCGGTGTGAAACGGCGCGCTTCCTGTTTCATCCTGCGGCGGGACGTTGATTGGAACGCGCCGATCTTCCCCTTCCTCTTCTTCTTTTGGCCGTGGAAAAATTGTATCTGGCTTTGAAGATTAGTGAAAGTGCAGTGGGGATTTGGAATTTGTTTTTTTTTTTTTTTTTTTTTTCTAAATCTTTGGTAGGTCACTTTTGATCTACGATTCTGACGATGGTATTTAATATCCGCTCAGAGAGGTCGAAAGATGTGGGTTGAAAAGTGAGTTGGGGAGGAGGTAGGAAAAATTCTCTTTACCTTGAATATCACCGTCACATTATTTTCTCTGGTCGTGGAAACTTTACTCTTCAAATAGATAGAAATTTTAAAGGTAAAGTGATTCGAAAGTTGGTGGAGGAGCGAAGAGTGGTCTAAATTAAAAGGGGCAGGGTATTTCTTTCGGTAACACGTTTCTTGAAAAAATATTCTTCTACTATGGCACCGGTTTAATTAGAGGAAATAGATAGATTATTGTTTCGTCATTTCTATTTTCTTGTTACTATTGCTGACTGGCTGGTTAAATACGTTATTCTATATACACTTGATACATTAATCCATGTTTTAGAGGATCAATTTTCAAATATACTTACTATAAAATTTAAATGAACAGATTTCTGTACCTACTATACTATATTCTACTTGTAATATTACGTCACTTGGGCGTAATCGTACATTAATTTTATACACCATACCACGAAGACGAGAAGCATTATAATAGTAGTCCATTATAACAATAGTTCATGGAACAAACAGTTGGACCTTTATACGAGATTCATAAAAGATCCAAGCCAAAGATTTTATACGTCTACGACTGCCACGTTTCCCGTCTCCTTCAAGCTCCCATACTCCACTGGTCTATGGTCTATTCGAATGAATCCTCCTCGTGACGCCAGCCAAAAGAGTAATGCAATTAATGAGCCATGAACAAGTACAGCCTTGACATCATCATTTCGCAATTTCTTTACAATTTCTTCGATCTCAAATACAATCTTTATCCATTCTTTTCCTCTCGTTAATTATCCAAATTCAATTGTGAGCGAATTAGATCGAAACCACCAATAAATAAACTGAGCAAATATCTTCCCTCTCGAAAACAGAATCAGTTGAACGCACGCAACACGAAGGCCAATATGTTGCTCAAGTTAAAAAAGGGAGAAACGAGAGACACTTGGTGGCACGAGTCGAAGTGGAAACACGGATGGAGCACGTGAAAGGAGCACGTTACCGTGGTGTACAGCCTGGGGAAAAAGTAAGCAACAGGGGGTTAAGGGTGGCAAAATAGCGTTCCTCTTTGTGCGATCAACTCGTCTCGCTCGCTTTATGGCGGTGCTCGGCCATAACGACGACCATTGCATTGTGCGCCCCGATACATAAAGCGGTTCAACCTTAAACCGCCCGATCCTGGCACCGAATCTCACCGCGCGAGAGGCCTCTCCCTCCTCGTGTGTCATCCTTCTAATGTTCACGATGACAAAGGAAATGTCACCGTTGCCAACCTCCTCTTCATCGCCTCCGTCATTCGGAGAAGAAGTCGAACGACGCCCGGAATTTCCTCTCTCGAAAATTCGAGAGGGGACGTTGAATTGGCTCGATTAACATCTAAATCGTTCCGCGTTTTTTTTAAGAAAGTCGTCCGCTTTGATGTGGCTGTTTGACGAGAGGCCCCTTTCTCTCTCTCTTTGGCGAGAAACGTGTTTCCTTTTCGGGGGGTGAAAGTGAGGGTGGAAAACGAGGAAAGTGTTTTTCAGGGGAATTGTATACAGGAGGAGTTTTTTAAAAGTTTAATTTACTGTTCCTCCTCCATAACGTTTACTCATTTTACTCGCACTCGTTATTAATTGATATTCAAATTGTTAAAATAAATTTTGTCAAAATTTGTCCACTCATATGTACTATTTTTGAACAACAACGACAAAATTAACTCGTGAAAGTTCTCTCTTAAGTTCTTCTCTTTTTAAATTTCCATCACGTAAAAAAAAAAAAAAAAAAAAAAAAAAAAAAAGGATCGTAGCTCATTTTTCGGGTTCTCAGTGGTGCTGGGTTTAACCACAGACGAGTCTAGCGATTATTTCCGGCCCCTTGGAGGTTTATATCCTTTCCCCCGAGGAAGCAGCACGATAATAGAGAGCCGGTTGACGCGCCACTGTTTTTGGGCCGGGAATTATTGCCGGTTCCGCGGACGCCTGATTTACATTTATTGCGCCGCTTGCGTAATGGTGTCGCTATATCTTCGGTTATTCCAACTAATTATACTCCCATTCCGATAAAATACGAGCAACGCGCATCGGCGCGTCGTTCGTTATCCTACGTCGCTGAAGGATTCGGTTCATTGTTTTTCTTCCTTCTTCTCGTTACTTTTGCGAGCGGATGGAACACGCGACGATTGTTCGATCGATAATGCCATTATCGGCTCGCGCTGCTCCATCGAAATTCGGTGAAATTTCGCGCGATAAAGGATTTCTAGGTATACACGCGCGTCGCTTTTATTAAAAAAAAAAAAATTTCTTCGCTCCGTACTTTTTACGAAATTCCTAATCCGACGAGGAAAAAAAAGGTAAAAAAAATCTTGAACGAAAAACGAATCAATCCAATTTCAATCGTTGAAATTCGATTCGATTTAAAACGAATTTCACCCCTCGCCAGGCAACAAAATTCGAAATACACGAAAAAAAAAAAAGAGAGAGAGAGAGAAAAAATTAATCGATCGATTTACGGAAGCTTTCTTTCTCCCTTCACTTTTGAATTTCCACGATCCACGGAGTTCGAGATAATTTTCGCGGTCCACAGCTAATTACATTTAGAGCTGGAACGGGCGTAGGACTCGTAGGCCACGTAATCAGAACTGTCGAATAATCCTGTTCCCCGATAACGGCTGTGCAGTTTCCTTCCATGGCGTTTCCATGGCGGTTTCTCGAATCGTCCGCTGCCTCAGCAACCGTCCCGCCTCTTAATTGCCCTCGTTCGTTACGATTACACGAACGATACATCCTTTTTATTGCCGATCGACCACCGGCCCAACATCGTGCTATTCGGCCCGCGAACATTCGCCATTGCTCCATTCCATTCGATTCCTCCTCCGATTAATGTTTTATCCGGAAACGAGGCAAGGTAAACGGCCTTGATACACGGTGTTTCACCAGTCGTGGATTAATTAATTAATTTCTTGAAAATTGGAAAAACGTGGAGTGATTAAATTATTGCATTTCAGAGATTAGGTATGTCTCTTCTCCTTTATGATTAGTTTATTTCTTGGAAATTTGGAGATGATTAAATTAAGCGTGTCTTATTTTAAAGGTGTCACGGAGTATATGCAAAATTGAATCAAATTGTAGGAGAATATGGAAATTGATCTTTGAGAAATTTGTTGCTCAAAGAATTGTTGTTTCTTCATACTTTTTAAAATATGGACAATATTTGCTGAATATATTATTTATCCTTTGTGCAGCTTATCGATGAAGAAAGAATTGTTAGAAATCGATAAATAAAATAAAAATTTATCATTAAAATTATATCCGATATTTTCATTCATATTTCCTTAAATAATTTTATCCGGAAAAAATTTGCAAATTAATTTCTTCTTCTATTTTTATTTATACAAACTTGTTTCTCAAATGAAATAATATCCTTCCAGAAAATGGTCTACGAAAAGAAATTTAATATTAATATTAATCAAAACTATAATGTTTCATAATAAATAAAAAAGAGTAAAGTAAAATACGTTCCTTGTAACAAAAATTTAAACGCGATTTCGTCCATATCATCGCTCTACGATCATCATGAATCGAAATATCTCGTCCGAAGAAGCGGTGGTCGATTAAATCATCGTTCTCGAGCGAACGTGTATACCGAGTCTGTATATCGATGACAATCGGAGACGATAGCCGGCGGTGCATACTTTGGAAACTTCTGTGCAACGATGATCACGATGGTTGCGTGAACAACCAGCGACGTATCGAGTGGACGGCACGTGAAGTACCGGTCATATGCTTTCGACGTTTGCTGGCCGTGCATAGATAATGCGGATAATTAGCGATAGTTGGAACGATGTGCTCTCGTCATTTTCTCGATAATTCTCGAAAATGTCTCGTTTGTAATTTATCGGTGGATGAATAATGAATTTTTTTACTCGTTTAAAAGGAATTTAATCGTACGAATGTAATCAGAGAAAATTATATGCGACAAACACATTTGGACATTTTTATATCGAAAATTGTATTCACGTGTTTTCATATATTTTAGAGTTTATGTATATTTAATTGTAATTGCGTCTTGAAATAAATGAAAAAAGGAAAAAACCAGAGGAAAAATTTCCCGTTTATCCTATTTCTTCTTCCTCGAACCGTATCTTTTCCGTTTCTAACTTATTTCTACCTTTAAAAAATTTAGTTTCTCAAAATGGAATCTGAAATAAGCTTAATCTGTAATATGCAAGTAGGTCAAAGGAGAATTATAAATTTTTAGTACTTTCAAAGAGACAGGAGAAAGCGTGTATAATAAGAAAAGGAGAGAACTTTCAACGCAGCCTCAAACACATCCACGAATACGCAAAATTATTCATCTCCTATTTATACATATTAATCAAATCAAATAAAGCTTATCTTTAAATTCTCTGACTAATCTCGAACACCGAATATGAAAACACATTTCTTCAATCAAAGATTCACCAATTCTCCCTCAAAATTTTCCCTCTCCTTCGATCTCAAATATCGACGATCCATCGATGCATCGCGTGATCCATAAGAAAGTCAAAACGACGGAAAGGGAATGAAATTCGAATCGAGAAGGAATGTGACGAAGCAGCAACGAAACGACTCTCATCGAAAATTTCCTCTTTCAATCTCGCGGACCACTATTCAATTTCCCGGATATCGCGGGACGTCGAGATATCTTTTCTCTTTCTATATCCTCGCGTTTTCTTTCTTTTTTTCTCTCTCTCTCTCTCTCTCTCGAAATTTCCTTTCTCCACCCCCTTCGTTCCGATTCGACACCGCTGTGCCGTGATTGCAGGCCGCAATTCCGTTCGAGGGTCGACTCGAAGCGAGAAGAAATGGCCCTCGCCGCGAGTAACGTAGTCAAGCGAACGCGTGGCCAATGAGCCATTTCAACCCTCTTTATTTTTCCTTCTCTCTTTCCATCGGAACACAGGCCGTTTGTTCTGTTTTCGTTTCGATCGTCGACTCGAATGGTGGACGTTGAGACGATGGTAATGGGTGACAATCTTTTCATTAATTTGGTTACACGTGATGAGCTGTGATTCAGATGTGATTAAAGAAAGGCGTGTGTGTTGTTCAAGTTCTGATTGCTGGAAATTTTAAGAAAATTTTGAGATTAGAATAATAACGATTGTTGGGCGTTAGATTCGTGCACGTTAATTGTAGATTTTTATGCAAATTTAAATTTTTGTGCGAATGAAAATGTTAATCTATCTATTTGTTAATTGTTGTAATCTGTAATGTAACTTGGACAATATATATATATATATATATATATATATACGTTCGTTTGTTTTTTTAACAATTATATATATATATATTGTATATCGATTATAAATTATATGGCCTATTAATTTTCTTCTCAAGGAAAAAAAGAAAATCTCACGTTTTCTGAACGTTTCAACGATTCACCGGAATGTACAGAATCGAATTTTTTTGAAGACTAATCAATTGCTCGATTCAACCTTTTCTCCTCTCCACTCTGCTCGAGGCCATCGAGATTTGCCCTTTTCCCCCGATTATCTTAGATTAAGCGAAGGCCCTGGAGTCTGAGGACCTCCAGGATCGAGGAGAGAAGAAGGAAGATATCGAGATATGTAGACTTAATTGAATTTCTTTTACCTCGGTCGATGCCGATCACGCTTATCAGACCGGAATTTCCGTCTCAGATAAGTATTATGAAAGCTTAATTTATCGGGCAAGAGGCGGAGAATTCCATCGTTCGTTAATGGCTGATAAATATTGGATCGACACGAATAATTAATATCCCTGAAATTATAATTTATGCCGTCCCTGGTGAATGAAAAATTGAAGAATTGCCTGGGATAAGAAGTTAAAAGATCGACAGTGTTTAATAATAGTAATCGAAATTTAAATAGATATCTGCGATCTTAATTTTAGTACACTGTTGCCATCGAATATCGTATTTATCCAAAACGCGAGAGAGAAACGAAATATTGATCGTTTTCGCACAGAATTATCTCGAAAGAAACGGAAATTGTTCGTTTCGATCCAGTCGAGGGAGTAAATTCGATTTCATTTTTGACAAAACTGGATGATCGATATGAGGAAATTATTTAAAATTGTTTGTTTTCTTTTTTTTTTTTTTCTTTAAAGCACAAATTATTGCTTCTGATATCTATGTTAACGAGATCGTAATTCCCTTTCAATCAAGCTTCTCGATACATCTAAATAGTCAGATTTCTCCGAATCCACGAAGGTCGAAAATTTCCTTTTTGCGTTGGGGAAGCGTCGAGACGGTCGGATAGGGGCGGTCTGTAAAGTAAAGTAAATAATGATTAGGGCGATTTGTATTTTTACGTCGTGCCTGATTTCCGTTGGGTAAATATTGCGAGTTTTCTTAAGACCCCTCTACTTCTGCCTCAACCGATCCTCCCTCTCTTTCTCTCTCCTTCGTCGACTTTTCGCCCCATCCTCGGTCGGATACAGGTCTTAAAATGTTTCCCAGTTTACACAACGGCATCTTTCATCGCTCGACATCTTTCTCGCAAGTTGTTTGAAAATCCTCCTGTTTGAGAATCATTTTTCCCTTTCGATATGGATGAACATCGGCGTTCTGCAAATGATTTTTCATCGAATCGTAAGAAGAAAAGGAAAAGAGGATTATTTCAAAATCGGTTCATTTCAAAAAAGAAACGACAATTAAATTATACTCGCGCACGATATCGATTTACAGAAGGATTGCCAATATTCGTAATTCGTATTCGGCTAACTAAATCGTAAACTCGATCGACTCGATCATCCCCAATGAAGACGTGTGTATATATATATATATACAGAACCTCAAACAGGAATGCGTTTTCCAAACGAAAGGCCGCCCCGCTTTGATCATTAAACCTCAAGCAATAGAATCCATCGACAAAGGAATCAATCCTCTCTAACTTAATCACCGAGTGCCGGGGCCAACGATCGGCAAATCGCGATTACAATAACAGGTAATAGGTGTCCCCCAAGCAATGGCGGACATCCAGATGCGAGAGAATTCGCGATAACGAAGCGTCGAAACGCGATCCTCGAGCCGTGCAAGAACGATATCCACGTGTATGAATCGTTCCATCCTCCTGAAATGAAATAATCCGTTAATTTAATCGAGGAACGGTATGCACCGTTACGTTCCCTACGTGCCAACCTATCCCTCTTTCAACGAACACCATCGAGTTTCCTCTCGCGAAATATATATATATATATATGTACATAAAAATCGTGCGTGGAAGTTGTTTCTAGGAAACAAGAAAAATGGATGGATGGAAACGCGTTCATCCGTTGGACCGGGGTTGGTTTTGGCGCCATGCTCCACGGAAATGCGAATTGGTTTTTTTTTTTTTTTTTTTATTTAATTTTTCCCTCCGTCAAACCATTCTAGCTTACAACGTTTGTAAAATCACGGGTGAAATGATGTACAGACACGGGTGTTCACGAGCTGATCGTTCAAGTGGAATCGGTTGTAGTAGGCCGAGGAGCCGTGTTTTCGTAGTCGATGCGGAAATCAGCGGAACATCGGTTCGTTCCCGTCTGCGCGTGCCTTCAAAGAGCGTTTTTATAGTTTTCTCTCTCTCTCTCTCTCTCTCTCTCTCTCTCTCTCTCTTTCCCTCTATCAGGCAAATTTTGTCGGTTTTATTCGATCGTTGCAGAGATATCGTTGACTGGCGCGCTTTTCTTTATTCGTATCTCGATGGGAATGGATGCTTTATCGTGTAATTGAACGCGGAAAATTGTAAAATTGGGCGAAAATATAGCGAAAGATGCGTTGGAAATGAGATCGAGAAATCGTTATTTACAGATACCTTTGTATTTGAATTTTTATCATATAAAAATATTTGAATACGTTTGAAATTTGTATAAAATTTTAACACCTCGTACTAAACTTTGGAATGATAAAATTGAAATAATATTAAATTGATGAAAGTGTCCTATTTAAAATTTTGCAAATTTATAATCTATTATTTTTACTAATATTATCAGTCGATTAAATTACAAGAGAGAGAGAAGTTTCTCGTGTACAAGATACACGTGGCTCGATCAACCGAGATCGGAACTAGTAATTATGGCAGCATTGTACACCTTGTATCAAATATTCTACGCCGCTTTCCCCTTATAAATAAATTTATGCAGACGCAAAACGCAAGTTCGTGCTTGCACGCGAATATGGAAATTCGCCTCGTCGTATCACGTATGGAAAACATCTTCGGAGAAATTTCGAGTGTAACAAAATTTCGTGACGCGTTTTACGGGATTTCCCAGATTTTTTGCATGGACAAGCTCTACTTCCATATCGATACAATTGCATTGCCATCAAGAGATCACGCGAAGGTTTAAACATCGAGAAGCTTATGTATTATAATATATTATATATATTTGATTTGCTTTTCCTTCTTAAATTCTCTGTACAAATTTTAATTAGATTCAAATATATATATATAGGTCACGAGACTATTTTGAACATTTATACGAAAATCCAATAAAAATTGATAAAAGTTTATGTATAGCACAATAGTTTACACGTGAAACAATTTTTTTCATTCTCAAACTTTCATTTTTTCATATATTTTGAATATAATTTCCCTTGGAAATGTATTATTTTATTAAAAGTGCAATGGAACGTCAAAATCTAAAAATTTTAAACATTATTTTATTACAAAATTATAAAAAAAATAACCTCGATATATCTTAGTGCATATTAATTACAATTTAATCCAGAATTTAAATCTCTTTAAATATTATTATTATTAATAATACCAAATTTCTTATAACTCATTCCACCCCCAATTCTTGCAATATTTATTATATTATATTGCCACAATTAATTCTTCAACATCTTCAATATAATTGAATACCTTAAAATTTTCTTTCTTAAATAGGAAAAAAAAAAAAAAAAAAAGAAGAGAAAAAAAAACACCTTCCATTTAAATTTCGTGCTCGACCCCTTTTTAGTCGACACGGCTCGGAGCCGTAGCAGCTACAAATTAGAGGGTAAATGGCGCGAAACGACTTGCCTTACGTAGTATTCCAAGATAGGATATTGCAGCGATGTATCGCATTACTGTAACGCGAACCAACTCGCGAACCTCGTATCGTTGGCAACGGCGACGACAAGGATGTAAGAAGAAGGAGAAGAAGAAGAAGAATCGGCCAAGGGGAGGTGGAGGAGGAAGTCGAAAGGAGAGATGGAATGGTCCAGGAAACTGCCGAGTTTCATCGGATCCGCGTTAACGGCTAACTCGAAGCTACGTTAAATTAAACAGAGGGGGAGATAAGTTTGGACGTGTCGCTAACTTTGGCTCCTCTCGAGCCACCCCTTCTTGCAAACTGGCCCTCCTCATCGCTTGCAATTCCGGCACTTGCCACTTTTCGGCCGCTGCACGAAACCCTGCAATCCAAAGATTTGAAACGTGAAAAGAGTTGAATTATTTCTTATGGATCGTATGATAATAATAATTTTAAAATAACAGGGATGTGTTTCTTGGAGAATTAATTCTATCCTTTTTTGGGGAGATGAATTTATTAAGGAAAGATTCGAGAAAATTTATTCTGGCTGGAAATAAAATGGAAATGGAAATGATAATGAATTTTGAAAATTTACGAAATCTATAAATTTGGCTGAATAGAGATAATCATCTATCGGATTAGAATATGATTAGAATATCGAGCATAGACGTTGAATAATTAATATTTAATTGGATATTTATATATAGCAGAATAGTTAATTGATCAGACACATGTGTATTTAACTTCTAAGTTCAATTCTTTCAGAGGAAAAAATTTTATTCCACACTTTTTAGAGATATAGAATGGCCCGATTATTTGTGGATAATTAATTTTCAAATTTCATTGGAAAATGAATCTATCACCAGAATCTAACTATAACATTTGATCTACTTTCTAATGTAGATATAAATATATTATATTCGACATTACAATTGGATTTTAAACACGAGTGTAACTTTGACATTATAAGACAAAGCGTTGCATACTATATGGAAAACTTGGGTGGTGTCGAGCTGCTCGATGCGCAGACATTATCGACATGCGCAAAAATAACGAGCCTCTTTCGAACACGAGAATCCACGAATAATAATAGATCATACGTATTTCCAGTTGATGCTCCAGTTTAGGCTAAAAAAGAATCCGAAGAAATGTATTATTGTATGCGTACGATATCAAACATTGCAGTGAACAATCGATCCGTGGAAATTGAACGGCATTACACGATACCAGCAGTCATATCAATATAATATATACGATACAGAAATAACGTTATTCAAGACGCGTATATTTTTACCCAACTAACATTGGAAAATATTATCCATTTTAATTCACACCATTCTCCAATTTGTACCTTCTTCGATGATATATCTATATATAAACCATACTTAATATTATAATATTGTAATATTTATAAGATTTGTGTACTCACGTGGATAAACTATTATTGAGAAAAAATAGATTTGTCGAGATTTGTCCCAATCGCACACTGTCCACGTTACTCGAAGCCTTACACAGCCTTATCCGAACCTCCCCTCCCGTATTTCATCTGAACGACATAAAAGGGGATGCACAAGGTTCAGAGTCAGGTCGGGTCGCGCCCTTAACATCCAGCCCCTTTCTATCCGTTCACCCTTTCCTTCCAGAGCCCATCTTCACCCTGCCTCTCCCTCCCCTACCCATCCTTGGAGTAGGTGCGCGTTTTAAAACACGCATTACTTACACCAAGGGGAGGTCGAACCTCCCTTCAGGTATTATCTCGTGGACCGCGTAACGTGGAAATACAATGTATCACGGTTTAAGGGAAAAAATAGCGACTTCTACGCTACCCTTCGTGGCCACCCTCTTTGTTCGTGGCTGGTATTGCAGAGACAGGTGGGAAAAGCGTGAAAGGGTGCATTGCGTAGAGGGCGCGAGCCTAGGTGGCTAATGGAGGTGCGGTGTAGGCAGGTCGAATAAAATTTTATGGGGATAACCCATGTGGGTGAGGCGAAGGAGGATCCACGTTTTTTATGATCTTTTGCTTTTTCCTGGGAAATATATATATATTTTTCCTGTGGAAAAAAAAAGTTTGAGAGGGATTTGGTGGAGTAGAAGAGTCGATCGGTTGATTGATTGTTATAATGTGAAATAAATTTTCAAAAATTTTTAATATTTTACAGTGGAACACTCTGGTTTCTCTGTTAATCAATGAGTTCGAGTTTGTTGGGTAAGAAGTTACTTTTATAGCAAGGCTATTTTCATCGTCCAGGAGAAGGGTGTTGAACACCACCCTTATTTGTATTTATAGCTGAGAACGTACTTGAGATTTTTTCTTGATTAAAAGATATAATTACACAGTGATATTGATTTTATTCTTTAAGTCTTGTTTTATATTTGATCCGATAATTAAGATTCCTTTTCGAAAATCATTAATAACATTAACGTTGTTAAACAATTTAATAAAATGTGCCACGTCCGATTAACCACAATACACAATATAATCTATCGATATATAATTAAACATCTGTAATCTGATATTGGAGAATTGTATTCAAAATTGAAATATCATCGAAATATTAAAAATATAACTGGACTGGAATAAACATCGATTGTATTCAAGATACAAGTGTTCGTTCCTTCCTTCCTCTTCTTCGATTCCTTCGAGAAAGGGGGCGCTTCAACTCTCCCGTCTCCCCTCTATTGGAAATTGGCTGTTGGTCACAATTGACAATGGATGTAGGCCGCGATGTAAATGGTACGTAGAAGTGGCGTACATATAGATGGGAACTGTGCTCGTCGAATGCATATCCGACAGTAAAAATTGGAATATCCTAGAGGAGAATACGAAAATCGAGGGGGCGGAGGGGAGGGGGAGGGAGGAAGGAGGGGAGGGAGGGGAGGCAACATGTGATTTATATTCAATGGAGAATAGTTCTTCAAATTTTCAGGGGAAGCGGGAAATTGACCGACTTACATTGAACTACGATATTTTATGTAACTTCTGGCTGTTTGCGTGTGCCGATGGTTCAAGAGGTCGTACGTTTTCCGTCCCATTTACATTTCTAATGCCAGAAATGTGTATTTTCAAATTTAGGTCAAATCGAGTGTGGATAAATTCAGTTGTGGATTAAATTTTCCGATTAGCGCGTTTAAACCGATTAAAAGAACGTTTGTTTTTTTTTTTTTTTTAGATAGATTTAGGAAAATTATCGAATAACAGATTGGATCCCACTCGATTCCCCCTTAATGGATCGTATAATTGATACGAGATCCACGTTTGTAACAACGACAAATCCTTTTCCAAAAAGATTTTCCTTTAATCTCCTCGATTTAGAAATATTTTCCAAAACTTTTTCTTCGCATTTGCGTTGCTTGTAAAACTCTATTCTTTTAAAAAATCATCTCAATCGATTCGATGATAAAATAATATCGATAATAGCGACATTGAATCGCATTATTTCACTCGTATTATAATTAAAAGGAATCGCCACATTGAAAACAATTTGCCCAAATAGTGATTGATGTTAAATTTCGCTAACAACAAAAATCTCAAGAAGACGAAAATATTTCACCTATCAACGAATATAAATACAGCTTTCATATTTAACATTTCAAATTTTAATATTTTATTTCAACTGTTTCATCGAAGATCAATCTGGCGACGGATATCCATTTTCCAATAAATACAAAAATATTCGCGATGAAAAATGGAATTTAAAATTTATACGCGAACGACAACATATATACGCAAAACAAAGTCCAGATAATTTTCTTTCGTTCGCATTTCTTCTAAAAAAAAAAGACTTGCGAGTAACTTGTTTATACATACCTTATAGAACAGGAAATCGTAATGACGCATTAACCGATTACCCTCCTCCCATTTCCTCCTTACGCCAGTGAACCAAAACTGTCCTCCACTGCTCGTTCCGTCCGGCACAACATCGACAATGCGATCCAAAACGTCAAGCGTCTTCCGACAAGCGAGATTGTTCGAGAACAATGGCGAGCGAATCAAACGGCCCCTCATCTTTATTTCGTCCTCCTGGGAGTATCCGTTAATCAGGTGGAGGAGGAGGAAGGAAAGACCCCCTCCTTTCCGGTCCGTGCGTGAACACAGCGTGGCTTCCAAAGCCCGTTCGGGGGGAGGAGGACGGCTGTTTGTTAAATACGCCACTTAGCCGTGAAGTCGAGCGCGGTTAGTTGTTTGTTTTGCTCGAAGCACTCGCGATAATTATTCATCGTTGCCTTTATGCCACGCCTCGCCCTTCGAGAAACACGAGAGGAATAACGGGAGAGGTCCTCTCTCTATTGACTCGATGGTACTCGCGAGAACCCCTCCCCACTCCTCCAACCGACTTCGAGAAGAATAAACTGCGAAAAAGGACTCGTTCTCTCGCACATTTTTGCCTCCCGTTATACCTGCACTGTTCAGAATGCAATTCCTCTCTCTCTCTCTCTCTCTCTCTCTCTCTCTCTCTCTCTCTCTCTCTCTCTCTCTATCTCTCTCTCTCTCTCTCTCTCTCTCTCTCTCTCTCTCTCTCTCTCTCTCTCTCTCTCTCTCTCTCTGTGAGGCGGTATTGTAGCCGTCAAACGACGTAATAACGATAAGAGCGTTTCTGCAGAGGAAGAAAAAGAATTTCTCGTCGCTGCTAGAGGCCCAGACTCGAATCTCACGATTCCTTTCGAGACACGAAGGGGAGATATTATTGTTTCGAACGGGGGTCTCGTTGATTTTGCGTTTAATCGAAAGTGGTTGAGCGACGCGCTGCCTCGTTCTATCGGCGTTGAAGGAGTAACGGGCGAATAGAGCAGAAGTCGAGGCTCGAAGTTCATCTTTGCGGAGGCCGTTGATGGAAATGTTTGATGGGACGTGAAATAAAGAGGAGGGTTGGGATTAACGGTGTGCAACGGAGGGATGATTACGAAATTATTTTTGGAATAATAAAAGAAATGTAATCTGTAACAAAATGATGATATTATAATTATTATTATGAATTATTTTACTTATTATTTATTCTAATAATACTTGAAACTTATTTCTAACGACAAATTCTCGGGTAACTTAATATTTTCAGATTAAATTCTGCTAATTTTATTTACTTTGAAATATTAGATTATTATTTTATTCATAGAACATATTCGATTTCAGAGATAAATATAAAAGGCTTATTTATTAAATTATAAGCAATTTGGAAAAATAATGATAAAACTATTTCCATCCATATTGATCTCGTTTTCGTAAATTGTCCGTAAATTGAATTACGAAACGAGGGGGAAAAAAGAAAGAAGCTTATCAAAGCTTTCCAAAATAATTTTCACTGCTATTTTAATAACATTAATTCTCAATTCTCTAACACAAAGGATACACAACCCTCACGGACAAAATCTCTAATCCCCTTCAAAAAAAAAAAAAAGAAAAGAAAAACTGCACTCGATCAAGCAACTCCACTTCTCCAAACATACTTGCCAACCTTGCTCACCGTATTCACGAATGCAAGCAGTCTCGTCGCAAGCAAAATAATCCAACGAGGAGGGTGGATAACACCGCGGTCGGCTCGCCCTAAGCGTGAAAATTCCGGTCCGCTCGAGTACACCGCTTTCACCCGTCGTTAAAGTCTCGGCGGGGCCTTCATCGTCGCGGTTTAATTTCGGCTACAAGGCGAAACTTTCCGGCCGCGCGAGATCGAGCGGAACGCCCCGCCATTGGCCCATTCGCCGACGACGAACGATCCCCGTTGGGTTGGTTAAAGGAGGGGAGACGTCGAGGGACGATGTTTGCGCTCCTCTATCCTCCGAAAAACCTGAAAGGGTTCTCCTGTAGATTAGAGGAGGCCACGGTACACGTGCTTCGAGAGGGTAGATTGGCTTTCCGTCTCTATTAGAGACAGCATCTCTTTCCTCCTCTTCCCTTAACCAGTTGGCCTTCTCTGCAATATCAACCCTCCAGCTTATGCTTTTATTTCTGGAAATCGTGCCAGCGATGAGATGGAGATAATCGACCACGATTGGATGAGACGACAGCTGTGAAATTAATTATAATTGTAACTCGCTGGATTTATTGTAGAATCGGATTTTATCGAACGAATGATTGGCTTATTTGAAAGGGTTAAGTTAAGAAATTAGTGCATGAAAGGCTACGAGAATCATAGTAGATAGCCAATATCAGTGAAATCAGAAAGTATGATGAAATTAATGATTCAGTGAAAGTATTAATAATTCTTCCACGAACGAATTCTAATAGCGATTAATTTGGATTAATTAAAATTCACCATCATTTTGTTCGTTTATATGTTTCAGATGGTGAGTATTCGAGACGCAGTAGTAGCGAATTCCGTGATTTCCGACAGGAGAATTACAATGTTCAGGTAAACGTTATCACGAAACGAATTTTCCACTTTAGTTCTCACCGATGAATAGGTTATCGAGGCCGTCGAAGATTAACTTTTCAAATACCGTCCGCAGAAATGAATTTTATCAGGGACGCGTTGAACCCCTAACAAATGGTATTACGTTCCCCTCGGTTATCTGATCAACATAACTCAGTGCGGCTAGCGACCACCGTAACACGATACACTGACCGGAACAATGCACGCGTTTACGGCGGTTACAACCTTTGATAATTACGATGTATCGATCGATTTTAAATAAATTAATTAACAAAGAAACGCAATTAAATTCGATCGATGGAAATTAATGTATTGCCGAATATGTTTCGCAAATATCGTCTCGATATATTTTATTAATACAATATCTATAAATGGATTGATCATTAATGATATTAATAGACACGTTATATCAATAGCATCAGTATAACCATTTATATACCTTCCCTTTCAAATTACAAAATGATTAGAAAAAAAAAAAAAAGAACTATATAATTCGAATCAAAAAATATTACGCTAAATTTTAAATTTATCTTTACAGGGATGAAGGAGTCGAGTTTCTAATTCTGTTCTTTGGAAGGATAATTAAGCTTCGTCTTTTCTACAAATCTTCACGTAAATTATCCGAAATAAATAATAAAACATAAATTGTTGTTCAATTAAATTAAATTTATCAAAAATTAGTAATTGTTCACCTATTATTAGAAAAATAGGAATCAATGGAAAATCTTTTCCCCGCTCCACTCATCTTCCCATCGATTCTCCGTGCTCCATCACCGTCTCCAACCGTCCAAAGCGATAAAGCGTGGCCAGCCACGCGTGTAAACATTCTCACAGCGCGAGAAGTAATTGATGGATAGATAGATAGGATGCAGTCTCGCTCAATGTCTCGCGATTTTCCGTCCGCGCCGATGATTGATAATAATCAACCGAGGGGAGGGGGCCGAATTCGTGGGTTACAGAGGAGATTACTCAGGTGGCCGGTTTGATCAAAGCGGGGGATTCCCGGCGAAATACTCTAATTGGCGCGCGCATGCTTTGCCCGGGGAATTTGATTTGCTTTCCGTTTGACGGAGGTCCGCAGATTGACCCTGACGATATTGCGATCAACCCTCCCCCTCGGATCAGAGAAGATGCAATCTGAGGTCTGTGCACTCTCGCGGCCTGGCCGCATATATGAATACCAACGGTTGGAGAGGAAGTTTATTGGGAAGTCGGGGAAGGATGGGATTAGCCGAGGCGAGTAGTCGAGGTTTGGATCGTAGTTAATCTTAGTCCGCCTTAGCCGCACGGGTTATCGGCTGGTAAACAGGAAAACGGGGCGCGCGGTTTATATTTGCCCGCTTCTATTTGCGGATCATCTGCGAAACCTCGAACTGGGGGAGGGGAGGATAATGGGCGATATCGTTTCAGATCATCGGCGATAATGCGAGAATTCTTTGTTACGCGAAACTTTCAGCTTCGGCTGTGATTTCGTAAAAATGTATTGAAATTTTGCGTTGAATAAATTGAAATGTAATTTCTAATTATTTATTATTTATACGCACCGCGTTTCGAAGTAAAGTATCGTATATACGTTTTGTTCTCCCTTTCGCCTTTAAATTTCTCAATTCTCTACAAAATTGGATCGTCCTAATTTGTACAATCGTGTGCGTCGATACCGAATTTCATCAAATTGATGGGATTGAATTCCTATTCTGCTCTTCTGAAAAATTTTAACCGAATTGAATTATCTACACACATATTTCGTGATCTTTAACATTTTCCTTCACCTGGATAACCTATTTCTCAAATATCTTTCCATATCGATAATCTACAATTTCGAGAACGAATTCTCGTAGCCACACTTTTCGCGTACACTTTTCGCCAAGTGTACCAAATCAGCCAACACGTGAAAGGTGGGGGGGGGGGGGGAGAGAGGTGATGGCGCGTTTCCTTGGAGGATGAGTATTAACCGCGGTTCGACGATACGGACGGATAAGCCATCAGTGTCAGTTTCAGAGATCTGAAAGCGTCCACTCGACAGTTACGTTAAAACCGGTTGATATCTATCGTCCTGGCCGGCCGAATCTGCTGTCAGGACTTTGTGATCCCCATCACGAGAGTCATACACGTCACCGGCATACCCGGGCCTGGTCCGTTTCGCAGATAACTCATATCCATCTATATTAATTCTCGCCGGTTGGTGTGCACGCGCGCCCTCGGAAATTAAACGCCGTCTTTGCGCCTGCCTCTGACTCTCATCGATCTCGAACACCGGACCCTTTATCCGACCTTTGCCACAATCACGATATATCTTGGACGTATCGTTATTATTAGCTCAGGGCGTCCAATACGATTCGAATTCGTGTTTTTTCTCAAATCGAGGGGTGAAAAGAATCGAGTTTCGAGCAATATCATAGAAATAACGGAATCAGAGCGAGCGAAAGGCGAAAGGTTTCGCGTGAATAAAGATTTTATGTTAATTTTATTATCGTCACATCATAATTTGAACTCGCGCGATGGAAAATTCGTTCTCTCATCCTCGAGTTTAATAATCGGCAATGCTTGGCCGCGTCGATGAAATCGACGTATGAGGAATGGTGTTGTTCATTCGTCACGCGTGTCTGTAAAACACGGTGGTTCAATCGACCGATAAAGGTTTAACACGCGGGCAACAAGGATGTAAAGAGGTGATGCTCGCTAATAAAGTTAAATTCGGCAACTGGCATGCCTCGTTACGTAACTTTCGTTCGTGAACTTATCGGCGAAAAAAAAAAACGTAATCTTCGTCGGTTTTTCGTTTCAATTTTTAATGTTTGCTCGTAATGTTTCTCGAAAAAAAAGAGAGAGAGAGAGAGAGAGAGAGAGAGAGAGAGAGAGATAGACAGAGAGTACCGTTAATTTTTTGCCAATTTTCACGAAGAAAA
This sequence comes from Apis florea, assembly GCF_048593485.1. NCBI lineage: Eukaryota > Metazoa > Arthropoda > Insecta > Hymenoptera > Apidae > Apis > Apis florea. Next base: position 475,620 of record NW_028256653.1, on the reverse strand, counting down.
AACTACCAGCTTTCCTATTTTTTCCCTTCCTCTTCCCCCTTCTTTTTCATTCCTCGCCACCCATCGACACCTCGTCACATTCCCTGTTGAAAATAATTTTGCACCGTTTCACGATGGACAGTGTCTCGCGTGACTGTTCTCCCCTTATCGTATCCATAAAGCTTATTATTATTATTATTATTGTACGGGATCTGGAATTTTCGATCGAAATCCTTGAACGAAATTACGTGGAAAAAGTCAGTGGCTTCTATCGTGACTCGAGAGGCCTCCCTTTCGATTGCCGGCCATCTCTCGATATCGTTGTGCACTCGTCACGCCACAACGTGCTCGCGTGCGATTATGCCGCTTCTTCGAATTCGTTCTTCCCTTCGTTTGGTATCGGCGAGACGACTAATTAAACGAAGGTAAAAAAAAACGAGAGTCTCTTGATGATTGTCGCGTTTCTAGAAGGGTCGAGAGTGCACTGACATTCGAGACATCTGTGAAAAAAAGAGATACGAGAAATGGTTAAAGGAGATGTGAAAGTAATTCAATATTGTTAATTGTGTTAATTAATAACTGTGTGTGGAATGTTTCGATTCCGAGAATTTAAGGGACTATTGTTCGAGCTGAGATAAAAATCGGGGAGAAAGATTTGATTTGTTGTTTTTTCTGTTGTTGATTATTTTAAGTATCTTTGCTTAGGGTAGTTCGACGATACTTGGACTTCCAATGTGATGACCTGGAGCAGAGATATTATTCTCCTTTTTATGGATTTATGGAGTTTTAAAATTGTTACGAATTGTTGTGAAAGGTATTAATCGAGGTTTGCTATAATCGATATAAATTGGAAACAATTATTTATCCGCTTTCTCAGTTATAATTTAGAGAGTCGTTTAAACTTTTTTATTGAACAAAGAAAAAAAAGAAAAAGAAAAAAGAGAAGTATTTTCTTATTTTTCGTTCCAGACGTACTGTTTTTACAATAACTAAATAATTGTATTATACGTTTAGTGTCGTGGGGCAAGTTGAGATTCAAGTTGTTACAATTACAAGAAATGTAACTTGCCTCGAGCAGGATATCCCGAACATGCCTGTTACAGCCTGTTACAGCTAACTTGTTTAATTTGTCACATGATTGTACAAAGGAAAGGGATTTACTAGGTCATTCCTATCATTAATACCAGATTATTGTTTCTTCTTATTAGTTAGAATGAAATGAAAATGTACGATTGAATACCACTGATGAAGAATTATTTAATCCTTTGTTTCCGTTTCCCTGAAAAATTCGTTGAAAATTATTATTTATACATATTGAACATTGTAAAATAAATAAAAAATTCAAACTTGATTCTTTACAAAAATCAATCCAATACGATAAGATAATATTAATTAGAATGAAGATTTTGAGGATAATGGGAAAAAAGTAATTTCGAACGAAGTTTGTACGTGCAGGAAAAAATATTGATTCAAATATTGGTTCGAATTCTATCGCACGAAGTTAATTTATCGAGTGCAATCCACATTTCTACAATCTTTGGCAAATTTACAAAATTCTAATGAAGTCCCCATTTGACAGATATACTCATTTACGAGCCGTAATTTATTCACGAGCACCGTGCATTATACAGATATATAAAAAAATTCTTTCCTCAAAAATGTTTTAAAATCAATATTAATTATATAATAATTTCAACATCAAACTTTCACCCCGATTGGCGCGCACGAAATTTCGACTGGGTCACTGGTCCCGATTCGTTAAAGCGAGCTCGAGCAATCAAGACTCGCGTTTTCGTAACAACACTTACAGAAAAAAATCCGTCAATTTATTCGAAACGCAGAATCGCGCGAAACAATTGAAATCCTCGCTTTCCCCCGCGAACTATTTGCTCGTTCTAACCCATTTTCGCCCTGGAACAATCGTTTTTTTTTTTTTTTTTTTTCATCGTTAACCAGTGAATTATCAAACGTGCCCTCGTGCTCGCACGAAGAGAGAAAAGCAATCGAAAGTAGAGAGAGGGAGGAGAAAAAAAAAAAAAGAGAAAAAAAGAACACGAATTTTCATAGACGCGGCACGGCCCAATCGCGATACGTTATCGACCGGAAACGCTCGCCTGTACCAATTAACGCGGGAGGCTCGTTTCTCATTTAAGAACGCTTCACAATTCACAACCGTGAACAAATCAACATCGATCCGACAAACAATTTATACATTTAACCTGCTCGCTTCGGCGTACGAACGTATACTAAAATCGACGATCTACCGTGTTTATATGGAAGTTACGAACTACAAAGTCGACAATCGGTCGTGTATATTCGCTCGTCCTCGGTTAATATCGACGATTCGTAATGCGTATTCGACAATTATGGATTGAAATGGACGATTGATCGCGGGTATCCGCTAACTATCGATTAAAATCGGCGATTGATAATGTATATTCGATAGTTGTGGACTGAAATCGGTGATTAATCGCGGGTATCCGGTAACTATCGACTAAAATCGGCGATTGATAATGTGTACTCGATAGTTATCGACTAAAATCGGTGATTCGATGACTGTCGACTAAAATCGACGATTGATAACGTGTATTCGATAATTATGGACCGAAATCGACGATCGATCGCGTGTATTCAGTGGCTATTGGCCGAAATCGACGATCGGTCGCGTGTATTCGATGATCATCTGCTAAAATCAGCGTATATTCAATGGCTGTCGATAAAATCGACGCGTGTATTCGATAATTATGGATCAAATTCAATTCGGCTATTGGCCGAAATCGACGATCGGTCGCGTGTATTCAACCATCATCTACTAAGATCGGTCGCGTTACTATTCGATCGACTTCGTCTCATCAAAGAAGATGATCGATACGACCTCGATCGTATCGACAATATTTCCCACCACTTCGTATTTTTCAATCTAATTGAACGTTGGATTTTAATAAACGCGCACGGCCGATCGAAAACGCGGCCTAATTGGCGGGGCTTGCGTTTTCACGCGCGGCTACGCTCGAACGATGCAAAACCGCTTAGGCTCGCTGGTCCACTCGCGACAGGTTTTCGGGACAGCGCGCACAACCGGGCCATATTCTTTCGAAAAGGATCGAAAATGGGCGCGCGTGCAATTTCGAAGGCCCGGCACCCGGGTTTCCGGTCGGCGTAACAACTCGGCCGCAAGTAAATCCGCGCGGTTGCACGCCCTGTCACGCTTCAACGAGCTTTGCTGCGTGCGAATTCGATAATGGAATATTTCTCGTGTAGGTGTGTATCTTCCTGTCTTACGTAACGATCGATTGATGGGGATTTCTTTTTTTTTTCTTTTTTTGTTTTTCTTTAACTTTTTTTTTCTTGCGGTTTGAAACGAATCGATGTGATTAATTATTCGTTCACGACTTTCACGTATCACGTTTTGTGCAATTCTTTTTATATTGAGAATTTAAGTATCGTGTACGTATATCTGTTTGTAAAACAGTTACGTTGTGAATACAATTGTAAATCTTTATGGTAATTGTGTAAGATAATATTTAGAAAATGATGTGTATAAGATGAGTCTTTCACAGGTTAACAAGAATAATTTATAGAGAAATATGTAATATTGTTACATATAACGAAATATAATATTATATTTAAAGTATTATATTCTCGACCGGTATGTTTATATATCAATTCTTTATATTCGATTCTTTAAAAGTGTTCTACGAATATATTATGTACCTACGTAGCTTCAGCTTCTTCGTTTTACGACAATAATTGACTCGTGACTCGATTTTCAGACGAATAACTCAAAGATTAAGAATAATAATTATGAGAAATAAATAGCTATCGAAAATTTCGAAACGCGGAATGAATAGAATTTGTTACTAATTAACAATCAGCTCGATACATCTAATTAATTGAAAATAGAGATATGGAGGTAATATAGGTCGGCAATTTCGTGAAACTAATTTAGCGAATAAATGCAATATATATGAATCGTTTAATTTTATACCGCTTAGAGATGTGAAATGCATTTAGTTTCCTCTTCGTGATTATTTTATCGAAAGGAATTATACATGATTAATAACATCATATTTTCATCACGTTGCGTTGCTTGTTTCCGTTAATTTAAAATAAATCGTATCGCTAATAATGCAGGGATAGACATATGGTGCGTACAACAACGTGAAAATATATTTTATACCTTCGAATGTTAATAAATAACACGTTACGAACGCGCAATCTAAATTTAATCATCTAAAATCCTTCTTTCTCAACAGCAAAAGTCGAGCAAACCGAGCGAATCAGAGACGTCGCTTCCGTGAAAGTGAAAAGAATCCTCTTAATCCCTTCCCTTAAGCTCGTTGCCACCGATAAAGTAATTTCGTCAGGATTTTATATTTTTCAGAGAATACGTCGAACGTGAGAGGGTGAGGAGGGGTGGCGATGGAGAAAAGAAAAAGAAAAATGGGGGGGGGGAAGAGGAAAAAAAGGGAAACAAAGCTTTTGTCTTTTCCTCGCGGGTGGAGGAGGCGAAAATTTGTGGTGGGTGCTCGCGTGTCGTTCCAGCCGCTGGCTGGATGTGCTAATTAAGACGGACGAGCCACCAGGGGGATTAATGACACCCGTCGAGTCTGCCTCCGACTATCGTTACAACGTTCCGCTCGAAAGCATCGGAATACTCTTCCTAATTGCCTATCGGCCAAGAATGTTTTCGTCCCTGTTGCTGAATTAATCTGATAAGACGCGGGTATGCAACCGAGAGGGACGAGGCGTGAATTTATTCCACGATCTCTAATGAATGAAGTCTTTCGTTGCACCGTGTATACGTGATCTCGTTTCGTCTTCTTTTCTTTCTTTTTTTTTTTTTCTGAATAATTTGTTTGCCGACAATTCTTTTAATTTGCATCGAGATAATGGTCGATGAGTTGTGATCTCGTGTTTTATTAAAATTTGTATGATGTAAATTTTTATTTCGCTTGTCTATTACGATAGGTGTCTCTATTCTCAATTTTAAGGAGGAAGGAACGCGTGTCGTTTAGAATAGAAGCAAGAAGTTGAGTAACTCGATGCAAGCACAAGTTTACGAAACACATTCGACGAGAAAAGTTAGTTTGCTTACTAATTTTTTTTTTTTTTTTTTTTCGAGATTGAACATCGACACGCAATATTTTTCTTCTTGATAAATACAGAGAACATCTGAGAACATCTACTACGAGGGAAAAAAGATGCTAGCGTAAAATTAATATACAGAAAAGTCAGCCTTCACTGGCATATATTAAAACGTTTTTCATCGGGACCATTAATAAGCCACGTGCTCGGGTAATTTCAAGCGCATCCCAACTATAAATTCAGAAATAATTCAGAATTTTAATTAAACTTACTGTTCGAGCATGGTTATTTTTTTCGATTTGTCTATAAAGGGATGGGACAAAATACAATTGAAATTTATATCAATTGCTTCCTTGATATTGACTTTATTCCACTCTTCTGATCTGTTGGATATTTAAAGACATCTTTAAAGCATGCCATCATGATCATATTTTAATTTCGTAAAAACGACATTACTTTTACACGCTAAAAGAATTGAAAAATTAAAAGGGAAATTTTCTTTCCATCGTGTTAGAGAGTCTCTCTTAACAGTCTGACCGGCTTGAGATCTAGCGAATTTAGCACCAATCAACGCGAAACTTTTAAATAAAAAAATTTCCATATTTATTTTCTCATAATAATTGTATCTACGAAATGCTAATGATATTGCTTCATAAAGTGACTATATAAAGAAGCATGAACGCCTTGGAGAATAATTGCGATTATTCCACAACTTTCTGCCATTATAGCGTTGAAGTTGGTGAAACTTTGAACCTAATTCTCTCAGTTTATAAAATAATAAGGTTAAAAGCATTAAGAACCAGCGTGATGAAATATCAACTCCCTCGTCAACCACCACATAAAAACATTAATATTTTCTTTATAATAATAAATTAACAATTAACCGCTCTCAATTTCTTGCTTGTTCCAACCCTTCCCACCAAAATATCCTCTTCGATGCCAATATTCGCCATCCAGAAACCGGATACACGCATGAATTCCTACTTTGCATACCCTGTGAATTAAGTAGGTCACATTTTCAGCCCTGGCAAACCCGGGAGACCGAGGAATTTATCATCGAGCAGATGTTCCCCAAATAGAAGAGCGAAGAAAGGGAGCATCACCGTGATCCCGCTCTTGTTACTCACCGCCACCACGGCCGGTGTTCAACGACAGATCGATGGTCTCCTTCCTCCTCCTCGACAACCTCTCCCTTCGGCCCAATCGTCCAATGTCCAACGCGGATATGGAGCAGAGAAATATCGCTGCAACATCCGCGAAATTGGGTTATCCCTTAATGCACACCGGCTATTCATAATACGCGATCGTTCGCGAACACTGTTTCGAGCATATTTCGAGTTCGCCGAGTTCCTCTCACCTTTCCTCGCTTTGACACGCTTTAAATTAATTTTTCGGTTCTTGGCGAAAGAGAGAGGCGAGAATCGAGGGAAATTGAGAGATTACTGGCGAGGGAATAATTATATATATAAGAATAAAAATCGTGTAATTGAACTGGATCGTTATCTGGGAGAAGGTGGATAAGATGTTAGATTTTAGAACGTCGAAAAAGAGGAAATTTTATCTAGTTTATTTGTTGCCTCAGCTTTGGCTTAAGATTCATATTTGTACGAATAGAATTTTTGTTTCACTTTTTTATTTGCGGTGTAGTTTTCGGAAAGTTTCTATTTTTACAAAGAGCTCTATAGATTTCTGTAGATATCTTTCTCTGTAAAATTGTTTTCAATTTAAATTGACGACATTTAGAAAATTTTTAGAACGATGTCTTCTTAGAGATAGTTAAATCAATTTAAAGCTCTTATCTCTAAGCTTCTTGATCTTGCTAATCAACTTTACTTAGTTTCAATCTTCTAACTTTAAACCTTGAGTAATATGAATATGATCACTCGTGTCAGTCACTCGAATTACTTTCAAATGCTATTTTCAAATTTAGAAAGATATAAAATTTGATAAAACTTCTAATAAAATTTGCAACGATTTATATTAAGAGATACAGATAACAAAGTTTGCTTTCAATCTTAATCTACGCTCTTTTAAAAATTCAGAATTTAACGTGCAGTATCGATTCCCTTGCTATATTGACATAACGTGTATATACAAACATGTTTGATAGACAGCTAATCCGATGTTTTGTTTCGGAAATCGAGTTTGCTTGTAAATAGTCAAAACACGGTATAACTCGCAATTATTCAAACAACTCTTCGTTTCAGCGTAGACCCATAATTTGCGAGATATTTATTAATCACAATTCGAATAATTTATCTCATTTCTGAAAACCGAATGCAACGCGAATGCGTTCCTAGGAAATCTCATTTTATTATTCATAATGGTAATGTACATACAATGTAATTATATTAATATTTTAATTCGGCATTTGCCCAAACAAATAACTCGATAACAGTAAGCTTCCAACATTTATAATGATAATTTATTTCATGATATTACATTGTATCGTTGTACATGTAAATTACAATGATATATATACGTTCATATTCATATTCAGAAATCAAAATATTAATATTATAATTGCTTTTATAATTACTTCAATTCTCATATAAATCTCTTTGAAACGTTGTGGATATTTGTTCAAAATTTTGTAAAAAGTTCAAACCAACTTAATTGAAAATTAAATGACACATTTTGTAAGTAAGTTAGTCAAATCATTATCCAATTGACTTTTAACAAACTTCTCAAATTTCATTTCACCAAAACTCAACATTTTCCAAGCTTCAATACCTCACTTAAGGGATGCAAACCATTCACTATGCCCGTGTAATATATTATAATAACGCACAACGATGAAACAATTCACATACAATTTTACAAACCACGAATGATATTGCAACAAATTGACCGATAAAATTTGCCTCTATGACTATCTGTCGAATACGCGCCTTAATAGAAAAAAAAAAAAAAAAAAAAAAAAAACAAGAAACGTTTGCACTTGACGGCAAAAATTAAAAGGAAATGGGTGCTCGCACGACGCAAAGTTTCCGTCTCAGGTGAGGGTCGGCAAGAACCGGATGAACAGAGAGAGAAGGATCGAGAGGACAGAGAGAAAGAGGGTCAGGGAAAGAGGCGGGAAGAGCTCGACTTCCCTCCCCGGTGTTTGTAAGCACTTACCCCGCGGCTTATTGTTACCGCAGCCCTCTTTGTCGGGATTTGTAAAAGCACTCGGTGCGTTAATTCCAGGGTGCCGGATGCGGCGCATCGAGCAACGTGCGCGCTCCTCACGCACACACGCGCGCGATTTGTTTGCCTATCCCGACCGCTTAATCTTCTTTTTCTTTTTTCTTTTTTTCCTTTGCCTACGTCTGGTGGCAAAAGGGCCACCAGGGGAAATAAGAGGAACGGCCAAACCAAGGCGAAAACGTTTCGCCTACCAATTATCCGTCTCGAATTTTTTTAATTACGCATGTGCGTTAAATTAATCAATTTAATCAATTTCGAGGTTTTATCGTTGCACGATTTGTATATCCGAAAATAGTAGATGCATTCAAATGTCTCGCAACTCTATCGGATCAAAAAATCTAATTACGGATTATATAAAATTACCAGTTATCCAAACGTTTTCCAACGAATAAATAATTTCAATTCTAAACGATATTAAATCGTGCACAATCCTCAGAAGAACGGATGAGCGAAACCAGCCTCTCTCCTCGTTACAAAACAATCAACCCCCCCCTCGTGTCCTCCAGAATCGATATCCTCCATTGAACGCAACATTTGCAAAGCTCGTTGTTATGCCGGTTACGAGACAGGGTTACGATAACCTTAAATCGTTTCCAACAGAGACCGCACTTAGTGTTTGACACGGATCGGCCGGAATCAGCCGGTGGCGACGTGCTCGAAACCTTTCGTGCTCGAGCATGACGCTCGATTTCCTACGACAAAGATTTGCTCTCACAAGAATCTCCTCCGCCCTTCCTCCCCATCCAGGGGTGTCCGTCTCCGCTCCTTTCGCAGCCTGGACACGTGTACGTGGGCGTGACGCGGCAGAGGGGGGTTGGAACGGTTGGCCAAGCTTTATCGGAAATACCTTCTTATGGGTGAAGAACAGGGATGGGCGATGGGATTTTCGATATCACGCTAGAGCGGCGCTGATTATCGACAAATTGTTACGATAAGCCGGGACGCTTCACGGGACGACACGCCGATTTCTTTTTTTTTTTTTGTTTCTTTTCAATCGAACCTCGATTCTCGGGTAGAGAACGATACGAATCATGTCGAAGCAAATTTTCTTCTGGAAAATTATTTTCTGGAATTTATATCTCCAAGTGTTCGAGACGAATTTAAAACATAATATTGAGACGTATAATAAAAAATTATTGGAATTACATGCCTCATCTAATAATCTATTTTCATCTCCATAATCCAGGCGTGTAAATTGAATAGCTTCCCTAGAAAAAAAAAAAAATGAATAAAACTTGGAAAACGACACATAGCAGACAGTTGGAAAGTGGAAGGTGGAATGGCGTGTATCGATCGGCACGCGTGTATCCCGAGGTGTAATAAGCGGTAACAGACTTTATTAGCTTTCGGTACGCGCATACCGTTTAATGTATTCCATTGTGCGCCGCCAGTGCTAATTCCGAAATTTCGGGTATTATGCCCCCTCGAAGTGAATTCCGACGCCTTCTCTTCACGGTGTCAGCGAATCGGCTCGAGGTGTGCGAATCCGCGAGGGAGATCCCGCCATAGATTCGTTTTAAATCGCCTCGAGTAATCTTGGATGTGGAATATTGTGGAGGAGATGAGAGAGCAGTCGAATGATTTCAAACGACAATGAAGATTCGCAAAGTTTACGTTCGCGGTAGATTTATAGTCTTCTCGGGCAAATCATTGGATCGTGTTGAATTTGAAAGAAATTATGAAAATTATAATTTTAATCGATGTTGCTTCAAAATCGTGAGCAATAAACAATTCAGTCTTCGATCAGTCACGATTTCAAAAATCATATTTATGATGTGGTGATATTATACTGTTTCTCGTATTTCTGAAATTAACGAAGTGGAGAATAAATATTCCGTTGCGCGAGATTCCATCGTGTCGATATGTATTTATTTCCAGCAACACACGAATAACTTGGCACGACGTATGCATCGATAGATCCGCGATTTCTAAGACGAGGGTTTTATCTTTCTCAACGTATGCTCGCTCAACCTGTCTGTCGACAACGTCTCGGTGGCCGATTTCTATTTTAAAATTTATCAATCACTGGCTATTGGCCCAGTTCCGATGTGAGAAGGTCTAAACTTCGAACCTGAGCAAACACGTCATCGCCAAAATTGTCTTTTCCTCGAGGAAGGCAAATGTCGAATGTGGAAACGTGTCGATACATCGAGACATTCGTATATTCGGTGTAAGACAAGACAATTCACTTATGGTATGTTAAAATATACCAGGGATTATTTGAATTCAAGAAATTGTAGAGAATTAATCGAACGTAAATTGAATATCGTTCGATATTCGATTTATTTTAATCAAATATCGGAATTTTAAATTTAAAGCTCGAAAAATACGAAGTATATCATCGCGTCGAGAACGATACCGAAATTAAACGATGCGAATAAAGAATTTGTAATAATTTTTAATCAACAGTGTTCCTATTTTCCCAGTTATTCCTTGCCTATTTTTTAATTTCCACTTATGCAACAATTGATTTCTGTTATTGCAGAAATAATCCCCTTTTCTAATAAACGCAATAGAAATGCTACTACTTTCGCGCAAAGTGCAAATGGCTTTAACGGTGACGGCGAGGCCTTATTAGAATTTCTCTTTGTTGTATATTAGGTGTTACGGCACTTAGTAGTAGCATAACGCAACAGCATTTCCCATGTGTAACCTCTTACACTGTTAATGTAACGTACGCTTCTCGAGACAATCTCTGACGTAATGGTATTATTGAGTCACAAGTGTATTATTTTAATATAAATCGTAAACCGAATTACATTCCGTAAATGAGAAGGATAATCACCGCCACGAGCTTCTTATTAACTAGATTACAAAACTAGAAAAACGAAAGTTCTCCAAACAAAAAGACTCACAATTACAAAAGAAAAAGATTTCGATTTACCTTTTAAGATTCACTCGTTACGAACGAATCGATCCCTCTCCTTCTTCGAAACAAACGTATCACCAAACGCACGATGAATACTGGTGTTGCATCGTGAATTCATTCGTGCGTGAATCTGCACACGTGGAATAACAGGTATAAATGTGTCATCCACGTAGACACTTGCCAGACAAAGTGTCTGGCTCCCTGTATCGGAAATAGAAGTTGGTGCATTACCATTTCGAAGCGTAGTCGTCACCCCTCGCGAGACATGATTCATCGACGTCGGCGCGGAATTATGCCAATTAGCGGGAGACACGGGCAACTTGGGATTGTCTTAAACGTGGTGTACGTATCGGGACTGATGGCGAGATTTGTTATAATTGACTTGTCTGCTCTTTGTTGGAGTTTCGTGTGTCTTCTCTCGTACGTTGTTCTTGCGTGCGCGATTTCTTCGCCTCGTTGCGTTAATTGAAAATTTACTTAAGATTTCGGATAAGACTTTCATAAGATTTTTCGTTTCCTTTTCGAATGGATGGATGGAAAAGCTTTTTGAGAAAAATGGAATATAGTTGTCAAAATTGAAGGAAAAAGATATTATTAAAGATTATTGGCATTTTTTAAAATTTATTATTTTTTATCACTTGATAAATCTTTCGTGACTTGGTGGATGCGATTTAAAAATATAAATTTTGGAGAGTAGTGAAATTTTCAAGGATCCATATCTTGGGGGTGAATTTGGATAAAAGAATTATGTTATATATTATGTTATATTATATTATACGCCCTTTATATTCTCAAAGTTTCGTTTTTTACGAGTTGAGACATTTCCTTTATCAGTTATAAAAGTACATTATCTTACAAGGAAATCCACTTGACCCGAAAATTCTGATTTTAATAAAAGTTTCTCTGTGTATAGAGTATAATGGAGTATGCGAGGAAAAATTTTTTTTTTTCAAAGAACTCTTTGAAATCCACCTTCGATGTTTCTCTCCTGCTTTAAACAAATATTTATTTTTATCTGGAAATATTCTTTATAATAGGATGACAGAGAGAGCATTTGAATATTTTATATATTTAAAATTTTTCTCTATCTCGTATCATTACAAAGTTTTGAAAAGATGAAAAAAAAAAAAATTCCTGAAATTTTAAACATTCATTTCATCTCCTCCAAGTAATATTCCGTTAAAACAAAATTGCACATATACCGTACATAGTCAGAAAATTTAATTAAAAATGGAATTTTTGTTGACTTTAATTGTATAATTATTTAGTTGAAACTTTTTTTCAGACTGAAAACGTGTATGATTACATTTATGTCTGAATAAATATCAATAATAATTTTTTTTAAAAGCTGTGGTGCTCCTTTCACCGATCGCAAAAAAAAAAAATTTTCTTCAATTTTCACAGAATTTCCTCGAGATCCTCGAAATTTCAATTTAACTCTTTAACTATTAATTAATTCCCAATTCATTTCAAGAAAGTAATCCATTGAATTTGTTAGTTGTAGAATAACAATAAGACAACAATCTTCAAGCCTCGTGAAATGATTTTCTTTTTCTCCAATTTATTATACAAAATAGACATTTATTATCGATACAGAACGATAACCGGTTAATTACCCACATAGATATTCATAGATTCGTTCTCGAATCGAATTTCATCTCGAGTAGAAGAGGGAAGAAGAAAAGAATCGAAGATCCATTCTCGAGAAGCTTCCCTTCCCGCCCAACAATTAAGCTACGAGCGGACGAAGTTCAAAAGCAAGGGAGGGGAGGGGGAAATAAACCAAAACAAATCTTGAAACACAAATCGGGCGTAGGCCACTTCTCCAAGATGCTCGTAGTTATCAATTATCATCGAGTGTTGTATCGAATTAAAATCAGAGAAACTATCTCTCTCGTCCAGAGAGAGATCTCGATCGCTTGTGAAACAACTTGTGAAAGGAACTCGATGGAAGAACGAGCTCGAGCTAATTTTACAATCGTGATTAAACCTTGTTCCTTCCTTCTTCATCGTTCCGATTCCATCCTCCTTCGACCTCGTCGATCGACTTGGAGAATTTCTACAAGTGTTAACGCAAGCGTGTGTCAATGTTTTATTAATTTCGCGCGAATAGGAGAAGGACCAGGCCTCTTCCAGGATTGGAGCCTTAGTTGAAGAGGGTCGCGAGGGGATTGGAACGGATCCAACAGGATTTAGCGGAAGAAGATTTCGAACCTGGCGCATGTAGAACTAACGGCTTAAATTTCATCTTTAATACACCGTGGAAACTTTGGAATTAAAATTGAAGATATCCTCCGCGTGAGGATTAATAGAAATCAGTAGTAGATTGTTCAAAATCGCTGCTGACAATATATTATTCCACATCCTTTCTTCTTTACTTAAAATTAAAATTCCTAAGAGTATCTTCTCCCCTTACATTCCTCGTTAATCAACTTCCTCGATGCTCCTCCATAAACTTACACCAAATTTTGATTCCTTATTATTCGAAATTATGCCGGGAATCTCTCACACTTTGACAATCGAAGGAACGGAAAGGTTCGACCATTAGCGCGGAATTTACAGGAGCGGCTGCCTCACGCTTCTTCGAAAGACAAAGGGGTCGATAAGGATCTCGAAGGGGGATCTGGAATAAGAATTCGAGAAAAGGGGGGAATGCAAATTGCGCGTGTGGGAGAGGAAGGGTACAGCGAAATGATACACGCCACGGTTGGGAAATGGGCACAGGTTTTGCATGATTTGGTAAATTTATTACCGGGACGTTCGAATTATCAGGAAACCGTTTCGATCCGTTCTTTCGTGGCGTATTTTGTTTAAAGTATTGTTTGATATTTGAAATAGAGTTGGATGATCTTCCTCTTTCGATTAATAGTACGGAGAAGTCACTAGTTGAAAGGGAACGAAGATCGTCTGATCATCTTTCGTATATATATATATATAAAACTTCTTTTGAAATATTTTTTAATAAAAGCGGGTTCTTCGAGCGATAAAATTAGCCTGTTGAAAAATAAGACAATTAATAAAAGTATTTTAAAAGAAATTCATTACAGGTCTATTCGATACGTCACACAAATTGGTAAAAATATCCACGTTTTTGCCGCATCCTTCGTTCCCTGAAACAAATTGCGAAAAAGGAAAAGAAAAAAAAAATAAATAAATTGGAGTACTCGAGAAGATAATGGGAGGAAATTAAGATGGAGGAAGGAACCGAGGACAGTGTGCATAGAGACGCGTGGTTGCGAAAGATGAATGGGGGCCGACAAGAAGGGATGGAAACTCGAGGGGTGCAAATGAATGAATGACTGACTTGACCGCAGCAAAATGTACAACCGCCGTGCTTCCAACCGCCATTTTTTCCTCCTAGAATTCGTATTCGCCGACTGAATACTAGGACGTGTTCAATGGGCTGTGCGTTTTTGTTCCATGGGCACGATTCATTGTTTTGACTGAAATAGAGGGTGACATTTACTGCGACAGGTTGAGGAAAACAATGTAAGGTGCAAAGATACGTGGGGGCTATGAATCTTTCATCGACGTCGGATTGAATTTTGTTACATTTGAGGTAATCGTTCTATACCAAAAATTAAGATTATCTTGAAAGTTGAAAACAAATTTTATCCCATCGATTAACCTTTATTTTATTTTAGAAAAACGTGAAAGAAATAGATGTAATTGTAAAAGATATAGAGAATTGAATCACATCCCTGTTTATCAATATTTAAAAAATTATGGAAATTGTTAATGGAAATTATAATTCTTAAAAAGTTTTTTGATTAAATTCAAGATTTTACATGTTTAAAAATTTGAACCCCAAATCTGTTCAACTCTATATCTCTATATCTGTACATACACATGTTCTTTAGATCACGAATTTCACGAATGTAGATAATCACGAAGATGTAAGATATTAATAAAATCGAATCCAAAGTTAGAAACACGTGTAAATTCAATTGCACAATCGACGAATACGAATTTTGTTACATTTCTTTCCTATTTTTAATTTAATTTTTAATTACAACAAATAATGCGAAGAAAAATAAACCAAAAATACGAAATAATATCCTTTGTCCATTCTTTCCTTGAATGAGTCTTACGATTAGCTTATCGTATCAAAATCCTTATCTTCCATAACACTGCACAATCGTACCAATCGATTACCTTTTAACGGCGTGAAAAATTCAACTTTCTTTCGCGCAATAAACGTCGTTTTCACGTACATATAATACTTCATACTTAACGTACTCCATCGTGCAGGAAGGAAGGCCAAAGTTAAAAGTAATCACGCTTCGACTTGCGAATGCGCGAACAATATAACTTCATACGCAATTTACATATAATTCTACAAATTGAGTTTCTCGCTGTGCAGCCGGCCGAGGCCGGGAAATTATAAAATAATAGAATCATTATGCATTTATGCAGATACGCTCCGAGCGAAATAACAGTGTCCCGGCGAGGCTGGCGCATTTTCAAAATAATTGGTTTTATTTTGTCCCTCTTTCATTCCCTTCTAACAAGTTTTATCCAACGCGAAGACAGTTCCGGTGTAAGCTCGCTTCACCGTGAATGGATATAACATAACGTTAAATAAAGTTTATTTTAATCTCAGGAACGATAGACCCCCTCCTTTTTTTCCTCCTTTTCTGAATTCATATTTAATCTGGAAAAATCTCGTTTCGTCTTTTTCAGATTTCTTTCGTAAAAATAAATTTTTTTATCAATTGCTGATAACTGATCTTTTCGTGCAATCTAAGATTTTAAATTTAGAATTTTTATTACGAACGATTCATCATTATTTATGATCTATAATCCGTTAACCACGGTCAAAATCAAGTCGTAAAATCCAATGTTTTCAATCAGCAAGCAATTTGTCAAACTCTCTTTATTTCCACTCGTACCGTTAAAATCAACGTTACGTTCCAATAAATTTCCACCAAATTGCAAATTAATATTAAAAGAAAGAAACCTCCACGAGTGGAACAAGTGGCCGCAATCTTCGCGTGATAAACAGAAAATAGAAGGTAAATAATTTATTGCCAGCGTGATTTCGAAATTCTTCCCAATTCTGGCCGGTTGACGATTGAAATTTCCAAAATTGTTGCGCAATCGTTACACGGCCACGTACGTCCCTTTACGAGCGGATAAAAAATGCGATTTCAAGCGGCATAAAAATGATCGCGCGACGGTTTAGATGGTCAACAGAGGCGTGTGGAAAAAGTCAGTTCAGAGTTCAGAGCAGGATTGTAACCGGGTTTATTACACACAGGAGGCGAAAGCTGAATTTTCCCGCTATTGTCTCGCATTTTTTGCCGGCACATTTTTATCGTGTTCAACTCCAACAATGAACGAGCCACTCGTATTGTCACCTGTGCCCGACAGCTTGTTGATTTCCGCGGATATCACGCTGTTTTAATCCCCGGGACGGTTGTCGCGCAACTGTGCCGCCAGTTATCCCACCATTATGATGTAAACCCGCGTTAAACGATTTAACCGTGCCGTGAATCGGGCGTCATTAGAGATCACGTGACTTCTGCCAGATTCGACGCTAGATGGCGCGCCATGCACCATGTTTTCGAATGTACGCTGGAGGAAATGGACCTCGTAGGTTACATAGAAATGAAGAATTTTCAGAATGTGATCTGCCCGAAAAAAATTAGCATTTCTTTCATGTTCGTGCATCTAATTGCATCTAATATAGAGTATTATTTTAATTAATCTTAAAACATACGAATCTTTTCAATTAGATTGGAATTTGTTTTTTCTTACATTTCTCTAATCTCAAATGCAGACATCTGCATGTTACTTTTACAACGCGGCTTTGCATTTTACTTATTCTTCAACGGTACGAATAATAAAATAATTTCGAGCGTATAAACTCTTCGAAAGAAGCTGTTTGAAAGGAAAAGGGAATTATCAATCTCGTAACAAATTGAAGCGAAATCCAATGTATCCGATATACACGGAACTCGTAATTTCGTCTGATGTAACAGCCTCGATTTAAATAATAAACGAGCCAATCGGGCTCTCTTCGTTTCGTCAAGAACCAAGTCCTCCGTTTCACTCCGATCTTTCCCAAATACCTTGGAATGGAAACTTGTACAAAAATTCGGCCGGCAATAGCCGAAGTAACATTTGCAAAGTTAATCCCGATCGAGAATCGTGCCGTGAATCACGAGGACGCGCGACAATTTATTCCAACCGCGTAAAGTTATCGACGAAGTTTCTATCCCGTAAATCTGCGCCATTAGTGGGGGGAGGGGGCAGAAGGGAACAAATTCATTTCTCTCCCGGCAACATTTTCTTCGACACGATTACACGTGGAACGAAAACTTTTACTCGATCGACGCACGAAACCGCGATCGTCCTTCACTATGAATTCTTACAACGTGCTTTCTTACAACGTCTTAAGCTCGGGGTATAAACAGGATGGTTGTTTGGCGAGATGGTTTAATTAAAGAGACCCACACCTATGACGACGTGTTTCCTTCGAGGAGGGGATTACGAGCGTGGAGGAAACGTTTCAAGGGCCAATGGCGCGATCCTGGATGAATATCCTGGTGAAACACGAGAGATAATATGTTCACATCGAACACGTGACATCTTGGAATTATATCGTGAAATTAAGGGATGAATAAGGGGGATAAATGGATTGGATTGGAGAGAGCGACGAGACGAGATTAACCTTGAATGAACCAAAAAATCTCTTTGAATTAACAAACGTATATATATATATATATATATTTTATAAAAATGATCGATGGAAACGAACCGTGGTAAATTTCAAACTTACGACGTTCAATAGTAATAATAATATTAATTCAATCGTGCAAGAGAATCCTATCTCTATCCAAAGTAACAAAGCAAGTAGCGGACCATACCAGAAACCTCTCAACAAGTCTTCGCCTCCCCCCGTACACCATTCAAATTTCACTTTCCACCCTCCGCCTCGGGTATAGGAGATGCTCCTTCTATTCACCGAGCCTTCACGCTGTGATTCCGCAAGAGAGGCAGGGAGATACGGAGATCAAGCAACAAATCCGGGTAAACGAGGTCGGATACCCGAGCTTTTGTACCCTCGTTAGTTCGTTAAGACGTTGCATGATGGATTATTATGATGGAAAACGTCGAAACGTAAACAGCGCTCTCTCCATTTACACGAACGGAAACGGCCGTCAAGATCGGATGTGGATTCAACCGGCTCGATGTCTGTGCGACGAGAATCGTTTCGTTGTGGGCTTCTCGAGAGATTTGTTGATATTAAGTCAGTCTCTCTTTCTCTTCGGGGTTCGTTCTTCCATTTGTTCCTCTTGTTAACTTTATTCATTTCCCCTTCGACTTTTCTAATTGTTGCGATAAATACTCGTTTGATTCGTTAAAGACGAAAGCTTTCGTTGATTTGTACAACGAGAGGAATATTGTGGAAAGAGATAAAATGAAACGTCGAGCATGTAGTTAATAAAAAGTTTTGAAGTTTTTTCATGATGAAGGGTGATTTGTCTTTTGATCGATTTTTATTATACAATATTTCTCATATCAAAGATGTTATAATATTTTTCTGTTTCTATTCTCTTATATATTGATGTATCTTAATTGAAATATTTATTCACGTAACGATAAATGTCTTCTCAAAAAGGAATTATAAATTGAGTATGCAAAAGTATCTCAAATCATAATTCAATGTGACGAAAAATCGTAAAGCGATAAATTTATGTAGACGGTTTAGGTTTTTCAAAAGTCTGTCTTTGACGATTCAAACGCGTCTCTGAGCACACAGAAGAATAGATATAATTGCGAAGATTTTGGGCGTATTAAACAATTCAGATGGGTCGATTAACAGCAAAGGGAAAGCAGAAAAAGATCTTCTTAATCCGAAAGTACCAGCGATGCTTTTAGGGGGGCGAAGTCCAGAATTCTTGGAGTTGTCGGAGCCAGATGCTACCCAAATTATCAACGTAAATGCCTAACGTCCCTGGAGTTCCTTATTAATCCGTAAATTAATTCCCCGAAACTACACAGTATTATAACCGCTTGCCTCGTCGCCCGTAGTACCCCTTGCGATTTCACATTTTCGCTTATTAAGCGGGCCAAACACAATTTGCCCGGGAACTCATCAATCTTGGACGTTCTTTCGCGTTCTCGAAATTTTTCACGTAAATTCTTCGATATAAATTATATGTACAAAAGCATAAGAGATTTATAAAGTAACGTAGCACGAGTGAAAAGTTCCAAACAATTGTATATTTACGGAATATACGGAAAATACGTCATAATATGTAAAGCATATCTTAAAACAGGAACGAATCATTGCACTCGCGTAAAATCATGAATAAAACTTCGATTTCTCGTGTAAAAAATATGGAAAGAAATTAAAAATTTTGGCATCAAAATCTACTGTGAAGGTAGAGGAAACCATGCCATTTAAATCCCTTTTTGTTTTACCCCGATATCTCAATCCGTTTCCGAGATATAAGGATTCAAAGTTTGCATAGCGCTTGACATAGGCGCAGATATTATGAATGAGTCCATGACCTACCTTTTTTTCCTAGAAACGCGTACTACGTTTTTCCAGGAATCGCGTCTGTCGCTTGTCTGCAATTTGGGATAGGTCAGTGAGACGAGCGCGAGAGAGAGATCCGAGTAAGTGAGAAGGACAGAGATAATAAACGATCAAAAATTACCTTTTTCTTTACACGACGATATCTCGGGAACCGGAAGTCGTATCGGGATAAATAAAAAAGCGTTTTAAAGGGCAAGGTCTCGCGCTTCCAACGACCGCTTACTCGTTAACCGGAAGTCACTATCTTCGGAGTTATAGCGGTTCAAAGTTTTCCTAATTTTAATAGAGTTTAATTCGGTTTAACGTAAACGATTAAAAATTATTCTTTTCTTTACACGATGATATCTCGGGAACCGGAAGTCGTATCGAGATAAATGAAAAAGCATTTTAAAGGGCAAGGTTCCGCGCTTCTAACGATCGCTTACTCGTTAACCGGAAGTCACTATCTTCGGAGTTATAACGGTTTGAATTTTTCAAGAATATCAAAGATTCATATTCAATATTTAAATATATTTCGATTCTTTTCAAATAATCATTTTTTTTTTTTTTTTTTTTGGAATTTCTTGAAATCCATTGGAATACTCTATTCGAATCTAATATCCTTTAGAATCCTTGATGCACTTTTGAGTTTCGAAAAAGTTCAAAATTTTCGAACATGAATCCACTTTGATTTTAAAAGTCTGAGTTTCACAGGATTCTGGATTCTCCGAATTGAATACCGAGTTCAAGATCAAATCTATCACATCTCGCACGCTCAAAGTCTTCTCTATCGAATTCCTCGCGTCCAAGATGATTTCTGTCCAATTGTGTGGGATCAAAGTCACTTCTATCAAGTTCCTCGAATTCGGGCTAGTCTCTTTCGAGTTTCAAGAGGCCAGAATAATCTCTATCGAATTCCTCGAGACCAAAGTTATCTTTATAGAATTTCACAGAATTTCAGGATCACCTCTAACATTCTATCCACCGCCTGGATCCTTTTTCATCTAATACCGGAAATTCAGAATGAAACCTATCGAAACTTTTTATTTCAATTCTGAATAAATTCCTTGTCATCACTAATGATTTCACATAATTTTACAATATCCATTTTCTCTTCCCTAATCTATTAATATCTTCTTTCTAGACGCTTGGAGAAATAAATTCTAAATAAATTAATTTAAACAAGACATAGAAATCGCATCTAACTTTTCTCACTTGTACGCAATAAAACGGTAAGAAACGATAATTTTGATTGAAGAAATTCATTTTCAGATCGTTCGCTCACGTTCATGAAAGAGTCCCACCCAAACCGAACGTGAGAAACGATTGTCACCTTCCTCGATCGCGATCAGCCCGCCTTTCCACAGGGAGGAGGCGTCTATATGGATAACGTCGGCAATTCATTACCGCGCACCTATAGCCGATAATTGCATTTTCAGGCCATTTTACTAAAACGCTCGGCCCTGGCGCCTGTCTCGCCGGGAGGAGGAGGAGGAGGAGGAGCGCTAACGTCCTCCCGTGCGAAACCAAGGGCCACCAAAAGGGGGATCGGGTAACTGCATTAACCTTTCTGCCACCCCATTGAGAGGTGCAGACAGAGGAACGGAGCGGGCCTGAGAGAGAATCCTGTACCACTCAGGCGGCCGCCTCTCTTCGACCGCCCTGTTAATTACGTTCAATGATTTTGAACACTGGCACTAAGCGAATCTCAAATCCGATTTTCGTGCCTCCGCCATTTGACGCACCTTTCCTTCTTATCGGTTCTCCTCTGTTTCTCCTTTTTTAAGCTCCTACGATGACGCCATCTTCGGGGATAATAGAAGGGTTTTAATTCGAAAGTACTTCCTTCATATCTTTCCAAAGTAAATATGTGCATTCGTTATTCTTCTTCCCTTCCTTGTAACCTTTTTCAACTATTCTTTGCTTCTTGGAACAAATCGATCAAATTATAAGGATGGCTGGATGACACGAGCGAACGAGAAATATTTCGAAGCAATAATATTCGAAACAAACGCAGCGACTATTAATCTTTTTTCGAAACAATCAACCGAACCGAAAAGCCTGCGCTATTTCGTGGCAAGAAAGCAGCCGACTTCGGCTGGCCGTGGAACAAGTTTCCAACGGGGGGACGGGTCCCCCGGCAAAACCTTGGTTCGGGTGGACAATCTCGAATTTTCATAAAACGTCCGTGCGTCTGGTACATTACTCACGATAATCCAGCCGGCGGTCGCTCCGCTTGCGGCCTATGAAACCGCAGACCAAAGCCGTGGGGACGAGGGTCGGCTCCCGTGCTTCACACCCGCGTCCCAAAACTTGCCCGCCCAAAGTTTTAATTCAAACTTTTATTTATACGAATCGTGCATTATCGTAAGCCCGTTGGAGACGGGTCCCGGTGTTCAATTGCCATTCCCTTCCTTTCCACCCATTCTGGCCGCTATATCACATAAACCGAGTTTCTCCAGAGAGGAATTTCGAGCCGCGCCTAAATACTTTCATAGGCGCGGAGAAAAATGATCATCTCTGATTTATGCGCTTGGGATTTATACAGAATCAGATATGCCTTTTATCTGGAAATATCAATAAAATTGGCCGTGTTTCTCTTAAAGGAAAAGCACGCGTCGAGCACGCGTAACACTAAAAATTTTTATATCGAAGAAAAAAAAAAAGAGAAACGCTTTTAGTTGCTTTAATAAATATAATATCCCGTGAGAAGAAGTTACTAATGTATCGAAGTATCGGGGAAACGTTCACCGGCTGAATAATATAACAGCAATAATGGAATTGACTATAACTCTGGTATAACGGAGAAAGTTTTGGTTGGGAGAAGCACGAAAATCGATTCAACATTGAACTTAATAATATCCGTTCGATAAAGTTGCTTAAACGTCCATATTTCTTTGCGGTTGAAAAATTCATCCCTTTAAATAATACAAATGGGGGCTTGCATTTCCAGATTGCCACATTTGTTTCCTTTATCGGCAACTTTCAACTATCGACAGACAACGAGGATTTATCTTTCTCTCGAAATTTTTTACGATGCTAATGAACGACATTTAACTCTATCGCCGATTTTACAATTAAATACGTATTTGCGTTGTCGTATTGCAAGGAAAACTATTCCACGACGAAGTTTCTTCTTCGAATAGCATTTACCTACGATAAATAATATTTTCACATTTGTGGAAAATAATTCGCGTCATTCTCTCGATATATCGATTACGATTAACTTTCTCGCCATAATTCCCTTAAACAAGGAACAGGAAGAATTAACGGAAGATCTGCGAGAGAGAGAGAGAAAAAGAAAAGAAAAGAAAAGGAACTTTCAACTTGTAATAAACAAGTCGAGTCGTGTCGAAACTTCGTGTGCAGTGCTATTACTCGCGAACACACAGCAGCCCCGATTAATTCGAAACTTATTTTCACGTGGGCGCTGCAAGACCGGCCGATATTTCGCTCGGCCGGATTTTACCGGGTCCGCGGTTTTACGTCGCGACCACGCTCGCCTCGATGCCCCGTCTCGATGCTTCCACCGAATTGCGGCCTCGAATTATTAACCGCAATCGTGATTGCCGCTTGTTTTGGATGGGTTTAGGCTATACCCGCGTATCGCGGTCGCTACGAAATTGGCGAGACTGGAAGGGGGGAATGGCGAGAGGAAAAAACCTCTTGAGCTCGATGAAACGATTCAAATAAACGCGCAGCCAGTTAATCAGAGCCACGGCGATTCGAATCACATTTCGCGCGAGGTTTCTATAATTATTTTAACCCTTTAGCTACTGCTACAGTCGCTCTGCACAAGATTGGAGTATCTGGAAACGTAGCGTCGATATTTTGTTTTCAGCATTTTATTTTAGATCTTTCGACTATAAAAGAATCAATTATCGTAGAATCGTTAGAAGATAAATTTTTCTTATCTTCCTTGAAATGTTTTATATTTAAGAGAATAATATGATACAACGATAAATGCAAAAGAAGAAGAAGGAAAGGGCGAATGCGTGTGTCAAACTTCTCTAATCTAATTAATTTTCACTCAGATCTTCAACACTCAGAGTGTTCATCAACACTCTCTCAAGATCTGCATCTGGATATTATTTAAAAGAAATAATCAAAGCCACCACGGTTCTTTGAATTTAATTACAATTAATAAGCAAAAGCGTCCTAGGTGAGATCTTGGGTGCACCGTTCCGGCTTACTTTACGCTCCGTTGGGATTTCACGGGGGTATCTAAGCGAGCAAGCTCCTCCCCCTTGTCCGCTTTCCGCCCCTCTGCTTCCTGATTAGCAATCGTCTCGAGAATTTTTAGCCGCGGTAACGTTTCCGACACTCTCTTAGAGAACGATCTTACACCGTGTAATCACCCGATTGTTATCTCTGGCCAGAGAGGAAGAGAAAATTCGAACGTGAAGTCTCGGTTAAACTTTATCCCGAAGTGAAAATTATCGTGCATTACTGGCTGGTTATTAAATTTCATAAATGTCGGAATCCAGAAATTTCGTTTCTCATAATCAAAGAATGAATTGTTTCCAGATGATGTAACTCGTGGGATAGATTTGTTATAGGCAGCGATTAAACTGATAAAATTCTTGTCTTGTTTGATTCAAAGAAAATAATCTTCAAAATATAATGCAAATATTCCAGATTCCGTGTTCTCCATCCATTTGTCTAAACAATATGTGTCCTCCCTTAACGCTAAGTTTAAATTTAACTTCGTATCTTTAATCCATAAACCTTCGTAATCCTCTATTTTTGTAAAACTCCGAACAAATTACTGCGAAATTACCATTCACTCGAATATAAGATACCAACAGTAAGGAATAAACGTCTAAACTCCTTTACCATTCCAAATACGATACAAATTACGGGGATCAAGAATCGATAGTGGCCAGCTCTCGTTTATCTAAACGTTACACGAATCGTGATCAGCAAGCCGCTCGAGTTATCCTTCGAGGAGAAATCGTGTTTGCGATTACCCAACATCGAAATCAAAATCCATAACTCGATCCGCTGTCGCTTCACTCTCTCTCTCTCTCTCTCTCTCTCTCTTATTCCGTGCCGATAAAGCGGAAATGGAGACCTCGACTCGAAACTTATGCCTTCGAATCAGGCTTGGAAACAGGATCGGCTCTGATCCTGTTTGGGATCAGATCTGCCTCCGTATTTTCAATTATTCTGAAAATTACGCGTGCTGCGCTTTTATTGGACCCTCGAGCGAGCGCAGAGGCGACTTACGTCTTCTTCTTCTTTCTCCATGTGTGAAATAAGACGAGATTGCGATCCACGTGAATCCCATAGAGTCGTGCTGACAATAAAGAGTGATGAAATCTTTCGCGACGCGAGAAATCGATAATGCATGCGATCTTCTCTTCGTTATCCACGATGAGATTCGACGGAGTCTTGGATGAAAGATTGAAACGATTCTACTTGTAATTCTCGCTTAAATCAAGGTCGTTAGAAAAATCTTCGAGAAAAAATTATTATTGGAAAGGAAGATATCTTCTAAAATTCAATTTTAATCAACGTTACTGCACTTTGGTTTCGCTTGGCTTCACGAAAGAATACCTATCTTATCTCACCTCAGAACGAAGGGAGTGCATATTTCATCGATGGGATGCGCGTTTCACGGTCCATTTTTTGGAAAAAGATCGCAGAAGACCATCACGCTGGAAAAAGTTGGTAACGATGGCCGTTGAAGTTGGCGACGAGGAAAAAGAAGAAGAAGAAGACGAAGAAGAAGAAGAAGTATCCCGACGAAGACAAAACGAAAACTCGCGGGGGGAGAAGAAGTTGCAGAAGGCTGGCGTTAAAACCTTTGAACTTCATTTTCACTCGGTGAAGAACTATTTTCCGCACCTCCCTCCGCCCTTCCTTTCCTCCCGAACTTTGGAAGGGCGCTCGTGACTCTTCCTCCCGCCGCCCCTAACGAATTATTCTTTCGACGTAACAGACGTCGAATTAACAATTCATCGAATAATAAGATCCAACAGGGATAGAGAGAATGGACAAGGATGGGCCGGCTAATTAAAAATGTATTGTTCGTTTTATCGTCTAATGGATTTGGTTGGGGAGAGTAATTTGAAGGGGGATAGGGCGGTGCAATTAGGGGTGACGCGTGTAAAAGTCGACGCGAGGGAAATGAGATGTGCGAAAGAGAAGAGTTTTTTTTCGAAAGGAAGGAAGAGGTCGATTTACCTTGAAATCTCTCCGCGAGGTGAAAGAGGATGGAGGATTTCCCTTCCTTTTAATCGTTTCATTGTTTCTTTTAATCGTGAAAAAAGGGACGAGCTTGGTTTACAAAAGGCTGTTCCCTCCAGCTTTTACCACCATCTCGATCCACCAGCTCGCTCGACGACGATCTATTACGCGCGCGTGTAATGGAAATCGTTTTAATGGAAAAAAGAGAAAAATTCTTCGATATTAGTTCGATTGGTAACTATTGGAAATGATATTTTATTGCGACGTCTTCAATCTGCTAGACTCCTTTCCTCAGACTGTGCATTATCAATATACGATATCCTGTAGAAGATCTTGCGAAGCGATGAGAAGAATTTCTATCCATTTGATGATACTATGATATTATTAAATTTAAATGTAATATATATATTTTTAATAATTTTATTACGTTCCTTCGTTCATTTAAATTTGGGATATCGCTTCAGTTCCATTTCTCTTATTTTATGCAAACGTTATGCAAACAAAAATATCCTGTCAAAATATCGTATTGATTTGTAATTCCACGTTGACAGATACATTCAAAATTTTACTTCTACTGCTTCATAAATTACCGAGCACTTTATTTCATTCTCCATTTATAATTTTCAAATATAATACATGCGCGTGCGTGAAATGTTAAAAAGGAGAAGAATTTTCCATTCCATAAAAGTAGAAAATTTACAATCGAGATCTGAAGAGAGAAACGAGTGAAGGACGCACGCGATTAAATGATGAATCGAACAAGAGTAGGTGGCGAGGATGATTTCAGGCCGAGACAATATCGTCGAGTCTATCTATCACCGGCCTGTTTACGAGGGAAACGTAAAAATTCGTCGAACAGCACTCCGTCAAATTAAGCCATCATTTGCGATTCGGCCGCAAATTGATAGATGCCCATCCATACTTTTCTAGTCGTTCATAAACAAGACATTATCACGCGAATATCTTGATAACGCGATTCCATTTGTTCCTCGTATCATGCGACACGAGAGAGGAAATCAGCCAGGAGAAGGATGGAACGGACGGAGTAATGCGAAAATAACAAGTCGGGGGATGAATCATGCGCCGTCAGATTTGACTGCCGCCGGGCACGTGAGGGGTTGCCTATTCGGAAACCGATCAACAGCGAATGGATATTTTATGAAACAGATTTTTCTGACCATCAGTCAGTTATGGTTGTTCTTGTATGTACAAAACGTTTCTCCGCTTTAAGGGGGTGGATATCTTTTAAGGAGGGAGTAAGGTTGATGAGTATCACTTCAGGGCGTTTGCAGTGACGTTTTGAACGATTTTTGATAAGCGAAGGAACGTTTGATCGTATTTCGTTCATGAAAAGCAGTTTGTTGAAATACTAGCTTTTGCTTGTCTTTCTTCACGAATTTTTCGTTCTATTGTAGATGAGAATGATGAGAATATATAATTGTGAGCTTTTAAATTTAGGCACAATTTCATTAAAAAGAATAATCCTCGTGAAGATTACTTTTGGACGTGTTATATTAATTTTTAATATCTTAATTATAGAGTGTCATTTTCATATTCAAATAGAAATCTTATTTATCATTGATATAAATACAAAATTCAAATTTTTGAAGATTACTTTCAGATTATATTATATTAATTTTTAAAGTCTGAATTATAGAATCGTTTTCACGTTCAAATAGAAATTGAAATACAAAATTCAAATTGGAACAAATTTCACAATTATCTACAGCATGTTATTCCATGTAATATCGAAAACCGTTGACGAGAAACCATAAACTTCATATTCACGAATTTTTATTTTCACCTTTAAATTTTTATCGCATTCTCGTCCTTATCAAGAAACAAAAGAATCGTTCCAAGATGGATTGCGAGTCGTGGTGAATAACAAAGACATATTTTCAAGCCACCCTGTACGTAACTCTACAATATCGACATATCGAAGCTCGTTCAACCGTTTCGAACGGCGACGATAGAAAGAAGTGGGTGGCCTTTATTTCGTTCTTAGTTTACTGCATCATTGACGAATTATACGAGGCAACGATAAACGCGTAATAAAGTTGGCCGGTGTAAATAGATTTACGAGGCTTGCACGTGTTGTATGACGCGTGGGTGGCCGAAAGTGAAAGGAGAAGTTCGACATTTCACTCTCTTCAAATAATCGATCGAAACATTTATATATCGAAGCGAGGACCATCGATTTTCCTTTCTGAAATGAAAATACAATCTTCAGAGTCTTCAACTCTTCCTTCATGAATATAACATTCGATTTATTAAAGAATTATTTTTAAAGAATTAAAAGATCGACTGGAAAATTTCTGTACCATAAAATCATTCGATTAAAAAATTATTTTCTTTGGATTATTCATTTCACATTATAAATATTCATTTCACGTATCTTCTCTTAAAGAGAAATGTAATTTTTCGACAACAGCGTGGATAAGTTTACAGCTCTGTTGACTGCGCGCCTCCTTTTTCCACCGACTTCCGGAATGGAGACGTAAACTTTCACAGGGATCGTCGTTCCCTTCCGTTATCGCGCCGTTTAAAATCCGAACGATTTCTTTTCTCGTATACACGATGACGTCGTTGCGGTATTATCCGACTATTGGCGACAATAGCTGCTCGAGGCTGCAGCGTAGCGAGTGTTACAGATGTCGCGCAATTGCGCGGTGCAAACGCGGGTTGGAGAGAAACAGGGTTGAGATGGAGAGACGGCTCGAAATTACGTATTTCAAGTTTATATGGTGCACGTACGACGCGCCATTAAGTTTTACATCGTTACGGAAATTCATAAATATGTTTGACGTATATGACAAGCATTTTTATATTCTCTATTCTAAAAAAAATCAGATATATAAAATGATAAATCATATCAAAGGCAAATCTGATTAATCTGGTTTTATAAAACGTATTTGTTTAAATACGAATATGCAAATTTATTCGTTTCTCATTCTTCGGAAAAATTACAAACTTCGTTCGCAAAATTTAAACAGAAGAAAGGCGTCGCGAAACGCTCAACGAACATACCAAATAAAAATATATTTCATCGTGAAAAAAATTGTTTTTTCACTTTACGCAATTCTTCGGTTTGCATGTAAAACTGTTTATTTTTTTTTTATTTCGCGCAAACTGCAGGAGGAGCGTCGTTACAATTCATACCGATGGAATCCAATTTTCAAAAGCGCATCACCGCGGGCTCGCCTCTTCCCGCGAGATCGTTTCCGGTATCGCCCCACTTCCGCCCCACGTGGCAACGTTATCGCGGGCGTAAAGTTTAAAACGTAACAGGGCATAAATCGGGCGCGGTAACGACCCAGTTACCGGAACCGTTCTCACCTTTTTGCGAACAGGAGGCGTTGAGGCTCGAAGCCAGAGCGAAATTGGAGATAAAATGGGGAAGGAGAGGAATGTTGGGTGGCCGACGGACTGACGCGCGTCCACTCGTTTTCATAAATTAATGCGGAATTATTTTCCCGCCGGAAAGGAATAATGGGGATGACACGATCGAGATCCGCCTCGTTTTTTTATCCGCTCTCGTTCGGCTCTGCCCGCTTTTGTCCGTATTATTTCTCCACCATCCTCCGCGTTGAATATAATTTTGGCGTTGAATTTCTTTCTTTTTTGGAGAGAAATGGAAGTTATTAATCAAGATAAGGTGGTTTGGTTGGAGAAAGGGATTTTGATTCAAACAAATTTTCGATGCTGATGAGTTTTTTTCGGTAATTTGATAAGGTTCTGTTTCAGGGAAGTAGAAGGAAGTTTCTTGCCGGGTGGGAATAATTTTGGAAATACGGTTTAATGGCTTGAAACGACGACTGAAAATTGTGGAAAAAAAGAATTATTAGAATGAAAATAATGCATCGTAAGAATTAATATTGCATAACAAGCATTATCAGGACGGATTAAGAAAGAGTCTTTAGAGCCCGATAACTTAATAATATCCCAACTTTATGCACATTAGGATAAACGGTAATCCTAATTTTCCTGTTAAAACAAACATCCATCGTTAATTCATATTACCAAGCCTCGCTAACAACCAACTAATAATTACCAATTACCTTTTAATAACGAGTATAATGGCTAATCTCTTCGCGTTGACCTTCTTACAATTTCAATCCTGTGCGATTCACAATATCGACCCGATTCTCCAACCATCCCAGGCAAGCGATCAATTAACTCGTAACTCTAAAACTTGTCGCGCATCGGATGGAACGTTTTGGAAAATGATCAGCAACAGCAGTGGATCGAGCTGGCTGAATAAACGGGCCCAGTTATATATTATTATTCGACCGATCGGTTTCATGGAATATTGAAATTCAATTTCACCTTGCCTGTCCGCGATTCCACGTTGAAAACCCTTGGATATGTTTCGCGCAACAATCGAAATGCCGCATCAAAATTCCTCCATGAATGTTTAAACACCTATTAGCTAACCGACCGAAATTAGACGGCAATTTTGACGGGCGTTCTTCGACCCGATCAAATATGTACGCGGGTCGGGATGCCCTTCCATGAATCATAAACGAATATCCTCCACCAAAACGCCCCCAATCCCAAGCGGCAAGAAGCATAATTCGATCGGCGCGTTCGATTCGCGGTATTCCAATTCCAACCAATATTTCTTCGAATTGAAATGATCTCGAGCTGGAAGTCACATCGTGGTAACAGACAAAATAGAAAAATATATTTCGATTGATATTTTTTCTTCGAATGAATTCCCCTTGAAAAAAAAAAGATTTGAAGATCATTATAAAAAAAGAAGAAAAGGAGACCTGGTAGGGGTGGTTAGAGCTGCTTATCAGCGAGCAGACAAAGCAGTGGCGTTCGAGTAGCGAGCGCACACTTTTAATATTTTTAAAGTACGTCCGATCCTCTATGAAGGGTCTCCCGCTAACGAAGCAGAATCGAAGCGGCGAGCCGGAAAATGGAAGGGGTTGCGAAGAAAGGGGGGAGGGAGAAACGTAAGGAAAACTGAAAGAAGAGAGGAGTGTTCGAAAGAAGAAAGCGTGGAGAGGAAAAGAAGGAATCGGGACGAGGGAAATGAAGAGGAGTTTTTGCAAATTAATCGCGTTAACGCACCGTCTGACATCGTAATCGGTTAGGCCGGAACCTGCGACGCCTTCACCTCGATACACACCTTCGCTCCTTTATCCTGTTATCCCGAACAACCCTTTGAGAGATGGGATGTCTCGCTCCTTTGAGAACGATCGTTCCAACACCCTTTGTCCTCCTCCCTTCATTTTCATTCTTGTCACGTTTCTTAGATCGATTTTCTTCTTTCGTTTCATTATTTTCGAGAATTATTACGTTACACTTATCGGAATAATATCGATCCTCTCGCTGGTTAGCTCAAGAAAATTTCTACTTCTGAATTTTCCTTGATTGATTAAGAGATTGTAAAAAAAAAAAAAGAAAAAGTTCTTCGCGCGTGAAATAAATAAATCATTTAAACACGTGTTTGTTTATCATTCGGTTGGAACAGATCTCGTTGGAATAAATCCGAGCGTCCGTGGTCGCGTTTATTCGCGACTTCCGACAACTCGTCCGAACTTTTAATAACGTTGCTGTCCGTTTCCATAAGTGAGTTATCGGGACGAAGTTTCGCCTTGTCGCGCGTATTGCCTCGAGTGGGACGGCTCGCTCGAGAAATTTGTTTATAGGTGATGATTGCATAATTAGATCACGCGAACCGGCTCGCGTTGTTGGGAGTGAAACCTGGCTACTATAAATCGCGCGTGAGACGTGTAAATCGGGTTAATGCACGTATCAGATTATACAGTGCGTACGACCTTTCCAACTTGATTTATTTAGAACACGATGATTGAATTATGTAAAGTTGGCAGCCGAGATTATGATAGAATTAAGAGTAATAGTTTAACACAGCCTCGTATTATTATTCCTACAAAGTGGCTAATGCAAACGTTTCGAGCCGTGAACATGTTGTTGTTAATTTAGAATAAAATAGCGTGTGAAAGTTTCCAATCTCGTAGAAAATTACTCACTTTATATATCGATTTCTTTAATCCGTTTTTTTTAAAAAGGGATCACTGTAAACGACAAAAATTTATGAGGGAAATTTATTTTATTTACTCGCTGGTTGCTTCTCTTAATGTTTGCCACGAAAATACTGTTTTCTCGAGCATCAAATCGTACCACGTATAATATATCCCTTCAGGATTTTCGAAATATAACCAGTTTGGAATTTATTATCGATCAGCATCGTGTCCATCATCCCTCCGTGTCGCGCCTTCCCTTTCATTCCTCCCCTTGTATCTTTATCGTGCAACGTAAACGCGCAATTTTGGACGCCAGCGGATTAAGTAATCGCTCGAATAAGTATAGCCAACAATACTTTTTCGTTAACCCGCGAGGATTTTCCCGAAGGCAATCGAATTATATGTGCCAGTGCAATCAGTCTGAACGAAAGAAAAAAAAAAAAAAAAAGAAAGAAAGAAAAGAACGTGTGTGTGTGTGTGTGTGAACGTTCGAGAGAATTATTTAAGGGAATTTAATAATCGTTCTCGACGCGTACGAGTGAGGAAGAGGGAAGGAAACGAGGAGAGGGAAAAATTCTAAATTCAATTGTTATCTCGGTGCTCGAAAATGTATTCCATCGATTGATTCTCGAACATCGGGGGATATTCAATTATAAAAGGCTATCGTAATATTTTTCCATTTAAAAAATACCGGGGTCGGCCGGTATTGGCAATTACGCGTGACTATTTGCGTATTGTAATTTCGTTGCCTCGTTCCAGGGGAGAAACCACTCGAAGGAGCGGAAACTCATTTGCGATCTCCCTCGATCGGTCATCCACCATTCTCGATATTAAATTCTTTAATTGTTTGTTGATGAAATACGATATCTCCGCTTTCCTTCTTTCTTTCCTCTCTGTATTTCTTGAGGAATTGAGGGGGAGGGGGAGGGGAGAGAGGAAGGGGGAAAGATTACGAGTATAATTATTTTTTATATTGCCTATCTCCTTCAGATTCCTCGTTGATTTAATGAAAAGAACGATCCTTTTGTTTGTCTTTTGTTTCATTTCTTATCTTGCCCCGGCAAAGATAGTGGATGGAGTTGAACGAAATTTTTACGGAAATGTTATTTTATTTTTTTTTTACTTGTTGCATCGTATTGTGTTTATATATTCGTGTAAGTATAAGCGATAGAAAAGTAATTTAAGAAATACTGTAAATTAAAAATCCGATTTAGAATTGTTATTAATATAACAATGCACTGTGTGCAAAGTTGCCAGAAGAAATCTCTCTCGCTATATCTTTTTCCAATAACATTCGCAAATAACAAAACATCGAGTGGCATCGAGTTTAAACTTGGCGCCATTTAAGCGATACGATGATAGAGTGGAGATTAACGATCGCAAGTTGAAGAGCATTTTCAATAGTCCGAAAGTCTTGGTGTCCGTAGCAGCTGTTCAGAAATGTCTGCGGATTAGTAGTATTTTCGAGAGCAACGACAGATGTTCCCAGACAAATGGAAGCGAAACTTCCTATAATTGAAATTAATGGTTTATCATCTCTTCCCTGGCTTTTAATAAACGTAAACGCCGTCATTAAATTGGGTATGTTCGTTATATAAATGGATTGTGAAGTTACGACGTGGATAAATACGCGTCCCTTTCGATAGTTCTCGTGTTTCTCATGGATTATAATTTCCACGTGCAAATTAGCATTTTCCTTTTTTCTTTAATAAATGTAAAACAATTGCAGTTTACTGATCTGAAATGATAATTCATTTCAAAATTGTACTTGAAAATTCTACTTTCTACTATTATTCGCAAAATTCGAGAAATCTAACCATCTCACGAACGTTGTTAACACCCTAAATCACATCCCTTACTTAACAACACATCTGATATCCATGTATCAAGCAGTTCACAATAACGACAACTACTTAAAATTTACTACATTACCGGCACAACTGCAACACGCTTTGACATCGTCAACTTTCACGAAATATGCATAAAACCCTCCCCTCTCGAAACTATTTTAGTTAACAGAACACCCCCCTCCCCAAAACTCGTTCCGCGCAATTATCGCTCACGCTTTTGCATTATCGCCGTGGACCGTTAAAATTAAGTTTCCCCAACTGGGCAAACTCGCCTCGCCAAATACCTGCATTCGCTGGTTCCAATATAAAACACCGATCACATTATCAGCCAGGAATAACCAAGAACGGACGAGACGATCGATTCCATTCCAAAATTAATTCCATCCTCCCCTCTCCACCCCTCTCTCCCCGCCATCATCGATCGAAGGCCCGCGGCATCGTGGCATCTCGAAGGTGACGGTTGCCACGTTGGATCGTCATAAAATCCCGTCACCAAACCGGTGAACGCAATCTACCGAGTAACTAACTCGGTTACCGCCCACTTGTACGCCAACCTCGCTCCCTCTCGCTCCATCGCGCCTCCACCCTCCTCTCTTCCTCTCTCTCTCTCTCTCTCGAGGGCCGCCGCTCTCTTTGCAACGCGTGTACCTGCCCATTATGGCTAAAAGCGTAGCACACTCGATTATCACGTCGTCGCGCGTGGCTGAAAACTGAAAATGCCGTGGGCCTTTGACGGTGTAAGAGCAGCCGACATTAGCCGGCTGAAAATTCCCAGCCTTGTCGAACACCGCGAGTTGTCCCGATCGATCCTTTCAAGGAGGAGGAGGAGGAGGAGACAGAGATCGTTTCTCACCTGTTACGCGCAATGATTCGTGTCTCGAGCGAGGTTGAACGTTTAACGTTTAAAATTTAGATCGGGTTCGTCTCTGTTACGGGGGGAAGCATTTGCATTTGCATCGTGTCAGCGAAATTCTTAAGGCAGAAAGGGAGTGTTCCTCGAGATTTCGATCGCACACCCTCGAATCGTTGTTATTACAGGAGAGCTTGTGATTTCGGGGAAAAAGAGGAAGGGCCTTCGAGCAGGAAAAGCAGGGTTGTTTAACGTGCTTCAAAATTCTTATAGCAAAGTATTTTTGTTTGCTCGAAATCCCTTCGATAATGACATGGAACGATACTTGGAAGAATGAAATCTCGGTATTGTATCAAATCTCTCGATGTAGTTCTCCTTTTTTCCCCTCCCTTTCTCTTCCTTTTTGAGGATCTTAATTGCCTTTATCCGCGATTGAAATGGATTTAAGAGGAAGACGAGTGGCTCGAAATTTTTCAACGTCTGGACAAAATTTGTTCTTCATTTTTCGTTTTTTTACTTTAATAATATAGTATCTATTATTATATTTGCATATGTATTTACTTTACTACGCGATGATCATAATGAAGATTAGCAATCATTAGCAATAAATTCGGGATATTATTAACAGCACGTATAGATAACTTTCATTAATCTTGTATTAAGCTAATAAACCTCAGCCAGGCTACGGATAAATAATTTATTTCAACATAACTGTATTTCATCCTTTGCGGCATGTTTGCGTTATGTACGTATATCTCCGCAGTTATGTTTGCACCCGTCATACTCGTCATTAACAGTTAATTAAGATACGCTAATCATTATTTACCGATAAAAATTCAAATCGAAAGATACGATACCTATAAAACAAAATTATTATAGATTCGTTTCGAATATATATAAAATAATATCGAAATTACGCGAAAAATATTCTAATTATCCACTTACAAAAAAAATAAAAAATAAAAAACAAATATATCTGCCTATATAAAATAAAACTTCCATTCCATTTCGTTCGTTTCGAGTAAAATAATTTCATTGCAAAAAAAGAGTTGATAATGAAAAAAATTCGAGCAAATATAAAAATGAATTTTTCACAAAAATTTTCGTCCATCGAATATAACGATGCACTAACGCATACGATAAAAAATTCACCAGCAAGAAAATTTCCATCGAAAGAAGAAAGAGAAAAATTCCAGAATACAATACCTGTACAAAATGGTGGCTGGCTTCGATAAAATGGTAACAGGAAAATGGTAAATTGTCTATCCCCGAGGAGGATGCTTTTCCACTTTGCTTTTTATGCACTTTTCACCTCACGCCCCATGAAAGTCCGTGTACGTCGAGCGTAACCGCACAGCTTTCAGAAACTTCAAAGAGTCACTCAACTGCCAGCCTTGTCCTTTTACGTTCTTTTAAACGTGGCGCGCGCGCCCGCCTGCCACCTCTCCTCTTCCAAAGTAAGTGCTACGTGGGACCAAGGTGGAACCGCTGGAACCGCAAGCCGTCCAACATACTGATTGCGATCCACCGATTGGGCTGGGACGTCTTACTCGACAATCGGGAAATTGCACAAAGGACGAATTCGGCCGTGGAGACGTTGATTTCTGACGCCCTCTCGCCCCGCCACTTGATGCAATTGCGCTAACGAGGCGGCACCTTGATGCGAAAAACAGAATTTGGATCGAGGTTAATAAAGCACGCTGGAAATGGTGAATTTGCTAGAATAAACAGTTGGAGAGGATGGAAGAATTTCACAGGTGAATTGTTTTTTTCTGACAAATTTTCCTTGTCGTTGGTAATTTTTCAGTAAGTTTTTTTTGCGAAAGGATTGAATTGGGGATCGATACATTGTTGTTCCAAATTCTTTTTATCGCGCACAGTGAATGCATTTGAACGAAACTATTGCTCGAATATTTTTATTTTATCGATCGATGTAGAAATTTTTCTGAATTGTAACACGAGCAGTTAATAAAGCAATGCAGCGTTTCTTTATTAGCTCAACAGAATAAATGGGGGTTGAATAAGAAATAGAAAATACCAACAAAATATGAAAAGATTATAACGTCGTTTTTTGCCACACGAAAGAGTGTACATTACGATTATATCGTATGTCGCTTCTTGCGTTGCAAGAATAGTTTAAAGATTAAACGTTTTTACCTGTAACGCGTTTTTAATCCAACAAAGAGCATCCCACAACTTCTTTGACACGAAGAGAAGCTAAGCGACACAGCGGATGAAACAAACGTCAACTGAAAACTTCTCTTCTAAAAATATTCCTCAACTAAATTCGCGCCAGATATTAATTTAAGAATTCGTCGACGAAGCTGGCATTTTTCCGCTAATTAATTTCTTAAATATCAGCAGAAAACCATTTTAAACCCCGGTTGGAAAATCACGAAATGAAAAACTGTTTCTTTTGATAAAACGGTAATTAACCATTTCCCTCCCCCGCCTGAACCGTGCAGATCTCTTCATTAGCCACAAAAGGGGAGACTTGTCGCGGGGGTAAATAGTTTTTCCCGATGTAATAATTTAACCGGCCGTTGGATGGACCAGGATTAAACTTGGCCGGAAGGAGACGACGAGAATCACTCAGAATCTTCAGACACGGATCCTGCAGGCCCTTGGTCGGTCCAGAATCGAGATTATAAATATTGATCCTGAGCGTCCTTCAACTTTGAGTGCACTCGAGCAGTCCCTCTTGTCCCGCATTTCTATACCCGGGTCGGTAGAGGGTCGGTAGAGGGAGGGGGGATTCTTCGTGGCGAAATTGAAATCCGAGAGGTTCCTCTTCCGCCCGTTCCTTCCGCCAGAAAGAGAGTCAAAGTCGCTCGGGCAAATTAAAATTGTAGGGCATTGCCCGTGGACAACTGGCCTTTGATGGCCGTGCCAACGGTCACGGATCATCTACTCCTACGCTGTAAGGAAGAATCGTCGTTGCCAGGGGAAGGCATTTCTTTATGGGGGAGGGGACCCGTCGAGATGGGCGGAAAAAGGACCGTCGGAGGATCGATCGATCTGCGAAGTAAATACGAAATTTGAAAATGGATAGATTTGTTTTGCCTTGTAAATATCACCGTGTGCTCCATTTTTATTTTACGCGTATAAACATATATAATCTGGTTATTGTATCGCGTCAACTTGTTTGTGATAATCGATTTAAACCTGTAAATGTTTATAGAATACAATTGGAAGCTTGAGATCAGGCAATCAATATTACTTCTTCCAATTCTAATAATTCTTATAATATTCTTGTAATCTTGTGTCTTGCAATCACAGATACATCTGTGGATATATATTGAATTTTTAATGTATTATTTTGTCGCTATCTTTTAAAGGCTCGAATAAAAATTAAAAGCGAAGGAATTACGCGAAGGCCAATAGGCCGAGATTAAAGGCAGACTCTCGAAGATCAACGGACGTTAGGCCGACGTTCGTCCTTTCGTCTCTAAATCGGTTTAATCGAGCTCTCGTTAACTTAGTTATCGTTAATGCCCGTTGCAATGTAGCTAAGTGGCTGTTGCTGCTGCTGCTGCTGCCGCCTCGAGCTAGACTGCCTTCGAGGCTCGCATCCTTTTCCAATTACTTTGCTACCGCCAAAGTACTGATTCGATTAATCAATTAACGTAAGTTCACTCCGAGGGAGACGTGCTTTCGGTCCAGGGCAGACTGACCGGCACAGCTTCTCGTTATGACGCTGGTTTTTTTGAAAAATTCGACTTTTGCTTCATCTTCTTTTGGTGGATTTCATAAAAATTTTGTAAAATATCGCAACAACGATTATTATTATTAATTGTTAATTCACTTCTAGTTTGCTTATCAAAGTATCAACAATTTCTAAATTTGTAATTTAAATATTAAATATATGCAATGAAATATTTTTCTATTATTTTCTATTGATCCATTCGGTTATTGTAGAAGTTTGAGAGAAGAATTTGAATAGAATTTTAATAGAATTAGAAATGTATGTAATACCCGTGACATATTTCTCATTGGAATGCAATAAAACGACGACAAGATATACGGAAATTTCAGGGGTTGCTGTAAAGAGAAGAATTCAATTTTCATTTTCGACAATGAAATCATCTCTACTTTAATTCCTTGTAAAGAATTCTTATATCGCTTACTCTTCTTGTAAGAAAATATCATATAAATTTAATTAAATTACTATATTTTCAATAAATCTTTTTTAAAGATTCCTCAGATTACTGTTGATTGTCACGTAAAAAATATGGTATTTGTTCCACGGATAACCGTTCTAGAAATTCCAAATGATGTTAAGTTGAATCGATCGTGTGGATCGTTTTAGTACGAGCTGAGTCTGCATCAGGATTCCAAAGTGCAGTCGAGTTTGCCGATTCTGAGAGAGCGTGAAACGTTACTTCACCATTCAACGATGCTGTGGACATTCTCTTCATCTTCCTCCATCTCCCCCACCACTCACCTTCTTCTCTCGTCGCATGCAATTACTCCGATTTCACCTTCAGGAACGAGTAATTACCATCTCCGGGCTAGTTATAATTAATAATAATGAATTCGATGCGTACTCCCGCCTCCTTCCCTCTTCCATATTTCTACGTTCATTAGTCGTCGACTTCGTCCATTTTTCGACGTCAAAAAATGGTGGTTCGCCTAATGATGTTATATTTAGAATGTAAAATTTAATTATTCTTATCTTTTAAATTTTATTCGCCCTCACCTATAATAATATCCGTTTTCAAAGAATTCCTCGAACGAGATAATTGAATCTTACATTCAGACATTTCTACCTATTTTACCTTATTTTTCGAGCGAATAACTTGTCGATCCAACTTTGCATTATTCGATAATCGTTATTCGAAATTATGTTGAGAAAATAGATTTATTTGTACGTAAAGAAGTTAAAAAAAATTCGCAAGGTGGCGCGAATTTCTCGCCTTCGAGTTTTGCCTGAAGACTGCTTCTTAGACTGCACCTCGAGTGGCGGTGTATTTTGAAATCGAGGTAAACGCCACTGGCGGAAAAGAGGATTTCTGATTCCCGTGAATCAGACCTGATGAGCGACTAAAAACGAGCTACATTGTCGCGCCAAGTTTGAGCCCGTAATTTTGTCATGCTTGTAGCTTCGACGAAACAACACGGACGATAAATATTGCAACTAAAAATATTTTTAACAATTGTTTTGACGACAAAAAATAGTGAATTAACTTCTTTCCCGTTTCAAATTAAAATTTCCCCAATTTGTTTTTCTTTCTAAATTAAACTATCATCAAAATTGAATATTTCTTCCAAAGTCTTCGAGTCTTTCTCCGAAATAATAATATCAATGATATTCAATCTTTTTTTTTCCAATTTTCCAAAAAAAGTAGAAATTTATCACGTACCACTAGAACGATTCCTTCAATTTTCTTACTCAGCCTCGTAAAGTGTAGCAGAATCGCGATGGATTTTCAATCATCGTCATCATTTTCGATCAACCAGCTTGTCGATTTAAAAAAAAAAGAACGGTCATCGAACGAATAATAAAACGGACGAAATAAAAGCGAGGAAAAGAGGGGTGGTAAATATACCTCCTCCCCTGGATTCGACGAGTACGAATAATCCCGTTTGGTGGGGCGCTGCGTTTAGGTGAGAAAGTTTTGATTTACGAGGGGCAGGCCCGTCCGATACGAGAGGCAGAGGCGGGAAGAAAAGTTTGCCGGCGACCGAGAACGGCTCTATTAGTACCATTCGTTATTTTCTTTCGTGGTCGGCGCAAGAAACATCCCCGCAAGTTGGCCAATAAGAAAGAGATCCCCGAAGGATATCCGTTCGCGGTTCAAGAGACTCGGCTCTTGCTTTTTCGCCGTTGGGAAACTGGTTATTGATACTGCAACTCGTTCGAAGAGGGAAAGTTTCTTCCGTGCACTCCTTCCGGTGTTGGGTGCTAGGCTGCTCGATAAAAACATATTTTGCCAACAGGGGGACGACCAAGCGATGTTAACAACCTCGCGCTCGTATCGTTTCTCATTATTGCCGTTACTCGCTTCGATCCGAAAAGAGTAAGGGAAAAGTTTCGAGCAAGCAGTTTTGACGCCGTTTAGAACTGGATGAATTGCGATTTAACGGATAGCGTTTTAACTCGGTGAGTCTTGGCCGATTGCCGACTTCGAATTTTGGTTGAAATTTAAACTTTAACCAAATTGTTTTAGCTACTTTAAGGTTATTAAAAGGAACAAATGTTTCAAATTAATTGTTTGACTAGAAAATGGGAGTAAACTTGAAGTAATATTTTATATTCGAATTAATAAAGAAAAGTTTTTTTTCTATCGTTACTTTAAAGTTGCAATATAATATTTGTTCGATCGATACTTGTTCAGATTTCTACATACGAAAATTCAATTCTTGTTTCAGTGTTTGAGTGTTAGCACGATGGATACGTCAAGGAATCGAACGTGGCTGAGAAGAATGGCTAGTCTACTCTGGCTCGTCTTTCTATTTGTCGGAGTTTCGGCTGGAACTCTGGAGAAATTACACGAAGGTAAGTCGTATCCAATTTTTATTCAAATTCCTCTCATTTATTTACACGCAGTTGCGTGTAACTCGAAATATATTCGCTTCGTAACTTGATTAATTTAAAAAAGAAAAAGATTTAATGTAATTCCAACAGTTGGACAAATCTCATTCAATTTACGTAATTTTTATCGTACAATCGGGGAAACGCCATTACGATATCCCTGCCTGAAAAATACAGAGCGAAAAGTCATTATCATTCCTGTCTGTGACGCGCGCCGTCACTGACAGTGTTCGAGTGACGATGATAAATTTCTGTTTAATGTATTGAACACCCGTGAGATTTATCACATCTACAATAGCTGGAAATCACTCTTTATCGATAACAAACGTTACACGAATTTTCAAATTCCCTTTAAAAATTTTTCGCAAGTACAACAAAAATTTTCACTGTGCTATCTTCAAATTTAAACTCAGATTTTCCAACCCGTGATTCGTGCCAGGACTCTCATACGTTGCGACTTGTCTAAAATTTTACGGCTATTATTAAGGAACACGTCGAACCACTCTCGATTTCAACGAGACACAGGAAAGCGTTAACGAGAGAGCACCGTGCGATTTAACCATAAATTCGATCAGCATAACAAGACGAAATCACGCTCCGCCATACGTTTGCCGCCTCGGCCGATGAAACGCTTCTTACGCGCCATATCTACTCCATGTTTCGTTCCATGATTATCGAAAATTTCAATCTCTGCTCGAGATGTTTAACGTCGTGCTATCTATGCACGTTGGGCCAATGTGAGCCAACGTATTCGAGCATCGCCGATATTTGGCTATCGAATCGTTGAAGATTCGACACACAACCACCGAGTTATATTTACTTAGCACTTATAATTATTATATACTCGATATGCTGGTGGATATCGTTCTTTGACTCGAGAAATAAAAATCGGCAACGAGACGAGCGGGCGGTCAATGTTGACGGTATAATATCGACAAATTACGTATTTATGCGTGGAAGCACACTCGACCGCGTCAGCAGCGAATCCTTCTGCGATTTGGATAAAAACGAACGTGGCAGCGAATCTTTAAAACTTTATCATATCTCCCCCTTAAAATCGAACATATATCGACGAATCAAAAACCGTTTGCACGTAATCAAATAAGATACATATCAAGAAAATCAAGACTGTTACCTGCGTATCCAATGGTAATTAGAAACATCGGAGGGGAGGGAATGGATCGCGTGACACAGAGACGAGGGTTTTCGAGCGCGAACAACCGTCGAAACCGTTTTATCGAGTTTTCCAGAGAATTATCTATCGCGACCACGATAGATAGAGTATCTACGCCTTCCGGCCGATAGGTCCTCCTCCTCCATCCCTCCCCCCGTCTCTCCTTTCCTTCCTGTCTCTTTGCTCCGCTCCACAGCGGCGGAGCCCCTCCTCTCTGTGAAAGCCAGCAAGCTCCGTTGCAACTTCCGACTGAATAAGCATCACCTCACTTCCGTTTCCGACGATGTAGCCTTTGACGTAATACGTACGCCCTCCCCCCCACCCCCACTCTCTCTCGTCCTCTTTTCTCGGTTACCAAGCATCCATATCTACTTCCTTTTTGATACTTCCCTTTCTCTTCCGGTCCCGCTTCTGCATTTCTTTATGGAACCAGAGAAACTATTCTTTGCGGTGTTACCATTATTGCCGCGTCCTCTTCCTCCATCCCCTTCTTTTAATACCCCTATATTCCTTTCATCGAACTTTTCACGTTGCGTCGTTTCTCTTAAACCGATATCCCTTTGACTTTATTTATTTACTTATTTTTTTTTCTTTCTTTTTTTTTTTTTTTTTTTATATTCCTTTCCGCGAGGATCGAGAAGCGAGTTAATCGAGCTTTGTCGAGTACGCTTCTTACCGATTCTTTGTTCTGTAAGAATATATATATATATATGTTTCTTTTATATTTCTTTAATGTTTTATTCGTTTTCGACACAGAGCGTTTATAACGCTTTGTTCTTTGATACTCTCCGCTTTACGCGCGGAATTCTTGATCGAAGAAATTAATTAAAGGATAGTAATGTTTTTTTATTGCATCGACACTCTTGAGATTCGAAATGAAATAGGGACAGAGTTTCAGGGGGAGGATGTTTTTAAGGGAAATGAAAAATTTCCATATGTTTACTGTTCCACGAGATTTTAGATTAGACTTTGAACGACGATTCGTTAAATTTTTTAATCTAAACAATTTATTTTATTGATATTACGATACATTCAACGAAATACGTACGATATGTTATTCAGAGAAATGCTTCTTTTTACTCGACGTTGCTGAGCTAAGTTACCCAAGTTAATGATTCTCTAAACCGAATTACGAACAGCAAATAAAGATGGAATATCCATTAATGCCTCGTTTCATCCATTTTCTGTCAGAAAGTGCACATTACAACCATCAAAGTTCGTACTCCGCTCAACACATCGCGAAAATGTTAATTTAATTCAACGCGAAACACCAATTTGCTTTCAATCCTCGACTCGAAAATAGAAATTCCAAATTCAGTGTCAAGAAGAAGCATTGCTTATGATTCTCGTGGAATACAAATACGAACCTCTTATTTTCCACTCCATCAAAGATGCAAACTTTCCACCGAAAATTCCGTGTCGTCGCGTTTTTAAAATTTTTTAATCTCAAAATTGAATCTCCTTCGATATCTGTCGTGAAGATCGCGCTCGATCTTCTTTAATTACCCTTTTTGTGAAATTAATCTGTACGACATCAAGAACGAGATCAAGAAAAATCGACACCATCGTTATAACGCACGATATTATGTTCAAGTCATAAATTGTAATATCGAATTGCGACATTGACCGATGTTTCGACTGACCTGCTCAACTTTTAACTAACAGGCAAAGGATAAGACGAATATTATTTCAATTACTTTTTTTTCGTTCTAAAAAATCATTTAAAAAATCTACCAACAATAATAATACGTAACAATTTTCCTTACAACCCCAACTCCAACTATCGCTATATAATTTTAACTTCACAATCTCGTGCATATCGCAACATCTTAGCTCCTATCATTGTCTATTAAAAATTCCCCGACATTATTAAATTAAAAATGAAAAATGACAACAACAACGAAAAAAAGAAATATAAACAACGGACGAATCTAATCACTTTCTGTCGCTAACCCGATAAGGGCCCCGATTTTTTGCGCGATCCAGGGACAATCGTCCGTGTATAGGTTCGTTCCACGTGTTCGCCGAACCCGTTTCCGGTTTCCGCCCGTGAAAAATTGCCCGTTTCGTCCGCCTCTGCCGAACCGTTACGCCGACTGATGATGCAGGCAAGCGCACGATGAAATCTCGCTTCTTACGCTTCTTCCCATTTCTCGCTCGCTCCCACTTTTCTTCTCGCATCCGATGAACACATGATCCAGTACCAGTATTTCCGCTATCCTCGTCATCCAGTCTTTTCATTCGTCTCTTCTTTTTTTTTTTTTTTTTTTTCTTTTTTTCGAATCCTCGACACGCAGGAATATCCCCTTCCCCCTCGCGGGAGCATCGACATTCATCATCCGGGGAAAACTGAATCTCAGCAACCCTTGTCGAGGTACGCTCTTTGAACGATGGCAGAGACAGACTCGCCAAGATGGAAGATAATTTTTTAATGGCAAAAAAATGACCAAGTTGGAACCAAGATTTCGTTGTTGTTTTCATCGAAATTAACGATTATGTTTGACTCGTGTGAAATTTTATTCAATTATTCTTTATCCACCTTCGTTTCGAGAATAACGGAAGAAAATTAGTACCCATATTTTTCGTTGGATTATAAATTTGTTATTGGACGGCGATGTAATTCGAGCGAAGATCGATCGAAAGATAAGGAGAGGG
The DNA here is from genome assembly GCF_048593485.1 of Apis florea. Lineage (NCBI taxonomy): Eukaryota > Metazoa > Arthropoda > Insecta > Hymenoptera > Apidae > Apis > Apis florea. The sequence goes on along the minus strand of NW_028256653.1, from coordinate 430,713 downwards.
TCGCAGTTTCTATCGTTTCTATCGTTAATTATTCTTTATCCACCTTCGTTTCTAAAATCGAATAATAATACAAAAAAATTAGTACCCATATTTTTCGTTGGATTATAAATTTGTTATTGGACGGCGATGTAATTCGAGCGAAGATCGATCGAAAGATAAGGAGAGGGTCGCAGTTATGGTTGGGGTAGGGAGGAAAGGCAATTTCGACATGGAGAGTCCCATAAATTTGACGGGGCAGCGTAAAACCAACTGCGGATTGTATGCGCAAATGCAAGGTGCATGTCCTCCGCGTCGTTTTTGCCAGCGGCCGCGAGCCAACAAGCCAGGCCATCCTCTTGCCAACGCTGTCTTTCGCTTCTTATCGGCGCAGTCGTAAAGTGCATTCGCTCTTGATAATAATACGTAACGAAAGGCGAGCCCCGAATTATCGCAGTAACGCAGTATTTGCGATACACGGGACGAAAAATACGAGGGCAAAGGAATTCCTTTACTGTCTACCCCGCTAGTAAATGGGCCCATTAAGAAATGTAATATCTTTTACTGTTGCCGCCCAACTGATATTTAAGTAAATTACGCGCGGGGAGAGCAACGTGACGAGATTAGAAAATATGAAAGTATTCCTCTCAGAGATAACAAAGTTTCTTTGAACGTCCTCTGTGCACCACTTATGATCTCTCACTCGGTTACGATTCCGTTTGATGCTCGAACTTTTGTATACGAAATATTTGACAAGTAACCAGACATTCCTTAACTTCGATTCATCGATTTAACGTACAATTTTATTGAAATCGAAGCTTGAACGACATAAAATATTTCGAATACAGGACTCTTACTATTTAAATAATTGGTCGAATTATATTTTAGAATAATTTCCATGAAGCTAGAAATTCTATCTATATAATCTAACAGCAAAATCGTCGTGTCTGGCGAGATCCAAAACCCGAGCTTCCCCCTATCGGAGGAAAAAAGAAATCAATTTGGTTTCGCGTTTCAATCGGTGGATTACAAGTTCCCGTGTATTTCCTTTTTTTTTTCTCTCCCTCCTCTTCCCCTGAATTCGTCGAAATCGTGCCAGGTGCGAGGTTATGCAAGTTGCCTGCCCTCCTGTTGTTTCTGGTGATTGGAAATCGCTTTTGTCGTTAAGCCAAATCGCATTTCTAGATTGCCTCGTTACCTCGAGCTATTCTGGACACCTCTGGACAACGCCGACACGGGGAACGAACGAGAAGGGATCTGTTAAAGCCTGTATTGCAAAAGCCTCGTCCAATTATCAGCGTCTACAGGGCTCAAAGCAGTTGTTCCTTTATTGTGTTTACTGATTGCTGACGACGCTCCCGAAGGTAGCTTCGCTTATACAGGAAGCACTCGATATCCAAACATATCCGAATTTCCAGCCCTTCCTCTTCTTCTATTCAGAAACACCGTTCGCTTGCATTAATACCGAGCTGGAATTCCGTTTAACCCCCAAGTTACATATCGATTTTCGAAACTTTCAATGGCTCGAACGCTGCTTAACTCTTTGTTGCGAATAAAATTATTTATTCGAGAGAATTGTCAGATATGTAAGTAAATTTGTAAATTTTCATTTTGATGCAATTTTAATAACGTGTTCATTCGTTCGTTCTTCGTTCCTCGAGATCATTCTCGTATTCCTTCCTTATCCGCAATTATATTCGTAAGAATTTGGAATCGGGGAATTGTATTTTATAATGATAGAAGAAGAGAAAATTTAATGTAATGTAAAGATGCTATTCTACCTGTAATTTCAAACTTATTGATAGATCACAATGATAAAAAGAAATGACTTCTCTAAATCTGTATTCCAGATTTGGTATTATTAATTTTTCAGATTTTGTTTCAAATTGACAAAAACCTGTGATTCTTGAAATAAAAGGGCAACGACGAGTTAATCGATGTTCTAAAATTGAGGTAAAAACCTCCTGATTTTTTAACGATACAAGTCGTGGCATTTTTCGTGTGTGCAAACGGAAGCCGAAAACTCCGCCACGACTAATCATTCGGTTTTTGAAAAGTTAAACACCAGTACGATACCAGCAGTATCGGCACACAAAACGTTAAATTTTTCGAAAAAATTGGGGAGTAAATTTTCAATTTGACTTTCGAACTCAAGTCGAATACACGCATCGTAGAAATTAAACATACATACTCGGCCCGGAATATTAAACGGATGTTTAACTATGCAACGCGATCGAGAAAAAAGGACACAACGAAAACCCAATCGGGAAAATTCATATTTCACTCGGCTATCGACTGGTTCGATCAAATTTTCATCTTATTTCCGCTTGTGCACCCGATTGACCGCGTTACCCGGTCAGCCGAGCAACTTTTAAATTTCCCTACACGACGATATCCGGTCATTGGCATAACGAGAAGGAAACTTGGCCGACAAAGAATCGAGTTCCAAGGGGGAGTTGGAGGGGGAGGAAAAAAATTCTTCCCAACTATTCACGATGGAGGCCGGCAGAGGAATGGCGAGCGTTGAACGGAAAGACGCCGTGGAAAGTTCGAAAATTCGTTGAAGCGAGGCCAACTCCTGCGTCGTATACAGAAAGAGGGCAGAAAATGGCGGACAGAATCTTAGCGTTTGTCTTAGAGTTTTCTTGCGAGGCTTAATGCCTCGCTCATCCTCCCCCTCCCCAGTCGCCACCACCGTTTGTTCTTTCGATTCTTTCCAGTCACTTCACCGTCGTCCATCTACCCCTCCTTGCCCAGTTACAGGAGGGGTAAGAACAGAGAGTTCGCTCGGGGAATGTTTCAGGGAAAAGTTTGGTTATTTAATTTCCTAGCAGCGGTCTGCCAGAGAACTCCCTTATTCGCGTCGAGGAAACGTCCATCTCGCCGCCGGATGAACATTTTTCTTTTTTCTTTTTTTCCTCGTCAACCCTCTTATCGCGTGACGCTGATGATTGTCGAGCTTTGCTTCCCGCGAACAGATTATACCGGCTTGATTGATCAGCTCGAGGGGGATGCTATCGTTCGCCCAAACTTTTCCATTTCGAGGAATTTTTATTACCGCCGTTTCGATAACTCGACCGTTCCAGGCTTCGCCACGAGATTTTGAAACGTTCAAGTTTGTAATTGTTTAGACACACTCGATTCAAAGGTAGAGTACGATTGAAAGTATGGAGAATAACAGGCTAAGATATTTTATCGCGGGATCCTAAAATATGGGTATTACGCACGCACGCAGGAATGAAAATTGTTCTTTCGATCATCGTTACGCTGCTTCGAAAAGAAAAGTAAACGACGACTCCCCTATCCAAATTCCGTACTAGAAATATTTCACCGCCCGAACGAGGCTCTAGATAGCGTTTGAAAAAGTGGACGTCGATACCGGAGGGACACCGGCGTATATACACCCCTGCGAAAAAATAACGCGTCGTCACGCACAGCTTCTCGCGATTACGCGGGCTCGCACGCGACCAACTCCCCGGCAACGATTTCCCGGAACTGCCCCTTCCCTCCCTAGCTTCCTTTGAATGCTCGTTATCATGCAAACGACGATACTGCGAAAGGAGGAAAAGAAGGAGGAGAAAAAAGGAACCGGTGTATATCCGGTCTTGGGGGAGTCGTTCTTGTCGTTCGAAACTCGTATCGGCCGTTCAACGGGGAACAGCTTCTTCTCTGTGGATAAGGATCTCCCTTTGGCCACTTTATAGAACCGTGCCTGGCCCTCTCTCGTCAACCCATTCAAACGCGCTATCCAAATCCGAATCTTTGGTCGTAAGGGGTCCAGGAGGAGGCGGGTGTATATGTACAAGTCGGCTTGCAACTCGCGATCCTTCCTTCTCTACGCGTCCGCGGATTGTGTGCACGCCGTCGTATAATTCAGTTTTACCCTGAAACGACTCATTTATATGCGTTCGTTTGATTGAATCTCTCCTCCCCTCCGCGTCGTTTCCTTCTCGCCGCGCAGATTTCCACCCCGTCCGTTCTTCTATTATCCCTCTCTTCGATACAGGCCCCCTCCTCCTCTTGTTTCCACCCTCCACGAACGCGGTTAGCTGTTTCAATTTCCCCTCGCCTGGCAAAACTGAAAGGCGTGCCCGTCATCTGCCGTGGTCCTCTCCACTTTTCGCTCCCCCCAACTCGACTTCCCATCTTCAATCCGCGAACCCGCTCGTCAACGCGATGTCCATCCTCGTGTCGCGGGTATCTTTAGGCGGTCGATTCGAGTATCTGTGAATTTTTTTTAATTGAGAAGGTGGGAAAATGTAGAGCGAATTCTTCTTCCGGTTAGTATCGAGTAATATTTGACTCTTCGATGCTAAGTGAAATGTAGTCGTATTGTAAAGTATAGTGTTTGTATAAAATGTGGAGGATCGAACACGTCAAAATTTACGTCGCTTCGCCGCAAATGGATTTTCCACTCAAATGCTTTCTTTTCTTCGTATTCCAGATGGAATAGATGTGGCAATCTCTGTCTCCATTTCATTATTAAAAATATATCGATATCTTCGAGTCTAAATTTGATTCCTCCATTTGTAATTCTAACATCCGTCACGTTACTCTTATATTCGTATATATATTACAATCTACATATTTTTGTCAATCATTTTATTTGCGGTATATCCTCGAGTTTCTTTTCATTTATAAGTTCACATTATAAATATCACTGTCCTGATTATGTGAATACATCTGAATCAAAGTTGAACTCGTCTTGGATTCATTGCAATTCCAAAGATATTGATTGATAACAGAAATTTTTATAAATCGGACTTCCTCGACAAGTGGAAGATTTTCGTTCCTTTCGAATTACTGATCGTAAGTTTACAATCCGCGTTGTTGATATACGTTTGCCAAGTTGATCGAGTTTCGCTCATCGTAGAAAACGATTGTTCCGCCGGTCGTCGACGTTTTCCAAGAATTTCGAACGAGCATTCTGTCCTGTTTATCGGTTCGTGCTTAGGGGCAATTCGACTGCGAAACCCGTGGAACGATCGTCTGGCTGAAGTAATGGCCGGTTGATTCGACGGAACTCGAGCTATGAATCGCTTTGCCCTTTTTAGAAACCTCTCACGTTAGCTTCCTTTTAAAACTTACTTTTTTTTATAGTTTCCTCGATGCCGATGATATAAAGTTTCGTTGGCAAATTTCGACCCAAGTGGAAAATATCATTTCGACCAACGATTGGTTAGCGATAATCGAAAAGTAAGCGAAGAGAGAGAGAGAGAGAGAGAGAGAATAATTTTGAACTCGCGTGATATTTCTTTGTGTACGTTTACATATTTTTCCGCTTACATTTTTCAGGTAACGCGTTCCATTTCCACTTATCGATTTTTCTGTCACTCAGTTTCTCTTTTACCGTCGAAATTCAATTTGTCACCGGGGGTGAGAGCTTACTTAAATTGAAGTTTACAGCACTTTCCGCCGATATTTTTGTTTTACATCGGGGCGCTTTCGCATCTTACTGCGGAATTTTCAGCCGTAGACGCGCGAGGTAACGCAATTTCGTCAGCCACCGGGGTGGAAACGCGTAAAACGCGACTGATTATCCGGCAGGAATCGAAACGGCGAAGGGTTTCGGTGGAGAAGGCCTTGATGTAGTTCGGGATGTACGGCTAATGCAATTATATCTCAACCCTCTGACTTTCTGGCTCATGAATATCACCGTTTGATTTGTATAATGTCGAGTTATTGTTCCGGATTCGAGGGGGTGGAGACATTTTATACCGAATATCTCGAGCTAAATTGATTTCGGTGGAGCGTTGAATCGAACGAAACTTTCGTGGAAGAATATCGATTTTGAATTATTAAAAAAAAAAAAAAAAAAAAAAATGAATAATTCTTTTTAATTCGAATATCCACTCGAAACAAACTGTTTCTCTTTCTGATAAAAAGAGAAAATTTGGAAAAAATCTTATCTAATCTTAATTAATTAAAAAAAATAAATAAATATATCTATCTAATTTAATATTCGTAATTTAGACAAAATATACATCTAACGATAATTGTATAAAAATTTGCATAAAACGAAAATTTACATCTATAATAACGATATATAAAAGTTTTTTCGAAAAAGATCAATCTCAAGAGTTTTGAGCTCGAGTATACGTCGAATGAAATGAACGAAACGGAACTATTTCGACGAAATATTGATGGAAACGAAAGAAAAAATTTTTTTCACGTATATTTCGTTATAAATTATTCAATATCGATGTCCTTAATGATATTACAACGGACGTGGAGAGTGAAGGAAAGTTTGAGAATCATTACCGTCTCTGTTCGTTTTACCGTACCGCCTTCAATCAAGCTCCGTTGTCTAGACAATTAACCGGACGGTCGATGCAATTAAAAGCAATTGTTATGAGCGTGTGTGTGCGTGCGGCTGCGACAATGCGACTGGGAATTAATGTTCCTGCATTAGAACAAACGGATCGTACGACCAGACTTGCAGGATTTCAATAACAACTTTATCTACGAAAATTTAATTTTTATCCGTTCGTTAGTCATCGATACGTAAATAAATTGATTATCGTACAATCGAATATTTTTTTCGTTTGTTTCGTTCGAAGATATTTAGAGATGTAACAGCGTCGAAAATGGAAAATTATCTCCACGGATTTATATTATTATTATAATTAGCTTTATCGAATATTTTTCGATATAATTGGTTTCGAAATATGGAAGAGAAAAAATTAAACGCGAATTATCGTAATAGAATTGTCTCCTCTACTTTATTTTTCGTTAACTTTGCTTCATTCTTTTTCTTATTTATCGAGTCGAAAAATTTGACGAAAATCATACGCGCTACGTATTCTCGATATATCAAAAAGGAAAAGAAAAATAAAATAAATCTTTTCTTGGATGTTTGTTATACTCACGATTTTTCGTTTTCTTGTTAAACTCGAGTAATTGACGTCTGGAGAGCCGGAAAAGCCTGGTGGTTATCACAGTGGCACGCATCGATCCGTCCCGTTGGCGCAAAACGCTTTTTAGGTTAGGCCGTTTATTCCGGTTGCTTGCCGGCCCGGTGACTAATTACTTCGGTTAACTGCTCGTGAAAAATGCACTACTGGCCGAATCCGTTGAAACGGAATGTATAATCAATCCGGATTGCTCGCACGATCAAGGGTAGAGACGAAATACGCGGTGGGGAGAACGGCTTGATCGTTTCGAATGGACATTTCACTGTAATCACTGGTAATGCAGATGGCGGTCTGCCGATGGGCGCATCGACAATCAGCTATATAATTAGCGAGGCCTCGCCCACCAATTAAGCCGCATTCATTCCAACCGATCGTTAACCCATCGCGGTAAGCATATTGCCATGAAAAATGTACACACCACGTTCACTAAATGTTACTTAACACTGTCGTTGACGCCATTAACGATTCGATACGATACGATCCTCGTGAAAAATGACAGTCTCGATACGGTCGATGCGATTATCGATTGGGATAAAAATGGTGGGGAGTGAAACACGTCACGATAGCTACGGCGCGTTCATAAATCTGCTCGTTTTTACGAAGATCGTAATTATAATTATTTGGCGGGTTCGTATGAAACATCGCTTTCATCAAATGGAAAGTTTTTCAAAGAAAAAAGTTAAATGCATGTTTAACGGCGTTCAATGCTGGACGAGTTTTTATTTGTTTTGCCTGCAACGATGGAATACTATCATTTATTACGATATGATACATTATGATAAATGCTTCAGAGTGTAGATTTAAATCAACATCGTATAATGTCGATTGATTTATATCGGATTATAATTTTTCTTTCTTCTCTAGAAAAAGAATAAAAATGTGTTTTATCGAGATCGTAACCTTGGAATAACTCGTAATTTTAACCATGAAATTACATTAAAAATAATCCGTGATTATCTTTCTCAAAATAATAATTTACGATTATTCTTCGTTCTTGTCAGGCAATCTCGATTAGCCTGTCATTCAATGCGATATTATCGATTTCTGTGCAACCGCTACTTATTCCGTGACAGCTATTTTCTGTGGAAATTGTGGCAGCATGAAACGGGGATAGTTAATTTGCCCTCTGTCAATCCTCGGATTACGAATCTCGAGATGGAAATTTTTCATCCGAGTTCAGTTTTGCTTTTCGTTTCAGTTACGAACATATTACACGAGTGTCAGTGAACGGATGAATAACCAAAGTTTTAATGTTGGTTAAGTTTTAACATTTTGTATCTTCGCGTATGATGATAAATTCGTTCTCCTTTATAATCTAGTAAATTTGGGGGAAAAAAATTATTTATATTGACACAGTCTCAGATATACTCCTGATAAAATAATTACAATAACATCAAAATTTAATCAAGATCAAACGAATATTTTAACTTAATCTCAATTTTAGACTTGAACTTTTTAAATATTAAAAGCTATCAGAAGAAAATGAATCCAAATTTCATCAATTATCAATCTCAACTTACAAGCAGAAAAGAAGAAACTCGATGAAAATAATTGGATTTCTCTTGGATGAAACTGCACTTTATCACTTCGAACTCGCGGTTTCTGCAGTTGAAACGTATGACATTAGCTATCCCTCGTTATTTCGGAGCACGGTAACCACATCTCATCTGGTGTAATTCACAAGCTCGAAAGCTCTCTTATTGCACGAGATCGCGGTCGTTTCCAAGGTTTGCCGGTTCTGCCAGAAGAAGAAGAAGAAGAAGAAGAAGAAGAAGAAGAAGAAGAAGAAGAAGAAGAAGAAGAAGATTCCCTCTCGTTCGCCTTATCCGATTCTGCCCACCTCTCGCGATTACATCGTTTCAGCTTCCATTTCACTCTTTTCGATACCGTGGAGAACAAACAGGATCCATCCACGCTTTACACGCCCCAGTTTTGCCTCTTGATCGATCTTTGCCTTCGTGTAGGATTCCTTCTTGACGTGGTTACAAAACGATTCGGATTGAACGCTTTGCCTTCTGGCATTCCGGCCGGGAAGGAGAAAGTAAATGCGCTTGGACGAATTGTTTTTGAGATCGATAGTACTCGTGTAGTTGCTCGAGAAACATGTATGTATCGCGAATGTATTGGATCCTAGAAATTGAATTTCTTATGTTAGGGAAATAGGATTCGATCGAAAGATTGACATTCCGCGATTTCTTTTATTCTAATCAATACTTTTGAGATTGAAATTATATAGTTTTTAAATCGCGATTAAGTCGTCTAGAAATATTGGCACGTTGTTTTGCTATTTACTTCGTGATGATCGAGATATTTCAAAATTTGTGGCTTATTTTTGTATTTCATAGATCCATCCAAATTAACAACTATTTTATCGAGTATTGGGACAAATAAAATAGTATTTTCTTATATGAATAATACTTTCTTAATTTTAGATCGATATATATCATCCAGGAATTCTCATTAAAATGACAACATTCTTTTCTAACAAAGAAAAGAATCGAAGATAACTTTTTATCTCTTTCAATTTCTCAAAAACGACCACATAAACTCCAATCAATATCTCAACAACCCGATAACGTCCCGCTGAAGAAACTGCAAAAATCCGTGCGCGGTCCTAAACGCCACCTCGTCGCCGGCATCGATTACATTTTCCAATAAACTCGTTCATAAATCAGATTTTGCGCTCAAGACACCGGCGCCCGGCGTTAAATTCACAGGCGAAAACTTTCACACGAGCCTCGGCTTTATGAAACCGCTATCCGAGCGGGGGACAACGTTCCAAACAGGAAGGAACGTTGTTGAAAACTGGGAGAAAATAAAAAAAAAACCGCCTCCATCGTCGTTCATTTTATCGAGAGTTGGCGCGTGATCCATCTCCCTTACACTCCTTCCCCTTCCATTCCGCATCCGCCTATATAAACGAATATCCTGACCGCACCTGATCCGTGAATCCGTGCAAGAAAAGCGTCGTTTCGTCGTCTAATATTTTTCTCATTATTATCCCTGCACGTCGATACAGGATGTAGCTGTCCTCCCCTCCTCCACACACAAGCCGCTTGGAGAAGAGACTAACGTACGCCTTGCATCGTGAAGAGAGAAAGAGAGAGAAAGAGAGAGAGGGGGGGGGAGGGAGAGAGAGAGAGTTTAATACGGGCGGGTGACCGTAAAGCCCCGGTTTCGCTGGAGGAAGGTAACCGAGAGGAAGGGAAGAGAGGGTGGTCCAGGTGTCGATACAATCGAGAGGCTTGGCCGTCGACAAAGTGCCCCCGTGGCTCTGCCAACGCAACACGAGGCGGGAGCCCTCGTTAACGCAAAAACGCGAGAGATGATGGATGGATGCTAAATTGCATTAATTAAATCCACCGTGACACCCTAGGCAGGGCAGCCTTGGTATCACTCGGCGGCTTGTCTGTGATCGAGGCGTGAGCCGCCGTTTAACGGGGTGTGGGTCACTTTGATGATTACGCCCCCGTACAGAGACCTCTCCCTTCTTCGAGCTAACGGAACGACGTTACGATCCTTCGAGTCCTTCGACTGCAAACGACGAAAGGCGACGTCTTAACTAAAATCGAGGACGCCGGATTAAGCCGCAACGCGATACGATTCCTGTGAGAGTGCTCGAAGAAGGATGGAGGATCCTTTTGTCGTTATTGCACGACGGACCTGTACTCTACTCGCTCGTCGAGCCTTGGCACAATTTCGCGCACCTCCATTGACTGCTTCCCTTTGATCGTGATTCGTTTAGGGAGAGGGGAGGGCTTTCCCCTGTATCGGAAAGTAATTTTCCTCCCAGGTATCGATCCCTCGTTTCGATTGATTGTTCGCCGATTTTTGAACAGGGGTTGGGACGATTATTCACACCGCGAAATGTATTTTTCTCTTCGGACAAAGTCAATTGTATATCCTGGCAATCGACGTTTTCCTTTTGAATGACGCGCAACCCCGTCTGGGAAACCGTTCGGAGTTGTTATTTGAATTTAACAGCTTTTTTTTTTTTTTACCAAGTCGTTCTGAACTCATTCTCTCACGGTTTTTTATTGTTATCGTTACAAAGGAATATGATTGTTTCTCTTGAAAATACTTGAGGTATTTAAAGGTGCTTCTCTTCAAGGCTGTTTCGATTGAGAAATAATCACGAATATATTTCTTATATAAGAGCATTCAAAGTGATTTGAAACTATTGAACATGTTGTCAAGGATGTTTGGAAATTATTCAAAGCCAGACACAGTTTTCACACAGAATAACTAAAATCATTAATTACGATGAATCTTCAAATTTTCATTTTCATTTTCATATTGTATACAATTACAAGAAACCATTCAAAATCATTTGAAGCTTATTTTATAAAGATCGTTTAAAATAAATCTCTAAATCTCTATTTAAAAACGAAACTCGTGTTTACGAAAATTATTCAAAAGCCTCGTTCAAATGATTATTCGATCCGTGTAACCAACCATCCTCCCTCCGATCCCTCCCTCGTAAATCTTCGATCCGACGATATTCGAGAAAGAAAAATGGGCTCGCGGGGGCGGAAATATCAATTCTGTTTGCAGCCGTTTCGTTCGAAGGGAGGAAATTAAATGAGATCATCCTTTCGGTGTACCTTTTGGAAATTGCGTCCCTCGCTTTGATGTTCTAATTTGATCGGGCGCCACGAGAAAGGAGGCGCGGGGATCTAAGTGGATTTGGCCGAATAAAAGAACACCGCGGCGCGCGAGGCCCGCAAAGTAAGACATTATCCGGATCCAGTGGCGAGGAATCGGTGTATTCGGATTCTCCCTGTTCCTTCGACTTCGATGACGAGATCGGGATGCTGTCGTGCATCATGTGTTTTTCGCCTGTTGGCAAGATAAGTGAGGGTTATTGGGTATAATTTAGCAGGCCGTTGCTGATGTTTCAAGGGGAAAGAAAAGGGGATTGGAACTCGTGGTTATCGTGACAGGTGTATCACGGGCCTCGATTATTATTCCAGGAATAAAACGCGAATACATTCCCGGCCGAGAGATCCGGGAATAATAAAAAGCAAGAGTCGAGGCAGGCCGAGCGCAATTAAGTCGGCGAGTCGCGTGCACACTCGGGAATTTTCGAGCCGTGGATCGATGTCCACAGAAGCAATTGGGACGGTTAGTTTGTCGCAATTAGACGCTCGTAATGACGATCTAATGATCTCCGTGAATTGCGTTTCTTAGCCGGTTCAAAGAGTGGAAACGTGGTTAATATTTCATCCCTGTGACGCGTAACAACGTCCAACGATTAAAGGGGGAGAGAACGAGGGGGTAATTGTTGAATTTTTTCAAGTCAAGTCTCTCCCGCTTCTCTCTCTCTCTCTCTTTCTTTCTACTTGTCGCATTTTTTCCCTCTCTCTTACCCCGCGCGCGTGGTGTTTGTTCAATTAGGGCAAGAGATCTGGTTCCCGGGCTCCCTGCTAAATCATTTTTATTTTCATTGAAAAATATTACGCCCAAGGACTGTGAGAGAAATTAACAGTGTCAGGAGGGAACGTTCCACCATTTAGGGGAGCATGCGTTTTAAAACAAGCGTGAGAGTACGAAAATTTCGGCAGTCTTCTCTAGAAGGAAGGAAATCTACTATTTTTCCATCCTTTTATACGCTCCTTGGATTTTCTTGATCTTCGACGGTGACAAATATTCCCGAATCGTGCTAAAAAGGGATTTCGAGAGCAACGAGGCGTGGCGCCGCTTCAAACACGTCCAAGTATAGGGAAGTAAGAGGATAACGTTGGACGATTTAACGTTGTTGAATATTTAATATCTCGCGAGGAACCGTCGTCTCGTCGCCCTTTTTTTTTACGACAAACCGACCGTTTACTCCTGTCGAAGCGGAAGTAAACGAAGGGATGTGGCGGACGAACGCGAAGCATAACGCGACCACCGATCGGCCACCCTCCTCTTTCGATTGATCTGTCGTCACGATGCTCGAGAAGTCGTTTAATACCCTCGGATTTTATGCTCTTTCGACTGTCAAAGAATCGTAAAAAAAAAAAAAAAAAAGAAAGAAAGAAAGAAAGAAAGAGAGAAAGGAAAGAGAAAGAGAGAAAACGGGAGAAAGAATATGGAAATAACGTAAAAATATTTCCAGTGAAAATACGGACTCGAACCGTGGGACGAGATCGTTTTATTCGAGCACGATTATACGAGTACGCGGTTAACTTTTCACTCGTGTTCTTCTCGAAACTTGACGTTTAATCTCTCGGATGGAATTGAAATGCAAACACAAACGGTGATTCTTGTTACTTGTACTGCTTTCGAAAATGGTTTTCGATTAAAAACCGTGTGTTTATGATTTTTAAGTCAATATCGTAATACCGTTATTATTTCATCCGATCATTTATGAACTCGGTATCTTTGTTCTCTCTCTTTTTTTTTTTTTGGACAAATGGAAATTCGTTTAACTTTGCGTATTGGTTTTTTTTCGATGTTTTCTATGCAGCAAGAAATAATTTTCATTCGACGTCGTATAATTTCGTGTACATACATTTGCTTTCTACGGATTATTATGAAAGTTTTTCACACAATTTCGTGCTTTCCAGTTTGTGTCACACAGGTCTTCGTATTACAGGTACACGTGAAATTTTGTCCGTTCGAAGTTTGAAATTTCTACTAATATTGTGCTCACTTGTATAATCTGCTTTCAGATATAAAGTTCAAATAAAACTAAAAGAATAATTATATTTTAATTTAATACATAAATCGATATGTTAATTTTCACTTAACGTATGTTTAACAAAAATTATAATAAAATCATTGAAATAATCAGAATATTTAGCATTCGAAAAATATAAAACATGAAATTCAATTAATAATTAAACTGTTCTATGATAAATCCACTTACCGAAATATCTTTTCGTAAAATTAAAAATTCACCTTCTCTTCAAAATTATTCTCAAATCCAAATCATGGTTAATTGATATACTCGTTATCGATCCACACACCATATTTAGAATCGTGTCGGCGGAAAATTACTAAAGTCAAAAGTTGAATAACACGGAAAACTTTGGCTATTGGCATAAAGGTAAATATACTCCCATTCGTATATATATATATATATTATATAAAGGATGAAACCGTCGTTCCTCGGTCATAGGGACGAAATCCTATTAACTGGATTTCACACGTCTATAAATCAAACACGAAACATTAAACGGTAACTTAACTTTACCGAAACTTATCAGCTCCTCCTTCCCCGTATCGCGTGTTTCTGCGTTGCACGGAGGTCCATTCAGACCGTTCCATAAGTCAGAACTTCTATGGGAACTTGGCGAAATTTAACCAGGCGCCAGGAAATTCACGAAGGCCTCTCCCCGTCATACGATCACGAAACACTGTCCAGCAATGAATGCCGCGAAACAGCCGACAATAATAATACCTTCTTTCGTATTCGACCATTTCTAAGAAGTTCCCAACTTAGAATGCCTCTCCTCTCGGATATGCCACTCATGTAAACATGACAAGACCTATTATATACGCACGTATTCTTCGCTGTACACAATGCTCGTCATTTTATTTGTAACCTGAAATTTGAAATGTTGAAATTTCGAACGAATTTTGTCGGTGTTTAAAATATTTCAAACAAATATAAATAAAATAAATTTATTCAGATTAAAAGGGAAAGATCGACGATACAATGAAAAATTAAGAAATGTTTGAAAATGTACTCTGAATAAAAATGTCCAAACTCTTGCTTCGGTTAATAAATTAAATTAAATCCTTTGAATCTGACAAATTTTTCATTTCCTCCTGGATACGATTTCCTGACCCACGATGTCACGATTCTTCCAAGATTCTGGTTGTGTCGTGTGGATTTATACTTCAAATGCTAACCAATTCGTGATATACGAACAATTTATGGTTTTTCCAACGATTTGCCGGTTCTTTCGAAAAGGTTCGCCGCTTAGAGCAGTCACACGTAGTCAAGGGGTGAGATTCGTTGGCCCGGTAAGAAACGATAAAGGGACAAGAGGGGGGTGGCTCATGCAATTCTAAACTATTTCAATGAAATGGGACTGCGGATGGGCAGATTTGTTGGTCGTGGTGCGGGACTCCTCGTTCGTGGCTAGAAAAGACAGGAGGGTGGCGAGGGAAGGGCGAGAGGGAAGATGAATTAGGAAAAGGCAAGGACTCGGCTCTCTTTCCTTTGTTCTAAAATTCTTACGACTTCCCTCGCCAGGGAGTCTCCTCCGTGGAAACAACAAAGGGAGCGGTCTTGTATCGAGTATGGTGGTAATGGCGGCACCGTTGGATGATACGAAATTGTCTCCTGTTTCGCGGGTGGATTCTACGCTTTCGCAGGTATACGCCTTGCAACTTTCTTTCCCCTCTTTTCAGCTCAGCCTTGGCTCAGCTAACTTCGAGGGTTTTTACATTAGCATATCGACTTATTCATACAATCCGCTACTTCTTCGTTCGTGACGGATGAACGCGCGCACCGATCCGAGAGATCTCCTTGGGGCTATACGTCGATGATGACGGCGTCGTTGATGGCGTACCAAGCTTTTTGAAGGGCTTTGAGTTTCGCTGTCGACCCTCTGGCGAATACGTTACCACGTGTTTCGATACGATTGATTTCGTTAAACTCGAGCCAGGCCTCGATTCGTAAGGTTTTCAAGCGGGTTCGTGGTATAAAAATTGATTCAAAGTTTCGAGGATTGCGAAATCAATATTTTTTTTTATAAAACATTGTTCAATTTTTCTGCTATTTGTTTATAATTGTTACCGATGAATAAAAATTTGATTTTATGAAATTATTGTATTAATAAAATTATGTATATTTGAGCGAGATACGAGTGTATTTCCGACGATTCGGCTATCTTTGCTCGATACATTAAAAATTTATCGTGACCTAATATTTGCGATCCATAGGTTGAAATACTCTTTTAGACTGTATGACAATCATAGATAATCAGCAGGATGTCAAGATAACTCAAACGTGTATAAGAATAAAAATTGTTTGTTTAAGATATTGCTTGAAAAAGAGTGGAGTTCAAATATACTTCATGGAGAATACGATTCTGTTCTATTCGATTTCATTATTCTTGATTTTTGTCTTGATTTTGAGCTATAGAAAATGTTTTCAATCCGATTGCACTAATTTTTATAAGCTTTATTGTGTTGATTAAAAAATTGATCCATATTAGTGTTTTATAAACAAGTTTGGATCAAAAGATTTTTCTTCTTAGAGAAATTTAACAGAAGAATTCAAGAAAACCACAAAGCAGCATTATTCAAAACCTTTTCCTTCGTTACCATCAAGATTATCTCTTCTTGCTTTTACACAGTCTATGCTCCACTTTCAAAATTTCATTATTTGGTAAATAAAGAAAAATAATGAAATCCACATGAATTTATTTGTATCATTTCTTAATGCTTTTTCACTGCTACTAACGAAATATATTATACAGTAAAATTAAAATATTCTCTTTACTTCTTCCTCTTCTTTATTTAATATTCAGTCAATTTAGGATGATTTGAATAATAATAGGCGCAAGATGATTCTATTAAATCACCGTGAAACTCTTCGATTCGAAGAAACACACCGACTGTTAATTTACACGGAAACGTTCTATTTAACTGAATCTTAACGTTACCATCATTTTATTTAACTTTAGAAAACTACTATGTCTAAGAATATACTGTGTATATTTTAGATATTTAATTGTAAATGCTGTCAATAATTAAGCGAGTTTTAATTATTCCCCTAAAACTTTACTCGCTAGAAGTTTTCGTTTATCTATAAGGTGATTTCCAATTGTATGTCAACAGTCTAAACTTTAAACTTTAAGGTACTTTAGCACGAATAAATTTCGTTGTTATAGCGAAACTTATATAAATATTTAAATTTCATAGAAATAAAAATAACTTTGTAATAGCGTTTGCGTCATGTTACACTATTAAACACGATCGATATAGATTACGATCGTCTTTACATACCGACCATTAATCGTAAGCAAATGTATTTCAGCGTTTGAACGAATTACTCGAATGCAAAAAAAAAAAAAAATAATAATTAAAAATACGAATGTCAAGGATTTAGAATCTTTAACACAGAGAAAATCTGCGACAGAAGACAAATAACCAAGGTTTCGTGGCAACTAGGGAACACTTTATAATTCAAATCTTCACAGTGAAAATCGCTACTCCAGAGAGTCTAACTTCGAACAGTCGTTTCATTGTCCATATTGACTCCACGTAGAAAATTTTTCATATGAGCTATAAAAAGAACCCCTAGGGTGAGGGTTAAGAGAAATATCAGGGGTGACGCTTCTTCGGACATTCGTTCAAACCAGTAAACGATGAGTGACTCCGATTGGAAGAAACTGGCGTGTATCATAGAGTCGCGGTGCACGAGCAGCCGAACATTGCCGAAGTTTGCCGAGCGCTGCCGACGCCTGTGAACGCGGCAACTCTTATACGAGAGTACAGTCGTGCCGCGGCCTCCATAGGGGGAGGTTTATGCAGTTCGTGTTGTTCGTGACGCCTCGTTTTATAAGAAAGTTGTGAACCGCGTGTTCTGTCTTGTCTCAACAGTGGATACGAAACGATGTTGTGACACTCGTCTAGACAATCGTGGTGTCACGGGATTAACGAAAAATTGCCTTGAATGTGGAATAAAATCTCGCAACTCGATCGTGGGCCGAGCAACAGATGTGACGTCGCGCGACGTGCTCTTTATATTTAGTTGCCCACGATTTCCTCGGTTGTTTCTTCGTAACTCGCGTACATGTATTTCGTTCTTATATTCTCGTCGACGGTTCAACGATCGCCACGATTGTATACTCCAACGGTGACGTAATATGGCGCGAACGAAAGTGTAACATGGACGTCAGTGACATAGAGGGATTGTTGAATTTTTAAACGTTTGCCATAGATAAAAGCCTTGAACGTCGACTCAGTTGTGTTCCGTTTTTATTCCGCGACCTTTATAGAAGTTATTCCTTTCTTTATGACGCGATCACGCTCGTATGTGTCACAAAAGTGAAGAGGGAAAAACAGAAAATATAAAAAGGCGAAAGTGAAGGATCGTGCAATTATATTTAACGACATTGTCAGCCATATCCGGTGCTTACCGAACGAGCCTATCTGAAGGCCCTCTACCTGCGACTGGGAGGACTATAAGGACACGAGCGCCTTTTTATTTCTTTTTGAAGAAAAGAGAAGCACAGGAAGAATTCCTTTGTCCTCGAAAGGCAGAGTGGTGAAGCTAGTGGACGAGAACAACCGGCGAAACGACCGTGTGGTGGAAGAGAGAAAGGGAGAGAGAGAGGGAGAGAGAGAAGGAAGCACAGCACGCGGTCGAGATTCTACCTTGTCGGACGCGTTATATCTGGCGTGCGTGAGAGTGAGACGGATAGTGAAAACGAGACTCGTAGCATCGGTGAACGTCAGCGCGTTGCCAACGGCAAAGGGCAACAACCACACCGTGAACACAGAATATGGCGTGCTGTTAGCCAAGGCCAGGTCGAATCGTACATTTTCAATCGACATTGACCTTGTTTGCTTCTCTCCCGCGATCCACGAGAATTTTCAACCGATACACGTGCGCGTTTTGGTGTAATGTTTCTGGTTGATTAGCGTTACCTCGTTCGATCCGTGCCGAGTTTGCGTGTGCCCTTTACCGTGAATCGTGTCCAAGGATGGAACGACGAAGATTACCGGATGCCATGTTGGTGCTGGTCAGAGCAGCTGTTCTAGCAGCTGTCTTGGGACTGTTCCTGGGATCGAGCCATGCAAGTCGGCCTGCCGGTGCGCATCCCGGCCACGCGTACTACGAGCAACCTTGCTGCGGACGCTCTCACCTCAGGCATCATAAAGGTAGGAATCCTCCATGATGGTTTTTCATACCACTTTATCGGCCGCGTGTACGTAGAGATAGGATTCGTGTTAGCTCAGATAACGGTTAAGTTATTTTCGAAGAAATGATCCTGTGTGTTTACACGGATAAAACGTATATCGCGATTCGTTCGGCGATAAGTTCAACGTATTGAACTGTATGTTATTATTGTGAGGCTCAACGTTTTTTGTACATAAAATTCTGAGAATTTTCGCCAGGTGTGTAGCGAGATATTTAGGAGGAGAATTTCTTAGAATTCGTCTCTTATGTTTATCGTTCATATTTTAAAACGTATTACAATTTCGTATATACAATTGATTTGTTAGATCGTTGTATAATAAAAAACATTTATTATTAAATTATAATTATAATTAAATGTTAAAATTTAAATAAAATGATGCATTGTTATTTTTATTTCAATCACGTAAAGATGCATCGTTTTCTTTATTCTGTTATTTCTGGTTTCAAGTTTATTCGCAAAGAAAAATGGTCTGGCATTTGCATTTTTTAAAAAAAGTAAGAAGTAGAAGTCGCTCAAAGAACTATTATCAAAGTTATATAAAAGAGAATCGTTGAATGTATTTTATGATTGATAATGACTGAAACGAGGCCTCGAAAAGACCATTTATTATACAACAATCTAATGCAACGAATCGTATAATAAGAATAAAATAAGGTTACTATCATAATAATAAAAAACAGTATATAAATGGTATTAATATAGATAATGGTATAATTAACCGTGCGAAAAATTAAATTCCGCTCTAAAACAGTTGATTTAAAATTTTTAATTTTGCAAGTGAAATTCAATTGTAGCACGTGTTTAAAGTATCTAAGCAGGCGTGAAACTCGCGTGATTCGAAGTTGGGAAAAAGTCGTTCGATCGATTCGAAAAAATGTTTAACTCGTAGCCAACAATTGGCTTAGAAATTCCAAATCTTTGTTTTAACGAATTTATCGGTACGTGACGGAAACTTCCCTCACTGGTTGTGTACGTGATTTCGTGGAACGTGTTAAATCGCATTAAACCACCGTTGAAGTAGATTCTTCAACACGGAACCCTGCAAACACGAAAAATTGAATTTTGAGGAACAACCTGGGTGCACAATAATAAAAATCGTGGCGACTACGCTTTGACGCCACGTGAAACGTAATACTCGTAATTTTTCCACCAAGTTGGAAAAATCCCTTGGCTCCACAGAAAGTAGAGTTAAAGTTTCAACTCAAGCATCACTGTTTACCCGACCCGTGTTCAGAATTCATCGCCAAGGTACACACTTTGTCGATCCTCCCTTCCTTCGAAGATTTCTTCCCATTTTTCCCTCGAAAAATTGTCAACCGTTTTCGTCGAAGAATTAACACACGGCGTGTCTAACGTAAATCCGATTCATAATGCACTTTTCATTAATTACCACGATTTCGTCGGGGGCCACTCGTCGCGGGAACAATGTGTCGTAAATGCCGCGTAAATACCCTTTCATTAATTAATATTACGAGTTTCGCCTCTGTCGGCCGTTCTAAATACCAACCAGCCCCAACGTTTCGCGGAACAATATGGCCCGCAACCCGTATAAATCGCCAACTTTCAAACATTCCTCGTAGTCCGGTTGGCCCTCGCCGGTAAAAGGCCACCTCGCAGACACCCTCGGTGGCTGAAGGTTAACGAAGTCCCCTTGGTGGTGGTTTACTCGTGGAATTCTCGGTGGTCTCGCGCGCGAAAAGAGGGATAAAAAAGGAGGAGCGGAGGGAAAGAAAGGAAGGAAGAAAGAAAGGGAACAGTTTTCGCCACCGGTACACATGGGGCGAGGGGATTAAAAAGGCGGGCCAAGTTTTTTCTTTTAACCGGAAGGGGGTGGAAAGGGGGGTGGGTAGGTTGGAGAGATAGTGACCTTCGTGCCCGCTCTCTTTCTCGCGGTAAATCATTTAGGAGGACACGAAAGGGACGTAAAAACGACGTAGCCCGGTACCGAAAAGCCCGTTAGCATACATCACTAATATTATCTCGGGGAGGGCCCTGCCACACGATATTACCGGGGCTTAGAACGCCGGGACTGACTTCATTACGTGCCGGGGGAGGGAAAGAGAGAACCGTCGAATGGAATGTGGAATGGTTGGTTGGTCGGCCAGCCGGCTGGCTGGTTGCTTGGCTGCCTCTCTGCCGCTCGGTCGAGAACCGACCAACACCGATCCACTCTTCTTCTCTCTTTCTCTTCCTACGTGTATTACTCTTTGTGCGTGCACGTGTATGCACACGACTCGTGTTTGGAAAATGCGTGGTTTGCGCGTGTGTGCGTTTCGCTGAAAAAAAAAAAAAAAAAGGCTGAAGGGTGGCGACGCGGCGTGTTACACGTTCTCGGGGAGGTTTCCGCAAAGAAGAAATTTTTCAACGCGCGCTCCCAAGTGACCGTGGAGGGGGAGGGGAGGATGGGACACGAAATTCTCGTTTCGGCTCTTTTTTTCTTTTTTTTTCGTTGGTTGGCGTTTCGCTTTCTTTGGTCGCGCGAACGTAATTTTAATTGCGCGGTTGTCTGCCTTGTTATGCGAATTCGCGCGCCATTTTTTTCATCTCGTTCCACGGGAAATTGCTGATGCCGTGGAGGGGAAAAAAACCTCGTCGAGTTTCTCGTCCACCCTCCTCTCGCGTGCGAAAACGAAAATTCTCCCCACCCTCCCCCCATTCTGCGTTGATTCCACGCTGCTCTTGGTTTATCGCCGACGGTTGTTTCTCGGGGAGGGTTTGTTTCATTATCGGTGCACACGGGCAGGAAATGGACGTCAGGTTCGTTCCTCGCAACGATGAATTCGCAGCTCGATTCGCATATATACCCGCGGCGCCTGTATACACTTATACGCCTCCACTCTAATCAGCGGTACGAAACCTGCGTTCGAAGGTATGACGTTACACATGCTGCGTGCTGCTAAACCGTAACTGAAGATACGTAAATACCGTGGAAGCGTATTGCTGAACACGATTGTATTGTAACGCGAGATAGGGGATAAGGGAGGAGTGTTACGTGCCGATTTTCGCAGACGAGTCGATAATGATAATCATTTCGAGAAACGGGGTACAGTATATATATCTGCGTGTATTTTTGAATACACGTTATTTTTTTGAATCTTTGAAAAGCTCGACTACTTTGCTCGTGTCGATCGATCGGCGAAATTTCACAACGAAACGATATAAAAGCGATACAACGATATCGAGGATAACCCGTTCGAAAGGAACGTGCAATTTGCACGTAGGGGAGTTATTTTTATAATCGTAACCCCGTTTTTTTTTTTTTTTTTTTTTTTTTTTACAATTACGAGAGCTCCACACGAGAGGAGCTTTTTTTAAGCAGAAAATCGGGGATTCGCGTCTATTTTTTCTTAATCGAGGAAGAACTGGAAATCGTATCGCAAAACCGCAGGTCACGGCCCTCCGTTATCCAGCCGGTGTACGTTAATTTAATCCGCACTTGTGGCTGCGACTGTACGGATACGGATCATGAATCGTAAGCCGCCGGTATCGTGTCTCTCTGGTAACTAACAGAACGGATATTAATTTCGACGAGCTTCTCAAACTGATCCATTGATCTAATTTGCACGCACATTTGACGTATAACGGGTTCAATATATATATATATATGTAAAATGTAATGAAATTCACGCGTCTAATTTCGGGGAACAAAGTTCTTCGGTTTCTTCTTTGATTAATAGATACTCTTTTTTTCGTTAAGAAAAATGTATATTTATTTCTACCACGATGAGAAAATATTATTCAAGTTTTCCAATATTATCTTCTCGATCGTATGTTTCGAGTAACCGAAAGATTTTCATCTAAACTTTATGCAAGAAGAATATTTGGAAAAAGCCGAAAACGTAAGGTCGAAGGATAAATTTAAATCTTATCTCCTAGCTAAAGATAAGATTTTTAGCTTTCTTAACAGAAATTTGACGAAAAGAAACTCGAAGAATTGGACTTTCTTGAAACTTTCCAATTTATCAGATCTTTATAATCCGTTTATAATCAACTCGCAGACTCTTCCGGCAAAGGGGAACTAGTTTTTCGAAAATAAACCGATTGTCGAACTTCCTAGACCGAATGGGAATTTTCATAATCGTTCCAACGAATTTTAACGAACCGTGTCGCGAACTTTGGCGTCCCGAAAAATTTTATAAACCGGAAAAAACTGACCCCCGACTTCGATAATTGCCCCTGACGCAAGAGAGCCCGCCCCCCCCTCTCTCTCTCTCCCTATTCCTTTTCATCCGACACTCGCGCAAGATTTGCCCCAACCGTTGAATTACCCCGCGTAAATCCTTAATTCGACCGTAAACTCGAGGAGCCCGCCGGGATACTTTCTTTGCTCTGCCTAGAAATCTACGAATGATGTTTGCGTAAGTAGCCGGGCAAAGAGAGAGAGAGAGAGAGAGAGAGAGAGAGAGAGAGGAGAGAGAGAGAGAATTATCGAAGGGAGGGGAGAAGTCTGGGGAACCGACCGACGAGAGAGTTTCCCTTTGGCCGTCGCCAAACGTCCTAAAGATTTCCAAGATTAAAAGCTAGCACATCGGCCGTGTCCCTCCCTCCCTCCTCGTCCCCCTTCGTAACCCTCTCGAATGCTCGCCGCGAAGAGCGACTTGCTAATGAAGGATGATAGCAGGGACTCATCCGCCATGCGGTATTCGAAGCCGCGCATTCCTGCGGTCTCCCTCCTCGTCAATGCCGAGACATTGACTTTGCAGGCCGGAAGTTGGAACACGGCTCCTCCATCCTCGAAGCTTTTGGCGGCGTTGGCCGGCCCCTATCGCGGTCGAATTATCCCCTTTGAAACCCTGTTCCACCGCCTCCTTCGAGATATCCCATTGAAAGAGTTACCGGCTGCCCGGCCGACACGTATTCATCCGAGAAATCATTAGCCAAGTTTTCTTGCCCTTCGACTCGGCCTTCAGACCGGGCTCGATGAGGAGAAAGATTTTTAGTTAGCGAGAAATGGGGGCGGAGGGGTGGATTCTTCGTATTTAGCCGCGCGGTGCCGCGGACGACTGGGCGTTTTTGCGACAAGTTCGCTCGCAAGTTCCTCTTGGAAGGAAGTTCTCGAGATCCGCGAGCGAAACGGGACAAAAAGCGGCGGTGTATCGCGAAAGTTGGCGAGAAGGAGAATTGGGCGAAGTTCGGACGAATGATGCGATGAAATAAGGTTTCCTTTCTTCGTAGAGGATGATGTAAAAATTAATTCTCGTTGTTTGCTTGAAACAGAAATAAACAGAATTTAGTTAGAAATAAAGATCACATTGCGTTATGATATAAAAAAATTAAAAGTGTAATCCATTTAACTTACTTTTCTTAATACGAGGATATTGTCGATATGTTACAATTAGAAGGGTTTACAAAGAAAAAAGAAAAACGAAAAAAGATTCCACGATAAAAGAGACGCGAAAGTGAAAATATCGCTTTTGAAATTTAGATCGACCCGTTTCCACAACGATTTCAAACGCAACCCCCGAACTGGAAAACAAAGTTCACGCCGCGGTGGTTTCGAAAACCATCTGGATAAATTAAACGGGAGATTTGCTCGGGGCAATCCTCCTAATTCGAGGCGGGGCCGCAATTAAAAAATAATTTCCCCTAATTAACATTCAACCGGACCGGGCGCCACGAATTTTAATTAACACACAAAGAAACCTCGCCCCTCCTTTGTTAAAGTATTATACCGGCGTCGGATTAAGCCACCGCGATTCTCGTCGAACGCCAAACAACTTCCAGCTCGCTTCTGATATCGAGAACGAGCGGCTTAGCCCTTTATTTCGGCGGCCAAAGGATGCCGCGAGCTTCTTGCTTGCTCGTGGAAAACTCGACTGAACGACGACGAGAACGGAGGAAACATCGTCTCGTCGGATATTCGAACGACACAGGATTACCCGCCATCCTTCCTTCCCCTTTCTTTTGCTTCATTCCTTCCAAGGAGACACTTTTGCGAAAGTGGCCCGTGCCTCGAAAGAAAGAAAACGAAGAGAGCGATAAAAAGTGTAACGAGGATACAACGTGCTAGTGTTCCGGATGTTTAGGCGGAACGCGGCGTGCAGAAAGGAAGGGGGAAAAAAAGAGGAGCATCGAATTGCGTAACCCGTTGCCTCCCATCATCCCCCAGGTGGTGGCGGGCTTTTACGGAAGGGAAAACGCGCATCCACGGCCGAGTGGAATTTTAATGAAATTTTTGCCATCGGCTATCTCGGGGAAAGGGGGATCTCTCTCTTTTTCTCGCTCTCAGAACGATTCGCAGTGAGGGCTTTGATTCCATCGGCCGGTTGTATTCCAGTTCCTCGATGAACCGTGGCCCGTGGAAAATAGGCGGAAGGGAGGGAAGGGGAGGGTGTGCTCGACACAGTTTTCCCCGGATGCAAATCACATCTGTTTATTATTTCGCGAACGCGGGGAAAGAGGAGGAAGAGGCTTCGTCAATCTGGAAAATAATGAAACGTTATTTCGATTGTGCATGCGCGTATATCTCTTCTGTCTCGTCGAAACTGTTGGAAAAGCCGGCCAGTTTTTCGGATATCGTTCGAAAGCACGGTTAATTTAAGCCGTTTAAATCGAACGAACAATCGAAGGATTCCTTAAAACGCGCTTCTATATTTCGAATTAGCGATAAAAAAAAAAAGAATTTCTCTTTCTCCACAAAAATGTTTACAGGAAAATTTCAAGCTGTTCAAGTATTTCTACAAAGTTTTTTTTAAATATCGCTTAATGTTCCAATATAAAATACCAAAAGCCACTTAATTTTGTCGAAATCGTCCTGGATCAGAGAGTCGATCACCACGCACCTCGAATTCTTCTCTTTAAAAATCTTTTCACGTATTCGAAATTATCTCGCGTCCTCCGACAGCCGATATCGCTCGGGTGCAGGGATCTTGGCTCGCGTGGCGCGGCGTTAATACGAGAGAAAGGTAAAATTGAATCTTGCGCTTTATCTCGAGCGGAGATATTGGCGGGGTTTCCTCGAAAGGGATCAGGCGCCCTCCCTTCGTGTCGCTCGAGTGAATAAATTGTTACAACCGCTATCAACACGCGATACGAACGGTTCTCACCCTTGTCCTCGTGCTCGGTATTTTCAGATCGACACATCCGATTCGATCGACACGTTCATCCGCTCGTCTCCATTTTGGCCCTTCGTCTCCTTCTTCGAGAGTCGAGTGTGCAGATTTATATGGATATCCTTTCGGGATTCAATTTAAGATTGGCAATTTCGTGTGCGTATATTTTCGCTTCTCTTTCCTATTCAATTCCCTATGCGTTGTTCGATGAAGTTAATAATTTGGTTGCCATTATCACTATCGTTTTACGCGAGCAACCATATTTTTGATTCATCAAACTAATTGCATAATTTATCCGAAAAATTTCATTCTACTCCAATCAACGAGCATCCAAATCTTAGAAGCCCGACTCCCGTTCACTTTCTTCATTTCCGCGCGACACCGTCTCACAAGAAGCCAATTAAAAACAGCCTCCCCTCCCCAGTTTTTTCCCTTATCAGAAAAATTTCAACCTCACGCAGCGCGCTCGTATAAATTAACTTTACGTAACGAACGTGTATATATATATATATATATACACGCATATATTCTCACCGTTCTGTCGCGACGGGTGTGCTTCCGTTTCCCGTATACGTCTGTCCCTGATTACGTACGGCGGCTCACGAGCCCGAGACCTAATTACACTAACGACCGGCAATAAAAAGCGAGCAGACGCGGCGACGTCGCGGAATTCGCGCGCAATTACCGCAGGATCGGCGAGAGAAAGGAAGAGGAGGAGGGAGGGGAGGAGGTTAGGTATCGCGTACACTTAGCAGCCACTCCACCAACTCCTTCCCTCCCTTCTCGTCATCGCTGTTAAACCGATTCCTGAGTAATCGCGTGCGCGTTTATCCGGGAATCGCGTGCGTCTCGACGACGTGTTTACTTGTTGGACGTTCAAATTGCGCCGATTAGGAGCCGGTGAGGGCTGGGGAGAGGAGCTCTGTCTCTCAGGGGTCGATTGTTATTGTATCGTTGAACGGCGTCGATCATTTTTTATTATTGGAGGAGAAGGAGTGATTGCGAGGCGTGGATCGATGGAAAGGAAAATTGTTTTGTATAATTTATTTGGTGGTGGACGATGATTCTTGTTTAATGCGCACTTTCGTGAGGTTGGGTTTAATTCGGAAAGAGTTCAATCAGGTTCGTGTTTCTTTGTTCACTCGTTCTTCTGTGGATGCAAGTTTGGAGATGAGAAATGGAAGTGGCATGGGAAAAGGTTATTTACTTTGGGTGATTGGCTTTTGCTTTTAATCGTAATGATACGTAATAAGTCCATTATTCTATTTTATTTCAATATAACTTATTCGTTGAATATAATTGATGAAAGAGAAAGTATCGTTTTCCTTCCCTTATAATTAGTTTATGTAGGTTTTCATCTAGTAAATTGCGAAAGGTTAGTTGATTTAGAAAGAGAATGCAGTGTGCTAAGAGAGTTTGGAAAGGTTAATAGGAGGTTGAGGATCGCAAATGTAGATTTCTTCAGTTGGGAGAAATATTTCACTGTATTGTATTGTCTACATCTACCTCGATTTATCTATCAGATTATTCGAAAGTGAGTTGAAAAGCGGTATCTAATTAAGAATTGAGAATAATGAAACACCTTCTGAATATTTTGCAATATTTTGTAGGATGAATGATCGAGTGGGAGGATAAGAATTTTCGATTCATTTAATTACAAAACGCGAAAAATTCAACATGTGAACGGAGAATTACTTATATTGTAGAACTTTATTTCGTTACTTCGAAGATGGATCTTTTAAAAATAGAAGCAAATATTCGCGCTTCTCGCGAGGAAAATTGAAAATACACGATTTTAATTTTAATTGCCTAAAAAAAAAAAAAAAAAAAAAATATCCATCGAAGTGCATAATTACATTGCAAATTTTAACTCGCTCGATCCCTTATATCCCCCTTTGATACGAGCGTCAATCAAACCCTTTGATTATCTCACTCCGACATAAACATACAACATGTCTCGAGACGAAGAGGAGATCATAAAAAGGGACGTAACACGTGTTATTAACATCTTAATGTACCGACAGCTGTAATCATACGGAGTGTGATGTGTGCGGAGAAAGAAAATCGCGCGTTTTTCCAACGCACAAGTTCATCGACCCTTTGCGCGCGAAAAAAGAAAAAAGGAGAAAAGATCTCGCCAAGATCTCGAGGGGACGCGATTCTTTCTTAATATGAATTCTGCCTCGATATTAACTTTCCGGTTTCATTATTACTCACCGATGGAGGAATGAAGTCGTTGAAAGGGAGCCTCGCTCCTTAAACACGAAACATTCGTCGTGGTAGGTTAATTATTCCACGACCCCGGTTCCAGGCACGTCCTTCTCCGCGTGTCCATCATCGACCCCCTACGCACCGCTATATCCGCTTCTTGGAACACGTTATTCAATTCCTTTCCCCTGCAAACGTGCGCTCTTTCATCAACAGATTTTAGAATTTAAGTTTAATCAATTTGTTTTTAACAAATGCGTATCGTGTTAATATTTCTTTCTTTAAAAAAAGAAATGAGGATAATTAAGGATGCTACATAATTTTTAAATAGCACCACGATTTTATTACAGGACGGGTGCTTCGTTTAAACGTTTCGCACGTTTCGGACGAGAGACTCTCGCTCGTTCTCTCATTATTCACGTATTCCAACACAGACGTATCTCTCATTTGTCGATAACACTCGTCCCGTCACGGATCACTCATCTCGTTTTCTCTCTCTTTAATTACGAGTAATTTCGTTACACAATCACCGATCACCGAGGGAGATCTTTCTCCTTTTTCTTTTTTTTTTTTTTTTTTTCTAAATTAAATTTCACGAATCTTCTCGTACGCGAGAACACTCGTCAACATTTGCTTCCGTTGATCGTCACGAATGAAAAGGATGTTTTCGTTTTTCGAGAAGCTGGAAATTCTCTTCGCGTGTCGAGGCCGCGCTTTCGTGTCGCGGTGGCCGACAAAGAGAGGGAATCGGGCGGAGAAGAAGTGTTATAACCGTTTCCACGGGGGATGTAATAGTCGACATAGGGCCAGTTAATGCCTCGTAATGGGTGTAACGAAAGAGGGCCACGATCGCCCCTCGTAACGACCTGTACCGGTGTAACACGACCGCGTGGCCCCCATCAAATCTGATATCGACGTGGTGGAAACGTGTTGGCCGCGACACCCCCCTCCGGAACCCTGGTTGGATAGTCAGGGGAAAAAATGTGTACACCATTACCGCTATTAGATTCGGGAGGACGGGCTTCGTGCGAAACTTTACGGGCATCGCGGATTGCTTTCGTGTGCATATATGTGGGAGGAGGATAGGAGGTAATTTGTACTTGTTGGTTAATGATAGAGGGAGGGAGAAGAAGTTGATGGTGGTCGGTGCTTGAATTTGGAACGAACGTTTGGCTTTAGGGAGATAATAACGTGTTTCGAGCTGGCCCGAGCTCGAGGTTTCATCGAGGGATCGGTGTTGGCGTATAACGTTTGGAACAAGAATATATTGGTTTTTTTAAATTGCATTTCTCTTAATCTTTAGCATTATTTGGTATTTTTTCTCGGATGAAAAAGTATTAAATTCTGGAAATACTTATTCCTCCAAGCGTTTCGAAATCTGGATCTGGAGCGATCGTTGGAATAAAAATTTCGTGAAAATCATGCGTTCCACCGATTGGTTTCCACCGCGAGGAGGAATATAATTTTTACGGTGGAAAGCAAACCAGCTCGGCCGCAAACCGCCGGTTCATTATCTCCCCCGCCACTAATAGTTCTAATTGCCGGCAGCTTTTAACGGAACGAGCCGAGAATACGTGGGAGAACGTAGGGGAGGTTGGTACGTGCGCGAAGCCGCGTGAAAACTCGCTGCTCCTCTTTCACCGTTCGCGCGACGCTAGTTGCAGCGTGCTGCATTTCTTAATTGTTCCCTAACAAGAGGAGTTGGCACTTGGCACCGTTTGTTGGCCTGCCTCACCTCTTTCCGCTGAGCTCTCGACCCACTGGGACAGCCACACGGCAGGCCTCCGCTCCCACCTTCACCAGTGCTTCTTCCTTCCTCCCCGTGTTCCGTATTTCCGCTTGCTCGATGTTGCAAACGCGTTACAAAGCGATTAGTCGAGCAACGATCGTCTCTCCTAACCCTACGGCTGTACCGTTTCGCAGGACTTGTTACATAGCTTCTTCGAAACTTGGACACGTTGGACACCGTGTCGACTGTTTGGGAGATTTAGAGCAGAATTTAGAAAGTTGCATTCTTTTGTAATACGATTGAAACGAAGAATAATTTAGAAATTTCAATATCTTCTGATATTGATATTACGTTAATCAAAAATAATGCAAATATAGTAGAAGTCCTCCATACGTTGAAATTAAAGTGTACACAAATAATAACCTGCAATTAGACTGTAATTCTTTTGTAATATGATTGGAACGAAGAACACGTGGAATAATTTAGGAAATTTCGTTTCAATATTTTCTGATAAGAATAACGCAAATATGGTCATCTTTAACTTACTGTTCTCGCTTTCGAAAGTCTGAATTCCTCCACGCGTTGAAATTAAAGTGTACACAAATAATAACGTGCAATTAGACTGTAATTAGGCTCGTCTTTGGCACGATTGGCTATCGAATAGCCGATAGTCTGTCAAGGTCTTGTAAGATTACACTGTCACTGTATTATTGACGAACGTTGTTGGAGGCTGTTTCATTAAGAGCTTAACAGCGCGTGGAAAAGTTGTTCACGCGACTCTAATAGTCGACGCAGTTTAGGCTAAATTATTTCTAGGTTCGCGGTGTTATTTATACAGGCGTATCGCGCGCACGTGGTGCGGTAGGTTGCGGCGAGGACACGGTTCCGTATGAATGATTCAAAGGGCAGGAGGAGGAGGAGGAGGCCGAATGTAAATGGCTCGAACGATCGATAAATTTATTAATTGTTTGCGCCAACGATTCAATTTGATTAATTAATTCGGTCATTCCATTGTTCCGAGAAACGATAATTTCGTTAATTTCGCAACGTTCGCGCGGAAAAGCGGTATCAGAACCGATCGGTAATTTTTAAATTTTCCTCTCCACGCCACTTATCCTGTTCCCCGTGGAATACGTTTTATTTTATTCGTTTTTTGCTTACACGTGTAACACGATCGTACAAACACGAGCCAAGCGTTTGTAGTTGTCCGACTTAGTCTGACTTTCTTTCATTTTGCGAAACAACTTACATTCAACTGACTCTGACGAGCATTAAAGTAGTTTTAATTAGTTTTAATTAAACGTAACCTGGTTTCCTTGATGTTAATCGTTTAAGATAGACTTGCTTAGATTCGAAGTGTCTACGTTGTATATTCTCGAGCAGAAAGTTAAGAATTAAATTGTGCTGCTTTATTTCATTCGGCAAAAGATAGTTTTATAAAAATCAACGCGAGATAGGAATATTACGTAAGATTAGCTTAACGAAGAAGGACCTTAGCGAAGGTTTTAATTAACACGTTACGTCATCATTGATCGGCGTAAAATACAGTTGTAACGAGTTGATTTCAATTTCAAATAGATTCTAGATCCACACATTTAGATACATACACACATGGAAGGAAACTTGTTTGAGCAAGAAATTTCCCAAGCGTACATTCGCGTATATTTGACGTACACGCATTTGTGTAATTTCAACGAACGAAACTGTATCACACCATATCCCAGAAATTCTTATACGAAAAGACCTTTATACATTAATCCAACCTGCTTTGACAAACTTCAAAACGAACTTTCTAATTACATAACGTCATACTTATTGCTCGAACCACTTTTCCAATACTTGTATCGCTAAATTTCGCTGTTAACTCGAAATTGATTCTATAAATATATCGAAAAAGGATAATAAAAATTATAATTTTAACAAACAAAATCCGATTCTCCAAATTCCTTTCGTCGTATTTTCCTTAAACGCAACGATATTTCCCTCCCTCCCTTAATTATCGTTAATTCTTTTCCTCTTCTCCTTCGATGTCTTCCCTCACCTTCTCGTGATAAGATCAAATTAACGAAGGATGAGAATTCGTTTTTCAGAAGAGGGAAAAAAAAAAAAAAAAAAAAAACGAAGAGTTTGTAGTGCGCGCCGGATGTGCACACCGTTCTTCCTACGAGAGCAGCTGTCATTGGCCGTGAGATTGGATCCCTGGAGACCGCGTGCCTCGCATTCTCCTCGCTCCGCTTGCTCGGTCCAGGAAAAATTAATTTTTTAATGATCGCGAGCCATGTTACACACGCTCGAAACATATGTTCCACCGGACGCGGGTGTTACGTATTCATTTTGCGTCTCGAATTTCTCGTTTCGATATTACAGTCACGGTTTATACACACGAAATTTCGTTACACTTTTCCTGGATGACACGATGATATCGAATTTCCGATTTTTGGTATTTTTTTTTTTTTTTTGGTAACAATCGTTTCCGCGCGATCGATTTTTTCGGCCGAGAATTCTGGATTAAAAATCGACTCCAATAAAAAATTCGATCGCGCGTGTTTCAAACGAAGAAATAAAAGTTTAAATGATTCGCGTTCGTTTCGAACTTTTCCTCAAAGAGAATTATTTTTCATTTCAAATTGGGGATAAAATTTTGAAAGAAATATCTGGTCGAGAAAAAGTTTTACAATCTTGTAGAAATAAAATTTTTCCGTTGGCACAACTTCATCGAGTATCTGAAATTGAAATTATTTTAGGAAATTTTTCACTTGTAAAATATCCATAGATCTACCACTCAACCAGAAGAACTCGAATTTTATATTCCTCCGCCATTCTCTCATCAAATTTTACCGCCTCTTCAACTTATAGATAGATAAATTCTTTCGAAACGAGTGTCGCCGAGTGCAACAGGCCAAACATGGATCGCATTTTATCTGGTTGGAAACTAGAGGTGTCCTATTATCCTCCAGATCTGACGCTGGCTCGTGGGAATAATTCCATCCCCCGTACAGCTTGGAATTCTTGGTTATATTTTGGATCGACCGCTGCTTTCGAAACTGCGAAACAAGACACGAAAACGATTCAGAACTACGTGCAGATTAACTCTGGATGGAACTTACATGGGATGGGATGGCGATGATATCGTTGGAATCGTGCATTGTGATTCTGGAGGGAACGTTTAAGGAATCGTTTGCATTCCAACGTTTATTAATTTTCTTTGTGAAGACGCGCTTTATTTTGAATATATATATTTTTTTTCTTTATGCGTCTAAAACTATTATCTTCCTCGAAACGAACGTGCAGATTATTAAATTTAATAAATGTTTACGAATAATTACATTCGTACAGAATAGAATAGAATATGTTCGATAGAATAACTAGGCATCTGTCTGGCGACAAAAATGCTTCGTTCAACGATTCCGAGATAACGATTCGATTAATAAATTATTCTCACGAGGCAGAGTGGAAATATCGTTAACCGAACGAAGAAAATCCTCTCCCTTCTTCTTCTTTTCTCAATCTCGAAACGGTTCAAAAAAAACGAGGAAAGTTTTTACTCGAGAAGCGCTTCTTATCATCTGAAATATCAAAATCGGCATTATCACCTTTCTCTTAAAAGAGAAAATAAGCGTCGAAAGGGTTGCTTCGGTCTCGAAAGAGAAAGAAACAGAGAGAGAGAGAGAGATCCTCGCTATTAATTTTTGTCGACGCGAGTGAAGCGATAAAGAGAGAACGAGAAGCAGAAGAAGAGGAAGAAGAAGGGAGAAGGCGGGGCGACAATTTCGAAA
This sequence comes from Apis florea, assembly GCF_048593485.1. Taxonomy (NCBI): domain Eukaryota; kingdom Metazoa; phylum Arthropoda; class Insecta; order Hymenoptera; family Apidae; genus Apis; species Apis florea. Next base: position 397,188 of record NW_028256653.1, on the reverse strand, counting down.
CCGTGAACGCAGCGGTTTTAAGCGCTTTCTCGGAGCGATTGCATCGGATCGTTCGAAACGAAACTGCGAGGGGATAATTAGCAGGCTGGCACCACGATGGAAATAAATTTGTAGCCGGTAAGCTGCTACGAAGTTGGTATTTAATTGTTTGAAGAAGGTTCAACCACCCTCTCCAACCGATCTTTCCTTCTCTCTCTCTCTCTCTCTTTATACACACATGCATTTCTTATTCTCTCTTTCTCTCTCCCCCTCCTTCATCCCTTTCCACTTGCTCGTCGCCTTCGTGAACTTGGATGGCGAGCACAATAGGTGAAACTCCATACGAATACGGTATATTTATATCGTATTCCATTCGTATTAGCGGGAGCGACGTTTTCCACTTCTTTGGAAAAGGCACGTACCACCTGCAGCGAAGGGAGAAAAGGGGCAAAAGGGCCTTAATGGCCGCATCTATTCCCCGCCTTTTCGTTTCAGGGGATGGCCGTGGATAGGTGTGCGGCGCGTCGGTGAACGTGTTAATCGGCGCTATTCTTCTTTTGTTCTTGTTTCGGTTTTAAGGCAAGTTGGAAAACGGAAACGATATCCCTGGAATGAAAACTGTTTCGTTATTACGGAACGGTTGGTGGTGGTGGTGGTGGTTCATTCAAGCGGTTTAACGGGAGAATAAGAGGAGGAGTAGTTTGTTTCGGGGAGTAGTTTTTAACTGGTGGAAAAAAATTTCACCGAGACGTGGATTAATTATTTTGATGGGGATTCGCTGCGATTATAGTCGGTCTGCACAAGATGCCAAGACGCGTATCGACGAGTTTTTGTTTCTATCATCAATTTTTTGATCAACGAACACCGTTAAAACAACGATTTTTCTCGAGTCAACTGTGTCAAGGTTAAGGAATCAGGAGGGAGGTGGGCGATTAATGTGGAAATTTTTCTTCTTGATTTCCAAAAGATAATGATATTCGTACCGTGAGCGACCAACGATACCAATTTTTAAAGAACAATCTCGTCCGAATGGAAGGAAGAAACGAAAGCCCCTGGTATTCTAAAAAACTGGTATTCTTTGTCGAGGGAAAAATTGTAACATTTTTTAGATGTTTCTGTTTATATGAGCGGTGTATGCGCACTGCAAACAAACAAGCGTTGCCATTTGGCGCGACGTGTGGCGTTTCAAACCGTTTAAACACGAATGCAACACCGATTCATTCATCCCGGTATTTTTAGTATGTCGAGTGAGATGAAAAATGGATGATACCGGGGAAAAAAAAAAAAAAGAAATCGCGATTATGCAAAACGTCGTATTGACGTGTCTATACGTGTCTATTACGCGATTTCTTCTTAGAGAAAGAATAAGAAACTCACTGTTTCGAGATAATTAAAATTTGTAGAACGATTTTTAATCGTGGCTCGTCGCTATTCTTCCAAATCGTCGACAATCGTCGAGACGAAAATTACCATTTTCAGAGGAGGGAGGGAGGGATTAATCTCGAACGGAGGAGGAAAAATCGGAATGTGTAAATTATAAAACGTTTTTCGCTGTGAGGGAATTACGCGAAACATTTGTAACACGTAACTCTCTGCCCGGGGGATACAAATTGCCAGCCGTCTGGCGTTAAAATGCGGTCGTTTATTTATGATAATTTAACGCATTATTCGCGCGAGCATTAAGCGTTTGCATGTAATTTGCGCACGTCGAAACGGTTAATAGATTAATGCAATCAGATTGATTATCATCGCGAATAAACGTGGAGCGTGTTGCGTTAATCTCGTATTTCCTGTTACGAATGCTACTCGAGTATCATAGAATGAACAGCGCTACGTAGAATTGTCAATTATCAATCTCGATGTCGTAGAGATATTCGTTATATGAGTTTCACGTATGCTTCCATTCAAAAATCGTGTAATTTTCAGATAAAAGTAGCCAGCCACGCATCGAATTTCGGTCAAATGCATATATTTTTACCAATCTATTTTTTTCAGTAGTCGTTCAATTTTTTTTCGAGTCGTTAGAAGAAACAGAAGAACCTATTTTAAAAAATTTTTAAAATTTTTAAAAATACGTTTTTAATTTTTGATATATTAATAAGAAGAATTCAAAGTAAGAACGTAAGAACAGTGGATGTGACGTATTAAAAGTCTTTAATCCAATTTTAGCCAATGATAAAGAGAGAAAATTCTCAGGATGAAATTTTATTGCGATATCCACCGTTTCCGCGTGGCGCTTCTCCCTTTCATGCTTGATGCAACGAGTAAATAGCGGTTTTAATTAAATTTCGAATCATTTTCCTGCGGCTGTGTATCAGATTCCGCAAAAGTCGGGCGTTCGTGAAAAATACGCAATCTCGTTTTGTCGGCCCCGTGTAAAATCAAACGCGACGTTTGTTTCACACATTTCCACCGATGAAAAGTTGTTGCTCGTTCCCGAATCCTGCTCTGTTCTTTTCCCTTCTTTTCAATAACCGAAACCTGTGTTAAACGTTACAGAATCCTGAACACGATGAAAATATTCATCAGATTTATATCCGATCCGCTTAATTTATTTTAAACTTCTCCAATCCGTCCCGATTTATTTGCAATTTTGCAGATTTGCCGGATATCCGAAGAGGAAGTGTATTAAGTTCCATTTACTGCAATGCACACCCTCTAAAAATTCAAATTATTTAAAAAATAATTTAAAAGATAAAGAATTTAGGAAAAAAGAACAATCTCATAGTTTGTACGAGTTATAAAAATAAGTTATACTCTTATTCCGAGTTTTTCCATTTCTTCAATCCGCGTCAAATAATATATGAAAAAATATGTTGATCTTTTCTTAAAAACGTAATTTCATCTCGAGCAACATAATTCGATATTTTCGCTTCGATATTAGGACTCTTGAAAATTCTTTAGAATCAATTCTTCGCAAGCTCTCAAAAATTTTGGTGAAATTTTTTTTGAGATATACAATAAAATAGGGCGTGGACAACATTTTCAAGAGAACGAATTATAAATTTTCAAGTTGCTGAACGTTATCCTTCCCTTTTATTGTTGCTGGAAAACTGCTATTTAAGCGTGGGATCTGGAAAAACACAGCCGTTTCTTACGATGGAAAGTGCAGATAGTAGCCATCTGTGAAAAAGTGAAATTCCTGATGCGGTTGGCAGGCGTGGAAACGAGCGATTGCTCGTTAAACTTTCGTCTTCCTCTCGGTGATTATCGAACACGATCGAAAGAAAGAGAATTCCCCTCCCCTTCGATTATTTTAACGATCCTAAGATGCACCCTTCTCGATCGTTCCGATCGATTTCCCCCGCGATCCCGTTTCGCTTCGGCGAACCTCGTCTCGAGCCTCAACAATGGCCCCGTTGTTTTCCGCGAGAAATCATTGCTCGCCCAGTTTTTGAAACAACAATCGCGCCTCGACAACAACAGGGGAAAAAAAAAATCGAGCTCGATCGTTGGTGCAGGATTTGTCAGGTGTTTCCAAGGATTATTTATATCGCGTTGGGCTGAAATTCAAGCGATTTATTATTCGTAAAAATGATTGATTAATTTGTTCGATCAGTTCGATGAGAATCGCTTAGAGGATCGAAATCGCGTATGTTAATTTTATCGTTGATGCGCTCGAGTGTTTCGTATTTTCTCTTCCTCGGTTCAAAGACCTCTGAAGATGGTCTTAATCTTTCAAGCGCTCCGTATTTAGTCTACGGAGAAAAACACACGTTGTAATGATGTTAAATGATTCCTTTGGTTTTATATATATATATATGTTGGAGATAAAATATGTTAGCCATGATAAATTACAGCGTATATTTATTATTAATAAACTGTATCGTATACTTTTATATCTTTTTATATCTTGTTATAGTCTTTCCAAGAAGAAGACTAGAGGTTTAAAAATTCAGAGACATAATTACATAATTAGACAAAAATATTATTTTTTTAGTTCAAAATCACTAGTTTGCCGTGGAAAACTCATTTTTACATTTTAATTACGAATAAATAATAGTTGCGACGAAACAATTTGTCCACTCGAAACTACGTGGAGTAGCACTTGGAAAATTTCTCAACGGTAGAAAATGTAGCGTGGATTCGTTGAATGACGAGAAGCCGGCTCGCATTAACGTCAAGCGACGAGGGGATGGCGGCAAAATCAACGCTTTCGAGTAATATCCAGTTAATTGACGAGGGATTAAATTACCTTCGAAAACGAATTGGCGTCCTGATATCGCATTGAACGGTGACGAGCATCGTGTTCCATCGCGCTCTAACCATCGGCTGGCGGCTGGCTTCCGTTTCGAGACGTTTCTCTCAATATTCCGTGTGTAGCGCGCAACCGTTCCACGCACGTACGACGCAGTCGAAACCGTTTCGAAATCCGGCGAGCGTATTCAAATGAGGCGTCGCGACGCTGCAAATCCGTGCATTGTCGGGCATACGCACTTTTCAATAAATTTCCCGTGACTTTGGATTGTCTTCCGAAATGGCGATAAATTTGCCTGAAATTCGTCTTGAGTTGTAAAAAGTAAATTATATCAGGTTTTAATAAATTTACGATTCACATTTATTCGTGAAACTCGGAAATTGGAATTATTCTCGTTGAGCACAATCATCTTCTAGAGATAGACAGCGTTTTCGAGATGATAAAATAATTCGCATCATCGTCGTATCAAAGGGAAGTAAATTGTTCGATGAGGATAAATTCGTTTTAAAGATTCTTTGAATTTATCATTATGAGAAACTTGGTTTTAAAAGAATGCATACTCCTCATCTTGAATTCTTTTTTCCTAAAAATCTTAAATCTTTTTAAAACCCGCGCACAACTTGACACGATATATTCTTTATTCTCCTTGGAATTGCGAAATTACCAGTGAAAAATTAAAGGATAAAAAGATTATCACCTTTTTAAAATACATATGCAAAGATTAAAATTAAATCGATATCCTCTCCTCATCTTGAATTCTTCAAACTTTTCTCCTAAAAATCTTGAATCCTTTTAAAACCCGCGCACAAGTTGATGCGACACGATGTATTCCTCGTTCTTTATTTTCGTTCGCATCGCGAAATTACCAGCGTGTGACACGGTGAGCGTGAGCCGTTCCGCGGTGTAATATATGAACCGTGTAACTTGGCTACAAGTTACATGCGATTGCCATAACGTTTTCTCGAGTACGTGTAAGCCCGGCTGAAAATGTTGGCAGCCGTGTGTCAGCCCTGGGGAGACACGGTTACAAACGTTTTATCCCCCGTTCTGCGGCAAAGCGCGAAATCGTCGACACGGCCCCGGATTTACGACCACCGAGCGCTAAGAACGGCAGCAAGAAAACGAGACTCCGAGACTCTGGTAATTTAGTGATCCGCTTATTCGGGGATTGAGACGTTTCCCGTCAACTTGGCCTCGATTGGATACGAAAATTCGGAGATATTTAGGGAAAGCGGAAACTGAAAATTATTGGAGGCTGTAGATCATTCTTTTGAATCTGGGTTTGAAAAATGTTTGGTCGAATGACGGAACTCTGTTTCGATTCATTCGTTGAAGTTGAATTTGGAAGAGGATATTTTGCTGTTTCTATTTAAAAAAATTGGATTATAACGGGAGCAGCAATTTATTGCATCGTAATTAGGAGACGTTGGAAAGGATGGTTTATAAATTATTCGTGAATTGGAAATCAAATTTACGAATACAATTAAAGTATATCGTAACACATCGCTATGTATTTTTTTAAAATTACTGCCGTATTATTTCAATCCACGAGATAATGCCTTTCAAATTTTGACGTGTCCTTTCCACACTCGCACTCCATTATATATTTCTTATATACCTAATAACAAATATGAGTATTGTAATGGAGAACACTCTAACGCACCTTTGTAAGAATAATTATCGCGTGTTCCACCGTGAAGGTAGAGGGGCTTTTTCCTCGATGAGAAAAATTTCGAATATCCCGTGGTCGACACGGGTCAAAATTCCCACAGGATCCCCTGTGCATTATTTCCCGAAAAATGGAATAATGAAAGAAGCCAGTTGACGTCAGCGTGATTAAATTCAACAGGGCTCTAAACAACGCGGGACTTAAATTAAATCGGTCTTGCAGTGGTTGGCGTGCAAAAACAATGAAACGTCCACGCATATAAATTAATTATATTTACAAAGGCCTTTACGCGTCTCTCTGCAAAAAATCAAACACGCGAAAAAATTAAAAGAAGAAAAAAGAAGGAAGAAAAAGAAAGGGGCGAGCAGAAAAGAAAAGAAAAAAAAAAAAATACAAAGAGTTCTAAAAACGTTGAAACACATCCACCGTCCGCGTAATGCGTGGTGGTAATAATAAAAAACGGAAGAGAAGGAGGAGGAAGAATAGGATGGAAAAGGAGGGACGAATCGTTAACGAATATTCCAAACGTTTCCACGCAAATAAACCTCTTTTCAAAATATAATAAAATCTCGGTTTAGGCGAGCGACAATCGGCCAAGGAAAATCCGCGAGCCAGGGGGATGGAATAGACGATTCGCCGGTGGATGGTGGATCCTTCAAAGCGAGTAACATTAAAATTCCATTAAATAGACGTATTTAACACTGTACCGACGGATATAAAGAGGACACGGGCACAGGGATCCGTGTGTAGACGTGCAGAGTGTGCACAGTCGAGTACGAAAGTTTACTCGTACGTTTAGATTAATAAGAGTTACAATCGTGGAGCGATCATTCCTTGCCATCGAGAGAAAAAAGTCTCCTCGAAATTCAATATTTGTTGAAAATATATTTCTTCTTCGTGATGGAATCTGAATTAAGAAATTTACAAAATAACGATATTCTATTGATGAAAAGGAATTGCTATTAGTTGCAAGATACGTAAAATGTTTCCTCGTCATTTAGTATCACGTTTTTTAACTTAATTTCTCTCTCCATTCAACTAAACTATGCGTCAAATGTAATAATAATCGTGGTACACGTGCTCGAGCGTGTATCGAGAAACTTTCTCGACCGACTGTACCGGCATATACAGAGATTCTTCTCCGCTCCCCTCCCTCGCCCCACTTCTCTGTCGCGCGTTTCGACGGAAACGAACGAAATTTCCCTTGGCCGCCTATCATTTCGTGCAACTCATACGGGCGCGTTTCGTACGTAGGCAAGCAGCACACCTTCTCGTCCCTTTTTTTCTTTTTTTCTTTCTTTTTTTTTTTCGGCGACCGCTTTTAATACCGCGGAATCATTTCTCTTGTTCGCGTTGCTGCCTGTGGAAAAACGGGGGGGGTGGTGGTGGTGGAAGGGGGGAGGGGAGGGGGAGAGGGGATCGAGTAACAACATGGTAAAAAGCTTTAAACGCGTTCCGGCCACTTGAAATGGCTGGCCTCGTACATGAAGTACCCACTACAAAGCGACCTATTTTCCTCTCTTTTTTCCCCCTTTTTTCTCTTCTTTTTTTTTCTCTCTCTCTCTCTCGATTACTTGCACGTTTCGCGTCCTCCTCGAATGCATAACCTAGTCTCCTCGAAATCATCGTTAATCCCGAAACAACCCTCTTTTCGTTCGTCGAAATTTAGCATTTAGGGATGAATATCGCGAACTCGAGTCCTTCGAGAATTCGGCGAATGCGAACCTCTTCTCGTTCTTCTTCTTCTGCGATAGGTGAATAGGTTGCAACTCTGGGTTCTTCTTCGTTTTTTTTTTTTTTGAAAAATTGGGACGAATTGCATCGCGCGCAGGCAGAAATTCGAGGGTTTTTTGGGCGAGGATCGTTGTTCGAGAGGGAATGGTGGAGCGAGAGGATTTAACGTGAAGAATTTTGTCAAGTGATTTGAAAGTTTCTTATGGTTTCCTTCTCGAAACTGATATTGTTTTTTTGCCGAGAGTTCGAGCAAGAATTTTAGAACATTGGATCTTTCCCCTTTTCTGAGAGATCTTGTCGTTTTTAGTTGCCAAGGAAATTTGTGGAGTGACTAGAACACTAGAAGGAAGGAGAAATTAGTGCTTTTGAGATCTTACCTATCAAATTGATTAAAATCTTTTACCCATAAAATTAAAATCAAACATCCTAATTTCGTATACTTTCGATCATCTAAATCCAAATTCACCCATTCGCTATTTCTCTCCCTCTTTTATAATCCTCCCGTGCGAAATATATATACGCGCTGAAACGAGAGAAATCCATTGGAAACGCTCTGGAAGGGTTTGACGTGGAATAAATCGCGGCCAGTTAATCGTTCTCACGTTTCTTCACCGTATCAAGAGCGTGAAAACGCGAACACGCCGACAAAGATTAGCGTCGAGATGGCATCCCGTGGCGCGATAATTTACGAAGCGTAATGCTCCGTGGCGAGGAGGAAAGGAACGGCAGATTCAACGACGCGGGGTCGTATAATAGGGCGGTGATTAGAATTGTTCGTAGAATTTGTTCGGAATTCGTTGCAAAAATTTTCGATCTCGTCGATCGAAATTCGATCTTCTATTCGACAGCGTTGAAATTTCCTTTTCTTCTCGTTCTCTTGCTTCACTTTCTTTTTCAAACGGCGCGCTTCTAAACGCAGCCTCTCGTTTCAAAGCGATCCCATGCGCCATGTGCCGATGGCGTTTCCGTTCGCTCGTATTCGCTGTTGGGGAGGACCGGATTCCCTCCTCCCTTGCACAGAAATAGCCTTGCACACGTCGGATAGATACTAACGGCAGTCCTTTTAATAATAACCCGTCTGGTATCCATCCTCGGAAATAGGATGTTTTCCACTTCCCTTCCGTGAATGGAGAATATCGAGCGTGAACATCTTTCGTTGGATATTTTCTTCTTAATCTCGCGAATGAGAAATCGCCGATAATCGAACATGTTTGTCCGACGTACAATCTGTCAAAAGTAAAGGTGAGAATATTATTATTATTAAAAAAAAAGAATTACAGAAGCTATCGTATATTTTCTTTTTCTTTTTATAATCACATCATCCGATTTTTCATATTTATATGTTAAAAATTAATGGGATAAACTATGAATTTAATAATTTAATTTTTGGTTTAAAAAGATTTGAATTGAAATTTTATCTTAATTTATAAAAATATATATATTTGAATTTTAAAAATATAGCAATAATGATTAAATTAGTGATAATAATTTATTTAAAAATTTTTGTTATATAATTTAAAGGAATTCGGCAAATATATTAATCACCCGTTTATCAAAAACATTCAGTCTTATTGAGTATAATTTTAAGTCGATCTGTTCCGCGAATTAAAACATTTAAATAGCTGCAGTGTATTGACTGTACAAAGGTAGCATAATAAATCGTCTTTTAATCGAGAGTCTTCGATATTCCGAAGTAAGAAAAGCGACGTCGTAGACGCCCAAGTATATGCAGTTTTACATTCAAAGACAAATTCTCGACGCGTGCCTCGTAATGGAGTTGTTTTTCGATTACTGCCTTTGCCTGTAAAGAAGGATTCCGTATACGCGCGCGATGTTGTATGAGTGGTGGTTCAGAAGTACGTACGCGAAAGTAAGAGCACTCGAGGATGAATAGTAGCACGCGGTGGATGATGATGAGGATGAGAAGGAACTGAACGAACGTTTACCGCGAGGAGAAACGCGATCTTCATCTTAATCCAAAAAAATATCGTACCGCCAAAGTGTTTAAACATCCCCTCCCCTTTTTTTTTTTAACGCGAGATTCAAAAGAATCTTAGATTAAACACGGACAGGTTAATTTTTTTCGTAGGCGACATAAATTCAGTTTATCGACAAGTATTGATATTCCCAGTCTCCGTGGCCAGGACTCGGTTCCGTTAGACTTCCACTCGACGAATGGGCCACTAATTTCTAAAGCAAACTCGCCACTTAACAGATTTCCAATCTGCTCCTGGACCATGTATATATATATATGTGTATGTATGTATATGTGTGTGTGTACGTGTATATATACAGGCGCAAAAGCCGCCTTCCGCCACGATTTTCTGAAGTCGAGCGGAAGCGAGAGAAAGAGAGAGAGAGAGAGAGTAAGAGCCAATCTCCCTTTTGCGGTCACGGCACAAAGTCTCTCGTTCACGCGACTCGAAGTTCGAAACGAAACACGTTCTTGCTCTCGACTAAGTTTGCTCACATAATAATGCAAAAGCTTTCAACCGACTACAAACAATCCTTTTACGAGACAGAACCTCGCACGGTAATGTCGAAAGCGTTACCGGAAGTCCCTGGCCTGCCGCCTCCTTATCGCTGGATTTTCAAGAAAATTTCATTTGTTCCCGAGAAACTATGAAATTTCTTAAGTTTACGAATCCTGCGAAAATATAGTATTTAGTAAGCTTGCTTCGTTATTCGAATTTCTGCGATTAAAGTGGCGATAAATTTTAGCGGAATTTTGTTGGAAACAAAAGGGAACGGTTGTTACAGATTTTTCCAAGATTTTTTCTGACGGAAGAAAAGTTGGAATTTAGTTCATTCTTTTTTCCCCCCCGCTCTTGAAACGTGTTTTTAATATCCCCGCGTCAACATTGTTACGTAAACTCAACGTATTAAAAAAATCTCACGTCTCATGATTCGAAAGCGTTGACAAAATATGATCATCATATTTAAAATTGTCGTGCAAGATATCGAAAATCTTGATCTCTCGAAAAATTAACGCAGAAAATTCTTTTCTACCTTCACATCATCAAATTGAGAATCTTTGTTTAATCGATGCGATCCGAGCGATCCTAAAAATTCGTTCTCCGAGATTTCTTTTCTCTCCTGAAAAAAAAAAAGAGAAAAGAAAGAAAGAAAAAAAGTTGGCCATTCTGGAAAAATTCCGGGAACACGACTTACATCATTCTGACTTTAATCGGTCCATATAATTTTCCCGATAATAGCACGATCATAATTCTACGGAGCCTCTCGATAAGACCTCGTACCTTTCACCCTGGAACAAAAATGCGTCCCGTCGAAAACTCCATTCTTGAATAATGGACTTCACATGCTACCGATCTATCATCCGTTTGCCCTTCGTAACGGCTTTGGTCGTTAAACGTAGTCACCTGGATCCGATATTCCACGGAATATCGTGATTACGAGGCGCGTGTCGTGGCCCAATCACGAATGATGACCCAAATTTTCCATGTTCTCTGTGGACGTTCATATATGTCTCAAGTCTGTTTTGTAGCCACGTTCTTACGGTATTACTTTCATTAATTTCGGTTTTATGTCGCATCAACTTCTAGGGAATGATTACGTTATTCGATTTATCAATTTACTATCCTTTACAAAGCCAATTGATCTTGCATTTTCTTTCAAGTTGTTCTCGAGTGTTAATTTGTTACGAAAAATATATATTTGGTATATTTGGAAGATTAGATGTTCAACATTTTAGTAATTGCGTGAATATGACGAAGAAGGATTTTTTAAATCCTGATATCATTATATTTGGAGTGTATACATAGGAGGCGTTAATATTTAAAAAAAAACTCGACGAATCTTGCGTAATTCGACGACTACATTCCTCCCAAAGTGGCAGGGAAATCAAAGTTTTTCAAAATCAAAGTTCGCTCCGTTACCTTGACTTCTTAGCCGAGCTAAGCTATTAATCACCGGTGAAAAACCTCAGAGTCCGAAGAAACCTTCGATTCTCTCAACTTCTCGAAAGGAAAAGAATCTTTCCTCGATCAATTATCAAAAACTTCAACAAATCGAATCCTTAATTTTATTCAAGGGAATCGAGAATTGAAGACGAATCTCAAAGTTTCCCTTAAAATAAGATCGGAATTCCTCCCCCTTGTTCCAAAAATAAAGGGAAATAAAATTCCTCTCGTCTCGATGACAATGGGAACGGGTTTAATATCGGTGAAGCCACGCCAGTAGCCTTGAAATTGAATCAAGACGTTGGCATAACACGCATCCGGGAGAGGAGATACTCGGGGCAACAGCTGGCGTGTTGCGCCTTTTTTTCTCTCTCTTTCTCTCTGGGGAAGAATGTGGGTCAATCGAGACCTGTCAGCGATCCTGATAGATTTCGCCCAGAGCTCTTTATCCGAGTTTCTTATCGAATCGAGGAGACAGCCGTGACACGAACGGATCGCCGTACGATTAGCCGATAGATCTCTGGAAACGATTTCGAGAAACTCCCTGCTTTCTCAGACTATATATATAAATAGAGAGAGAGAGAGAGAGAGATGGAGTGTGACAGGGAGACAAGAAGGAAGAAAGAGCATGCATTTCGAATTCGGAATTTAGTTGGAGGAGAGGCATTCTAGCTTATCGATTGAGTGCAAAGTTTGTCCCGTTGCGAAACATAATTTTCTGGAAGTCGTTGAAGCCACGGATTTCACGGGTACACAAGGCTATTCGACTGCAAGTTTATCGACTCGTCTATCGACGTTCTCCTTGTTGCACGCCAAGCAATGCTCTGTCTCCCTTCGTTCTCGTTCTCGCGAAGGGGTATTCGATCAGTGAAAAAAAGGAGGCAAAATAAAAGATTTGTGCGTTAACAATTCGTTGGCCGCTTCTTCCACTCGTTCGTTTCGTGTGCAAGGAAAATTTGAAATTGTGACTTCTGTGCGATCCAAAAAATTTTGGTAATCTTGAACAAAATATTTGTTCGGTTCGCGATAAAAGAGTGAAAAAGGGGAGGGGGAAAAGAGAAACAATTATCGTGATATTTCGGACGAATTAAATCTCTACATTCGAATATTCTTTAACGGTAATTAATATCGGAAAAATGAGGGGGATGTATGTGCAAGGGATACAAAGCGTTTATCCATTAAATCGAGAATTTTGCGGGTAAGATACGGATATTAAAATTGCTCGCGATTTTACAATTTAATTTTTCGATGCACGAGTTGCTCGATTAACATCCAATTCCGCGCGTGAATTGGTGTGCGGCTCGTGCCTCGCGTGTACAATCGGTTTCAACACATCGTTCTCACGGATTACATTTCTCGCGGGGTGGAAATACAAAACTGACATGGATAAAAGCAACCTGGTTGGTCCATTGAAATCGAGGCATTTACACGTTTTTTTTTTTTTTTTTTTCGTTCGTTGAAAACGCCAGTTTCTCTTTCAAACGCGTGTATGTATATTTCCGCGTATAAATATAATTCTTTTTATTTCGTCAAATCTATCGTGAAAATTTCCAAGTCTGTAAATTTTTAGCTCGAAACGAATGGTCGAAAAAATGGGTTATTTTACTTGCAAAGTGTTACTGTATCCGGATCGATGTTGTACATCAACTTCGATGTGTTTCGTGATTAAAATATTGTTTGGATATGGAAGAGAATACGCGCGAGGGGAGGAAGGATATCGAAACGTTAGATCAGAGCCAGGCAGGACTCGGCTTTCTTTCGCCCGCCAGATGACACTGCGGTCAACGAGTCGTGCAGATCGATATTAAATTTTTCGATTCCTCCATGCGTATACTTTTTGCGTATTTACTGAAAATAAAAATAAAACTATAGTTTTCTACACACAACAATTTTGTTCCATAACAATGTGTTTATCTTCCACGATATATCCACTAATATGTTTGCACCCAGATTCTGCTTGATCCAATGTCCAATCTGTTTCGGATGTATAGATCAGATCAGAATATTGTATTTGAACTGTGCCAGCATAGTCACTCTTTCGTTTTCATATTTATCCCCAAACAAACAAACCAAATCATATTCACTGTATATACATTCTCCAAAAAAGGAAAACATTCTTACACCCTGATCCTCCAATATTGACATCTACTAATCAAAACAAAAGAACATGCAATACCAGGCGCAAATAAATATTCCTCGCGTTTCTCCTGCAATATCATAGATTAAATCTATCGTACCCCATCAACTTACTCACACCAACATTATCCAACCAATAATCCAACTGCCTCTCTAATCCACCAGCCATCACGGTTTAAAGGAGCTTTGGCCAGGACGTTTCGTCTCGCCCTTTCGGGGCGAAGATGTTTCGTCAGGGGTGACGAAAGGCGTCCATATATAGGGATGAGCGGCGGTCGCCATTCATATTCATGAAGGTGGAATAGAGAGTCGAAACAGGCGGAGAGTATCGGCCTAATTAAGTTGTTGTCTTCTTGGAAAACAAGGTGAGCTGCGGTGGCTTTGCCCCTTCCTCTCCTCCTCCTCTGTCGTCGCCTCTTCTCCCTGCCTTATCCGGATTGCCAAGCCTCGTGACCGCCTCTCTCTCCTACCTCGTGGTGGATGGCCGGCCAGCTTCGTCCGCATTCGCCCGCAACCTCGTCAGCCCCGTCAATCTCGTTGCGGTCGAGCGTGGAACTCGTTGTTGACGACCGATCTCTCTCTGAATCGTTTGACGTCTTATTTATACGTATCCCGTGCAGGCTTTACACGGTTTTATTTGCGGTCGTCACAAAGAGGTTTCCTCACCGCGAGGAGAAAGCTGGACGAGAGGCCGCCACGATGATTCTGAATTTCCCTGATTTCCGCACGTTGTTAGACGTTTATTTAATGGTAATTGGAAAAATAGTTTTGTAACCCACTGAGCTGGTAGTCGATTCGAGTTGACATTAAAATTAAGTGTTATGTATTTATTTAATTATTGGAAAGATAAATTAGTGAAAGATAATAGCGGGAAGTTTTAATTCTTAATCAAACAGGGTCGTTTCTTCTTCTAATTTCAAATTTTTCGATAAGTTGTGACGGTGAATTTCTCGAAGCGGAATGATAAAATGTTGAAGAATATTTGTAATTGTTATTTAATTCCTTCCACGCAGTTGTTATTCTAATTATTCAAATCTGGATTGTAATATATTCCGAAGTACTATCGTCTGCGTCTGGGATTGCTTTCCAATAGTTCGCTATAGTACTTAGATGTTCAATTGTATCGAAACATTTCTTCGATATTCCTCTACTTCAATTACTAGATCAAAGAATCCGGTAAATCAATCTTTTTTTCTTCCCTACAAAAAAAGAAACTTGAAGTTATTTCGCGATTTATTTGAACGGGATACAAGAAATCTCTACTACTATCCTTGCAAAAACATTTCACAACGAAAACGAAGTATCTTTTTATATAAATCCCTTAGAAATATTAAAATATCATTGGTATATATCGATAAAAGAAGAATCTTTGGAATCGTTACAAATTCAACCTCAAAAATATTATCCATCATAGAAATTATCTACGATCTTCCTAATGAAAAAAGAAAATGAAAGAAAGTAACGATATGTAATAGCACAATTTTGTTGGGCTGAAAAGTGATCCCCGTTTCTTGCCCGGCCGTCAAACGGCCTACGGCGAGGAGTCCATTTCCGGTGACACGTCCACATCCGCGTTCCAACGTCGCTCGTAAAGCTGAGGCTCGCTATCTGCTATCCAACAATGAGGGTCTTCTTACGCGGAACAGGCAGGCCCGCGTGTATAATGGCGCGACTATCAACGAACGAACATGCAGCCGCCTGGTATTGGACCATTATTGAACAGTAAATCGAGGCCGTTTAACAGAATATTTATGGAGGGCTCGCTGCAAAGGGGACTGCAGTGGGTACGATAGTAGTTGTGCGTATCACGATGGCTCACGGGCCATCTAGCAATGTTCACGCGCCGATATTCGGCTCTTATCATCGGGCCTGGTGTCTCCTTCGTCCTTTTCCATTGGATCGTGGACAAACTTTTCTCCCCAACACGATTCCCCCTTTCCTCGAGCAAAATTTAATCCCCAACTGATCGATCTGAAACAATTCAAATTGAATCGTTAACGCTACGAGCGACTTTTCCAAAAATGTGCACGAGAATGATCGTTGCGACGAGAAGAAAAAGATGTGCAATAACTCCAATATAGCTCGTCATATCGTGGAAGATGCATCTTGTGCAGAGCGACTATAATAACGAAAGGTTTAATTAATGAAAATAATCGAATAATCCACTTTTCCACTGGTGCATCTTATGCTTATTTTTATTTCGACTCGAATTTCTCTCGCTCCAACTCGCCCCCGTCACGCTGGAAATCGGGATCCATAAATCTTCCAACTCCTCCCCTGGAGGGAAGGATCTTCGGTCCGGTGGATTTCAATCGCGCGTCGACCGAATTGTTTCGACGCGGAAGAAATGCAACGCTCGTCGTTGCCTTCGAGTTTGTTTTGCGCTTTCCTCCCTTCTTCTCGTTCGCTGTTCTTGGGCTAGTTAGCCGACTTCTTTCGTGTCCGCCGGGCTTCGTTAACGGGGTACCCGGTTAACGACGTATTCGATCAGCAACCTTCGCTTCGTGTCTTCGTTGCGGTAAATTGGCCACGCGTCTGAGATAAAGTTGGATAAAAATAGCGTATCGAGTTTTGTTAAACGTTTGCAAACGAGACCAGGATCCAATTTGGAACATGGAAAAATTTATAGGAAGAAATTGTATTGCATGGTTGAAGATACAATATCGCGTCTCTGAAAATATTTGGCTGAGAATCTTTTTTAGAAATTGTTGTTGTTTAATTTTAATTTTTTTTTTCTCAAGTTTATTTTATCTCATCGAAATAAGATAATAAGAATCGGGAACGAAGCAACGGACGAACGTCACGTCTTGGCCCGATCTAACGAGATGGAGTATAGGGCAAGGGTCAGACGCCCGACGTTTTGATTATGTCGAGGTGTTTTCGTACGAGCGACATGCCAGGGCAAAGCATTAAATATAGACCGCGCATAGCTAAACAAACGATCAACCCGTGGCTTAACCAGAGCTTATGCACGAGCGTTAACTAGGGTTTATGTTTATACTCGTGGCGCAGCTGTTAACTAGTTCGCCGTTGTCGAAACAGTGACACACATCGCGCGTTCTGGTCCATGAGCATCGATCTCGAACGTAGTAAACTAGGAAATCCTTGGATAAGTCTCAAGTTAGCCGCCTTCGCTCTGATAATTTCGCGCTCGACGCGCTTTGAATGAACGCTGATTTCTGAGAGTGAGAATCGACGTTTATGTCGAAATTTATCGATATCGTGGAGAGTTAGATTGGCTTCGATTCTGGCTAAAATGATCTCGCGTGTTTATTCGGATTCTGTTAATACAAACATCGTATTATCGCGATTTCATAGGCTAACTTATTGCATATTATATTTGTATCGTTCCGTTTCGCGTAGAATTTCTTTCGATTTTTCATTGGATTAAAATTGAATTGAAAAGAAGAAAGTAAAAAAAAAAAAAAAAATTAAAGCATGCGATTTATTTATTTTATATTAATGCAGATTTTTAAATAGATCGGTAAATAGGTAGTTAAATCGATTAAAATATTTATTTAATTTAATTTTCGATTAAGAGTTTTTATATTGTAAATTCATTTTTTTTTTTTTTGAAATATTGATGCAATACCATTATATTTTTATGGAACAGATTCCGTTGATTCGTATAATTCCACGCAGATTATTTTACAATTTTTTTACAAGTTACGAGTTGAAAAAAATATTTATTAAAAAGTAAAAGTAATTAAATGTTGTAAAAATTTTATTTTATTTATTTTATTTCATATCTACATTTATTAAATACTGTATTTATTTTAGTATAGCTATAAAAAGCTTATTTTTCTTCTTTTTTTTTTTTTTTCCATTTTTCATTTTCAAGCTGTTTATAAATCCAACAAACACGACGAACCCGATAAATTTTCACTATTCAAAATTGTGTTATTTATAATATTTTCACATATTTAACATGACGAGAAATCTTAAATAAAGATTCGATGCTTCCTTAATTAAGCCAAGAAGACGAAGAAGAAGAGAAAAAAAGAATTACAATCCAAACGGATATGAGATTCAATCCCACGAAATTAATTTCTCCTGTGTGCCACTGTTGATTACTTGGATAAACAACGATGCCGGAAGCGACTAGGCAAACTAGGGCGTTCGAAGTCGAAAATAAATTGGCCGGAATCAACCGACCGTCGAACGTTTATGATCCTTTGAGACGAGTCAAGTTGTTCTATTATTCACCGTGTTAACCTAATTAAACGAGACTTTCCTCTCTCTCTCTCTCTCTCTCTAGACACAACAAGTCGAACACCCACCCGCTGTTTTTGAAGGGCCGAGGACCGAGTTTCGCGAATGAATAATTCGTTTAAATGTTTGGTACGAGTTTAATTATTAGACGCGGGAGAAAGCTAAAGAGGAGGCGTCGATGAAACATTAACGGACACTTCGGGAATTAAAGTACGATGCTGTTCAATTTATACCTATCAAGTTACAAAGTTCGCCTATTGCAACGGGGATTTTTAATCTCTTTTTTCTTAATCCTTACAATTTACGTGGAAAAATTGAAAAAAAAAGAAAAGAAAAATACAATCACGGATATTACAAGACAGCGACACGAGTAAAACTTGCATCTCTGCGAACAACGATCAAGGAAAATTTTGGGAAATAAGGAACAGAAGTGAAGAAAATTCGAGACGAGTTCCATTGAAAATTGAAACATTTTCCAACTTCGTATCTTTGGAACTTCGTTTCAGAGGAAAAAGTCGCGTCTTCCTAAAAAAAAAAAGGAATATTTAAGGATGGGAGGAAATTAATTATTCGACCGACCCGTAATTTTTATTTTACGTCGAATCATTTCGATACTTTTTATTTCTATTGCGCTGCCATTAACCTAATTAACTCGACGCGGCTTTTCCATTATCATCGCCGCGAGGTTTGTTAATAACGAGCGGTGCTGTTATGCTTTTTATCGCTTTCGCGCACACAGTGCATCGATGTATCGGTGTAAATATCATTTTGAAATATTAACCTTTCGCTCTTTTTTCTTTTCAAGGAAAGCAAGTAAGAATCAATACTCGCGTTTACTTTACGAGCGAATTAAAATTGTTCCTTCCGCGTTATTGCATATTGGAAGGAGATGCGACGGAGGGGGGAAGGAACAACAGAATATTCGAGAAGGGAAGAAACGGAGGAAGGGTGGCCCGTGTCACGATTGGCCCAAACTTGTGAATATCGATCGAACTTTTTCCTCCTCCTCCAAAGATTTATCGCTTATCGTTTATTGGATGCTGTTAGTTACGATAGTTACGATTAATCTCGCGCAATCTATCTATCGAGTTATAATGCTCCTTCCTTAATGACCGCAATAATAATGACAAATTAACCAATAACTTGCAACAGTGACCTTGTTACTCGGTAATGCCAACAAATTCCGTTGCGCAATAGTTGCTGAACTTTTCAATTAAAGAGGGACAAAGTTTAGGCGAGGAAATTTTATACGAAAATTGGAGAAACTGAACAAAAAAGGAAATCTCTCGCGAGAAATGCATACAATATCATCGGAGATATGAGAAATAATTCCAAATTCAAAGAGTTTCGTAAAAATCCATCCACGACAAATTGATAAGATAATTAAAGCATGGTATAGCACGGTGGCGAACGATCGTCGAGCACGAGTCCTCGTTCACCCCCTGGTTGCTTAAGAAAGAAAATTAAAACGGATGGCTGCTGTCGATGGCAGAACCGGGCCCGACTTCTTTTTGCAATCTCGACGACTAGGGGATGCGAATGGAAAGAAGATCCCTCGATTCAACCGCGATCGTTCGACCTAATACGACAACTCATCAACCTACTCTCGCCTTCCATTTTATCTCGCCAGATTTGCACCGCATTACACTCGAGTTTGCTTCTGATCGAAGTCCATT
Organism: Apis florea; assembly: GCF_048593485.1. Classification (NCBI taxonomy): domain Eukaryota; kingdom Metazoa; phylum Arthropoda; class Insecta; order Hymenoptera; family Apidae; genus Apis; species Apis florea. The sequence goes on along the minus strand of NW_028256653.1, from coordinate 377,664 downwards.
TTAATCGAAATGAGTTTAAAAAAAAAAAAAGAGGAAGAAGAAGAAGAAACGAATATCGAACCAGCCACGTATTTTCGAATCTGCAAGAATAATCTTTTTAGAAGATTTGAATTTCAATATTTGATAAAACGATAAAGTAAAAATATAAAATTGAAATATTTAATTAACCCAAATGAAATCACGAATTTTATTATCTATATTTCTTTCTTACTCGAAGTAAAAATAAGAAACTCTTCGATATCGGTATGTTTTGTTGAGTAGAGCACAGTGCTGGATATATCTTCATGAATCACGATTGCAATTATTATTTAACTCGATATAAAAATTTTCGACGAAGAAAAAAAAAAAAGAAACGAGGTTCCTTTATTCGAAACGAAATCTGCCGAAGGAAGAGTTCGAAAATTACATACCCTCCATTTTTTTCAATCATCATAACCGAGCGCAATTTAACTTCTCCTCGACTCGATGGACCGAGCCGAGATCGTTTTACGTTTCATCGACAAAGGAATCGGTGTAAAAGGGGCCACGTTTAAACCGTCCCAGACAGGCGGAGAGGGGCGATCGATTCGACGTTCCATTTGGTTTTTATCGGGGAATGCGCTTCGTCGCACGATTTATGCCCGCGTCCATGAAAATTGACTCCTAATAACGGGCCACGAGTCGCCGCGTTACGCGTCTGATTTAAAATTTATATGAACATAATTGCGCGTAACACGGACGGCGGGACGGATCCAGCCGGCTGCCAACGTTTCCGGATAACTGGGTATACCGTACGTGTAATCCCTCCACCCACGCCATTACTATAATCAACGCGCATTGACTTTCTCCTCGTCCGCCGAATCGTATTTCATTTTCAGGCCTGCTATTTGTGTCCAGCACAATGGAGGTTCTTTTTCTCTCTCTCTCTCTCTCTTTTTTTTCTTTTTAATTTTTACACTCTTTGAGTCGGTTAAAGTATGGTGATTTGCGGGATGTCGCCGATTTTGCAATTCAAATTTCTCGTTTGAATGTTAATGGAACGATGTTCCGTGAAATAAGTGTGACTGATTAAAGAATATTCGATTGTTCGCGTTTGTAATTTTGTTATCATTCCCGTTGAACCCCCGTAAATTTTTTGGAAATTCAGTTTCTTGTGTAGGATATCGAAATTTATTTTTATTTTCATTTCCCTCTTACTTTTGAAATTACTAAAGAAATATGCATATTGCACATCAAAGATTAATTTCTTTTTTTCTCCAGTGAAACGTTACACGTTTTCTCTCTTTAAAATTTCTCCTATTCTTTGTGCAAAGACACGAGTCTCTTCGTTGCAAATGTACAGGCTTACTCGCATACTGAAAAAAAAGAAGTTTAAAAAATTGAAGAAATTGGCATACGTACCCGTTATATTCCTTTCAAAACTCATCCATTGCCATTTATTTAGAAAAATAAACTCGCCATCTCGATTCAAAATTAAATCGCCAACTCTCTGCCCGAATCGTGCTACATCGAGAGACATAGAGAAAAGGAAAAGAATAACCAAAGACAGACAGAGAGAGAGAGAGCCGAAGTAAAAGGACATTTGCGTGTCGTGAAAGATTCATGGCTCCTTTATTTAGCGCCGAACTCGATTAGTAATTATGCTGTTTGACTAACAAACTGTTCTCCTTTTGTTTCAGGTAAGCCCGCCCACCCCCCCAGACAGTTTCAAAGCGAATCGTGCACGCGTCCCGCAGCCCGTCCGCATTTTCAGTGAGTAAACAGCGCGTATCGACGCACGCATAATTAGTAGCCGACACCCCCGCAGGGCCGTCGAATTTTTCTGATGGGGAAGGGTTGCGCCCACGGTTTTCTGTAACGAGGATACCCTTTTATATCCCCCGCGACGATCCACCTCGCGCACGCAACCGGGGGCCTCGTGTTGGGGTTCGTTCCACGTCGTTCTTTCAACCAGCTGGCCTTGCATTTTTGTTAACTAGCGAGGGAGGGCCGCGCCTCGACCCGCCTCGTATAGTTTATTTACGCTCGCAATTAACACTCGGCCTCTCGAGCGTGGAAACTGTTTCTCCCTCCCAAATTGTATTCCTTTTTTCCCGTCTTGTTTGGGAAAATTTTTGGGCCCCTTTTCCTTCTCGTTTTGCTTCCAGTTTGCCCGGTTAATTAAATTCCAGAGAATTGTTTCTTTCTTCTCTTTGATTTGGAAATTTTCATCGTGTTTGAATATAATTAACAAGTGGAATTTCATTTTTGAATTTGATCGTTGATTTTTATGATTGAAAATATTCGAGAAGTACGAAGGAAATGGACAAGATCTATATATGATTTTGGTGTATCAGGCCAATTAGAAGGAGCGAAAACTTTTCTTTCCACGAAATCAATATCTCGTTCCTTAAACGTATGCAAATCTTCATCTCGATGATAATTTGCATATCAAACGGGTATATCTGAACTGAAGTATAATTCGATGAAACGGTCGAAGGTGTATGCGTAGGAAAGAGAAAGGAGAGGGACGATTCGAGCTGCAAATGAATCAGCCTGAGGGGAAGACATTGGGTCATCCGTATTGTGTTGAGAGTTGCCATCAAGTACGCCACAAACAGAATGCTGGACAGATGGAGGCTGTGCCGATCAATTAATCGCGTGATAAAACCGGTGGAAATAGATTTCCTCTATTTAGACTCGTGCCTTGGAGGATCGTTAAGCTTGATCGCTTAGAAAAAGTTCTATCTAGAAAATAAGGCGCAGCCTTAATGATCTCGCTTCTTCGCTTCTTTCAACCTAGAAAACAAGAGATAACTAATAAGGAGAAAGTGATTGAAACGAGAGTTTTTTTTTTTTTTTTTTTTTTAATTTTACAAATAATAAATCGGGGAGAAAAAAATGTTAATTATTCCTTGGAATTACTTAATATATCGAGATCAATTTTAAATTTTATATTTTTTCTTCGAACACTATCGATACATCTTATTATTGAATCATGAGTCAGATACACGAGTCACAGTTATTCCAAGGAATAAATCGGAAAGAATTTCAAAGAAGTATCGAATTCTCGTACACGAAACTAAATTATTCACAAAAAATGCACATTTCTTCTTATTACACTAATATTTCCTTGATTTCCTCTCTAATTCTAATACAATTTTTCCGCACAACTACAGCTCTATGTTGCAGCTGAAAATCAAAATCCGTGAAAACGCAAAAAGTCTGTAAAAATTGCGCTCGAGAGTGGTCGTTGAGGATGATTAGCAAGAGCACTCGAAATATCCGGGAAGTTGGTCTGATTTAAGAGGGAGCCGGCACGATATTGGAGGCGGATTGGCCGGAAGAATCGTGGCTGTCACAAATCAGCGAACGGCAATATAAGGCCACGGGATGGCGGTTGAGTAGGAGAACGCTCGATTACGCGCGTGCTATAAATATTGCGTGCAATCGGGGCGCGAAAGTGAGAAGGGCGTGTGTTACGGCCAGGAATTCTCTCGTCCTCGAAAGAAAGGCAATTCGCCGACGCCGGTTAATTTATCGAAGGTCCGCGTTTATTTATTAAAGGCAGCCCTTTCGATCGGGGTTATCTTCTGCAAGAAATTGTTTCCCCATCAGTTTTCGAAGAATGATATTAATTTTTATTTTGAACGGCCAGAGATTGTCACGAGTCGTTTATCATTTGATCAACACGATCTTCGTTACGAATTTTCGGCTTGTTCCAATTCATCGATTTCAGTGAACGAAAACATTTGTTTTTGATACGGAATTATTCATAGATTTATATAATTTTGGATTTCGAAGATTGTATTTTTACTTCGAGAAGATGTTAGGATCTTTTTCCTTTTTTCTTTTTTTAAGATGTGAAATATAACACGCCCGATCTTAATTTCTGGCCTCTTTCAAATCTAACAATAGAATCATCAAATTTACAATATTAAATTTCTTTCGCTCCATCGAAATGAAAATGCCAAAATTATACTATCAACCTTTATCTCCAGTGATATTAACAAAAATAGGATCCTTCGTTAAACATTACAGCCCAATCTGAATAATTCCTCGATTTTTCAATCTCAACAAAAAGAAATCTCACGATCAAATTTATTAATTACGTCCCCTCCGTAGAAATGTCAAAAAAATCTCTCGATTAATACCTCTCTCTCGAAATACTTGTAATTCGATTGAACGGGCCGCCATCATTTTCGACCGATTCCCAATGTCGTCCGCGTCACACACTCGTCGACAGACGTCGAGGATGGTATTCTCGCCTCGTCTTCCGGATCGTGAATAATAGAGAAGTTGCCGGAACTTCTTGAAAACCGATCAACGGGGAAACTTGCAAAGTCGCCAAAGACTCGACGTGTATGACGTTTATTAAGAAGGCCGAGGGATAATCGCATATCGAAGAACTCCAATTAATCCTTAATTACGTTGCTCGATCATCCGAGATTCTCCGCCACGACGATCATATCGATATTTTCTCTCTCTCTCTCTTTGTTTGAACTTGTCGTTCGTGACTCTGAAAATGCGTATTAATTTTCAGGATCGGCGTGGTGCTCACGATAAACCGATAAAAAGGAGTTAGGAATTTGCTCGAATTTGATCTTTTCGAAAATCGAAAAAATTAAAATTGCTTTTGGTTGGTGAAATTGATCGAGTTCGTTGCGATTAGAGATCGGAGCTGAAAGAAAATTTCGTATTGTTAATATTTTTTTAAATTTAAACGGAGATTTCATTTTTTTTTTTTTATTGCTAAATTTTCTTTGAATCAAAAATAGTTGAAACGATATGCGAAAATACAATCACGTAGCGTGAAAATTATTATTGGTGGTGAGAATTTTACTGAAAATTCATCCGATCGGAAATTTGCAATCTGTGAAATTTGCAACAGAGATAAGTTTTCGTATTATTATTTTTGTTAAATATTGTTCAAATCTTCGTAAAATTTTTATCAAAAGAGAAATATATTCGAATTCTGTATCGATTAAAAAAAGAAAATAACTTATTTATTAATAGAAATTCTCTATTTTTTTTTTTTTTTTAACAAAGAGAAAAAACAATGGAAAAGCGAAAAAGGGATAGAAGCTTGTGATAAAAAAGCTTGGAATTTAGTATCGTGTGTCTGCGTAGTAATAAATCTAGAGATTTTTTTTCAAGATTAAAAATACAGAATTAATCTTCGATACACGACTCACGCGATTTGGAAAATAAAATTTTATCGACAAGCAAACATTGCTTAGATAAAAGAGTGCACGAGTGAACGTTTACTTTTCCATTATTAATTTATTAATTTCACGGCATTGTGTTTCACGTTTCGTGGTATACCAAACTTAATTATTACAATTTATTGCGCACGGTCGAAACCTTTTTAAACATCGATTAAATCCGCTATAACATCGAAATCCGTGCACCGAACACTCCAAACTCTATTACACGGTAGAAAGGATTTCGATTCGGGGAAAATCGGCAAATTAAAATCGAGCCCGTTTATGGGGAATTTGTGGAAAATCCGCGTCACGTGGAAACTCGCCGGGAAATTAAAAGTTTCAATCGATCGATTTTTTGGGAAGTCCACGCGCCAACATTTGTCATCCCCCGTATATTTTTAACCTGTGCCCTTCGATCGAGAAAATAACGAGCGATCCACGGCTGCTTCGTTAACGCTGCGGACACGTGTTTCACGTTACAGGTTCTTTGATCTCGAGAGAATGTTGCTAAACCGCGACAGGATTATTTACGAGTTCCAAATGAATCCAAGAGTCTCGAGAGTTCTCTAGCTTTAAGATATTGCCAAGCTTGTTTGTATTCCTATTTCTCTCCTTCTTTTTTCCCTCCGTACAAGTTTGCTGCGATCGTTTCACGTTTCAAGAATTTGATTCTCGAATGTGGAAGGCGTTAGTCATTGATGATTAGATTAGACAAGAAAATTCGAAAATCTCTCGTTCGTGCAAAATCGATCCGTACATTTTTTCGTTTCGAAATAAAAATTCTCGAAATGTTATGGAAGAACGTTTTATAATGAAATTTGCAAAGAATTGTGTCATCTTTTCGTCCCTCCGATAGAGGAATGCTTTTAAAAGAAATTACGATTGTCGATCAGCGCTGTTGGACTAAAAGGTGAACGAAAGGTTTATTAATTAACACGTAGCGACAAGAGAAACACACTCGACGGTGCACGTAGGGCATTTTCGTTGTTGGAGCGATCGAGCAATTCTGCGGTCGAGTTCAATAAGCGTCCGCGTCAATTTGTTCAGATTTCGAAGAGAAGAGGCAGAGTACATAGCTCTTGATTCTCGCCCTCTGTTCACGCGAAAGTGGCGTGTATCGATAGGTGCCATTACACGGGAGAAGGTAAACCGTTTGGATTTACGTCAGCTCGAATGGCGTATGCGCCCGCGATATTTCAACCCTTTTTAGAGATTTTCCTTTGTAGTCGCCGTGGAAAGATGTCTGGACCGCCTTGGAAATGGCGGTACGTAAGAGTGGTCGATGCCCATTTCGCTCCATCCCTTGCGAATCCTGTTAGAAATTCTCAGACTTGTCGACCTTTGGTCGCGTCTTTGCCCTGCAAAGGAAGAAAAATATTTTTTACTTGAGAATGTTAACGTCACGTTTCAACGAAGATTTTTTAAACAGAAATCTCCGTTTCGGGGAAGGGAGATGGATGGATATAAAATGAGATTTAAATTCCAATGTTTCGTCCATCCAGTTTTGAAAAATATTCCGATGAATTCGTCTCCCCTTTTAATCGGCGCATTGATGTTTATCTGATAAATTTAATGAAGAGCGAAAAATACTACACGCTTTGTAGTAAAATGAGTTCGCGCGAAGAGAGAGATGAATTATGATACAAAAATACGTGATAAAAAAACGTGTACTTTATGAATCGAGGGATGAGTGCGTTATTTTTTTTTTTTTTTTTAATAAGCGCAAAGCTGCTTATTTAATTTACCTCCATTAATTTCCATGTCTACCCGTAACAAATCTACACGTATTTTTAAATGCGAAAAATTAAACGAAAATTACCTTCAATTCGCGAGAAAATCATAGAAAATAATTCTGATTAAACCATTCACCGAGAACCTCATCTCATCTCATCGGAATCGAAACGAAGCGCAATCGTAATTGAAATACTTGCACTGTTTTCGAAACCTGTCAACCTGTTTGATCATTTTGTTCGAACCAACAAAAAAAAAAAAAAGAAGAAAAGAAAAGAAGAAGAAGAAAAAAAAAAAAAGAAACAAAGCACTCCGCGTTCCAACTGCGTTCCGGCAACCCTTAATAACGTTAATTGCCGTTGGAGCTATTGTTCCTAAACCCGAAACCATATGTCCACGTCAAAGGAGGGCTGATGTGGCGCTTCGTTTTTCTGATCAAACCCCGCCAATTATCGTCACTGCGGGGTAACCGTACCTCGTACGCGTGACACCCTCCCAAAGCTTCTGTTGGCCCGGCATGTGGCCGCGAGCAAGAAAATACACAGATTACCACGACGTGTTGCAGTAACGTGCCGATTAATGACCGGGCCGCGCACGTGTCGCGCGACAGACAAAGGATCGAGTTATTTTATCCGCGTATCGATTCCACGGCATTAACGCCACGAGACAACGTTCGTATAACTTGTCATAGAATTATTTTCCCCTTTTCGTTACGATAATTTTTATACGAAAAGACACGAGAACTTCCTTGAAGATTCGAAGAAGATGATTTGTGATGAAATGAAAGTTACGACTTCGGGATTATGAACTCGTTCGAGGTTTGATCGTCCATCTTTTGCATGTTTTTGCTCGCTTCTGTGAGTGAGAACTCAAACTTTACCAAGAATATAAGCGATTCGAATTCTCCACATTTCTTTCAATTAAAAATCTTCTCACCTTTTTCCAATCGGTCGCAACGTTTACGACCCCCATCAATCTTCCATCTTCCATCTTTGCTCGCCTATTTCGTTCCAAGGCGGCCGGAAACTGCACCCAATCGACCACCGTTCTTCTCGCCCTTTTCGATCGTTCCATCCCCTCGGTCTGCGCACCCTTTATTGAATTTCCCTCCCCCTGCAGGTGCATCGATACGCTGCGGATAAGCGGGCCGATCGTGTGTATCGAGGCTTTGTGAAAGCCTTGCAAGAAAGAGAGACCACTCCGACTGCAATCTCTTTTTTAACCCGGCCTGGCTCTCTCGACTCAAAGCTAACGATTATACGCCGGTTAACGATTCCCTTGTACGCGGGATACCTTCCTTCGTGCTCCTTCCAGCTCCTCCTTTCCTATCTATTTTCTCTCCTTTTGCCCGAGGTCCACTCGACGTCCACGCGTTGTTCCTCGGCCGTCCCCCCTTTTCCACCCTTTCTCGATATCGATCGCCGAGCAATCGTCCGCGGCGTATTGTTTAACGCTCGACTTGCGATGCGTAGTAGTTTAGGGAACTGCTCGTGTTGGGGAAACGTGTGTAAAGTTAGAAATTTTCGTGGATATGGTTGGTTAAGCTTTTGAGGGGAGTTTTGAAAATCGCGAATCGTTGTTTTGAAACTGAGTTTTGTTCCTTTGATCGAAGGATGTTCCAATAATTATCTGTATTTTTAGCACGTTCGAAGAGATGGGAAATTGGACGAGCCGAGGATTTTCTATTAGATTTCGATTAGAGATATGTTTACGTTATAAACTTTGATCTCGCGTGGATACATGGAAAGTATACACACGTGAATGTAGGACGTACAAATAATGGAGAACGTTTGTACAAGTATGTGTACGTGTGTTTGTATCTGATATGTTTTTCGTTCGATTTTGATTAGTGAACATTTTTTTTTTTTTTTTTTTTTATACGTACAAACTTTGATCTCACGTATCTAGTTGTAGATACATGGAAAGTAGGGAATATAGAACGCGGAAATAATAGAGAGATGGTTTTTGTAACAAATCGTAACATTTCGAGCAAATGTATATATTCGATATGTTTTATTCGGAGTTATAACTCGTTTTGAGCTATTGTTTTCGAAAAAACAATCTGGTCGTTATTTCGCAACATATGCGGATTATAAAGTCAGAAAAATTGATAAATCCTATCGCATTATGGATCGATCGTATGTTATTACGATCAATGAAATAAAAATTATTTATTTCGTATTTTTTTTCATATTAACAGGTGACGTAAGAACTTGGACCAAAGTATGCAATAAATACTATCATAAACACGTGATGCACGTATTTTCATCGACATTTCTAAAATTACTTTATTTTACATTACTGTACGTGTCCATCTTCTTACCCACGCACAATATCCGGATAGATTTTAAATTGTATCGATTTACCCTCTGCAAAGTGTATAAAAGTAAGAACACGTACGGAACAAAATTCTCGAGAGTATTTTTTCCCAATTGGACGCTGGCCGTGATTCTCGAGAGTTTTCTACTTCGCTCCAGATTCACGCCGTGAACTGTACGGGAAGGAAGGATTCAAGATACAAAATATGATACCAGGCTTTCAAAAAGCTACATATTGACGTGCAGAGAACAGAGAACACGTGTCCCGTATACTCGGATTTTACCCTCGATGTCCTCTTATCGAAGATACTTAATCTGCGTTTCTATGGCATGGAACGCGGGGGTTTCGAGTTCATCGTCAGGGGTTCCATTGAGCAGAGATGTCGATACGAGCCGCCATTGAAAGGGACCGTGTGCTAGCTTCGTACGGGGATCGATAGTTTTCCTAGGAAAGATAAATACGCAGCGTTGTAATCCCATGTTTACACTTCATTTTCCTATTTATCCCCTCTCGTGCACAATTGTCGAAATCTGTAACTCGTGGAAGGAATCGTGCACGCATTTCGTGATGCGAATCTTTCGAAAAAATGGAACTTTAATGATGCAGAAAGAAAAAGAATCGTTGCATTCTTGAACGAATCCTTTGGTACTTCTTGGAGAAACAAACTTTTACATTCGAGAAAACGAATATAAATGACACGAATTGAATTTTCAACCCTTTCAATCCTTTTTCACATTTCACGACAAACCGATCATTTTCATCGATCTCGATCGATCGTTAACTCCTGCTCCCCGAGAATCAGGTCGAAAGAGCGTGCCAGCGCGGAAGTTTCGTCTAGTTGGCGGTGGAGAAGGACGGAAACGGGAGGCGATATCGCTAATTGCGGCCGTTAAGGAGCGCAAGAAGCGAGGAAATGGCACGAAAACGTTGCATAACCACGCGGTAACTCCAATAAAAGAGAGTTCTTTCCCTTCGAACTTTTCCTCGCTCGCTGCTATTTTTTTTTTTTTTTTTTATTCCCTCGAATTCAAGGAAAGATGGACAGTGGGATCTTCGAAAGAGGAGACCATCCTCGAGAGGAAGCATAAGAGGGGAGGCAAGTTGGAAGAGAGCGAAGATGCGTCCACGATGATTGGCAAGAATGAAACACGGCCCTTTGCTTTCAAATTATTGTATAATTATTGTATATTGCGGCACAAAGTCGGAGACGTTCGAGACGTAATAACAGGAGGACGAGCGTTTACGTTATAAAAAGTTGGCTGGCGCGTCTTCTCTCCTCCTCCTCCTCTCGTCTTTCTCGTTTTTGCGGGCGCAACTTGTCTCTCGCTCGTTTCTTCCTCGCGATGTTTCGCGAAGAGGAGGAGCCTGTTTTTGCAGAAGAGAAACGAAGAGGATTTATGAATTCGCCATCGAAACCAAGCTTCGAATCTTAACTATTCTACCGTGGTGGTGCTGGAAACACGATGAAAAGCGTGGTACCGTGATTTACCGTGAAAGAAAGCCGAGTCTCGCCTCTTTGGGGACGATAAGTTCTCTCTCTCCCTTTCTCTCTCTCGTCGCAGCACCGCTTCTGTAAAGTTGTTTTTCCCTTTTTCTTCTTCCTCTCTTTATGATTCGCGACGATACCTTTATTAAATGATTTTACTGGTAGAAGGAGATTTATATTTGTATGAAGTTTCATCGAACAGAGGCGAGGGATTGTTGAGTGATTGTGTAACGCGTTGGAGATTGTAGACGTCGAATTTTCTTTTACGAAGTATTTCGATGTCTTGGATCGAAGATTTTTTTTTTTTTTAAATGCTCTTAGATTTATAAGAAAATTTATAAAATATTCACTCGTGAGAGATGCGATTTTAATTCGCACGGCCTCGGTTTATTTTCATAGATTGTTTACGCCAATTGGTGGTAATAATACGAATGAGATGAACAAGATGTTACGTGCTATCCTTATTTCGGTTTAGTGGAATGAGATTTTATCTCGTTTCGAAAATTTTATTTATCTTTTTAAAAGTCGATGTTATTTTTCCGATTTCATATTTTCAACTAAATTGCAATTTATAATATGAATCTGCATGAATATTCATACATACATACATTAACATCGTATTTGGAATAAATAATCTAAGTAGTTCGATGTTTCCGTGTCACTTTTCCTCTCCGTGGATGGAAAAAACATGCAAATTTTAAAATTTGCATAAATCTATTCGAAAGAAACTGTTGTATACAACAGTTTATTTACGACTTATTTACGAAGAGGCGCATTTATCCCACATCGATCACGCTCCTAATTAAATAATACTGATCGTTTCCAACAACACACCGTCATATCACGTGTCACCCAATCGAACCCAAAATCATTCCCAGCATCCCCTCGAACATTTTCGACCAAGACGTCAAAAATACCTTCCAAAAATGTGCTCGACGTTTATCGATAGATACACGGTGTCCTCCTGGTTGCCCATCCTCCCGCATTACCGATATTTCTTTTTCTCCTCCTCCGATTCTCAACTCCTCTCGCAACGTTATCGACACGTTGCCTTCGCCACGTCTCTTTTCACGCAGACATTCGTGCTCCATGCAATGGGGAGAAACGAGATACGGTTGACGACTACTGGTCGGCCGGTAGCCAGTATTAGATATCGTAATGGGGTATACGCGTTACAGCAAGTGTGGAACGGCGAACGTTGTCTGACCGTCGATATCGGTCTTTATATACCTGGCCTCCTGGCTTTGTGTCCCGTTATAGGCACGTTCCTCGTCGTCTCTCAGGCTGATTTTCTCAGGATAAATTTTCCTTAACCCGTTAACGAGCCACCACAGGGTGTAGGGGTTCTTTGACACCGTCGTCCGTCTTTTTCTTTTTCGATTCCTTTTACGCCTCGAAGCGGAATCGATCGCCGTTCCGCCCTTTGTAATTGACACGTACGGATTTGCCGGCCGATCCGAGGCGGAATTACGCCGACAGAGGGCAGAGTGGAGTTCTCGGCTCCGATCCAGCGATTCAACGTTTTTAATGGAGTATCCCCATCGATTCGAGGCGGATGATGTTTTCGAATCGATTTCACGGGTAAAATGGTTTTAAGTGATGGGATTAGGAGATGATGGCCGCGTGAAAGCGATGTTAAAGATCGATAACGCGAGGGTGGTAGTTTGTTGGGTTTGAATACGCGATGTAAATGAAACGTGGAGGGGAAATTCTTTTTTTTTTTTCTCAGTAACAATTCAACAGTTGTTGAAATTGTTTAAACTTGAAAAAAATTATAATAAATTACGTGTCTTTGATTAATCTTATTGATAGTCGAACGCACGTATTTTTTTTTCTTTTTTTTTTAATTTAACGTTTTAACGTTTTTCTGATATTTCATTAACGGAAATAATATTTTCATTACCTCGTGATATTCATATTTAATAATATTTTCATTACCTCGATAATATTTTCGTTTTATTATTATTACATTTATATACATTTTATTATTTCGACCTGCCCTTATTTTAACGTACGTAAATATTATTGAGAATAATTCAGAAATAATATATATATATATGTATGTATATATTATATATATAGCCAATAAAACGAATAATTGAAATTTTAACAACCAAATTTAAACGAAATCGATATCATGCACGTTTAATTAATATGCTCGATAAAAAAAAAAAGAGAAATATATAATATTTCCCATTGGAAACCGCGATCTAAACTTCAATGGAAGATTACGGTATCGACGTTTGAAATCGGGCGACGCACAGATTATTCCAGAAATCCAATTTTACCACGGATGCCGGTATCCTCTCCCTCTCGTATCCACCATTATGCGCATGCAGCGTGCACAGTGAAAATAAAGAAGAAGAGGGAATAGAAAAGATGAATAATAAATTGCCGGCAAATCAACTCACGCGATCATCGCGAAGAATCGAAAGACTTCCTCGAGATTCGTCTAATACAGGCCCCATTCACTTAATTAACGGGAGACCCTTTTTCATTCGCGGTAATGCGTGTTCGCGCAGAAAAAGAGGGAGAGAGAGAGAGAGAGAGAAAGAAAGCGCTCCTTTAGCACGCTCGTCGTATTGTGTTTGCCCTCATTTGCGAATAAATCCTGATTAGAGTGGAACCGTATCGCGGTTCTGAATCGAGCGGCAATCTCTCTCTCTCTCTCTCTCCATTCGCTTCAGTCCGAGCGATACATCGCTCGGGGCGGAATTTTTCTTTGCAACTTTTCAAAAGATGAATTCCACGATGCGTTTGTATGGACGAACGAATTTCAGAATCTCGGTCTTGGTACGGATTTTTCTTTCTTTCTTTCTTTCTTTCTTTCTTTTTTTTCCCCCTATCCTTTTTCTTTTTTCTTTTCTTTACTTTTTCCTCCCTTTCTCTTTCTCTCTCTCTCTCTCTTGAAGGAAGAAAAGCCTGGATCGGCGGAGAGAGTTAAAGGCGAAGAGGGGAAGGCGAGGTCTTAGAGGGCGGGGAAGCATTTTTGGATCCGTGCCAGAGAACGTCCTCGCCTCTCGGTGAAAAGGAAGGACCGTGAAAAAGTTCGACGAAAGAATCTTAGCGGGTCCAAAAATAATGCCTCGTAATTCGCCGAGTAATAATAATGCAGGTTGACTCCTGTGATTGTGCGCTCTACCCGTTCGGAATGGCTAAATCGAGATCAACTGGAAAATCCTTCTGCCTCTGGGATTCTTTCTTCTCTCTCTCTCTCTCTCTCTCTGACGTGATTCACGAAGTTGGACCAAGTGTTCGTTATTATGTAAAATAGATTTTTTTTTAAATCGAGGTCAAAAATGACGAGGACGAAGAGAACTCGTCACATTTATTATTATCGGAGAAGAACGTTCGCTTTTAATTTTTTTTTTTTTGGAAAAATATAGCGTGCACATATATTCATAACGTAACGAGAAAAAAAAGGAGAAGAAGAAGCGTAATCACTTCACTTTTACCCATCGTATCGCGATCGGTAAACGATCCCTCCACTCCAACAATATCGAATTTCTTACATGATCATGCTGTCGCTCCCAATCTCGTTCACGAGTGAATACATGGCGCGGATAATGGGACAAGCTCGACTTGTTTGCCCTTTTTTTTTCTCCCTCCTCCTCCTCCTCCTCCTCCTCTTCCTCCCGCTTATATAGAAGAGGATTTTGGACGGGTGGAGAATCGGTGGAACAACATTTATCGAGATTGGCCCCGGGGCGAGTTTGAACAATTCGCCGTATCGGAGAGGCGAGTGGCGGGTAGATGTTGTCGGGATTTTCGAAAATCTCGAAAAGCTTGCACGAGCATACGATCGGTAGCGCGATAAATATAACCACTCGTGCGTATAACGTATGCGCGGATAGCGATTTTGTATTCGACGCGCGGCCGATCGCCTATCCCTCTTTCTCTCGCTTCATGCCAATTCGTGCCAACTCTCGCTATATGTATATGTATATATATATATGCCGCTGTTTGCAGCGTATTTCGATTGCATTACCTTTTCCGTGCCATTGCTCCCTCCTGTTTGCAGGAAAAATTCGATACGCGGGCCGATTTTTATTTTCTAGAGATTTTTATGCCCTCCCTCGTATTCTCTATCCGCCCCACTCCTTTCTTCTTTCTTTCGCTGTTTCGTTACGGCACACGATTATGGTTGTTTCCGCGGGTTTCGAGCGGGTTGCACGCTTCGTTTCTGTTCGAGAGGATTCGTGTAATTTTTGCTCGTCGACGAGTAATCGGAAGGATGTGTTCGTTTCGATTTTTTGTGTGACGAAGAAAAGATTAAAATGTTGTAATAAATTGGTCAAGGAATATACTTGTGGACAGTTCGTTTAATTGTAAGATTGTTAAAATTTTTCGAATAATCAGAAGGTACTTTTTAATTTCGAGGCTTATAAAGGATCGATTATTATTATTATTATTATTATTCCGTTTTTCTCGTTATTTCTCTTCCTCACAAATAGTAGAAGAAATATTCGGTGAAATATTCGAGGAGAATAAGTTTCATTATTTTAAACTACGATGTCGTAGAACGATGCGAATTAAAAAGAAAAAAAGTATTAAACAGTGTTTTTAATATCTCGTATCACTCTACAAACTACTTTAGTTAGCTCTAGTTATATCGTCTATTCGCCAGTTCTTTTGCACTTAATTTTCTTCCCTCGATAAAAACGGATCGTAATTACGTGCGAACGGACGAAGGAAAGAAAGAAAGAAAACCTTGTTCTCTCATCGTGGCGTGATTACAAGCAAGCAAAGGGCGGAAAAAATGTTTGCAATGAGCATAAACAGTTGGAAGGAAGCGGTGCGGTTGAAAAACCGTGTATATCGATCAAGCTTTGCGATTCGTGCGTTCGATATTTTTTACAAGTTGCACGATCGATCCTCTTTACACGAGTCACAATCAAGCCTTTCAAACACGCGAGACAAGATCTCTCGCATGATGTTCGTTAAACAAGGAGATTGGATAAGGAAATCATTCTTTCGCCGATGTAACACTTCTTCTCTCGATACCATCGAAGTGGCCACCTCGCGTGCCGTGCTCCACTTCGATTGCATACTTTGCAAATACGTGTATGGAAAGCATGGAAGTTTCTTTTTCTTCTTTTTCTTTTGCCAGGCTTAGCTCTGTAAACCGTCTCGAGAATTGTTGCGAATTAAATTGTAGGTTTAAGGCCATCATCATTCAGTAAGAAATCGTAAAAGTATGCAATGGAAATGAATGCTATCCTTTAAATTAGCGAGAGGAAAAAGGAGCGAACTACGAACTCTTTGAAACTCTTTCGTTACGAAGAATGGAGTTTTTACAGCATAAGTGTTAAGGATCACACTTAAGTTATATTCTCTCGAGAATCGTTCTTAACAATTAATCTCTTACAATCTTGCACTTTCGATGGCTCCACTCGTGACAATGAGATCACTAAGTTTCATCTCTTAAATTATCTCTCGAGAGGATTTCTCCCGAACGTTTTATTCCCAATATGCTTCTTTCAAGATTCGTTCTATTCCCAACAATTCTCTTCCTCTATAAGTTTCTCATCACAAGCATCAGGTTAATTAACCTTAGACTCGTCTGACTGCAAAAAAAAAAGAAAAATTCTTCTCGCAATCCAATTGCACTTAACACGGGTAAAACTTCTATTAGCCGGGTTAATCGGAGCTTTATCGCCTGTGTCTGCCCCCATCTGTGCATCCGTTAGGATAGCTTTTAACTTTTTCGTGCGCGATACCGTGGAGGAGGTACGATGCCAAAGCATCTCTGTAGCTTTAGATTCCGTGGATTGAACGTCGAAAGGAGGGGCAGGTCAACAGAACGTGAATTCTCACGGTGATCGATTACGCTTAGCCCCCGTTCGAATCCCTCTGAAATGCGATCTGGGAATCGTGCAGGGAGTCCTCTGGTTTACCGCGAAAGAGGAAAGTCCTGACGAAGGACTCCTCGGGGAATATTCGTTCGCCACGCCACGATCACGGGACACATGCATCCTCACAGTTTCGAAACCAGTGTGCACAACAGTGTTACGAGCAATGAGAAGTTTTTGCGTGGTGCGTTTATACGCGTTTTATCTCGTGTCTGTTGATTTGAATTTGGCTCGGACCAAGGAGTCTAGGTCTCACTGTTTATTCGGGCCTTCCTAATCTTAATTATTCGATTTACTTTATTTTCCATTTATGTATAGCGAAATTTTTAACGAATAATTCAAAGATATATCGGATATAATAGACGAGCTTGAAGATTTCTCAGTTAAAACTAACTTGAGCATTGTTATTTGTCCATTAAAAGAATTATAATGTTAATATTTGTTAAATTTATCGCCATGCTTTGTGATAGATTTTACTCGTCATACAGCGTATGATGGTGCATCAATCATCATTTTCTTTCGATTAGGTTCAAAATTTGATATCGCTTCGATAATTGACATAATCGAAGGAAAAAATTAGAGAGAAAGTAGCAATAATAGAATAGCATAACATGTTGGTATTCATAATACCATTATACCTTTCCAAAAAAAAAAAAATTAGAATAGTTAGACAAATAGAGTTACATTTCCAACGTGGATGGTGTCGTTAAACAACAGACAGATAACATTGCGAATCGAATTCCATGCATTAAACGATCAATCATCGTACTTTAATTCTCTCCCACGCGAAGCACCCGGAATCGATGATCAGAGTTAATCCGATCACAAATTTCGTGACAAGCGTAATTAATATTTCCATCATTCGTCTGAAAAATATACTTTCGACAATTTTTTCAAAAAATGCTCTGCTGAAACAACATCCCTCTTGCATCAAGCCCAAACACTTCTAACACGCGACACCCGATCAATTCGAACCGCAAGCGTCTTTAACCGGCCCAACTTCCCGCCAACTATTATCAACCAGCATTAACTGGAACGTTGCCCCGTCGTATCGACGCGTTAACGAACCCGATTCCAATGGCTTTCGGCCGTGCACGCTCGCGCATCTCCCGAGATTTGCATCATCATTGCGTCATTAGCGCGTATTCGTCGGGACGTGGAGGGGTGGCGTGGTCAGTGGTTCATACCGCGATAATTGTATCGACGCTATCAGACAGATCCCCCCGGGTTTCTCCCCGCTCTCTATCCGTCTCTATCTGTCTATCCATCTCTGGTTCTCCTCTGGTTCTCGAGCCGTGGAATGAAAAAAAAAAAATATTCCTGGTTAGACGTAGGGAATAAAAAAAATCGTGGAAAAAGGGAGACAGAGAGAGAGAGAGAGAGGTGAGGAAGATGAGAGGCACGGTTCACCGAACACCGTTTGTTCTTTCCGG
The DNA here is from genome assembly GCF_048593485.1 of Apis florea. Classification (NCBI taxonomy): domain Eukaryota; kingdom Metazoa; phylum Arthropoda; class Insecta; order Hymenoptera; family Apidae; genus Apis; species Apis florea. Next base: position 359,678 of record NW_028256653.1, on the reverse strand, counting down.
GTCGGTGGACCGTGCAATCTTTTCGCAAATTCAGGTTACTGCGGAACTGCCGGTCAACCTTCTGCCTTCTCTTGTCAACAAGTATTTCGTTCTCTTCTTTGTCTTAGCGTCTCGCTTTTTTCAAAATTTTCGATTCGATTCTTGTGAGTGAGAAATGAGAAAGGCGTGAAACTTTTTGAAAATTGAAGCTGTCTCGTTCAGGGAGGGATCCAGCCAGTTTGTCATCATCATTGAACACCAAGTAATTCGTCTTATGGCGGTTTGTGTTATATTTAAGGGAAGGAAAACGGTCGTGTTTCGCTCTAATCGTTCTAATTTAAATTGGTGATATATAAATTTAAAGAAAAAGTTTCCATTTCGATACGATCTTCTATTTCTAAATCCCTTCCTTCCTCTCCGTTCCGATATCTTATCATCTCATTCAGGGGGGAAAAAAGAAACGTCGAATCGAAACTCGCGAACGATATCCATTTCTTTCGTTTCGACTCCTCGATGCTCTTCGATAAACGCACGATACACGGGAATTCGAAAGCGGCCCGAATCCGTCTAATCCCAATGTGGATATCGTAGTTAGATTAGTCGTGAGGAGGTTGGAAACGTCGATCTTAACGACCCCGATCGTAACAACGTTCCGGTGACTATTACGTCAGTTGCCGGGATCCACGGTACTTAACGTGATCGAACCGCTTCGACTACTACTCCCTTAGTTACGTAAACTACCTCTCTCTCTCTCTCTCTCTGTCGAGCTATCGAATCGTGGCCGCGTCTATTCATTGTCCGTCTTACAGATATGCCTTGGGTTTCTCTCTCACTAGATCAACGGACCCGTGTACTCAGCCCGGTAGATTAGTCTACGTCCAACGTGCATACGCGTCGGCGACGTTACGGTCATTAATTTCATTAATTAAGGGAAGGAAACCTCTCCTCCTCCCGCTGGCAACGATGCGCTGACTGCTTGCAAATCTTCGATTTTATATATACGGGATCGGTCAACCGAGAGGCGAGAGTACACCTCTCGGGGCTTGGATTTATTGGATCCAGGCGAGTGTTACGGGCGATTATTAATTGGGCGGATGAAGCTAAGGGAAGGATATTCTTCTTTAATTCCGTTCTCGAATTTATAGAACGAATTAATTCGATCATATATATGTGTTGACTCGATAAATATAAATTTTATAACATGGACAAGAAAATTAGAAAGGAAAGAAGGGACGAAAGAAACTTTCCGCTCGCCTTATAATCTGCCTGATTTCACGGCTGATGTCCGTCGTTAGAACCGTTTGGCCGGGCATTACGATGATCCGGGATGATCATCGCACGGGGGATGATTAATCGAATCGTTTGTCGAATTCGAAACAATTCGACAATCCATAATTGACGTTTCGCACACTTCCATCTATCACCCGAATATTCCCAACACAGCGACTGTTAATTCCCTATATTCCCGATCCGTTGTTGGAGCGAATAACTCGAACGCGAAAAACGTACGTGCATGTCTGATGGAGAGAGAAAGAGAGAAAGAGAGAGAGAGAGGAGAAAAGGAAACGAGCAAAAGGAAGGGGAGGAGGAAGAGAAATTATTGTCGCGGCAAAGTTGAGCAAACATTTGAATGCGCAGGAACAGAGCATCCGGGCAAGTTCTCATTTCACCAGTTTTATGCGGTAAATAAAACTTTATACCGATCTTGGTACAGGCTCGGTGCCTTTTACTTTATACCGCTTGTCTTTTTTTCCAACTGTCCTCTCTCTCTCTCTCTCTCTCTCTTTTTTTGTTGTTTTTTTCTCTCTCGTTTTTTTTCCCCCCTCCCCCTTCCTTGTTACGCTCAATCCTTCGCACACAGGGTTCTCACTAGCGAGCACATATTGACGTTATTGCGCAAACAGTACAGCTGCACCGGGTTCCGATGAATATATTGTTGATTCCGCGACAATTTATGCGACCGTGCCGCCCGACCACATTTCAATCGCGAATTATTCAGCTCCGGCTGACAAGCACTCCATCAAAGTGCATTCATATAAATAATTACATCGGCCGGCATTATTAAATCATTAATTTCAATTCCGTTCGGCCGCCCAGCCAACAACCTATTAGTTATCGTTCGCCGAGCGGGCCAACGATGAAATTCCGACAATTCGTCATAATCTCGCGCAAATGTTGCCCCTCTCGCGAGACATTATCGCCCAGGACACTGCTGGACATTGCTGACATCGTACGCCGCCGCCCTTTCATTTTCCTTGATTCCTACCTAGTTATTTCGTCCGTCGAAATAATTTTCTTTCCTTTCCTTTTTTTTTTTTTTTTTTTATAGAGCCGTGCAAAGTTTTGGGCATCCATCGAAGGATGTTTAATTGGAAAGATAATAATAATAAAGTTCTTCGTTTGTCGGGCGGAATGTATTGAATTTGTATTGAATACACAAGTCTGTGAAAATGTATTTTAATATAAGGAGAAATTGTAATTTATTTTTAAGATAATTCGTTGAATTAACGAACGTTACAACGTTTAAAACGTAGTTTCCAGGAGAAGAAAGTAAGTGTAGTAATATACAGTATTGATTTTTAATCACGCTCTGTCTGTCCCATTCGTCATTTAGACGCTTTTCGGAGTTCGATAGGTTCCAAGCTTGAATATTTATAGCGATTCAACAAAAGCATCGCGCTGTTAAATATAAATATTCATACCGTTCAAGGAACATGTGTAGCGGGCTTCGCTTGCTTGTCACGCAAACTCTCGTAATGGGCCATGGAAAAGGTTGTTGGAAATTTTTTAAATATTTTCTGAAAAAATTTTCCGCAAAAGTGAAAAAGGAGGAGGAAGAAGAAGAAGGAAAGAAGAATAATAGAACGATGAAATTATTTCGATTCGATTATCTCCTCTTGCGTTCGAAACTCGATCTGATTTAGCATTAAAAGCTTTTCCAATCTCGATACGACTTGCCATCCTTTCTGTTTCAAATCATTTATCGTTCCATTTAAAATATCACAGTGGTTTCGAAAACCACTTTAACACTCTGTACAAAACATCGTGTCGATCACTCTCTCACAGGCAGAAATGATAATACCTCGAAATTTCTCCATTTCAACATAGACATATATATATATACAATCGTTTTTGTATTTTTTTTCGAGATTGTCTCTTATCTTTGGAAATATATCCGATTCGAGGCTATTTTTAAGGCTACTTGTATTTCTAACTAGCATTTCCAATAACGTTCTATTTTTTCTTCCCCCTTTTTTCGCGTTAAATTACACCGTCGAAGTATTCGAAATATCACGGGGTACTGTCAATTTGCTCGTGACCACTAGCTTGGACAGAAACAATCAGTGGGGGAGTGACATGACAAGTCGTACTTGTTGTTGTCAGCCGCAAACGTATCTCACCAATTTTCGAGATAGATTTTCTCGAAAACGAAACCTCGAATGAAAATGTTCCATATCGCTATTTCAGATTCTATTCTTGTGCTATTGTTGCGTGTGTCCGATTGATTATTCTCATTTCGTTTCAGCGTAACTAGATTAGATAATTTTACTTGGAATTGTAATATATAAGAAGTAAAGAATTCTTCTTATTCGATAATAAAATAAACTCAACTGCTACGTTAATCTTCGTAAACAATTGAAATTTTACTGCTTGCGTTAATTTTCAGTAGTGAAATTCTCAAATGTAACAAGTATATTCAATTCTCAAGTGTTCTGTCTGAATATAAAATGAAAATATGCACTTGTAACTATTAAAACCAAGATTACCAAATATTTGAAAATTTTTTGAAACCATTCGAGAATAAACGTGACAGCAAAACTCGAATCACGGATTTTTCTAAACAGAAAAATTATCGAATAAAAATAGTTCACAAGCCAAATACTATCGCGATCTTGTTAAATTTAACAGATTATTAGACGAAACTTGGATAGATTCCACGTCATTCGATTCGAAAGCCGGAAGTTGAGGGTGCATTCCGTGCACGCGATTTTTGTGAATTGTTGAATGGACATGCGTGGAGTTATCTGTATCGAATTGTTCCATTGCCTCGTCTGTATCGAGTCCAATGGAACCGCGGTCGTCCGTATCACCGCCGCATAGATTCCATGTTGTCTTTGTCTGAATTGACAGGGATCCAAGCTTACTCTCGCGCTTGACGGATACTTCTGGGGGAGGGGAGGGTCATCTGTATGGGGTTTGATGGGGCCCGTGGTCTTCTATATCAAATCGAACGGAAGCCAGATTTACCTGTATCGAGACGAGTGGGATCAGAATTGTCTGTTAGAAGTTTATTGAACCAACTGGTTTACGAATCTACCTTGTGCGTTCCATCTGTCTGGCGTTGCCCGTGTTGGTCGTCGGTGGTCGTGAATTCGGCTTTGTTTATGATGCGTGTCATAAATTTGCGAATATATTCGCGTATGGTTGCTGGCCAGGTATGGCTGTGTTAATACGAGTCGTCGTTCACTCGTTGAGTTCTTTATCGCGTGCTCGTATCTGACGATACCTGAAATTATTAACGCGTTATACGGTTGCGAATAATATTGAAGAGATAGAGAGATAGTGATATGTGTTAATAGAAGAAGATTTAAGAAATGTCTGGTTAATTAAATTCCACGTATTTGAATAATTATAAATTGGCGATTCAATCATGTGGACGTCCTTATAATACAGGATATACATATTTTGAATCGTTGATATAAAATAAATGATGAATAAATTTATGAAGTATCGATCGATAATACGCGCGTTTCATACGTTTATTACGTATTTAAAAGCAAATATTTTATTCAATCCGTCTGCATGAATGGACTATTTATTAATTTAAAAAGAAGAATCATAAGAGGAGGGAATTATAGGCAGGCTGAAAATATGCATTTTCTTCCATTTAAACAATTCGTTTTAATTACACTTCTAGTTTTTCGAATACTCGATTGGCAGAGTGTACTTTATTTACTCGTGTCCCAAGTGCTATCTAATCGTCGAAATCGTCAATTTCCAAAAATTTCCAATATTACATGTTCACTTTCGTTTAAATAAATTTCATTTTTCATTGGTCTTAATTTATGATAAATCGAACAGTTGATTACAATTCTTCACTCGTATATAACATCGTGGATATTCCTCACAATCACCATGCAATCGAGAACGCAGAGAGCGTAATCAGAATTAATACCCCGTGGCACAAAAACCGAGGAAAATCATCACATTCACTGTCCCTCGATTTAATTATCACTTTCCCCGTACAACTGCCACGCTTTTTCACTTTCCAATAGCATTCTCGCTCGTTCCGGTTCGACGACCGCGCTCCACCTCGAAATCCACTTACGGAATCGGCGCGAAACGAAAGGCGCGAGACTCTCGCATATTCCATTATGTTGGAGAGAGAAGAATCTCAACCGAGGACGAGACGAATGGCCGGTTATTTGAAAAACAAGCTTGGACGACGATGCGGTCGTGCAATTAAATATTTGCACTGTCATCGCCTCGTTCGATACCCGAATTGATAGTGTTCCATTTTGTACAACGGTTACGAGCTCTGCTGTTATGCTATAAACACGGGCGTTGTTCAGGATCATCGTGTACTCCTCTTTTTTTTTCACCAGCTACAAATCGCGGGATTTTCGTTTGTTTTTCTCTCCTCTCCTCTGATTTGCCCCCTTTTTTCTCTCTCTCTTTTTCTTTTTTCTTTTCTAACACATAACGGTTCGGTCAATTTTCACGTGGCAAACGTTCTCTCTGGAACCTTTCGGCGCGGGTACAAAGCGATCGAAAATTTCCTGTTCGACGAGCTGATAAAACTGCTATGGGCGGAAGATGATTTCGTTTGGTTGGAAGTTTGGCTGTGTATCATGCTGGTCAGAATTTGTTATCTTCTTTTTTTTTTTTTGATAAAGGGTGAACTGGAAGAGCGCTAAGAAGCGGAAATTGATTGGGACGGCGTCGGATGCAAAATCGTTAAAATGCTCTATTGAGTTAAATTCCTTGATGAAATCTCAAAAAGACTGTCTTTGAAGGTCTCGTAAATATCAATCGATCTGAAAACAGAAGAAGAGAATAGGAATCAAAGTCGCGTCGTTTAAAAAAACAAACAAACGAACAAACAAAAAAAAAAAAAATCCCATTTTAAAATTGAAACAACGCGTCGAGAAATCTCGTTAGAGCGCAAGAACGTGTTGTTTTTCCATCCCTTGTCCCGCCGGCGCGATTCACTGGCATGCACAAAGCTCAATTTGCCTTTGAAAATCGATGCTTCGCGGCTCGCTTTTATCGTCGGGGAATTTCGTCGCGCCCGCGTTACACCGTTGCGTGTCCACCTCGATGCGCGCGCATGCGCGCCAATTTTGAACCCGTCTGCCCGTTCACAGCCTCTTTGCCCATCAAAATGCCGCCCAATTAAAGATAACTCGATCGTTTCAATGACGACGCTTCTCGCGATTTTCGTCGTGCAAGGTATTTTTCAACGTCGTCGATTCGAACGTAGCGGAAAAGCTCGTAAATTGGGGCGCGTAAACAAAAAACGGGGAAAAGAGGAGGGCTTAACACCGTTCCTCTCTCGACGAATTTATAAATAATTTACCGTCGAAAGCGGGGATTTCCGCTTTCTGGGAAATATTCTGTGGAAGATTCTTTCCTTCGAAGGAAAGTTTTATCGATTCGTTGGAGAGGAAAACGAGCGCGATCGTTTCGAGCTAACGAGAGAGAAAGAGAAAGAGAGAGAGAGAGAGTGTGAGTGTGTGTGTATACAAATTGAAGGGATCGAAAGAATTCGTAAGGTGCGATTAAGGATTTCTTTCGACACCGATAAGAGCGAAACACTGCCAACTTGACGCGAGCCAGGTTGTTAATTGCGGTCGTGGAGTTGTCATAAATACACGTTTCCTCTGGAATTGCGTGTAATTGGAGTGAATTACGATCTCGTATCGAGATCAGCTTCGAAAGATTTGAGCGGCGTTCGACGCTTTTACGAGAGTTTTTGTTACCAGAGTTTTTATGCTGTTTTTATACGCGGTGTAAATAGAGGATAAAAGTAAGTGCGAGAAATCGTGTATTGTTATTTATGTTAATGAATGGCGTGAAGGGAATGCTGTATACCGAAAATAGAACGACGATATTTTAATTAATACCGTACGTGTTAAGAGAGCGATAGTTTCCATAGTTTATGTTTTAATTAAGTTGATCGATTTTAAATTAAAATAAAGTAAAAATAAAAAAAACGTGTCTTGATAAATTTTATTACGCTCAGTCTTCGTATATATTTCGTTTAAAGTATGAGGTAAAATGAATGAGAAAGCGTTTTATCGTTGCATTCGTTAATTGCGAAATAACACGTGAAGAGTAGAGGAAGATCAATATCACGAGAATAAATTTTTAATCGGATAAGGATTACTTTTCTATCAATTGTTTTTTCTTCTTTTCTTTTTGTTTTCAAGAAACATGAACGTTCTAAATTGATAGTCTTGTTTGAAATAACCAAGCCTCTGCGAGAAAAAAAAAAAATTCCACCGTATTTTAATAGGGACGCTTTTAGCAAGGTTCAAAGTGTTGGCCGTGCATCAGACGAGACGAATCGATAACGAACCCCGTTCTGCTTCATCGACGACCAGAGGCCCCCGCATTCCATATGATTACGTATTATAAAAACGATCAATCGCTCGTGAAAATTCGTGAAAGGTCCCGTTTCCAGAGTGGCGATCGCGTTGCCCCTTTTGTCTGCGGCGGTTGAAATCTTCGAGCAGATTCGAGTTGGAGAGAGCGAAACGTTTGTCTTTCCCTTGCCCTTCTCTTTTCTTTGATAATTCGACTATCGATTCTGAAATGGACATCGAATGATTATCGGGGGTAAATCGAATGAATTAAAGTGGATTAAAATACGTGTAATAAACCAATAGCTTATCGTTCTATGTTTATCAATTTTTAAGAAACGATTACTCTGCTAGATTTCTTTGTTTTTTTTTTTTTTTTTTTTTGAAATACTTTTTTTCGAAATGAGAAATTTCGATAAATGATACGATCCAAAGTATTAATTATTCCTCTGATCCAATTATTATTCCTTTTTAAAATCCTACTAATATCTGCAATATTGCACGTTTAATTTTTCATCAAGCAAGGGACGATCTCTCATCTGAAATCAACATTTATACGAATTATACGAATTGAATTAGCCGATAACTTAACAAGTCTGAAATTCAATTATTATCGAATACCATTTCCATCGCAACTCGATCCAAATCACTTTCTAGACAATCAATCAACACCTGATAGCGGAGAAACGAATGTTTCGAATTCGATGATTAATCTGCAAGCGTATATTAGTCGGGTAAATTGGTCTTTCGTAATGTAATCCGACTGCTAAGTTGATGATTTAAAGTCGCGTGATAATCCGTCAGGGAATGAAATACGTGTCATGATCGAGATTGGTAAACGCTAATAAATCCCAACGATCCGCCCGCGCGAATTATCCAATCCCCCTTTCCGTTCAAATCTTTTTCCAGGAAAAATATACACGCGCGGCGACTGTTTACAACAACAAGTAAACAGTGTTGATGTTGTTGAAACCTTTAATACCTGTGTAAAATTCACTCTCATAACGCCACCCTCGAAAATATCGGGAATGGCGCGGTTGTTGAACGGGTAAAGAAGGATTATATCGCGAAGCCGGAATGAAAATCGAAATTTTTCGAGTGATAGCTTTTTAATTATTTCGAAAGGGATTCGCGTTGGCCTCGACGATATTTGAGTAATATTTGATAACGATATATTGTTAAACTGTTTAAATATTTTAAAATATCGGGGGCCAACATCGATTGTTTTCATTTTTCTTCTTTTGTTTCGAAATTGAACGAACGATCCTGTTCGTTTAATAAGAATAAAAGCTTTCGCACGAGATAGATACAACACGTGTACTGCGTCCAAGTATTTTCAAGATGATTTCTTGTATACAAAACATCACGTCAAAATTTGTTTCCAAGATTCCAATTCTCAACTTCTTAAAACAAAGAAGAAGAAGAAGAAGAAGAAGAAGAAAATCAACAAAAATAAGTTTCGAGATCTCGAAAGTTTCCCTCGAAATTCGATTCCCTCGTAAAAATCAAGCCCCCAACCCAGCTCCAGTTTTAATTAATCCAAACAACGAGGACGGTTCGCCAGAAGTGTCCCGAAGAAAGCAAACGCGTTTACCGAAAGGCTTATCGAAAAAGGGAGGGGCGAGTTTTCGAGGGGCGCCCGCGAGTCGATTCCTCGGAAGCGCAGCTGTTCCACCAGCGACGAAGCAATTACCAAGGAGTGGAAGGTTTATCGGCGAAAATAGCCGTGTTGCGATAATTCTGGGGCCGAATTATTGCGTAGCCAGCCGAATAAAACGAATCGAGTCCCTGGTATTGGGCCCTCTGGTTAATGGAACGAGGGATCACCTTCATTTCAGTTAATTAATGGGGATTATAATTGGCAATTAGATGCGTAACGAAGGATACGAAGTGTGAGAAGACGAGATCCTGTGGGAACGAAAGAAAATAGGAAGTGGAAGTGCGATCGGTTGTCTCTCGGTGACTGAATGGCGGAATTGATTGGTTTATGGGAGAATGCTCACTTGTGAATGAGAAGTGTAATTGGGAATTGTAATTTTTTGGTCCTGGCGAATTCTTGGGTAACTTGTTAATATTTTGTGTATTGGTAATTGGCCATATTTCATCGTTGTTTTTCAGATTTTTTTTGATCAGATTCAATGTATAAAATATTTATATTCTCACTTTATGGATTGTTGAGATTTTTATCGATTAAACTGAGTTTAAACGCGCGATATAAATTGTTTTCATATCGTGAGAGGATCTGATTAAAGATTGAGATAAGAGTTTCCTATAATTTTGTTGTATATTATAATCGTATATTCGAGTAATTTTTCTCAAAGGATGTATGAACATTTTGGCGAATAAGTTGTGAACAAGTCGTGCAATTTTTTTCGAAAACAAGAGCAAGCACATTCGTATTAATCTAAAGAATCAAAAATTGTACGAGCGTTTTCAGGTGGTAGCAACGACATCTGATGTTTTAATGTATGGAAAGATATACGTATCTTTTTATTTGGAAGCTCGAATCTCATCGATTGTTCTTTTCAAATATCTTTTATTCAGTTTAAATGGAATGTGCGAGAAAATGTTATAGCATAAAGTATATAGAAGAATATACAGGATATTTTTATCTCCCCTACTATCAATATGAAAACATTTTATGATTTCTGCATTTCGTGCGGAATCGAACTTTTTAGATTAATTTAAATAATCATTTTTTACCTTAAAAAATTCTAATCTCACAAGCTATATCCACGATCTTTCGTTTTACATTCATTGCCAAAATTTCCCTCTTATATTTAAATTATTCCCTAATATTTGCAGTCTCCATCGATATTTTTATCCAACGACTTACATACGTTTGACGTGGAATTACAAACAGAAAGATGTAAAAGGGGTGTAAGGTTCAGGGTTACGAGGAAAGTTTTAAATACATAAATCGTGTTAAACTCGGTGGCAACAGATGTCTAGACCTTACTTGAATTCGAACTGTGTCACGTTGATGCCCATAGTCTATGCTACACGCGTTAGGATTGTTAATTAATATTCTAACTTCTAACCCTTCCAACCTAGATATAATACCTATGAAGTTGGGAAACGTGGGCCAAATGTAAATGTAAATGATGAGTGTGTCGAAAAATCAATATACAGATAGATAGAAGAATTCCATACGTCGAATGTTTTTAGCCATTTGTTATATACATACAATTATTTAATCCAAAGCTATACGAATATTATAATTATAAAAATATATTATTATTATCAATTCTCGAATATCAAACATATAATAATTGTATGCATTTTGATATTCATTTCAAATCAATTTATTCCCTGTAAAACAAACATATCGATAAATTATTAGAAACTATACTTCACATACATACCTACTAAGCATAAAACCTAAAATCCGTTCAAATACCCGAGGCACGAACAACTCACCGTCATCTTAAAAAAGTTTTAACCTTTCGTTCGCTGGAATGAGAATAATTCTTCCAGCAAAGCCATCGGTTTTTTCATTTCCTCGACGATACGACGATCGTCGTGATGGTCAAGAAACGGTGCAAAATTAAGCTGGTTGCCTTCGGTTCTTCCGGTTCTCGCGAGCTAAGTAGATCTGCAGTTTGATGGGAGATAACTCGACAGGGTATTGACGTCGATTGGTGGCATCGATCACGCGGCGTGTTCAACACGCGTGTATCAATCACAGGGGCGACGTTATCGGCCGATATCCGATATGCCTGCTGACTGTATGCCGCGTAGCTTTTTGTCGGCGAGAACCCTATCAATCGGAGATAAGAAAGGGGCGAAATCCTCCTGGTCCAGGGAGGCAAAAATAGAATACACCCCTGGCGTCGCGACGTTGCTCACCGAGTGTACACACCCGGAATATGATATCTTGTTCTTCTGGCTCAATCTGTTCGAGGGGAGAATATCGAGCAGAGCAACGGTCGAACGAAAGAAAAAGGGTCTCCCTTTTTTTTTTTTTTTTTTTTTCGATTTGGAAAAATTGTGCATCTTGATTGGTGATGACGCGTTAAAAGCAATAAAAATACGTTGAATTTTGAGGTTCTGAAAGAAATTGGAAAATTAATTTTGATGTTGGCGGGTGTATCATTATTACGTTTTGGCTGCCGGGAAATGAGATAAGAAGAAAAAAAAAAAAAAAAAATATCGCAAGCTGAGCCAGCCAGACTCAGACTCTCATTGGAAAGATATATATATATATATAAGGAAACGAGGGTGACTGAGATAAGGGCTCGCAAGGGTTACGACCTTGGGGGAGGGGAAATCCTCGAGTAGGATTAAAAGGCGCGCGCGCTCGATTCGGCGAGAGCATAAACCCCGAGGATCGTGGAAAATTCTCGCGTTGAATTGCGCTTCAGGCGGGAGAAAAGTCACGATTCTAACGATTATTATTATTGTTGCTACGCCTTCAGACGCGACATTTTGTTCCACAAAAATTCTCGATTCCCTTCTCAAATTGTATACATTTAATTGTTACATTATAGCAAACGAAATTAAAACGACAATGATCAACAGACTCGATCGATTCAACTCCCATCAATTCTCCTTAACAGCTGTAAAAATTTGTATTTCTATATAGCTAACGAAATAATAATAAATAACAATGATAATAAAAGAAAGAACCGTTACGTCAGACAATTGGCCACATTCGCCTACAACTCTAGCTCTACCTTAGAAATCAGAGATGCGAAAGATAGCGAGGATAACACGCGCGCGATATCAGGCAGAGGAGAAGTTGCGGGTGGAAAGTTGGTCGTTATCGCCGTAGCTTTTCGCGAAGAGGGGGCGGGGGGTCGATTAAGTCTCGCCATTTTCCAATTAACGCCTTAATTAAATCCTCCCGGCAGGCCGTTGGAGGCAGCCGCATGTCGTCTACGACCCGACGAAAAGAGAGGAGGCCGCGCCGCTCTGTTCAAATTGGTGGGGCAGCCCGATTGCGAGCCACCGTTTCGTCGGTTGATCCGTAATTGCGTTCTTGCGCGGCGAAATTGCCGACCTCTCGTCTTCCGTTCCTTCGAAACTCGTCAAAGCGCGACGTTCTGACCGCTGATGATGCCCTTCAACCCTCTCCTCCCCCCACTTCTGATCAAACGATCATCGCTCGTTCGCCGTAGGCGCGTTCGGAAATCGATTGTTCGTTGCGTGCACGACGAAAGTAGTGGAGGGCAATGACTGGCCTTTCAATTTCCATTGTTGATGAGAATATCGTATTCTGCTTTGTATATTTGTGGGATGCTTGTGCTTGGGCATCGATTCTGGAACAGACACAAACAGATTGGTCAGTTTATGTTCATTCATAAGAGAAAGAATTTCAATTCAACAAATTTTCGTTTCTGAATATTCTCCCATGCTTGGCTTTTAACATTTCTGGAACGGCCCATATGCTGTGTTAATATTATCACGAGTGAGAAGAGAAGGAGAGGAATGATCGATGTAAAATTCTACCAATCTTTCCCCACGATTCGATCGATCTCGTCTCGTCGACTCGTCTATTTCAACAGAATGGAAAAAGCTTGTCGCGTTTCCTCGAAACAAGCATAAATTTCGAATGCGCCTTCCACTGTGCAATCGAATCGTTTCTCTCGTTATCGATCGCGAGGCATCTTCAAGGAGGTAGGCATCGTCGAATGACAGCCCTCGTTTCGAAATCTCCAACCTTTACTTTCTGTCGTTTAAACGGCGTTCTCCAATGATTGTTGGTCGTTCACCGTTTCGAGGAAATGGAAATCGGCTCGAGAATCGATGCATCGACGAGCCGCACGCCTCGTCTGAATAATTAAGCCAACCACGAGGTTAACCTCCAATCTTTTTCGCGTGTCTTGCCGATGCTCCTCCTTTTTTCGCTTCCGCTTTTCTCCACGAACGGTGCTCGATAATGCACGAGGGTAAAATCTGTTAACCGAGGAGTGGCGTGACTGCGGCCGTTCATAATGCAGCCGTCGATAGAGAATACGAATCGAACTGGAATGGATGATCCGGTTGATTTATTTATTCAAACCGGAAAACGATTCTGAATAAAGTTCAGGCCCGTACAGGGAATGAAGAAAGGTATGCAGAAGAGGATATTTTTAGAAAACATGGACGAAAGTCCCTCGTTAATTAATCGATTGTTATATTAATAAGAGGTTCCGATCCTCAACTTTCTCTTTCCTTCGAGGACAATACTCGTTTTTCGTATATACTGTTGTTCGTATATATCGACTGTTATTCTTAAATGATCGAATATGCGAAAATGTAAAAATATGAATTGAAAAATTTGTAACGTAAGAAAGAATTTTTAACTTGAGCTCAATCTTATATTTTTACGTAATAGTTGTGATTCGAGATTTGAGAGCGTGGACGCACCATTTGTTTTTTTTCCATCACTTTCCATCGAAACTACGCACAACCGAGTTGAAGATGATTCAATTTTAAAATCTCGAAATCGTTGTATTGCGATGTTAGAAAATTCTTGAAACGTGGCTAATAAACGAGACGTTTAATGGACACTTGCTGCTCGCCTTGCTTATACGTGTAGTTCACACTTGATATTTATCGTTTTGACACGCTCACACGAAGCTGTTATTAATTAATTCAATGTCACCGTTGCATTTTAACGCCGTGTATCTCGCAATCGTGCATTAAAATTAGTATGACAAGGAGAGAGAGAGAGAGAGAGAGAGAGAAAGGAAAAAAGGAGAAAAGACATTTATCGAGCGAGCGGACGAATAAAGATATCGAGGCGTGGTATAACCGGTTAAAATGACACGTTCGTGTTCGTCTAAGAAAATGATAAAACCAGTTATCCCGCTCGCCATCTTCGTCTCACGATTGTCATTGCGAAACCGGCCAATTTTCGACTAAACGTCTCAATCAAGAGTTTGCCGCCTTTGAGAAACATCCTTCGCATTATGCTGATCGTGAAATTTGTGCCGGATAATGATATGCAAATGGAAGTTGTACTCATTAATAGCAAAGGCGCGATAATTCTTGGGCAAAATTTACATGTTCCTTTGGTTCCTGGGAATAATAAATTTATCCTCCTCATCGGAATTGTGAACGTTCACGACGTATAAGTTGTCAGAAAATTGCATAAATTTGAAATTTTTCCACGAACTTCTGTGAAACTGTGTTTATCATGGTTCGATTCGATTATTTATCGATGAGATGATAATAGCTGTGAAAAAGTAAATTGTTCTATCGATATTATTATGATACTAATTATTGTATTTTTTCCTTTCGTTTCAGGTAAGTTAAGATGTTTCTGTTCTGGAGTTGGTGTTCGTTCGATGTGTAAGTAATAAATAGGAAATCGCAGTTATTAAAACTGCATTATTATTTACATTTGTTTAAATGTTAATTTTTCGGTAAAAATTTTATTACAAGAATATCGAGGATTAGTATTAAAAATTGAATTATTCACAATCTATCATTTCACATCTTCGCTTTTATGATATTTATATATTATCAAAGTGAATTTTTAAAAAACCGTGTCCTTTTGAAAATAACCAGCTTATATCCTACAAGTTTTATCTCCCATTTTCAACTTCCATTTCAGACATGTAATATACACTATGATATTCTCCCACTTCTTTTCTACTTTTCTTTGACTAAAATATACTGTTATATATCCGCCACTTAATTTTCAAAAATAATTTGCATCCCTTAATTTTTTACCTCGATTACCTGTTTTTCTATCTTCTATAAAAAACAAGAAAACAAAAGAATAACAACATAATTTCTTTCGAATCTCTGGCATTAACCCTCCCCACAGATATATTAATTATCCTGATTATCGAAGGAAGGAGACGAACAGGAAACAATCGTACAAAATTTTTCGAATTATAGAAAATTAATCAATTAATTCCAAAGATCGAACATGCACGAACGTATCAACACCCTGCATACTTATTTTTCGTGAAATTGTACGTGAAATCGTAATAAAATTTTCCAAATCGTCAAAAATTCTTCTCGAAAATTGAAACTGAAACGGCAACCGAAAAAAAAGACAGAGAAGACAGAGAGAAAGAATTAAGACGAGGACGTATACTCGAGAATTCTTTCTTCGAGTATATCGTGCCGCGCGAGGAGACGATCGCCCATGGCCAGATTCGACAATGCGGTCGACTAAGAATACACGTACCGGTCAGACCGGATCTCTCCTCCGCTTATGGGAGGTCTGGACGGTACACACTATCTACCCACCTCCTCTTTTATTCCATCCTTTATTCCATCGAACCAGCTCGCCTCTCCCTCTCCACGGGGAGGGAAACGAGAACAAAGGGATCGGGTTTTTAAGCCCCGTCGCATCGTCAGCATCGAAAGGATCGAATCGAAGACGACCAGCCCTGTAAACCGTCTAATCGCGGAATTCGAGCAGGCAATTTCATTCCTCGAGCTCCTAAGAGAGCGTTCGATCGCGAAAGTAGGGCACGGATTTCGCCTCGAAGAGGATGGGATGGACGCGCGATCCCACGAGTGTCCCTCGCTTTTAAACCAAGAAGCCGAAGATTTGACCTGGAGTGGTAAATTGGCCTGGTTCGTGGTCGAATTTTTCGATATTCCACCTTCCACAACTTTTCGCGATCCTCTTATCATCATCGCGATGATTCGTGATTGATGGTTCTCGGGGAAGAACGTGTTGGATTTCTTGTTGGTCGCGACAATTTTTGAACTGAGGTTGTTGAGTTTCTCTTTTTTTTTTGTAGTGAGTTTTTTTAAACTGTTTTTTTTTTTGAGGGTGGAAGGGTTTGTTTTCATGGCTTTATGAAATATTGGAAAATATTAGTTTCGGCTCGGATTAAATAGATATCTGGAAAAAAAAATAATAAATGTGGAAAAAATTGGACAGACGATGCGCGAGTTGAAAAATTGTTTATGGAAAATTATTGGAGCGTTAGCGATTCATATTGGATTTACTCTCCGCTACTATTTTTCGTCATTTAAAATTTTTAACTATCGGGTCTGGCGAGTTAAAATTTATCTATATTTCGAACATTTCGATAACGATAAAAAAAAAAAAATAAAAAGAGAGAAAAGAAAATGAGATACATTTTGCAATATATATTATTTTACACGATCCTTTGTTATTCGGTGGTAACTTTTTAATTGTACACGCTACAAAAAAAATATTATCATATTGTTATTACGTGCTTTCGAGAACAAATAAAGTTTTACAATTTTTTTTAAATTTAAGAAATCATTACCAAATTCCGTCAGAGTAGTGTATCCATTTCGTTAATTAATTAATAACACGAGAATCGAACAATTTCATAAATGAAAAAAATTTTCCCATTATCGAGTAATATTTACCAAGCGTTGTTGGTCGAGTAAAACTTCCGCCGGAGATAAATTTTTAAAAAGCTCACGATGGTAACCGGTGGCTTAGTATTATTTAAGTCTCCGGGAAGAACATAAGCGATTATATCCACCTGGTAATCCCTCGTAATCCTCGGTTCCATAAAGGAGGATGCTCGACGCTTGCGCCTTCTGTATACTTCTAATAAACTCCTCGTCAGTCGCTGCTGAATATTCCAGATTGTCCTACATAAGTTGTAGGAATATCCTTGTACCGTTCTGAGAACGTTCAACCAGGGAATAGCTGGTTTTTTTTTCCCTCCTGCCTTCCTGGAAATTTTAACTTAATTTTTCTGGAAAAAAAAAAAAAGAAAAAAAGAAAGAAGAAGAATCGACCTAATTCAACGCTAAATAAACGCTTTAGCAAATTTTTATTCTGCCAAGTATATATGAATACTCGTTTGTACATAGCAAAAGGGCTTGATAATTTATATTTAAAAGGGATAAATTTATGTAGTTTTTATTGCAATTTTTAAGCAGTTTTCGAAATTGAACTTTTCGAGTTATTTATGATAACCTTGAATTATCAACTTTGAATTATATTCCAAAATTATATTCTTTTTTAATTACTAAGTGACAAAAAAAAATCAAAATTAATTGATTTCTTTTCGTATATCAAATGTTTAATAAATCTATAAATCGTATAAAAATTTTGAATTAACCAATCATTTTTTAAAAAGAAGAAAATATAATTATCTACATTTTACCAGAAAATAAAAATTCCATACCAAATTCATTGATTCGATTTCTGAACGAACGTTATCCAAAGAATTATCAGGACAAATTTCCACCCGCAAGAGAATAACAAGTCACGTCTCGTGACCGGCCAAGACCCACGAATTTCACTACACTTTCGAGAAGACAGTCCTTCCATCCCTTCGGTTCGAGCTTAATCCAGTCGCGTTCTCCTGGAAACTGGGATTCGCGAGAGAAGATTCAGGGCAACGATGACTTTCGAGAGAAAGAGAGGAAAGAAGGATTAGCCGTGGATGAGTGGCAAGACTTTCCATCCCGTTTTTTTTCCTTCCTTTTCCTCCTCAGTGTACACACGGGGATATATAGCCGGAGACCATAGAGTCTACAGAGAATAAAAGTGTGCGAAGAAGGAGAGAAAACGAGAGGACAAAAAAGATAAAGGAGAGAGAGAGAGAGAGAGATGTGACGAAGCGATAGAGTGGAAAACAGAGAGATGCTGATGCGACGCGGTATGGCCGGCCAGAGCGGAGTCGAAAAGTGATCTTCTCCTGAGAGAGGAAGGGAAGGGAAAAAAGAGAGAAGCGAGGGGGAGAATTCAACGCAGTACGCTTTAAGGAAGGTCGAGAAAACGCGAGAGATAAGTCAGAAATGTCGTGAATACAGATGGACCGGCCGATACCAGTTGCCTCGTTTGCTTCAGACCCCTCGAACCCCTGGATGCCTTCTTCGTATCGCGTTGTCACGACGACGCGTCACCGGTTGCTTCGCTTTTGCCTGTCCACTCTGTGTTTACGATATACTCCGCTTTCGGTGAATGCGGAAACGACGATAACGGCTTGTGATCCGCCTCGCGATAAGAAGAGAGGGGTCCTCTATTGCCCAACGTGACTCGGGGCGACCACGTTCTCTTCCGCTGTTTTTCTTTCTTAACACGCCAACTGCACAGTTTGAAAACGTTGGTTATTGCGGCAGAATCATTATTGAAAAATTGAAGGAGATTGGGATGAATGGATGATTGGAAAGAATGGTGGAAGGTTATACGAGATCGAGGAAGATTTGTATTTTGAGACGCGTGTTATATTTTCTTAATGATTTCGACGATGAATTGCGTCTTTTGAATCGTGGATAAGGAGAGGAATACAATTTTTACAATGACGATTGAAAAGACAATTATGATAACTTTAGATACATCTCAGTTTCTTGTATTATCAATACAAGAAGAAAATAAAATTTACAACCGCAACAAGTTCTCAATGCAATAGAAATTTATTGCATTGGTTAAGACTCGAGCTTTAGATCTTAAAACAAATGAGAGAATGTACTTACAATAATTACGAAACACGAGAAATCTTCGATATTGACATTCTCAAGAAAATTGCAACGAAAGAGCTAATACCTTCGATTTTTCTGAGTATCCTGACAGAGGATCGCATCGAAACTGAATCACAATTTCTGGGAGAATTTAGATCGGCGGGTCACGCGATCGACTCTCAGATCGGGATATCTAGTAGATCCTGAGACACGTGTGATCTCGGTTGAGCGTGTAAATCTGCCGAATGCGGCAGAAGGCGAAACTGATAACCACGGACCACGCGAGTAAATCAACCGGTATGACGTCGAAAAGGGTTAGCGGCGTGGAATTCCATTTCTCGGTGCGATATCGCCGCGGCGTTTATATCACGCCGGCAGGAGGAACGGTCGAAGTTAATCACGAGCCTCCTATTCCGGGACGAAAAGGAACGAGTTCGGACAATTCTTGCCGCGACAACATTTTTTTTTTTTTTTTTAGTTTATTCTTGAGTATCTTGAATTTGGATCTTTTGGATATTTTAAAGGATCGTTGTTGGGGAATTGGTTATCTTTTGGAAGTTGCTTATGTTTCAATTATGGATCCTTTCGAATTTGATGTGATATTCGATTATGATTGATCGACGAGAAATACGGGAATGGAAATGGGATTCGATAATTTACAATTTTGGTACTTTTGGTAATGAATTAATGATATTGTTTTGTTTGAAATTCCAATTCATTTTTTATCAATGTTAATTAATCTCTGTTTATATACGTTTATAAATAAAAGTTTTATAACTTGATCTTTATCTTATAACACGACCCATTGTGCCCTTGTTTTTTAATGGGTTTATTTGTATACGGGATAAGAGTTTCGTTTTTTTTAATCTGTGAAACGCAGCGTGATAGCCAGCATGATAGTACGCGAAAAGATAAATCCAAGGGAACAAAACTTGCAATTTGCACATAGAGCGTGGCAAAATATGATTCGAGATATTGCTGTATAAATTGTACCGTTGGATCGAAGCGAATGTTCCCTGACGCGTGAAAATTTATTTTCAACATTCTTTTGCAACCAACAATTTTTAACCAAAATTGTTATTAAACAAAATTTAACGCATCTCCGCTCCCCTTCTTACATGATCTATTATTTCTCTAAAATTTTAATCCATCAAATTCTCCGAACGCACCTACGATCCAAATAGAAGAAATGATTCTCAAAACTTTCTTTACAAATTATATACAACTACACAATTGTATTACCTTCGTCAAAATTCCATTTCCCAATCCTCTCTATTTCTCATCATACATCAAATCCAACGAAATCGTCACAGATACCGGAGGGATCTCACGGAGAGAGAACAAAGCGGCCACACTCGGAAAAATCATCGGCTAATTATGACGAATCGGGCGTACGTCGACGTGACAGAAAGAAAATGAGCGATCCGTGGTGGCGGAGGAAAAAAAAAAAAAAAATAAAGTCTGAGGGTTCCAAGTGAGATGGCTCTACTTGGGAGTCCCGAGACGCTTGGTATAGAGCTCTTCCAGAGCAAATCTTATTCGAGCAAGATTAATTCCCTTGTTCCTCCTTCCACCGGCTCGAATGGCCGGTACGTGCTCGCGCCCAAGAGGACGAAGGGTAACGTTGAAAGGAAGGAACGAAGATGAAAAAGAGGGGAGGAAGGGGATGAAGGAAAAAACAGAGAGAGAGAGAGAGAGAGAAAGGATCGAAGAGATTGCCTCTTACTAATAATCGTTCACAGCCCATTACCACCGAGGTGACTCATCCGTCGCGGATCGTCGAGCGAGCTAAATCATCCTTCCTCCCCCGCTCATGGGATGCTACAATAGCAGGACTTGCATCCTGAATTTCGTCTCTGCCATGGCTATTTTCACCTTTCCCTCGAATTGTTTCCTTGAAGGTGGCTCGTCGAGTTGAGTGGTAAAATTTAATCATTTTTGTTGAAACAGCTTCGATAACAAATTCGTTCGATAACTCTTTCATGTAAATGAGAAAATTTTACATCTCTTGGCTCGCACAATTCAAAATTTCCACTTTTATTATTAGAAGATTACTGAAATATTCAACAACGTTGAGAATATATGAGATTATCAAATTACACGCTTCGATCAATCTTATTACCTTATTAAATTTACTTACTTCGAACATTAAGATTCTAATATTAAATCATACGCTTATTCGATCCTTGGAAAAGTTATATCATATCTTCGGTCAAATTTGATGAATTCCACGCGTTTCGTTTTACTTTCACTCCTTCTGTCCTTCCTAATCTCGAATGACAAAATTCTTGCACATCGCTCTGCGAGTTGTCCAGTTTCCGAATCCACGATGCCGTGTCGGACATCGGTGGATGAATTTGCAGGGCCGCGAAGAAGACGGCGGCGATTGGATTGGAATCGGGTCCGGCGCGCATCAAACAATGCTCGCAATTACGGCGCGGCCGTGGGTCACCCCGACGCCTGCCGACAATGCCTGGCAAATGTACCGTCTCATTTGCCAATATTGTCCCACTTTTGTGCCTGGACGGTGCGCGCGTGCATGCATCGGGAACCGATCGATCCTAACTTTTGTCCCCGGACGACAATGGGCGGCCGTGCACGCTCCATCGAGCGGAGAAAGAGGCGTGAATATGGATCCACCATTTTTTCCTTCTTTCTTCGTGTCTTAGGGAGATGGGTGGAAGATTTCGGTCGGAAGCTGTCCAGCAGTTCTTTGGCTTTTTCAACGAAAGGGGCGTGTTTCTCTTGTCTTGAATGAGATTCACGAAAATCGAATAATTTAGGGGTACATTTAGTTTCTAAATGGTTTTTACCATTTTTACAATTTGTTTTCGCAACTTTTAATTCTTAATTAAGAAATTGAGAAAGGCGGCCTTCGTTGGAATTTTTGGACAAGGGAATTGAGAGTTTAGACGCACGTGGTGTATAAATTCGGGGGAGAACTTTTTCATTTCGTTTGAATTATCATCATTTGAAATAGGAGAGGTGGAGGTAAAGTAATCTTGATTCTTTTTCGGGTTCGAAAAAAGGGAGAAAGAGGTAACGTGGAAAGTTGAACTTTCCCAGTTGGTCTTTTCGAAACTAGACTATCCGTGTATGTGTTCCTTTCGAAAATTCAGCGTTTCGTCGAACCCGAAGAATAGAGTTGCACTTGTTCCATTCCGAAATTGACGATTCCAGGTTTTAGAAAGGAAAGTTTCCTCATTATACGGATCTTTTCTTTATTAATCCTGAAAGTATAACTCTACGAAACTAAAAGTAGAACTCGAATCCTGATTTTTCTTCCGACAAGTTTCAGAAGAAGCGGACACGGGAAAGTTTAACAAACCTGCTTCGAGAACTTTCGATTCCTCATTTTTTATTTTCTATTTTTTTCTTTCTTTCATTTTTAATTTTTGATTAATTCCTCGTCACGGACAATTTAAACTGTCCAACATTTTCCTCTCTGGTGCAATACATTTTGGAGGATTTTTCAGCAATTTCTCTATTCCTCTTCGAATAAAATTGCCTTTCGAATAAAATTATCTTACGTATAAATTGTTATAATACTTCTTTTCTTCTCACAGCATCTTCTCACGACATCTCTTTTTCACGACAAGTATTTTTTATTAAAAATAGTTTACACATCCAGTCCATAAAAATAACATCGAATTTGGACCGAGATACAGACAGGACCATTTCCAAGAAAACTTCTCTCAGTTTTAAGTGGCTGAACGTGTCTCGACAAAGGCGAGCCATAAGCGAAAATTTCACGCATCCGGGAAACCAGAGGCGTCCCCCATTCATCCTACAATTTCTCGCACCTTCGCAACAAAATCACTCCTCCAAAAAGCTTTATCTCCCCTCCAAAACTACATTTCCCCGACCGTAAACGCGCCCAACTTGCTAAAATTACCCCTCGACTCTTCAAATTGCGCCTAATATTCCCTCCTCCACCTCCACAAAACTGTCGAGTCGCGATCAAAGAGTTTCGCCAACACTTTGCGCCCGTGCATTCGAAACGTTCTTCCATCATCATCCCCTTTCAAACGTCCCCCCTCGACAACCCCCCAACAACTCTTCCCCTCCATGGAAAAGAATCGAAAACGAGGTGTTGCAGTTACGAGATTACGAAAGTTGGACCACGATGTCTTTTCCTCGAATATTGCGAGTGCAACGATAAGATCGAGCGTGGTAAAACGAGGCAATACATATATATATATATGCATGTTGCGTATACGATGACACATGTACGTGTAAAGGGAGGAAGAGAAATCATAGGAACGTTATCACGCCATTTCTCGAGCGAACGATGAAATACTCGTCGGTTCCTGTTCTACTACCGTGCAGTATTACACACGTGCACGTGCGAGGAAACCGGTATCTTGAACTTGGAGGGTGGCCTCTGTCTCACGAATGTTGCGTATTTGTATTTTCGAGGAGCTTAAATTGGCTTTGTATTCTTGTAATTTGAAGCGGAGCACGCATATCTAGACGCGTTTTATAAATTGAAGCATGGATGATGGTTTGAGTTATCAGTTTCGTTCTCATTTGTGATATGATGATAGATATGAATCAGGGTTAAGCGTACGACAAACGATCGAATTATTAATTATACGGTTGCTTCCACGATTCGAGTCGAGGCTTAGATAATTTTCAATACCGAATTCCACGACTCCATCCATTAATTCTTTCGCTACTACTTTCTCTGCAAACGTAGCATCTATATTTTTATCATCAATTTTTTTTTTTTTTTTTCAATAAAGCAAAGCAACTCGAATCGTGAGGCGCGAACGTTGACGATCTTTCTCGAGCACTGTGCACATGTCGAAAGGGTTAAGAGGAGGGAAAAGGAAACGGTCGAAATGCTTCCATATCCTTGGCCAGAAATCTCGAGGTTAAGCAGCGTTCGAAAATTCGAAGCGCGCGTAGAATAGAAGAGGAAACCTCTCGCGAGGTTCGCCGTTTACGGTCCATTAATATCACTTTGGTAAGTCTAGTCGGACGAAAGGCAATCCGTTTTCATCCTGCCCTCGACGTGGAGTGGAGGAAGGGGGAAGGAAAGAAGTTCGCGAAAAGGGAACGTGGCTCCTCTTCGTGAACGGATGCAATAATTAAGAGTGGATACGAGCAGCTCTGGAAAAGAGAGAGATATAGAAACCATTAATTTACGTCGCATTACGCCATGTACGATTTCAACCGTGGTGCCGGATTTACGATACTCCAATTTGTTGACATTGCCCCGTCTCTTAGAATTAGTATATTTTTTCCTTTATCGTTTCGTTGAATGCTTATATATCTCTTGGATCTTATTCATATATCATCTTTTTATCGTCAATTTTTTTATTCAATAAACAAAGCAACTCGAATTGTAAGGCTTGAACATCTCTCTCGAGCACATTTAGCAGTCGAGTGTATTATTTTTTGAATTTAGAGATATCCATTGGTAACGTTCAATTTGTCGAACGAGATCCATTCGGGATCTGTTGAGATACCAAGACGTTATTATTAATGAGAGATCGAGAAACGAGGGGCAGACAAGTGTAAGTAGCTAGATCGCGATAATTTAAACTGAAACGTGATGAATGACCACGTCGAGCTACTATTAAGCAATTTAACCGTGCCATATTTCTTAAACGATACTTCGTATTCGACTGCGTTTACATTCTAAAATTAATTTTAAACAGTTCTCCATAAATTACACGCACGAAATCTCTCCATATTACCTTCCTATAATCCCATCATCTAGCAATTGTCGTGAAGTCGAGTACTGTGCCACGAAAAAGGAGAAATAACAAAATTCCACAGATCTTGCTTATCGCAAACGGAAAATTTCTCGTTTTCTGTTCATCGTTTACGTGACACGCATCACCTCGAACGATTCTTATTCCCCGAAAGTTCCCTCTAAAATCCTTTCGTATTCATCCCCTGTTCCCCAGCTTCTTATCTCGAGCAAGCGATGATCGCCGAGCGATGATCCGGCGGCGAAACGTCACCGCTCGTTATCTCGAAAGTTAATCACCCATCGCTCTGGATAGACCATTACGGGTTAATGCGAAGTGAAATTAATGGGATCGAGAGGTGGCATGGTATCGTGCCAAGGAAACCTGGCCGTAATCCGTCAGCTTATTACGGTAGAACGAGTAAAGCGACGTCGTGCGCGGATCCACGTCTCGGACTTTGCAGAAGACACGGCACGCGCCAGTTTTCCTCCCGGAATTCCGCTTTGACGACGCGTTCCTACGGGAAGAACTACAAGTTTGCACGGTCGGCGCATGAAAGGATTATCGATTCCTACACCTCGATAACTTTCACGAGAGGTCGACGAGATTGATCCATCTCTGCGAGGGAAAATTGCGATGGTGCATTTTTTATTGGTGATTATTCCATTTTGTCGAATTGCGAGATTCGAAATTCGTTTAGGATTTCGAGTATTCTTTTGTTTTTTAGGTATAACGTTTAGATCGCTGGTTTTTATGACGATTTAAATTTTTACGATGATGATTTAGTAATAGTGATAGCAATTAATAGTTTATATATTTTTTAATATCTTTCGCGCCATTTTGCTTGTTCGTACATGGATTTCTATCAGATTAGATAAATTGAGCATAGTCCAATGAATCCAATCGTCAATTGTTTTTTTTAATTTGCATTCTCGTCGCTTCCTCCTCCCAATTTTTGTCAGAATGAAAAGAAATCAGATCGTTAAACACGAGAAACAGAGTAATGGTCCCACGTTCCAAGCTTACTGATATCATTGGCATCGTGCAAACTTCAAATCTCTGTTTAGGTTTTATAGCCTCCCGGAACGAGAATAGTATCTCTATAGAGCAAATAACCCCTTTTACCTCTGTTTTTCCTAGAGTAGAGAGATAGAAAGATTGGATTTCCGTTCGGATGGTCTTCCAATAGTGTTGTATAAACCTCGATCTTCGATCGATTCGTTTCGAACGAAATTTTCCGTTTAACACAGGCTTATACACGCGATACCGATAATTGAAAAGATTTCGTTTCCACATTGGTTATTCCATCATGCAAGAGCTTGATGATGATTTCTTTTTTTTCTTTTTTCTCTCTCTTTTTTTTTTTTTTCGTATTGATAGGAGGGTTAAAAATCGCTGTTCAATGTACTTCTCGATGGACGATCCTTGTTATCCATTCGCTTCAAAACTTTTTACTCGGACGTTTATAGATTTTTCGTGGAATTATTCATAAGTCTATTCTGCGAACTCGAAAACTTTTCTCAAAGGAGAGGCTGTCGATATTGATCAAATCGCGTGGAGGACGTTTGTTCAACGAGAAACTTCATATCCTGAATAATGCGAAATGATTATTTATCCGCCCTCTATTTGTGATTTGTGTTTTGTTAATTTAATTTGTCGAACGATCAATTTTTTTCTCTCTCTTTTTCTCTCTTATTCTTTTCGATTTTTCTGTCGTAGAAAAATTTGAGAGCATACAATACGTTGTAATACAATAATGGAATAGTCTGTCATAATAGTATATATCGCATAATAATACAATAGTATTCAGTATTGTAGTATAACAGGAGTGATATTGCAATTGTACAATGATATAATGGCATGTAATGTAATACAGTATTATAACGTAATATTATAGTGATAAATTAAATATTAATATTAAATATATATTATATTAAATTATATTATATTAAGAATAATATAATATTCTTACGAGAAGGAAGGAGAAACACGCCCGTTCCGCTCCGTGTCCCGAAAACGACTGCGTTAAATCGATATTTCGAATAACAATGTCGATTAATTGTTATTATTTCTTGTGCCGCGTTTCTTGTGCGTAACCTTTCGTATTGCGGTGCGGTAATAATATTACATACTTTTAAACATTTGTAATCGCTTGTGAATCAGCTTAAAGAAAGCGTGGTCAAAAGCAACAGGTCAGTAATAAAGAAATTTTGTGTAAAATGATCTGACGAATAAAAAAAACGATACAATAGAATCAAAATCATACACAACAAGAATCTATAATTATAACCTTTCTTTTTTCTCTCTCTCTTCATTCATCGATAAAAAATCCATTCGTACAAAAGAATTCTTCAATTCTTCTTCGATATATCTCCGATTTTCATACAATTCGTGATTTTCATGATTCTAAAAATTTCGTGTAAATAAACAATAATATATAATTCCCATTGCATACGTGTATATCCCATAAATTCTCTGCTCCGAATCTCCCCTTTCGTAACGACGACTATTCGTAATTCCCAACGCTCGGTGAAGAAACACAAGGAGTCATCCAGTATCGGCAAATACTCGTCCGAAACGCGAGCAAGGAGCGATGCATAAAAATCCCTCCAGGGTGTTCGAAACGATTCCAACGACAACGTAGCGCCGCCACTGTAAACAAAGAGGGGGGCCGCAATTTTCTACCTAGCCAGCCATTCTCACCGGAAGGTGTCCTGCGAGAGTCCATACACGGTGTGTATCCGGTAAACGCGCTATCCATAAAAGTCAATGGCCGGACGTTCTTCTCGCGTTGTTGTCTCTCGCAAATGCCAGATAAATGGCTCTCCAGGGCCTCGACGACACCAACTAATACCCCGCCTCGTATTCTCTTGCCATCCTCCATATATACATATATATACGTGTGCGTCTATACGTGTGTGGGAGGAGAGTGGGAGGATAGATCAGTCGATATCAATATAGGGAAACTGGACATCGGGGAGCGACGAGGTCTCGTAAGGTTACGCCTTCTCGCTAATATCGAAGGTGGATGACTTATGGCCACTGTTCACCAGCATCGGACAAGGGTGCTGCAACCCCCTTCTTGATGGAGGGATCTTAGGGTAGGAACCTAGAAAGTCGACGCGAATGGAAACGTAATTTAATTTCTCGGACATATTGAATTCTTCTTACGGCTCGTGATCGTTGCGATAATCGCTCCATGCCTCCCCCACGCGCTTTCGACGGGGTTTGTTTGAATTTTTCCCGCTGAATTGGCCGCCGGGCAAATTTGTTGCTCTCGCTCCTCGATTAAATAAATGCATAAAGCGCGCGCGTTTGTTGAATTGAAACGAGCCGGCTCGTTCGTTGTGAATTGTATAATATCTGTTATAAACTGTCCTTCCCCCCCTCGGGGCAATCCCTCCCTTTCCACCGGGGATCTTTTGTAGGTCACAGGTATGAAAATGAAGTTGCTTTGACAGAGAAAAAACTTTCTTTTCTCTCTCTCTCCCTTTTTTTTTTTTTTTTTTTAGACGGCAAATAACGTTATCTCCGGCCTTTGGCCACGAGATTAATTTCGTATTACAAGTGATTAAAATACGGAGTATCATATGCACACGGGTTCTGGCGTGTTGTTTTCAATGGGGGGAAGAAGAAACTTGTCGATTAGCATATAGGAATGTAACGATTTTATGAATGTACGGGATTTAAATTAATTTCCAATAAATCTGTTTTAATCCGTTTGGGAAATATTCTAATTCCACGTTCGTTTAATTTCAATCGTCAGTGCGAATTTTTCACGATTCCCGAACTTTTATATTCCGGAAAGATGCTCGGAAATAAATTGTTTCGAAAGTTTTGAACGATTCGATTACGTGAGAGTTTTTAGAAATTGTGCTCCCTCTTTCTCGAGGGAGCTCGTGTAAGAATAGGCGACATAGATACATTGGCCATCGATACGTGTCGCGTGCGTGGCTCCGACTGACTGTCGGACTTCACCCTTCGGGGGTGTCTTGACAGAATCGGGGGACGTTTCTACGCGGAATGTAAACTGGTCTCCCGAGATTCCCGGCCGGTGTGCCTGATATTCCAACCGAGATCCACGTTTCAATTGGCCATAAATCGTGAAAATGGCGCGGGACAAGACCGTTTCGAGATGTTTGTCACCGTGAACTGTTTTTTTTTTCTTCTTCCTCTGGACATTATTTGGGGAGTTTTTCTCTGGGATAGTTTTGTCCCCTCGCGGTACTTGCCTTGAAGCGATATTCGCTTACTGTAATGGATACTGGAAGTGGCTCTCCTTTTAAAACAGTTTGAATTGGAACCTTTGATCTCTCGTTGAATAAGATTCCAAGGATTCTTTTCACTTCTTTTTTTTTTTCTCTCTCTTTTTTTCTTCCCCTTTCATTTCAGTTTGTGAAATTGTTGTTCTTCCGTTTCTTAAGACAGTGGATTAGATTCTGTTAGAGAACATTTCCCTAGTGACGATAATTAAATACGATTCTCTTTTGTGTATTTTATTACTGTTTATTTACAAATTGTTGCAAATGTATTTTCTTTTTTTTTTTTTGAATGTTTTTGAATACGTATATATATTTACGCGTTCATTACCTCGTTAAATATTTTAAAACAAATATTCGATTTTCATTTCAAATTTCATTTTGCACCGTGGCAAAATGAGAAGGTGATTGAAATTCGATCATCGAACATAATTAAAAATTTTATTCGATTCTACTTATTTCCCCTACTTTTTTATTTCCCCAAAAGAATCCTCATAGAGATTTTAAGCTTGAGTCCAATTAAAATTGCTCCTTTTTTCCTCGAAATACTCAAGTGTTCGAAATTATCGAGGCTCGAAATTTATTATTTAAAAATGAAATTTCTTCCAATATCCTTCGATCGATCTCGACGCCACGTTCGCGAGGAACGAGCTCGCGAGAAATTTCTGCCAAGCACTCGAGGGGTGTCGTGGATCGCGCGGCATTCAACACTCAGAATCATTCTTCCATTGAAGATGGAACGAGTCTTGCGCCATTTAAATTACTCGAATTCCAAGGGCCGACCAACGATCCATCGATCCCCCCTCGTAAGCGTACGTTTTCGTCCTTTAGGTACCTTCGTTTTGAGAAGGCCGCTCTTTGCGGATCGTCGAAAATGCTTGAAAATATCTGTTTGTCGAGGCCTCGAAACGGTGAGTAACAACGGCAATATGCCAACCCTGGCCGGTTGTCGCAGTTCGGGCGACGTTCGTTTTTATTGACCCCATCGAACCCCTCGACCCCACCGGCATAACCGGCCGCCCCTAATGGTTCTTGATTGAAATCTTGCTGATTTCTGACCTCCCTGCAACGGGTAGGAGAATTATTGATCCGTCATATTTTATCGAAGACTATTTCCTGCTTTCTCTCTTTTTTTTTTTTTTTTTAAGGAGGACCGGTTATCAGGAACATTTGTAATCACAATTTAAACGATTTTTAATAAATATTCGTTTCGATTTATTTTTCACGTGTGTTGACCGTTGTAAAAGGGAAAATCAAAAAGGTTTCAAAATTGTTTAACTTGAGCTTATAACAAAAAATATAAGGAAAAAAGAAAACAGTGTTATACGCTTATTATCAGTTGCTTGGAATCGTGGAAAATCAAAGATAATAATTATACACCCGGAAATACGGCAAAAAAATTGCTCTAGGAAGGAGAACGGAATAAAACTCGAGTTTAATAATTTTTCATCGAATAATCGTTTCCATCCGATGGAAAAAAGGATCGATTAAACAACCCTTTCCAAGTCTCTCACTGGTCCCCTAGAAAATCGTCGCAAAGGAGCCGATCTCCCTCCCCCTCCGCTAAGATTTTAATCGCCGCGATTTAAAGCGATTATTGATCTGAACGAAACGGCCTGATCGGCCGTGAATTCGGCCTGGACGGCGGCGGAATTGCGTTTCCGCCGGCCAGATACGAGTGGGCTTCCGTCGTCATTCCTCCCTCGAGGCGTGTGTGCGTGCACGTGCACCATCAACGCGCCGCTATGCGTGTTCAATTTCCGATAGTTGAGCCACGGCCACTCCAAAGGGTCGGCCGAAGTTCAATTTCAACGGCGCAACTCCGAGCACCTTCGGGGGCCGGCCTCTTTATCGGCCTCGAATTTTCCAACTTTTCACGGCTAGCCGTACCGTGCACACAGGATGCTATGATGGATGACGAACAATTGCAATCGATTGGCGATTAGTTTTATTCGGGTTTTTTTTTTTTTTTCCCCGTCAGTGAAACGATCTTCGAAGAAATTAAATTTTTCGATCGGATCATTCTCTGTTGAAATTTAGTACTCGAAATAACGTATTTCGCTTCGGTATTCGATAATAAATTTCTTCTCTTCGAGATGACTACGTAGAACGCATGCGTGTGTCGTATGTCTCTCGATTTACGTGTGATCTTTATCTTTTACATCGGTCCATTAAGCGAAACTCGCGAATTAAATTTTGCTTAAAATTCCTGCCTTCGTTCCAGGGAAAACAAGAAAATTCACGTCCCGGTTGGCGTGTAATAAATTCGTATCCGACGACACATAAAGCGGTTCCAAGTAAAATTGAAATTCGTTACCGTGGCGAAAGCATGGACAAGATATTCGACGTGCCAAAATCTACGATCGAGCCGACGTGCCAACGGGAGGAGAAACAACTTGTCGAATACCAAAGTAGCCCTCCTCCTCCCTCCCTCCCTCCCTCTCTCCTTCCCTCTAAGTTTTATGATTCGCCATATCGAGACGAATGTATTCGAATCGCATCTTGGTTCCCAAGAATCGAGCGATTGCTGGACCGAACTTTTCTAACTGGAAATGTTGGCCAGGGATTATTTCTCTGCTCGGTCGAAAATGGAAACTTTTGGTTTTCGCGATAATATTATCGTGAACGTGGCCAAAGAGAAATCCATGATTAATCCATTTTCAACTCTTAGATCTTGATCTCTGATATTATGAATTAAATTGAAAATTATCGTGATTTTGGTTTAAATCTTTTGGATGCGTGGGATATCTCAGGTTTGCAGGTCGATTAGATTGTTCGATTAGATTCGATAATTTTAACGGGAGAGAAAGTTAGAAAGGCAAAAATCGAAAATCTATGTTTAAACGTTCTGGAATATAAATAAAATGATCTATTTCTTGAGTGGAAAATCTTCTGTTACACTGTTGAATTTTTAATTTTCAGAGTTTAAATTTGAAGAAGTGTATTTTTAAACGTATAAAAAAAGAAGAAGTGCGAAGCGGAAATTAAATTCTTTGTTGTATTTTATGGAATAAGTCAATGAAGATAGGAAGAATATTTTGTAGTACTGTCGTGTTTTTTTATCGCGATAGAATCCATTATGAATTAATCATGAGATAGATCGATTGAATTAACTTCTAGTGTACTTCTTGAATATTTTAAAAAATTTTGAAAATATTTACACATTTTACTTAGATGCAGATTTCAAGTCTTTGTAAAACGAGTAAAAAATAATAAATACCTATACTTGATCCTCATGTTATAAGTATCCTCCTGTAAAAAAAATTGTTTCCAACTTTTCAATTCGAACGAATATTTGAAAATTTTTTTATTTAATTAATTTTTCATAGAAGAAATTTCGTTCAGAAGAATCATAAACAGTCATGGTCACGATAATTTGGAATAAGTGGTTGTTGCGTTGTGATTGATATAGAGAACTAGCTAGAACAGTAATCTGTTAGTCAAACAAGACTCTAGATTGACTGCTTGAGTTTGAACAATGCGAATTATGTTCGTGACCGATCACGAGACATACTGAATCATACATGGGACGTTGTTTTTGTAGGCAACAAGCGTTGAATTATTACGCTCAGGGATTAGCTCCATTGAGTGAGCTAATCGTCCGGCAAATGCTTTTCTTTTCAACCTTTTTAAAAGCATTGTCCGAAATCAATCTTATAATTTCGAAAAGAATGAATCTAGAATCGAATTTTTCAACAACATTAGATTATTTCGATAAATTGTACTCTTACCGATTTAAAAATTATTTTTAAGTTTTTTTTATCATGCTATCGCTCACGTGACAAAACATCGAAAAACCAACTCGAAACATACTCGAACTAGAACACTCACAAAATTTTACTATTCAATTTTCGATTCTAATTTCATAGAATATTCACAATAAAATTGAAAATCACCCCCACACGGAATCACTTCCATATTTAATTATTACCTCACCAAACAATGTAGCCTCCATTCTCACAGTCCCCAGGAAATACCCGGCTAATTGCCAAGATATAATACACGTCAAACTAGAATCTTAATAACTCGCTAATAAAATTGCCACGCGATATCACATTCACGTCAGAATGTTTCTCCCGAACACCGTCAACCGAGATAAGTAACCCCGCGAACTATTTGGCCTGACGAGGCGAAAGGACAAAGAGGGCTGGTCGATGATCGGTAAATGCTCAGATCTCGAAATCATCGGTTTCGCGATACGCGCGCTCACGGGAGCTCGAGGGCCCCGAACTCGATACGCGCTTATCGTACAGAGACGGATGCTCCATTATGTCCACATGCTCGACATGCCGCCCGTTTCAATTGAATCGTTCGCCAGATTACCCAATGACGCATAATGCCCGCTTGCGCTGCCACGTAGACACGCACACGCCCTCCTCCTCGCCCCTCTCCTTCCCTTCCGCGCCCCCGTGCATCCTTCTCCACGCATCCTTTCGCCCACCACCGTCGCCGCCGTTGAACGGGTGCGCAGGTATGCAGCCTCGCGGACCATTGTGGCCCTCCCCCCGAGCAATTCCAGACACGTAAAAGCAATTCCCGGAATCCTCCTCATTGTTATGCAATCACGGCCAGCGCAAACCGAACGGGATCATAATTTTCGTCGAGGAGCCGGCAATGCCGACGCGCCAAGTGTCCCGTTTCCTTTGATGCACGTAACGTATGCGACCGCCACGCGGGTTGCTCGTACGCAGGCGGGGCGACGCGTGCGCCACTCGGCGGCGATCGGGAGGGCACATGCTTCGATGCGGTGGAAATGCTTTAGGACGTTTGTAGGATGTTCGAAGATGTCGTGGCAGCTTTTGGAAACGGAAAAAAAAAGATGGAAAAATGGAAATTGTCGTTCGATTATTTTCTAATAATGAGAAAGAAAGAGACTTACCTTTTTACGGATTTTGATTATTATACTTGGAGTAAAACTTGGAGTACGATATTTTTATCATTTTTGGAAATTGTTCGAGTTTTAGGATTTTAATTATATTTCGAAATCAATCGATTTTGAATATCGTACCTTTTTTTTTTTTTTTTTTTTTACGTAATTAGAAGAGAACTTAAAATACCGCAACATACATTGTGTAAATACACGAAACTCGGTAAGGTATACTTGGAAACATAACCAGTTTATTACAGTTGCAGTTTCAACATTCAATCTAACCGTTGGCCCGACTCTAGAATCCATTTCACGAAGATTTTAGAGTCCTTGCCTAGCTTCGAAAGTTTCGGCGAAACTTCTCAAATTATAAATCACTCCGGCCCAGGAATTAACCTTCGTCTGGAATACTCGCTAAAACGCGGTAATTTATCACGTTTTCCTACGGAACACTCGGACGATGTTCAAGGTGCAAACCAGTTTCCATCTGCAATTACATGCACTCTGTTATTCACAGCCGTGCCTATTTTCCCCGAGCAACAGTTATCTCGCGTCTTTCGAATCGCTATTCGAAGTCAAGACACGCGCGCGGCATCAAACACAACCGGAAAAAAACTTATCTACGTTTCCTTGGGGAACGATCACCACCTTCAAGACCTCTCGAGATGTATATCTCTGAGTGTGTATAGAAACGCTCTCGGGACGACTCTTTCAGCCTCTTTTCTGAAAACTTCGCTTCAGGAGGAAGCGAAATATCGAGAGCAGTCGGTGTATCCGCTATCGAGTTGGATGGAAAAACGGCGGGAAATCAAAGGGGCACGGCTTCCGGCTACGGCCCGAGGTAGTTTGGCTTCGATCGACTGACGCTCTTTCGAGGAAAGAGCGGCTGGCACGCGAGCGATGTATCCATACACATCGAACGAAACTTCTTTCTTGGAAAAAAAAAAAAAAAAGATTGATATTCTGCACGATTATGGTATAACGTAATCGTGAATGGCGTCATCGTTGACGTAACTAGAGGTATCTAGAGTTTTTCTACGTGAGGCAATAAGTCACGTAGTATGTCGTCGTAGTTTTTCTTCACTTTAAGCATTTGTAAATTTTTTAAAGAAGAGTGAAAATAAAAATAATAAGGTTAAACTTTTCAATACGAAACATTAATCATTCTGTATTCTGATTCGAGAAAGGAATTTATATTTCAAGATCTACATACTTTTTCTTCTTTCTAATTTCTTAAAATTTAGAATCATTTCATTTATTTTATCTTTTAATATATGTATATATATATTTTTTTTTTATAAATCCAAAGTTACTGACAAAAACCAAAAATCTTTTTCTCCTTCATTGATTGATTCTCCAAAGCTTGCTATAAGAAAATATCGATTTACACACTGCTACTGCTACGTCTAACAAGATCTATCCATCTCCACTCCTTACCTCCTCCATATTTCCATCGCGTTCAGGCAATGGAAGCACGCTTATTTCGGCTCTTAACCGATTTTACAA
This sequence comes from Apis florea, assembly GCF_048593485.1. Taxonomy (NCBI): domain Eukaryota; kingdom Metazoa; phylum Arthropoda; class Insecta; order Hymenoptera; family Apidae; genus Apis; species Apis florea. The sequence continues at coordinate 324,430 of NW_028256653.1, read as the reverse complement.
GCGTTTTACACGATATGTGCACAGCTACGAGATAGAGGAAGGCAGGCGGGCGCGGGTGGGCAACTTTCGACGAGGCACGGCTGCCAGGTTCACACTCTCGGGCCACATTGTTTTGCCGCTCGCGGCAAACTTGCGAGCTATTTAACGCCTTGCTTAAACCGCGGCAAGAACCCGAAACCCGCGCCGTGTACCCTCGAGCCGCCCTCTTTCGGTTCCTCCCCCTCCTCCCCCTGTTTAGAAACGCCCGAGCATCGTCCAAGTTGGGGCCAAACTTTGCCTACATATTGTTCCCGTGAGCGTGAAAGGAAGCGGCCCGCCACGGGCTTCCGGCATTAAGGAAAGGCACGGCGATGTTGGAAATTTCAAGGAACAACCGCCTCGATGCGCCGGGATTAAAGGCTTTCGTGGAGGAGACGGTTTCCTTTCCCGGAAACTCTTCCCTTTTTGCAGTTTTTTTCTGACGAAAGAGAGGAAAATATACTCGACCCTTTCGAATTCGAAAGGTTTCTTTTATTTTATTTTGATAACGATAATTGTATATATAGTTGTATGATAGGTTTTTCTAAAACGCAATTCTAAAACTTGTGTCACTCGATCGTTTAAAGACGAATGTGAAATTTATCGAGTGATCGTTGCTTTTTTCTATTGAAACAGATCTAATATTTTGTTTAAATGAACCTCTGTCCGAGGTTAAAAATTAACAAGCAGAACTTCTTTTGAATTGTCTCGAACGGAAGGCGAATGGGTTACTTGGGAACACGTTTCAATCGGAAGTGGAAAACATCGGTTTTTCATGGGAACGAAGCGTCAATTATTCGAGTTCGCACGGTTCCCAGAAACAATTTTATCCACGAGTGCATTTCAATTTTTATCGGTGGCCCCGTTTTCTGGGGCGTATCAACTTAACGAGAGTAATATGCCCGCACATTAGATGCATCATTGTCACGTGGCGCGGGGCAAACTCGAAATTAAACTTTTCCTTTAGGACGAAGTGGGGCGCGATAATGACCGCGTATCCACGCCTAGGAACACGTAATTGCGTCACGATGACTCCACCGTCGGCAACGGTTTATAACCGTTGTAACTGTTCCTTCTGGAATGCGTGATTTCGAAATGATTTCCTTCGCATTGCGGCCGATTAATATTTCTCGATTTTTGAACTCGAAAAATCAATTCGAAATCAACTCGAACTCGAACACGATTTTATTTTAAATGCATTATCGATAATTCCGGATGATCGATTTCCATTCCTCTGCATTGTATTCAGATTCACCACTGTCGAAGACAATAATAAGCAGATAGAAATCATAGATGCAAATTGCATTAGAAATGCTATACTTCGTTGGAAGTATGTAGATAGGCGTGTCTCGTTCGCGGAATATTTCAATTTCCTCTTCTAGAATCGTCCGTATCTTCCATTGAAAATTCTGCAAATGTACAAACAAGTAGCTTTCGATAATTTATATTAACAACATTCAAGAATCTTACAATTTATATTAAAAGGGATGAACAAATTCTGATCGCAAGTTCGTTTCGTGGTTTATTAATCACAATGGGCATCCCTTTAAACGGATATTTCCAACCACGAAATTATTACATTAATTACGTGAAAGAAATTTGTTGGGATAGAAATTTAATCGATGTCGATGCAATTAAATACACCGAAATTTCTTATTCAAATAAACAAAATCCCTCCCCCTCGGGATTTATATTTACATCTAAAACAATCGAAAAATACAAACAAAACGGATTATATCCCCTCCTCCCTGCCGATGTTTAATAAATGCCCAGCCAACAATTTAATTCCAATGTCTCTCGCAATTTTCCAAATATTATCAAATTTACCGGAACAAGTTTGCATCCGTAAACAAATCCAATCCTCCTCTAATTTCGATTTCCAATTTAAACCATAGCACCATGGCAAAGGACCATATCGTGTTATATATAACGATATCGTTCCCGCGATATATTTTGGAGCCGGATGCCTCGCGCACTCGCGCATATCTCATACAGGCGCGCATTCACTTCAATTGCAGCGCTCCCGCGCTTTTACCTCCTCCTTTATGCAACGCCTCATTGTCTCGTTGGTAAAGTCGTCGTCTCGCACAACGTCGATTATAAATATTATGTCGCGGCGGCGCGTGTAAACGAGAAGAAGGGATGGATGATTAATGTTACCTGTGTATCAATGTTGTTTGGAATTACTTTACCACGAAAAATTTCCAGTATATTTTTTTTTTAAATATTACCAGTCATTTTTCATTAATTTGAAGTATTGTTCGGTTCTGCATATATTCGAAATGCAATTCTTGACAGGGACGATGCGGAAGATATTCACGAACGATGGGATCAAGATTCCTGTAGAAAAGGAATCTTTGCGTAATCTGAATGAAGTTTTATTTTCACGGTGGCCATCATCGAAGACGAGTATAAATTCTAAATGTAATGTGTAATTAGTAAATAATTTAATTCCAATATAAAGGAGGAATAATAGGGTGAATAATAAAAGGGAAGAGGGGGGAGAAAAATGGCGAAATTAGAAAAATTAAAAAAAAAAAAGATATCGTAAATTTGTCGTTTAAAAAGGTAATTCTACTCGTTGAAAACGATAAATAAAACCCTCGATTATTATAAAAAAACCCTCGCAGGAAACAGTTTTGTACTCGCGATCTCGAGGAGGAACTTGAAAATTCCGTGGAAAATTCGATACATTCCCGCGTCGCTCGCCCCGTAACGAAACTTTCAATGGAAATTGTTCTGCGGTGATGCACGGGCCACCGGTTATAAAATAATCGTTGCACGAAATTTAAAACGCTCGCGGAATTCGTGTTTACCCATCGTGGCAGCCATCAACGGCCCATTGAAAATGGTATTTAATGCAAAACGAGGTTTCGATCCGGCGTAATTGCGGTGAAACGACGTTTTCGTGCACTGTGATTCCCGCCGATTATCGTTTCGGTTCCATCAACCGTGGAAATTGAAGGATCGTGAGATTAACATTTATAACATGGAGCTCGCTCGTTTTTCTCTCCCTTTTTTTTTTTTTTTTTTTTTTTTTTAGTTCGCTATTCCCTCCTCCCCTGTTCGACCGAAATTTTTCCTCGGATGTGTTCCACTTTTTTTTCCACCCTCCCCTCCCCGCGTCGTTTTTGTTTCCATTCCTCTAATACGTCTCCCTGTCGCTCATCCATCCCCCTCTCCCTTTCGTGCCGCTTTCACGGTAACGAGCTGTGTTGGGGGAAGGGCGATAATTAAAAATTTGATGGATCGCGTGATGGTTGTAAAAAGTAATTTGGAGAGATGCAATCAAAACTCTGAATACGGGTCACAGGCGGCCGTAATCGAAGGGGAAATAGCTGCAACGATGACCAGGATACCGGGTTCATTACGGACAGATAGGTAGATTTTATCGTTTGTTTCACTTTAATGGGGTTTCGCCGCTACGCGATGAAAACGAAATACGTATTATAGCTGAAAACTATACTATATTTACTGCTGATCCATTTCGATCCATTCAAATATGGTGTTTGTCGCGTGTAATGGAAGTCGTAGTGAAACGGGATGATTCCTCGTAGAATAAATAAATAAATAAATAAATAAATAAATAAATTAAGATTATTCTTCCATACCAAGAACAGAGCAATCAAGTTCGAAGAAGAAAGTCCATTCGATCGATCCCCTTTAAAATTGCGCGTGCACTTGGTTGTCAATTTTCTGTAAAAAAAAATATATAATATAAAGTTAATATAATCGCGTATTTTAATAGAGTTAGAGTGATTAATCATCGTTTAAATAGAGGTTGTCCCTTGCAGAGGGAGGGTCGATTCGATATAAGAAATCTCTTTTCGACAATTATCCCCTGCCACATGTCTCGAACGATTCTCCAAGCATTGATCTTTCTCTCTGCGCGAGCTGACAATGGCAATAACGGTAATGCGTTTGGTCCCATTATAATGGAACGATTTGCAATACGGCCATTGCATTCGCTGTAAAGCTGAACGTAAGACTGGCTTTTATCCTCGATATTCTTGTTTACAAAATAGTAGACGGTTTTGAGATCGTCAACAAGTTGGATTCGAAGTTTATATTAGAAGGGAAATTTTTTTATATATTTAAGAAAGAGTTACAAACGGATGGAATTTTTCTTATCTATATATATCTTTCTATTATATTCGGTAAATTAAAATACAAATTGAATGGAATAATATAAAAATGTTTAATAAATAAAATGGAATGCTACTTCTTTCAATTATGTTAATCTGCAATTTGTATTTTATCCGTGGAATAAAAAAGAGAGAGAGAGAGATTAAGGATTCCAATAAATGCAATTAAAATGAGACTCTCAAGACTTTTAAACAAAAGTACACACGAGCGCGTGTAAAAAAGAAACGAATTGAAACTGCTTCGAGTCGAGAATAATCCCGGAATTATACACGAACGAATTAAAATGTTTTTCCTTTTCTTTCAGGTAAGTTTTCGCGCTGAGAGATAGCAGCTCGAGAAAGTGGAAAGTGAGTATGTGATAACGAAAACGTAAAATATTCACTGTAACTAAACAGTGCCCTTCTTTCGGCTCCAGTTCCATCTATTTGCATATAATTTATCCTCATCCCTGTACTTCTGATTCTTCCGTAATTCCACTTCTAAAGAGAGTGCAAAGAAGGAAATGGAGCTTCGATAAAAAGAAAGAAAGAAAGTGCACTAACAAACGTGTAATTTCGCTTTATCTTGAACAATTACTACGAGAAATGGTATTAAACATTTCAAATAAGGGAAATAATAAGCTGATATTGCTCGTGAAAAAAAATATTGCGTGAAGATTATATTGCGAAGATTATCGGATCGATTACATTACCGTTTAATTCATTATGTGTAATTAATTAATAATACTCACTTAATTCTCGAATATTTCTGGATGAGAGATGCTGAAAACGTATTCGTTTTAAAGATAGGAGCAAGGTGGAAGAATATAATTAGATTAAAAATTATTACAGTGATTCGGATAACAAGGAAATTTTTCGTGAAATTAGATGTTATTATAGATAGTGTTTGGTAGAGTAAACGATATTCCCATCGAGTTACAATTTTGATACCGATTATCTCAACAAATTCAGCTCTTGTTTACCATTAATTTTGCTCTATAATTACCTCAGGTTGGTTAATCGAACGACACGGGTGGTTGTATTAATTGTTCAAAAACAAATGGCCGATTTCCAATAGTTCTGGAATATTGAGAAGCATCCTGGACTTGTACAATTTTTTGTGTTTCTTGTTTATGGGTGAGAAAGAATCGTCGATCCTTTTATTTGTTCTGAACAAAGAGAAGATGTTTTTAAAGTATGTGTAATTAAAGAAAATGATAACAAAGTTCAATGGATACTTTTCACAATTGATACGACAGATTTTAAACGGATTTTTAACATTTCTTCGTTCTTTTTTTCTTCTTATCTTTTTTTTTTTTTTTTTTTTCCTTTAATTTTAACCCATTATATTCGAAACACTGCAGATACGTACGAAAATACGAAAAGTTAAACGTTGAAATAACTATTTGGACTACTTCGTGCATCGAGCGCACCGCGCCATATTTCAGGAATCCTGAAGTTAGATTTAAACTTGGCGTACGATGAATAAGCGAATTGATAATTACTAATTTCCTAGATACGTACAATTTGGAAGTCGTTATATCCAAAATATCGCGAAATCGACTGTTGGAAACGGTTCTAATGATGTTTTAACCAGTTCGAGCAAATTGTGTATAGTTTTAACGAGAATCTAAATTATTTCTCTTCTCTTAATAGAGATTTATTTAGCCTTCGTCGTAAGATCGAGAATTGAACTGTGCGTGTTTTTTTTTTTTTTTTTTTACGCTGCGTGAAATTGAACGAAACAAAAAAATAAACGTGAAAGTAATACTCAGTACGAAAGTATTCCATCTTCAAATGAAAAATCTCGATTCATTCTCATCTTCATTCTTGTGTTTCCAATACAATTTTGCCTGGATAATATTCTCTATTTCGATCTCTCCACGAGGTTAATCGATGGAAGATGAAATTTCGCGTTCCATTAAATGAATGGCGTCTTTGCTAGTGAATCGCATAGGTATTTCACGGCCTCCCCTCCCCTCCATCCCTTCTTCCCCCCCGCAATTATAATATCGCGTTGTGTTTTGGAAACAGTGGCCACTGTAATGACTACAGCAGACAGCCTGCAGGTATTCGTACTAAACGGTGCATTTCCGTGCATTTACGGAAGCAAATGCAATGCACTCTATTTCCGAAATTGCGTCGGGTCGCATTGCAAGAAATTATATCGATAACATATGCGCGGAATGGAGAGTCTCGTTTCGTGGCAGGGAAGTAATAATGGACAGAGAACTGTTCTCGATACGATGCGGTTTAATATCGTGCGGAGAATATCATTTTAATCGATTCGCGTAAATATCGTGGAAATCATTGACGCAGTTGGGCGGAATTCGAAATTTAAACTTCGTCCGTTTTAAAAATATTTTTACAGTATATTTTTCTAGCAAAGATAGAAACAGGATTTTTAAAAATCTTTATTATATTAAATTTTCGAATACAACACAATTGTGATAATAATGATTCAAAGGAACATATCTCTGGATAGATTCGTTTCATTTTTTTTTAAATTAATTTATAAAGTTTAATCGTTACGTACTATTGCTTTGAAATCTTGATATATTCGTTGATATATTCATAGTTGAATATATAGAAAATTTTTTTCGTTCATTAATTAATTCAATAAAACGTAATAATCGAATCAATGTAATTTCGAAATCCTTCGAATTCGTTAATTCTTCTCGTCGTTTCAAAGAAACGTACAAAAAACGCGTAAAAAAAGGAAGAAAATAAATAAATAAATCGGGAAATCTTCTCGTTCGTAAATTAATCCATTCATTTATTCGTCCCGACAAATTTTCCGGGGTAACCGATATTTTTAATTATATATCCAATTAAAGCTGCCGCGTGTGTATCGACTTTTACATTTGCAGGCGGGAGAAGTAAACGAAATTAAAAAATACGTATGTATTTACAACCGTGGCGAGCCGTGGCTGCCGGTGAAAATAAATGTTCATTGAAAATTCAGCACAGGCGGAATAGGTTTTCATTTGTGAATCGGGTGCGTCCTCCGCTCCCAGTTATCCCTACTCTCATCATTTTGCCCCGCATTCGTTCTTCGCAGTGGTAAAATTTATGCGGTTGAACAATCGCTTTTGTCCTCCGTATTACAATGATTCAGGCTGAAAGTATTACATGCTCGTTCATCTGCGTTCAATGTTTGAAAATAAAATTTAGGAAGATCGTAGATCAAGCTTAAGTTCCTTGCCACAGATAAAAAAAATATATATATATATATTATCGTTCGATGTGTTGAATAATTGAACCTATAACTTATTTAATGCAACGATTAATTATGACTAGCATCTATATAACGAAGAGGGTAAATTTATCGCAATGGAAACTGAACGTTCGAGAGAAAAATCGACAGAAAAGATCGGGGATCGTTTTTTCGATTGATTCTATCTTGTATATCCAAGGAAGGATCTGGATATTCTTAATTTTAATATTTAACTGCGTTGAACTATCTTCATAAAAATTCAATTAAATTTCTTGAAAAGGAAATTACGTATTTAATCCGTTCAATCATTATTGCAACTTGTACTCTTAAACTCTCGATCATCTTCAAAATATATATACATATATATTAAAAAATTCCAACCTCTAAATTCACCATTTCGTGAATCCTTTCTTCAAAAATCTTCTTACACACTTCCATACACTTTCAATTACAATAATATTCATCAAAAGCCATCAATCGAAACGAAACCAAATTCCAAATTCCACGTTCGTTCCCAGTCGATTTAATAAACCATGCTCGTTACATGAATCCACAAAAGACAGAAGAGAGAGAGAGGGAGAAAGAAGGTTCGAACACGATATTTTGGAACTGGATGTAGCTATCCGACGTGAGAAGAGGGCGGAAAGAAGAGAGATGGAACGAATCCAATTCAACTATGGCATCGACTTGTTTTGGTCATCGAAATCCTTTTTTTTTCTCGCCCTCTCTGCAACGTGTCGCGGCGATGTCCGACAAAAACGAGCAAGTGTAGCGTATAACGAGCGAGGTACACCTTTTCTGTTTCTATTTTTTCCCCTCTGTCTCTCTCTCTCGCCCTCCTTTTTTTGTATCAGCACCGTCAGTATTCGAGGTGGCAAGGTGGAAAGAACGCGAGCCGAAAAAATGCGAACGGTCGATCGACACGCGTCCCAGCGTGAAATCGCTTGTTAACTTTTCTCTGTCGACCGATCCACGTTACTTTTCGTTCACCAAGTTCAAGTTCTTAGGAACGAAAATATTCGAAGTTGAATTCGAATTGGATGGGCTGATATACGAATATAGAATTCGCCACCTCATTGATAATTGAGATCTATAATTGGTAAGAATATTCCATAGAGTTCTAAAACAGACTATTATCGCGTGATGGGACAATTAAGCTTCGAAAGAATGCGAATTACGAGGATGGCGGTTTAAAAAAGAAAGGGAAAAAAAAAAAAAAAGGAAAATGCAGTTGCGAGAGCGCGAACCGAGTGAACAATGGGGGGTGAAGTTGGAGAGAACAGTGCGGGAATCGAAATGTCGACAGGAGAGTGTCAATAGGAGGCTATCGATTGCCAAATTGTTGGAGGACATTGTTTGCGCGACTCTTTTAGATTAGATTTCAAAAGATTCCATTAATCCCATTAACTCGTCCAAATTTCATTCGTTCTGCCCTTACGCAAACCATCCACGATCCAAACTTCGTCCATTCCTCCTTCATTGATTCTTCCTTCCTTCGCACGCGCTACTTTTCTCTGCCTCTCACCTTCGTCGATCGGTTCGAATTTCCATTTCGTGGGAGCGTATCCTCGACAAACCAGCCGGAATTAACGGGGGCCGCGCTGGCAAATAAGCCACACGCGAGGCCGCGTTGGTGTTGCGGTGTGCATTACAGATGTAATTAAGATAACTGAGGTGAGGGCAGCTATGCACAATAGCTGATATATGCGCGGATGGATCCGCGCAACCGGCCAGGTTGCATAATCGCGTCCGAGGCGGCTATCCGCAGAAATCTTGGCCGCCAACGTCCGTCTCGCGATCTCCCTTTCATGCCCTTTGATCGACTGAAAGCCGAAAATTTTATCGATTTTTCATCGAGCTCGTTTCATTGAGCCATTGTGCCCGGCCGTTCAATCGTTGCTTCGTGCCGCTCCTCTCCTCTGCTTTGCAGATAAAAATCTTGGAACAATTGGCGCTCGAACTTATCGTGATGGAAAGGAGATGGATCTGTGTTTCCCTTTTTTTTGGACACGCTTTTTCTTTTTTTCTATGGTATATATTTATCGTATCGCTTCGATTTCGTTTGCTTTCCAATACAGTTTGACAACATTTCGAAAAGTAATTGTAGTGGTATTCTCAAGCATATAAGATATCGATAAAAGCTTTCAATGGAAGAACGAAGAAGGTAGAAGCCAGGAAAGCAGTTTGCATGTATGTACATATATCCAGCTTGTATACATTGCACGTTTAATCATTCGTGTTGCGCTGCTCCAAAGTATCCGCCCCCGAAGTATCTGTTGAACGTATCGAGGAATTTGTCGAGGGAATATCATTTTATCAGAAACAATACGTAAACGAAACGAAGAAAGTTTTCTTCATACCATTCTTTGGTCTCCACGGAAAATTTTCCGTTTCCCTCCCCGTTCCATCACAAATTTTCTATCCCATTTCATTCCCTTTGCTAATAAAATTGAATATTTTCCCGTCCAATATGCGAGAATCTATTCGAATAGAATAGATCGATTCTTATTACTCGAACAACTAAAGAAAATTTCGTTCGATACTTGTGTCATAGTTATATCTAGAGCTGCGTGACACAATTCTTCGCGATTGCCTTTAACATTTTCTTTCTTCTGTCTCTCGAAAACTGGTGATCAATTATACACAATTATACACAAGAGGGAAACGTCGAATCGATCAAATTCTCTTCTGATATGATTTATAAAAATGTGTCCCCTAATTTAATTCGAGCCGAGTCGTAATTCAACGATTTCTCAGTAATCTGCATTTTTCTATTGTGCACCAGTTTCAAAAAAAAAAAAAAAAAATGGAACAGGAGAAGGCAGGATTTTCGAAATATTTAAGCTCGATCAGAGAGCACGATTCGATTCGAGTTTGTTCAAGTGATTAATGAAGTCACGTAAACGCTTTGCGAATCTCGCATCGAAACCGTTCAATCAATCTGATTTATGTTCGAATACGTGATTAACGTATTCACGATGGATTTTTACGAGTCGACTTGGTGAAACGAGACAAATATCAGAGGGGGCTAATTCAATTTTTCTCCCCTCCTCCTCGTTCGTTGTTTCGATTGTAATTAAAAAATTTCGCCGCCCCTCCCCCCCCGTTTACGAGAATTCTGAGCCAATTCGATTTTTTTTCTCCGATCTTTCGATCATATAGATATATCGTTTATAATCCCGATATTTGTAATTCGATATTCGCGGTTCAATTAATTTACGGAATTTCCGGTTCCGTGTTTTTAATATCTATCTTCTTCGGGATTTAATGCATTTCATGCATCGAACGCTTCGTATTTTTGCCGATTGAATCGTTGATTGGAAATTTTCCATTTAAAAAATTCGATCTTGAATCGTGCGCCAATTATAGAGTATTCGCAGGAAAAATTAATTTTCTTTCTGTTTATATCTATATCGCGTGCAATATTTTCGTTCCTTTTGTTTCTATTCTGTGATTTATCATTGGAAATCGACGACGCGACAATTTTTAAATGTTAAAAATTGAGATTATAAAAATATTAGATGTAGCTGTGAAAAATGTAATCGTTTTATTTCTGGTAATTAATTGTATAGAAAGAAAGTGGGCGCATCGGTTCGTGAACAATTTCGTAGACAAAGTATCGAAAGTATTTATCTCTCGTTCCCTCTTGATCGCGATACCCCTTCGTTCCATTATTTTTATTAGCATCGTATTTTCCACCAGCTGCAAACTCCTATAACCATACTCGAGGATCATCGTGAACGCGAGCATCGATAAAACCGGCGTTTACCATGCCTCACGATAAATTGTTACGAGCTTTTTTTCTTTATCAACCGTTGTACACTCATTATAGCCTCTCTCCGTCTTTTCGCGAAATTGGATATTTCTTATATAAACTTTGACACGGGATTTATCTCGAACGCTTGACACGGTTAACGTTACAAAATAATTCAATACCGTTGATATTTTGATATTTGTTTTTTCTTTTTTTTCAACCGTTTCCAATATTTTATCGCCACGAAATGAAAAGAAATATCGATGAGAATAAATCGATTTAACAACGATTATTTGAAATTGAACATTCCCGACAAACGATTCTAGCTATTCAGATCTCTAAACCCGAGCATTAATTCCGATGAAATTTTTGATTGGTTAGAATATGATTCGGTCACGATTGGTTTTTAAAATTCCAGAAATATTACTCTATATATGTGTTTTCGAACGAAAAAAATATGTTGAGAAAATATCGTGAAGGTGCATAAACTAGATATAGACTCGTTCATTTGTATGAGATGTTTAAATGTAAAAAAAAAAAATCTGAAATTATATAAAATATCTAAACCCAAAGAAATAATCATTGTGATATTTAGAGAACGAATAAATCAAATATCATATTTAATTAGTTTCCATTCTCTCGAATGAAAATATGAATTTGAACGCTCCGCCCATAAATTATACGCAAAAATGTATAAATATTTAAACAACAATTATACACAATATCCGGGATGAATTAAATCGACAACTTACAATTAGTCGATTATTTCATAACTCACGTAATTTGATACGTACACGCTACGCGTAAATAATAAATGTATCACTTCCTCATTATGATGTGCGTTTGTTAAACTCGTTCCTGTATAATATCCCCGTGCTAAATAATAAATCAATTAACAACGTTCCGTTTGAAGCCTCGGCCAACGCGACGAGCCACCGTCCAGAATATGAAACGAGTTGGAAATGAGGGGACAGGGGAAAAGAGGAAACGTATCTTCCACCTCTCTACCTGAAAACTTTCTTCGAAAAAAAAAAAATCTTTCCTTCATCGCGTAAAAATTTGAGAAAAACATAATCATTTCAATCGAATCGTTTCCACGTCTTCGTTCTCTTATTCCGTTTTCTTATTCTATTCAACGAATGAATTACCTGGAATTACTCCAAAGCAGGGGTTGATATCGGTGAACCATCGACAACTGGTTCATTAAACTTAAACGAAGATATCGCAAAGTGGATCTCGCGAATACTACGCGCACTCGAGTCTTCGGCGAAAATTTATTCCGCGATATTCAAAAGGGAGATGGAATATCTCTGCTGCTTATTTGGAAAGACAACAATACGAACCGTAAAATCTCTCACACGTCGGTGTATCCTTGAATAACTTGGAATCGGTTTAAACATGCCCTCTTAATTACGTATGCATTCGCGGCACCTGAGATTTTCTGGTCGTGTCCCCAATTCTGGATAAATATAACCTTTGAAACGGTATTAAGTCGATTATCAATCTTTTATTTATAGCATTGATGATTTAAATAGTTATTATTTAATTCCCACATTCGCCGACGAGTTACGATAATATAATATGGGAAATAGATTAATATTTTCAAATATAAATCTACGAATATTATTTAAAAAAAATTCACATTATACGCAAGAGATTAAACGTAGAAGATCAATAAGAAGATTAAATCGTGCGTTTCATTTGAATAATAAAAAATTCGATCGATTAATGCGGGAATCCGAAATATTTGAAACGAAATCGAACATATTTGGAAATGGAAACGAAGCGTTATTTTTCCGAGTTATGCTATAGTTTTTTAATTACGTAATTAATTAATTATTAAATAATTTCGTTCTAGAGGAGTTAACAAATTCGTGTAATATAATTTCGTTTCCATTCTTTCCCCGTGGTGGAAACTCACTTACCTTCCGTCCTGATTAAAATTGTAAATTCGCTCTGATTCGCGAATATTTTTCCTTCCCGTGTCCGTTGATTCTGCCAGATATATCTGGCTACAGTTGGCCAACTACGAACTGGATGCTAGATTATTCCCGATTTTTTCCTTTTCCTTTTGCTATTTAGAACTATCCACGTGTTAATTATAAATGAATTATATCTCTGTTAAAAGAGAAATGATTCAATTCTTTTGTGAACACGTGTGTACAATTTAAAATAAAATAGAATTTAAACAAAAAATTTTCTATTTTATATTTTCGATATTTTTAATATTCCATGCATATTGGATGCATCATGTATTAATACATTATTTTTTCTAAGCAGTTAAATGAAAGATTCTCTTGAATAAAGTTTCTTGCAACGACATGTTAAACGACAAGGAAATCAAAGACGAATTCCATTAATTTCCTCTCGAAATCGGATATTCCCGTCGTGTTGATTCCTTAACTTCGTAAAAATTCACATTGAACTCTATTATATATCCCAACACACGCAGTTTAAGATATCGGCACGTAGAATTATCTTTAAATACAATTTGAACTTTTGCATTTCGCTCCTTCCCCCTTATCTACATTCCTCTTTCTCTCCTTTTCTTCCTCTCTCAGCGCGCAACGTTCTTGGCTAAATAATCTCATGATCATTTAGGGGTAATAGCTGGTCTAATTATGCTCGGGTTGAGCTTGTTCCATAACCCAGTTTCCTGGATATCTCGAAAAACAGTCGAATTTCTTCGCAACTGCAATTCATGTTAAAATGTACAAAGTGTACGTCCCTCTATCAAATATATATTTAAAACACTTTCATATCATCTCTTCATTATCTCATTCGTCAAGTTAGAATCCTCAGGATTCGTATTGTATCGATATTGTACGTAATATGAAAAATACGTGTCAAAAATTTCACGTTTCGTTCAAAAAACATTCTTGCCTGTTCCTTGAGAAATTCCTTCCTAATTCCGACCAATCTTCCCCCTCGCGATAAACGAATTTCGATGCCCACGTTCTCGTTTAATTAGCAATATCACGAGGAGAGACAATCGCGATGAAATCCGCCCTTTCGAGCCAATATTATTTTCGTTTAAAGAGTCCTACTCGCGAGGGTGAGTGTCTCGCTGAACAGGGGACAGCTTCCATCCACCCCTCGGTCTGCAGAGGGGGAGGAATTTCAGAGACCGGCTGCCCACTTGAAATGCCTCACTGTCTGAGACCCAAATTATCGATACCCAACCCAGAAGATTATTATTTCCCCGTCCGTTTCACCGTTATTCCACCGTTCCCAAACGCACGAAAATATCAATCTTTCCAGTTGAAACATCGATAATCCAAACCGTCGTCGCTCTATAATCCCGTCACACGCCATTACTTTTTACCCCTTGTAAAGCATCGAGTACAATTTTTGCTTTTCCCGTACTTTTTTCCACTCCCTCTTTTTGTTTGTTTTTTGTTCTTCTTGTTTTCACTGTTTGTATTGTTCATGTTGCGCGACCGATAATACCACGCGTTGGAACTTGGAACATCGACGTTAATCTGGAGTGCGTGAGAGAGAGAGAGAGAGAGAGACAGGTTGATTTGGGCGCCGGTTGCGGCGAGGGGATGAAATTCGCATACCTGCACAAATATTTCGTGCATGTGCGTGGAAAATATCGAACCGACTTTCTCCTCGAATAATACCGTGAGCACCGGTTAATACATCCCTACCGATACAAGAAGGGGATAAATTCTTTCGCTGGATTTATGCTAGTAATTAGAGAAACGTTATATAATACGCCTTGCCTACGTGCGCTACGAGGCTTTGGCTATTGGCCGTATTAAATTTACGCCAAGGGGGAAGGGAAAGGCGTTGCGACGGAAATAAATCCTTACGTGTTTAAGGGTAGAAGTTGAAGAGGAAATTCTGAAATGCGAAAGTCGCGTCACGTGTTACTGATTTTATTTTCTGAGTTTATAGGATTGCTCGACTTCGCTCGAATCTCTTTGAAACCCCCTCCATCGGGATTTTTTGTGACGCGAATCGTTTTTTTTTCATGATAATCATCATGATCGATCCATTTGTTTTTTTTTTCTAGGAGGTGTTTACAATTATCATTTTCTAGGATAAAAATTATTTTGTATAAATTGTGATGTTTCTGTAAAGAAGATAAAAGTTTGAAACTTACTCGAAGAATAATATGAATCCTTATCGTATATCGAATCGATTGTCGTTCTATACGACGAATATAATTAAACGGTGCTTTTAGCTTCGATATCTTCCACGGATATTCGTCAAAATTGCTCGGAGGGGAGTAGAAGTGAGACGTGTCTCGGCCGTGGGCAGAAAATGCCATAAAAATCTGCGTTTTCGTCTACGGGAAATAAATTGGCTCGTATATCAAAGCAAATTAACGCTGGCGTTCGCGCGGACAATTAACGATTTTCTATAGGCCACGAACCCACAGATTGTTAAAGAGAGAGAAAGAGACAGAAAGAGAGAAAGAGAGAGAAAGATAGAGAGAAGAATAGACGTCGTTTTGCGGTTATAAATTTCTCCGGCCTCGATATTTTGCACGTTCTACGACCGCCGCCAATTTTATGTTTCGCCTGTTACGATGGCTTTGTTATGTTTGGCCCCACGATTAAACCTTACCTGTCGGCTTGTCTTATATATTATGACGACATCATCATTCGTGTTGACTTTTCATTATGTTTTGACGTGCTATGATTTTCTTTCTTTCTTTCTCTTTTTTAACACATTTGCTGGATAATATCTATTAATAGCCAATTTAGTAAAAATGATACGAAGACAAAGCTGAACATTAATTGAAAATAATTATAATTTTCTTATAATAATGTTTTGTAAGAATAATTATAAGCCAAAAATTATGTACTAGAACGTAAATTAATATAACTGTACAAGTATAAATTAAATTTATCATATTTGTTATAAGTGTAAATCAATGTAAATCAAATCTAGTTTATTCAAATCAATTAAATATTAAGAATATATATTTTTTCAATCCAATTATTATTATATCGAATTTAGAGTTTGAACTAAAATTTCTAAAATTTTTAAAAATTATCTTTATAAATCTTCTTACCTATAAATTATATTCGATGTTACATTTTTACGCATCGAAGAGAGATCCAATTTTCCAATATTGTATTTCGATGAAAATACTATAACGTAAAGGGAGGAAAAAAAAAACACGAATGGCTTTCACCCAGTTTGTCAGTGAAATGAATCTAACTCTAGTTTTTAAGTACTTGCAAAGCTCCAATTCGTACTTCTAATCGGTGCCAACAATCCTACCCACTTTTACTGTTAATTACAATCGCGTTCCACCGTTTATTTTCGAGTAACAGAGTAATACTCGAAACAACCGGAGCATAATAGCAGTGCATATTAATTGGCTCTCTCTCGCCACCTAGTTCCTCTACTCTTCGCTCCTCTCACGTAATATCTTGTCTAACACGTTCGCCAAGAAAGTTCCCCGTGTAATTTTCGATATTCTTGATAGCAAGGCTGAAGTTGACGAGATAGTTTCTGACTTAGCGTATTATAAAACGAAAACTTACAATTCGATTATTGCTACGCTATTAAGAATTTTGAAAACAATTTATCCACGTGACATTTAACGCAATTTAAAACTATAGATGCGTCAATCAATAACATGTTATAAATCTTCTTCGATTATTTTATTAATAAATTAAATTTATTATATCTAATTTATTCAAATGTATATATATTAGTGATTGAATTTCTAAATTGGATTTCTAAATGGCATCATATTCACCGAAAGAAGTCAGTAAATTTATACAGAAAGTATCGCATTATGCAAAACATGCTAAATTATATTCCTATATTGCAACAGTAGATTATTGCATTCACGCAAAAAAAATCTTCGACTTTCACAAAAAAAAAAAAATAAAAATTTGTTACCAAAACCCTTTCGGAAAATAGAGAAAACCATGCCATTGAAATCCCTTTTTGTTTTATCCCGATATCTCAATCCGTTGCCGAGATATAGGGATTCAAAGTTTGCATAGCGCTTGACATAGGCGCAGATATTATCAATGAGTCCATGACCTACCTTTTTTTTCCTAGAAACGCGTACTACGCTTTTCCAGGAATCGCGTCTGTCGCTTGTCTGCAATTTGGAATAGGTCAGTGAGACGAGGTGCGAGCGAGAGGTCCGAGTAAAAGACAAAGATGGCGATAATAAACGATTAAAAATTACCCTTTTCTTTACACGACGATATCTCGGGAACCGGAAGTCGTATCGGGATAAATGAAAGAGCGTTTTAAAGGCCAAGGTTCCCCGCTTCTAACGATCCCTCCCTCGTTGACCGGAAGTTACTATCTTCGGAGTTATAGCGCTTTAAAGTTTTTCTAATTTTAATAGAGTTTAATTAGGCTTAAAATAAATGATTAAAAATTAGCTTTTCTTTACACGATGATATCTCGGGAACCGGAAGTCGTATCGGGATAAATGAAAGAGCGTTTTGAAGGGCAAGATTCCGCGCTTCTAACGATCTCTCGCTCGTTGACCGGAAGTTACTATCTTCGAAGTTGTAGCGCTTTGAATTTTTTTTAATTTTAATAGGATCTTATTTCTGGAACAATACAACGATGTTAATTAATCAAATGTTTTCCATAAAATTATAAGTTTCAAATACCTGTATTTTTATATAAAATATACATCTGCACGAAAATCCAAAGAATTTTGAAAATTTTTCTATCGCATAAAATCGACTCTTTTAATTTTTCTCTCTCTCTCTCTCTCTCTCTCTCTCTCTGTCTCAATTTTCGATCGATTTTTAAATTAAATTAAATTAAATTCTTTCTTCTACCGTTCGTGTAGACATCTTAACTTAGGAATGATGAATGATTGTTTCATTGTTGCATCCATTTTCTCCACGAGCATCGATCCGTTGCCACCAGAATTCCTCGAATCGTTCGTTCGTTCGTAAAAATTTTATTTTAGGTCGCGATTTCGATCGAGTGACAGTTTAGACCAACGTGTTTCCGTTCGACGCACGACCGCCATCGCTGCCCTATCGTAAGTTTCATTTGAACAGACGTCACTCCCATGAGTAATGCATGTTTCATCGAATCGATTTCCAAGTGACGTCATATAGGTATTAACCGCGGCTTCTTTGAATTATTAAAACCGCTTGCACACGACCAATATTCCACTGCCTTGTATGCATTCCTTTCTACGTAAGTTCAGTACTTTGACCTGTCGAGGATTATGTAGCGTGACTATTTACACGGGCTTGCTTTTTATCTTATCTCTCTTCAACAAGAAATCTTGAGAGAAGATGCAACTATATCTTTTTTATAGCCAATGTTAATGGACCCATCTATATATCAATGCTTATCGAAATTGATAATGTTATTGATCTTGTATGTATCTTTGGAAAGATTGAGTAAAAATATATTTACATAATATGAATTATGTTTCTTTTCACATAGAATGGAATATTAATTTTCTCGTCATAAGAGTCACATAGAGCTTAATTTAAACGTCCAATATTAATACTCAATAATTAATTAAAGTTTCATAATAAAGATTATATTTAGAGTGAAAAATCTCTCAATCTCAAATATTTAGTAATTAATAAATATATTAAAGTATGTTTGTCAACCTATAACTATAAGAAAAAAATAAATATTATCAATTAGTCAAAGATTCGACAAATGAAAACTTTGATATATCAAAAAAAAAAAAAAAAAAAATGGAAGTGGTGCATGTAACATACTTTTACGATTATACGGTACAAGAAACGATTATACGATGGCTGAAAAGTTGGGAAGTGTGCTTTGAAAACTTTTTAGATGTAAGTCCACCATTTTGTCGGAAATCTTAAGCAACTTCGCGTTGGTTTCGTATCCAGTATTCCTTTAAATTTAAAAACGTATTACACGTTGTGCATACTTGAAAAAAATAATGTTGTCGTGACACGGTAATAACACGTTTCCATTTGCATTTTACTATGTCGTTTAATATGTCGAGTTTCAACGCAACGACAATATCTCCAATAATATTTCAACATTTTCCTGAATTAATATAAATTGCGGGAAATGGTTAATCTATATCTTTGACGACTTGCCAAATTGAAAATGTGCCAAGTTGTTGCTAACGCCAGATCGTACACTTTATAACCGTCTGCTAATGTTAACGAACTAAATATATATGGTTCGTGTAGAACAGCCAATAATAGAGGCTGCTTAAATATAATGTGTGCTGCATATTTTAGCACTGGAAATACCGATCTCTGGTATGTATCTAAATATTCCACTAGTAGATGGTAAATCAGAATTAATAGAATAAATAGAAAATATTTCGATGGATACGTTTATAATATAAATTAATTACTTAATTTGATATGATAATTTGAATAAATAAACCTGAAAAATAGAATATAATTAATATCTTTCTCCTTACTTTAAAATAAAATTTAAGAGAGAATAAAGTGAATCGAAATAATTATGATTGTTAATTGTGCTAAAAACAAAAAAAAAAAAAAAAAATTGGCGAAATAACAGCAATTGTCGTATTCTCGACATTATTGCTCGACGCTTGAAAGAGATATAAGTTTCTTTAAGAAGAGTGAAACTTTTTATAGATTCATTCGCGAAGTCAAGTTGAAATTGAATTTCGTCGAGTCTCGCGTTTGCAATTCAAAATTCGCGATTATTGCCCGATGCCTGAGCATAATAAGAACATTTATGCGGGATAATTTATACAGAAAGTACGTTGGCTTTGATCCTCGTCAGTAATCTCGTCAACCGTTAGATCAAAAGGATCGAATCTTTTGCATTTTTTCGATTTAATTCTTAACCATGTTCTCACAATATCATTACTATTATTAATACGTTTATTTCACGCATTTCAAGTTGAATTTTTTTTTTTTTTTAATGTTATCGTTTGATTTAAAAATCGAAACTTCATCTAAAAGAAGAAAAAAATATTTTTCTTAATTATCATCCTTGTTATCATTATTATCCTTGAACGAACGTAATTTCTCATCCCCTTCCTTCCACTCTTATTTCCTCACGTTCTTCTTTTCGCGCACAATTTTTTCCATTGAATATTATTCCTCGTCGTTAACACATTTTCTTCGCGTCAATTACTCAATGATTCTCGATTCTCCCTGTCAATCAAGTCAATCACAAAAATCGAACGAGACGATTCCAGAGGGGGAAAAAAAAAAAAAAAATCTCTCTCAAATTCGACCAATTAACACTCGTCCATCCACTCCTCCATCGAGAGGCGTGCGTAACAGCGCGCGAGCCGTGATAAAATTCGATTAAAGGACGGTGTCGTCGGGATACCGCGTTGAGGTCAGGTGTATATATATATATATCTATACAGGGAACGCAATTCATGTAGAAACGCGTAACAAGACAACACACAGATTCGAGAACGCGAATAATTACGAGCCCGCTTTTTCGCGCTCGATATACAATTATCGATCCAATTACGCGAAATAGAACGGTCGATTGTGTCGTTCGTTTAAGTAAGCTTTATTCAATTCCAACGTTAATTGTGTTTTGACTTTGACGGGGCCTTTATACCCCCGCGCGAGTGAGTGGAAATACGAGTGAGAAGGATGGTCGATCCGTAGCGGAAATACAAACCGGAAATATCGGGGACCACTTTTGGCGAGTGGGTGGGGGGACGATCGGTGTAAATCCCTGTGTATATCCTGCGTGTTTGTTGCCTCGACTTTCTGGCGCGTTTGCGCGTACAGAAAAACACTGTTTGCGAGGAACAATGAGGGCTCGATCACAATGGTCCGGCAAATAGATTGTTTGGAGCATATCGGGCTGAACGCGTCACATTGTCGCGTGTCCCTGTTAAAAAGGTACATCGACCGACAAAAGTGTTGGCTGGGTTTGAGAAACAATGAAGAGAGATCGGGCGAGATATGCGGGCCGGTGAATCGACTCGCTGTATCGTTTATTGTGACCGCTTTTCCTTTCGCTCCTCCCCCGCGCCGCTCTTTCATTTTTCCTAATTGTTCTTGCTCCGTAATCGTTTACGTTTTAAACGTCCGTTTTTTCCCATGGAAAATGTTTCAAAGGGGTTTTACTAGTTTTTTTTTTTTTTTTTTTGATAATAATGCTAAATTTTTAGCTCTATGATTTTTTGATCGACAACTCCTTCCACGAGGATTAATCGAGAGATGAGATTGTTTGTTTCGTTTCATTATTATTCAGGATCTTACGTCTGATACGTTCAATTCTGAAAATATAGTAAGATATATTAATGAAAACGTTTTATAATAAACGCTCTTGCAGCAAGTTAATCAAAATTTCTTCTTCAAAAAGAGAAGAAAGTTATTGTTTTAGCTGACTCGGCCCGAGATAGATCGGTATCTTGCCAAGCTAAACTCCGGGGACAACTATCATTTGTCTCTGATTACTAATCGTCGTGCACTCGTTTAACGCTTAGAATGACATCCGTCGTAATACAGGGACGTTATCTGTGGAAGCAGCGACGTGATAGAACGATGCCGGTTGGCTATATATGGGGTCGTTGATCGATAAGGGGATACTATGCGAGATACGACACCCTAAGTTTCTATCGAGCCTAATCTGAAAGGAACGTGCACGAAAAGAAATTTCTCTTTCAACCCTTTCACTTTGTCGCTTGATCCGCAGATTCTTTGAATAAATGTGAATTAAAATGTTTTTTTTTTTTAACGGAGAGAATTAATTATTATTCTGTAATTGTTCCAATTATTTATTATCACATCCTTTTCTCATAATCTTGAAAGAGAATAGATTCAATAACTTATTGTTATATACTTAACGCACAAACTTGACAGATAAATTTAATATCAAACCAGAGAACAAATGTCTTTCTTGTAACATCTTCAACGCCACGATTCGAATATTGAATATTTATTTTCTCTTTTTTAGTAAAGTAATTAAGCCACTCGAACGATCCATACGTCACTTCGAAACAACCCTCGAAACAATACCACCAACCCTCTTTGATCACCCCGTTTCCAAATTTAAAATATCTATAATTTTTTACAATAACGTTGCATCGAAAGCTGGAAAAATTGGGCCGACTAATGGGCCACGCTTCACCCCCGCCAGCCTTGGATCTTTAATTAATCCAATACTCGGAGCAACGAGTGCCTCGTGACCCACGCCGCTCTATGCAAATATCCAATATAACGGTTTCGAAAGCGGAGACAGGGGCTTAATCGTCGCGTAACGCTCGTTAAAATCGGTCGAATCCATCAATCTCTTCTCGCGTCTCCGACGTTTATCCCTCCCGATCGTTCCAAGGGTCGCCCCATCGAGCTCAAAAGAAAACATATTTTCCAAAGGGCCTCCGGCTAAAAAATTAATATCCCTTCCCCTCCCTCCAACGATTCCCTCCCGCAACGTCCAAATAACGACGTGGCTCGCGTCGAACGTTTCCCAAACTGGCAACCAATTAATCTTATTAATTTGTCCCCGCGTTTCAACGATCCCCCTCCGTGATTTATGAAACGTTTAATTAAAGATCTTTCGCAGAGACGATCATTTCCGTGTTAGATTTACGCGCTTCGAACGTGAATCGATCCACGTTCGTCGTCGATACATGTTGACGAGATATTTAATGTCAAAAGCACATTTTTTTTTTAATTACAAAAATGAAAAATTCCTTAAGAAAATCTCACGATTTTTCTTTCTGCAAAGGAATTTTAGAATTAGAATTAGTATTCGATTCAAGAGCTCGTGAAATTTTCTCTCTCTTTCTCCCATCCCAGTCCTCTTTGACCAATTATCTCGACGATTATCTCGAATAGTTTAACACTGGTGGTGAGGTGAATTTCGTAGGTGAAAAGAGAGGGAAAAGTGCTAATTAGACGGGTGCTAATTATTCGAAACCGGTGTGCACGATGTTGACAGTTAACAGGGAACCTCGATTATTCTGAATACGACGAAGCTAACGTTACTCACGGTTGTTCAAACGTTC
This sequence comes from Apis florea, assembly GCF_048593485.1. NCBI lineage: Eukaryota > Metazoa > Arthropoda > Insecta > Hymenoptera > Apidae > Apis > Apis florea. The sequence continues at coordinate 301,400 of NW_028256653.1, read as the reverse complement.
CATAATTACGACGGGTAATCACTGGTTGCACTGGTTGCACATATGTCCTCAAGATGACGTCCTTCTTTTTTCTGCATCCATACAGATTTGACACCATACGATTGATTAAATCCACTCTTTTTTCTTTACGTGACAAATATTATTTTAATCCTCTTCCACTCGTGTTTTATACAGTTATATGTACAATCTTCTTTACGAAGAAATCTTCGCACAGAAATTGCTTGATCGGCTTGAACGATAAGTTTAAATTTTTTCCAAATCACTCGAAACTCATTCGCTGTTCGCGAATAAATTTTACACCTCTCTCTGCTCATTTACAATTTAGATTCTAGAACTATAGAACGGCGTTACAACGGACGTCAACGAATATACCGTATATCGTTAGAAATTATGTGGGATAGGATGTTTGCGTAAACGTCACGTGTTCAAGCGTGGAAAAATTTGCATGTCGAATAGTTTTCGAAACGAAATTCGACATTTTCGAAAAAGAATTTACCTGGTCGCCATTAGCGTCCTCGGGCGATGGTCGAATATTTTTACCAACCTGTCCGGTTTTATCGTTGGCGATCGTTTCGAAACTTTTACATTTTCGGCCAGAACGATGATTCACTCAGCCTCGGATACGTAATCAGGGAGGAGGCTGTTCGAAAAATCCTGAAAAAATCCGGAGAGAGAGAGGGAGAGGGTGGAGCTGGATGGATGGTGTCGCGCCAATGGTTTTTCGATTCTACTATTGAATTAGCCGTTTTTTTTTTTTTTTTCTTCTTTTCAATTTGCATTAATGCCACGGAATAGAGGAGGGGTGAATCGAGATTGCTTGTATAAATAAATAAAATTTAATTTTTCGTTTCGAAAGATTTTGCGGGAAGTGAATTTCCGTAAAATTAAGCGGTACTTTTATGCCATCAACGATTTATACATTGTCACGGAGAATAACGTTTCCAATATACTTATAGTAAACAACTTAAAAGATCGTTACCTGTATAACGATTCTATCGAGAAGGAGGCTATCAATCATAGCACAGATTTTCATCGAACTCGGGAAACGGAAGAAAAAGGGTTGTTTCTCAACCTCTCTTCCCTCTAATATCACCCCATTGTACGTCATCTTGCACCATATTACACGATCCATCCCATTTCCCAGTTTCAATCCCATTCACCTGCACACTTAACAAGCTGTTGCCATTCAAGCCTTTGCCGAACAATCGCCCTTCGACAACAACACCGCGTTTCACGCGCTCAATCGTACGAGTAATACTCTGTTGCGCTGTAGATAAGGTTTACAACGCGATAACCGATACGAAGGCGTTATAGGACGATATAGGATCCCCTCGCGTGTCGGCCACCCGATAAACCTCTCTTCCATCGTCTTGCCAGGGGTTGCGCGCAACCCCTTTCGTGACACGTTGCATGATGATCCCCCACGGGGGAGGGGTGGGGGAGAGAGAGAGAGAGAGAGGACGGTTTATCGCGTCGGGTATCGATCGGCCAAGAATTCGATCGAGGATCTTGCTCCTTCGAGGAGTGGAACTCTTTTCATTAAAGTTCCACGGGGGAGAAATTGGGCCACTCGTGCTGCTCGAAGAAGGCGACGATACGAACGGGAATTCCGAAAACTTGCGCTCGATATATTGGTTTTAAAGTTTGCCCTGGCTGCGTAGCGAGGAGAGTTATTGAGAGGAGATTAAAAGGAGAAAAAAAAGGGGGGGGAGCGGAGAGGGAGCGTGTGCTCGATAACGCGAGTTTTATTACCGCGAAGGGCGGGGATAATAGAATGCGGTGGAAATTACGCCCGGGAATTGGATAATTTATGAAATTCTTTTTTACCCTGGAATTCTGAAGGAATCTGGAAGAGGAAATCACCTTTGTTTTTTCTCGCTCGTCACGTTGATTGTTTTTTTTTTATGGGGGGAAGGAAGGGGGGTTGAAATTAAATTTTTATTTTTATTCGATTCGAGATGCGTGTATATATGTGTTTCTTTCTTCGTTGTAAAAAAAGAAAAGAAAAAGAAAAAGAAGAAAAAAACGTCATACGTTTCTGGAGGGAATTTTTCGATTTCATTTTTTGGCGAGAAAGTTTTCCCATTTTCTGGGACTCCATGACTCCACTTTTATTAGTTTATAACTTCGTTGTAAATTCTAATTTTTTCCGACAATGAACTTTATTTTAATGGCGAGACTTCGACGGGCGGGAAAAAGATATGTAAACTTTTGTCGTTTTGACCAGTTTTCTACTCGTCATTTCAGTTTTTCGCCTCGTGTTCTTTTTTTTTTTTTTTTTTTTTTTGTTACGAACCACGTTTCAGTTTCTTGTTTATCTTCGTGCAATTCGTCAAAAAATTGTTCCTTCCTTGCGCAAGAATATTGCATTTAATATAACACAATATATATGATAATTATATTTATTTCTATTAATAAAATATGGATAATTGTTGTAATTAAATCAATTTGTTATAAAACAATTTTTCCTCTCTTGTTCAAATTCCACTTACAACGGTATTCATTTTCACTTCTTATTAAATATTTTCATTTGTATATATCTAGTTTACAATTAAACGAGACAAATTTAAAAACTTAAATTTAACAAACAATTTATATAAACTATAAACTTCTTCATGATCGTAACGAAGGAAACGTTTCGACGAAATTCATTCTCATAAAATTATCCTCGTAGAGACCTTCGTAAAAATTATTTTTTTTACCGCGGATAGCTAGTCTTCCAATTTATTCCCATTCGACTCGTTCCCAATACATATTCAGGAATCGATATTCCCCTTTCCCGAAAAAAAAAAAATTCTTTTGTGCCAAATATTGAAATTGCTTTTTTCCTCGAAAGCAGCCTTTGTGCTCGCAAGCCTCGCGAACCGAAAGGAAGGGATGAAAAGAGCACGTGGACGTCATGCAGGTACACGTAAGCCACCCTCCTTTCCCGCTCCATCCTTCTCTCTCTCCTTCCTCCTCCTTCTCCCCATTTTTTTTTATTCTAATCCACGAAAATTAGGGCAACGACCGAGAGATAAGGGCGACACCACGCCACGACCAAATCCCCATGCTGTTTTCGACCCTCGTTAACGCGACCTAGTGCCGAGTCCTGGCATAACCAGGCACCAGAAATACTGAAATTGTACACCTATTAGTTCTGGAAACCAGTAGTAGGAACGATATTGTTTCAGAAAACGTTAAGGTATTACACGCGAGCATAAATGCACCGACGAGAAAACTTATTGCACCGTGAAAAGGTGCCGGGTACCTTTGTATAACCGAGAGGGAGAGAGGAGAGGGGAAAGAGGAGGGAGACGAGACATTACAAGGGGAGAGAATAAATGGAAGAGGATAAAATATATCCTAGATCTGTTGTAGCATCGTTGATTGCCATAAAATTGCAAACGCCGGCTGGTAATACATTTCTAATAGCCACGTTTACGCGCATAAATCGATAAACAGGTTTTCTGGCTCGAAAAATGCTCGAAACGAGCTCTCTGTGTACCGCCAAAGCGGCAATTTATTCCCTCGGAAATAGGTCGAACAGGTTGGACACGGATTTTTCACGGTTTACATCATGTGAGGCGAGCTATATATCGATGACGGTTTGTTCCGTTTCTTTTTTCCATTTTTTTTTTCCCTTCTAATTGATAAATTACGGATTTCGATATATTATTACACAGTTAATTAGATAGAAATAATTTAATATCGACTATAGGAAATTGATTTTTATTCAATTAAAAGTACCGATATTTATATCAATAGATTTATAGATTTCTATTTAGTTGAAACGTGTATTCAAGTATTAGTATTATATACTTTATGTCACAAATATAAAACCAATACATTTACACGAAGTCACAAATAAAAGTTCAATTTTTCATATAAAAAACCTGAAAAAAGAATTAAAAATTTTGTCGCCAAAATCCACTTAGGAAGTAGAGAAATTCATACCATTGAAATCCCTTTTTGTTTTATCGCGATATCTCAATCCGTTGCCGAGATACAAGCGCTCAAAGTATAACGCTTTAAGCAAAAATTATGAATGAGACCGCGACCCAGTGACCTATATTTTTTTCCTGGAAGTGTGTACTATTTCCAGGAATCGCGTCTGTCGCTTGTCTGCAATTTGGAATAGGTCAGTGAGACGAGGCGCGAGCGAAAAGTCCGAGTAAAAGACAAAGATGGCGATAATAAACGATTAAAAATTACCCTTTTCTTTACACGACGATATCTCGGGAACCGGAAGTCGTATCGGGATAAATGAAAGAGCGTTTTAAAGAGGAAGGTTCAGCGCTTCTAACGATCCCTCGCTCGTTGACCGGAAGTTCCTATCTTCGGAGTTATAGCGCTTTAAAGTTTTTCTAATTTTAATAGAGTTTAATTAGGCTTAAAATAAATGATTAAAAATTACCTTTTCTTTACACGATGATATCTCGGGAACCGGAAGTCGTATCGGGATAAATGAAAGAGCGTTTTAAAGAGGAAGGTTCAGCGCTTCTAACGATCCCTCCCTCGTTGACCGGAAGTTACTATCTTCGGAGTTATAGCGCTTTAAAGTTTTTCTAATTTTAATAGAGTTTAATTAGACTTAAAATAAATGATTAAAAATTACCTTTTCTTTACACGATGATATCTCAGGAACCGGAAGTCGTATCGAGATAAGTGAAAGAGCGTTTTGAAGGGCAAGGTTCCACGCTTCTAACGATCCCTCCCTCGTTGACCGGAAGTTACTATCTTCGAAGTTGTAGCGCTTTGAATTTTTCTAAATTTTAATAGGATTTAATTAATAGGATTTAAGTTTTAAAGTACGTTCTACGATAAATATATTTATTTTTGAAACAATAGTGTTTATAACGAGTTTATATATGATATATTGTTCTAGATTTTAAATTGATTTAGATAAATAAAGTAAGTTAGGTAAATAAGTAAGTTAAAACTGTACAGTTTATATATATATATATATATATCATATATATTTTTAATCTGGTTAGAACAAAAAAGAAAATGGGATAAGATATTGATTAGTCAAAAAAGTTTCCTTTTTTGTGTAATGGACCGCTGATTTAAATGACCCGAATGTACGGATTAGAAATGATTTCGTGCCTTTTCCACGTATAAATTTCACCCTGTACTATTTTGAAGAACGTGGTTTTTTGAAACCAGGTCAGGTTTATTTAAAACGAATTCGATTGGCCAGTTACGAAGTCGCCTAGGGGCGTCGAACGTGTTCACTGGAACAATCATCGATTTTTTCCAATCGTAAAGGCAAATGTAACGGACGTCCAAAACGCAATCACCGATTCCATTTCCAGTCATTACCAGCCGCTACGAGTTGAAATTACAAAAGAAAACAGACACATGTATTCTACACACAATATTCGCTTCAAAACGAAAATATAAAACAAAAAAAAAATTGTATCAAAGATACCCCTCCCCTCTTTCTTTCTCTCTCTCTCTGTGTGCACGTTCCATCGAATCAACAAAAGAAAAACAAACTTACAATCAAAGAACAACAACGAGCAATCGCTAACTTCGTTCCACTAAGAACAAAGAGGAAGATAGACAAAAGGAGAATGAAAAAGAACGACAAAGATACGGTAACATTGGGGTAAAGTATCATCCTCCTCGACAAATGGATCGATACACTCGACAAACGATAAACTGTAAATACTCGTTTAAATAAAACACGGATCCTCCTCTTCGTGACAGAATTTTACTTCCATATAAAAATAATATTAGAATATAATAAGGGAATGTCATATATCAGTTCGAATCCAATGTGAGTATTGTTAAAAAAAAAAAAAATAGTAATTATAATTCCTAAACTATATCTATTTCATTAAGAAACGTATACTATATTTCCAACTGCTATAATTTTATAGTTTCTTAAATCCTTATCTCATGAAAAGTTTAAATTAAGTTAATAATTACAAATAATGATGGTGATTCAAAATTGATTAAGAGATATTCGAACTGTATTCAACTATTATCTAAAACTGGAAAACTTACTTCTTAGAGGGAAAACACACGGTCTAGCCACCGACTCGTGATAGAAGGGCAACTGGAGGGGTTGAATACACACTCGAGGCGTAACTGGTACTGGGGGATGCGTGCTTTCGAGGCTATTTGTTGCGTGCCTCGCCACGTGCTACCCTGATATTCTGTTTGCAACAGGAACGGTTCACCAAAGACTTTATGTATCACTACAACGACCAAAACCGTGTGCTTTCATCTTGGCGTGATAATTCCCGTGTATAACGACACGTGCCGGCGATCGAATATCGTTCACAGACGATTTCAACATGCGATATTTTCCGAACGATATTACGCGACTGCCATTTACAGACGACTCTGTCTCCGTCTGCAGTGATAGATATTAACGAATTCTTCGTACGTCGTAATGTTTGGATGGACTTTTGAAGTTTTATGACGAAATAAAAGGCGAACAATACGTTATAGCTTTGTCGGGGATAAGAAAGAGAGAGAGAGAGAGAAGAAGTATTGGTCGATGACGAGTTATAGAAGTTTTTCCTGAAAGAAAATTGATGGGTCCCGATGGTAAGTGACCCTTAGACTTTGACTACCCTTCGGCTGGAGAGATTCTGATTGTCTATTGACCGTTTTTTTTTTTTTCTTTCTCGTGTCCATTGTCTGAAATGGAAAAGTTTTATCTTTTGTAGAAAAAAAGAGCTCTATATATATTTCTCGAGCTATTTAAATTTCAAAAAGATATATAATTTACGTGTACGTGTCTTTTCGTTTAATTATTTTGATAACAGTTTTAACGAAGTATTATAATTTTCTTAACAATAAAATCATTAATTTTCATTTATTTGGAATTAGTTTTAAAATGCATGTTACTATATGTGTATCGTGATTTTTTTTTTTTTTTCATTCTTTCATTTTTCTCGTTTGAATCATCGTATATATCATTGTAACTTTTTATTGTCTTGGCATGTAATAAACTTGTAATAAATTTTTTGAAATGAAATATAACTGAGAGTTAATGAAATGTGTATCTTGAAGTAAGATAAGACAATGGTGCACACGTCGTTTACTGTTCTCTCGTGGTTATTTTCGACACGTTTTCTCTCAAAGACAGAGGAAACGACCTGCCACCTTTTCCGTTACACGATTTCCTGAGAGTGTTGGAAAAGGAAATGTCCTCTGAGCCTCGATGAAATTTTCATTCGTTTCCTTGGAGTTATATTAATCTTCTTATAATATGAAGCAATTACACGTAATATCTATCGAAAAATTATCATTTCAATCGATAATTCAAACAAATTTATTTTCCTAATTATATTATTTTAAAATATATTATTTTTACTTTTCTCCATCACGATTCAACATTGTAAATTCAGTAAATCTTTCATTTGATTTTACACACGTCTCGTATATCTAGAATTGTAATTTTTTACTTCAATTCCAAAATATCGTCATCCGTAAAATAAAAGATTAAAAGTAAGAGAAGGAAAAGAAAATCAACAATCTGTCGAAACACTCATCTTATACGTTCCTCCTTTGCGCAATTCGTGTCGTTTTAACTGTTGAGTCTTGCCAGTTTTCGTCGTGTTTTACAAGAACTTGTAGTAACAGGCAACTAGAAACGGTGCGGGTTAGCCGATCGCAGAAATTGAACAAAGCCAAGCTCGCCTCGGTGACAAGTAATAACAGTAATACTCGATGTAAAGTTTCGAAACAAGTCGACCGCCAAGGTATACACGAAATTATTGTCACCTTGGATACGGAAGGTATGGTTGACTCGAAGCGACTTCACACGATGAAACCTCTGAGGCTATAACCACCTCGTAAACTGGCCACATTTCGTCGGCTTTCGACACTTTGCCGCATTATCCCGCCATTTCTCTTTTTAATTAAACTTAACGACTCGTTACTCCTTATTCGATCTCCACAGGTGTCGTAACGCTTTCCACCACGAGCTCATTTTGCGTTTACGCGAGTTACGTCGCTGGCAAATATCAAAATAGAAAATTTTAATTGCTCGACACAGATTAATAGATGTTATTAGGAGATTGATAATAATTTGTAGAAATGAAGATCTTCGAATGTTTTATATCCCGTTTCATTGCTAATTTTAACAGACTGTTTCAATTTCGTAGACTATTTGTGTACAGAACGTTGAGACGTAAAGAAGGGAGTTGATTTTAATTTTTAACAAAGTGGAATTTAGATAAATATATTTTGATTATTATAACAACGGTTATTTTATCGAATATTCTATTATATAGTTAGAATATTTTTCTTTCATACATATCATTGTTCCTTGCTCAATATTGCAAGAATTAATTCCAATATTCCATAATTGATGTAAATGTAAATAATACATACGTGAGCTTTATTATATTATATAATTATAAATTTATATTAATATCACGAATTTCTCGATACCATTTTCTCGAGAATAAAGTGTGTGTCTATCATGTCGTATACACAAATTTGAATATTAATACTGTGACAGGTAACAAGACTTATTGACTATTGACTTGATTGTGCTACTAGATGTTTGCACGATACTACAATATCGATAACTACAAGTCGATGTAAATCAATAGAACGGCTTCCGATGTAATTCAATGGCGATGTCAGTTGGATTGTAGGGGTAGATTATGACGACTCTGTTGTTATGGGAACCAATGCGACTCTTCAAGTCGTGCAACTTATGATATACGATACTTACATCGTTTACCGTCCACTGCTTGCAACAACTAAACATAGCAAAAGATTTACAAAATTTATATAAGAATATTTTATATTCAACGTTCAACAAGAATAAATGAGAAGAACCGTCCAACGGGATAATGTCCCGTCACAAGATGATTTTCTCCACAGATGGGAAAGATTTATTCACTTGCTCTTTGAACAGTAATCCAGTAATTCCAGTACAATACGATATCTCTACGAATCACATAACATAACGAATTAATATTAAAAAATTTCGAATAATAATGAAAAATTATTACAGAAACTTGGACATGCTTACACAAAGAGATTAAAGATTAAAGAAATTGGATGATGGTTCGAAGAGGGAAGAAAATCGATACTCCATTTTCTATTATTTTTTTCAATATTTCAAACCTACTACATACACAAGTAAATAACTTCTACTTTTTCTACATGCTGAAAATATTTAAAAACAAAAAGGAAGAAAAAAAAAAATTTTATTCACCGAACAAAGCACTAGAAAAATAGTTTTTTTTTTTTTTTTCACCCTGGTTTCCTTCCTCGATATCACTTCAAAAGCGAAATTTAAATTTCGCGTATACGTATCAAACTTCTTTTTTTTTTTTTCCCTTCCTCCTCTCCTCCCCCTTCCCTTCCTCGTCCACTCTGGTCGGTACACTCCGTGTCGTTGAATAATGGCAATGGTGTGAAATGTTCGCGCATAACCTTGTCGACATTGCATTTTTGGTAATTCCAGCGAGCGCATTAGATCCCATTTATGTGTCCGGGGTAGTCGGGCCCGGCATTGTCGTGTAACTAATGGAAATTTAAGCCCGCCCGTGAATCCAGCCTTTACCTCCTCACTGGCATGCGTGTCACGTATCACTTTCCGCCGAGCCTTCGACAAACATCCCTGTTTACGATATCCTCGGATGATAACAGCCAGTCTTATAATATCTCGCTCAACTCGACGAATTTCTCGTTGCAATTATTATTAACTGTTCCATATTTTTTTTTATTCATTCATTTATTTATTTATCCTTCGTATTTTTCAGGTGAGTTTGGAGTTTCGTGACAGCGGCTACCTTCGGTTCTATCCGGTGGCCATGCAAAAGGGATGGGACTCCCCTCGTCGTCGGTAATTAAAATGCATACTGCTTCGCGTTCCGGAATACTTTTTTGTTGTAATATTTAGCTTGGAAATTTTAATTTTTAAAAATAGTGTGTGAAAAGGGGATCGTTATTTTTTCACAGTTTGATTATGATGTAATTGAGAAACGTGGAGAAAATTCCAAACAATTTTATTATCGTCTAATACGTGAACAACATCCTTATTTTTCTACAACCCGTTATTCAACAATAACTCTTCAAAACTGCGAAACAATCCCGACGGGGCGGTATCTCGAACGAACGAACCCTTTAAATTCGGCGCCATCTGCGAAACCTTTTTCAGGCCTCGTTCTATCCTTCTTTCCGTTTCAATAAGAGCCGCCGGTTCAGGGACCCGTTAAATATAAATATAGGAACGTCTTTTCTCGCAACACTCGGGGAGAAAGAATTGCGAGAGAGTAAAGATAGCCAGGTGCATTAGTCGAAGTCGTGTGTATGGGTCCCCTGGAGAAATCATAAGGTCTTACCCTCGGCGCGGTAGGTATTCGCGAGGGCGAGCGGCCCTAATAAATCCTAATACTAAATCACCCCGCTTTCTCTCTCTCTCTCTCTCCTATTACTCATATTTTGTACGCGTGGCTCGAAGCATTTCTGTTTTCCAAACTGGACGGGGTCACGTTTCATTAAATGTGACGTGATCGCCTCATTCTATCGATTATTTTCTTCTTTTCTTCTCTCTCAAATCGAACCGCCGCTCTTTAATTAGGATAATATCCTGATGTCTTATATCCCTGTAATTTTTCTTAGATCGCCTTGTAATCTCGTTGATCCAACGTTTTTCTTCCAACGAATAATTCATTCGTCGAACTGTTTCCGTGACTTGGAGATACCGAAGTCGAGCTAAAATTGAATTAGAAATAATCTAAAGTATAATAATCCGATAGAATGACGGATAAATTGGGAAACTTGTTAATAAACTTTCCTTCCCCGTCGTCCAATTAATTGATACAACACATTATTCCAAAATGGGGAAGAGAAAAAGAAGGACGCAGAAAAATTGGTGGTGTGGAAAAACCGATTTCGAAGCGCAAAAGCAACCAGCAGGCCTCGTTACATGGCAATTTGGGCGGATCGCGATGGAGGGGAGGGTTGAAAATTTATCTCGCGTCCGGGCAACGCACACGGGGAGAGGGGGAGGCAGGGCCATTTGTCCGGAACAGCGGTGGTACGGCGATATCAATATCCGTTTTGTCGAATTATGTTCATGCCTGTTCGGCGTCAGCGGAAAATCAGCGAGCTACGTGTAACCGAAATGTAATTACAAACGCCGCCCTGGTAAACACGTGCGTCTGATATCCATACACGCGTGCCCATTCCCGCCGGACGTATACGGCCGTTGCATCATCGGTGGAAGAACAATAATAGCCGGCAGGGATATTATACGAGGCGCGGTGCGAAAACGCGAGAAAACACCGTGTTTTGCACGTGATCGGCGTACGTGTCCGTTGGGAGTACCGTTTTTTCTTTCTCTCTCTCTCTCTCTCTCTCTCTCTCTATGGAATCTCTGCGTCTGCATGCGCGGATAATTATACGCGTAACGGTCGCCAGGATTTACAACGAAGATATTGCACTTGCGATATTGTTCTCGCTCGTGGAACGGCGAAGACCCTCTTCAATTTTTAGGAATCTTTATTTGTTTCAAGGCACGTTTGCAATATCGTTTAATGCGCGCGTTTATATTCAACGTTTGATACAGAGTCGGGCATTGAAAAAGTGGCTGGTTGAAAATTTCGAATAAAGTTATTGCTTCTATAGTTTATTACTTGTTAAAAGTAATATTTATTCGTAGTTAGTCGTGGTCCACCCGCTGTTTCTCTCTTTAATCTATGCATTACGATTATTCGCGATTATTGTTACGTTTCGAAGCAATTTCGATTTTCCTTCGTATCACGGCGTTGATATTAAGCTCGAATTACCGCTGAGTGTGATTAGTCTATTTTCGACAATCCAGAGAAAGTAATAGTTTAGAATGTATACGTGTAGATAGAAAATTAATCGGGATAAAAACGAGTTTATCCGAGTAAACAAGAAAATGGATCGAGTTTGCTCCTTGGCGAAATCACGAAACCTCCGCCTCCGGCCACGATACGTATAATCAAGCGTCCATTATCAACATTATATTCCAATCACGGTCACATCATACACGCGTAATAAATTATTTGCTCGGGCCGGCGAATGTCGGTAACGAGCCAATTAACGCGTGTCGCCGCATAACGATACAACGGCGTTTCCGGCTGGCCGCCATGATGATCGTTTCGAAAGATGGCAGAGTTTGAATTCGCCGTGGTATCCCGCGAGTTGTGTTTTCATTTCCGTCCCGTGGTCGCGGAATTAATAATCGAACGAGAGGAGGGGAGAGAGAGAGAGGGTCTTCCAATTATACTACGGCCGGCGTTATTTTATCGAGGCTTAGGCGGTCGTCAATTAATTTCAGGAAGCACGTTTCAATGCACGTCGATCGCCATTTCTTCCTTCTTCTGTTCAATTACCGGCCGGCAAATGAGATAATTGCGCGAGAAGAAGACGAGGAGATTTGTATTCTTTTATTTCTCTTCTTCTTTTCTGGGTTCTCGAATTTCTCTTCCAATCTTTTCGAATATATATATATATATGAAAGACTGATTCGAATTCTTCAGGCCAGTTGGCGTGATTGCAAGCAATTACGCAGTTTCTTACGTGGCCCTTTTCCCTCGGATCAATTAATTTTGCTTTTGTCGAAATTAACCGGGGGACTCACGAATGGTTCCCTTTCAATGTGGATTGGAATATTACTAGTCGAAAGATATTGCTTTTAATCTTTTTTTTTTTTTTTTTTAATTTTTCCTTAAATAGTCGGTGACAAGTGATTCGACCAGTTATCTGGAGAAGTAGATCGAACATTTTTCATTCGTGTTAAGCGTGAGCGAAATTGAGAGATTTCCAACACGAAATTCAAAAGATGGTATTGAAAGAAAGAATGTTGATTGTTCAAATATCAAAGTTAACGAAGTAAAAAAATCCTCATTGAATAAAATATTTTCCGTACCTGGTTTTCTATTATTTTTGAAATTTAAATTATACGCTGCAAGTGATTGATTTGCACAAAATGTTTTTCTTTCGTCCTTCTCGTTGAATCTTGTTCATGTTGCGTGTATTTTGATTAAAAAGAATTCTTATGACAAATACTTGGACGATCAACAATAAAAATTTAATCCCAGGAAATGTTGTAACGAGCAAACAATACATCGCCGAGTTAACGGAGATCTGTTGGCGCGAAATTCTGGTCAAGGCAGATAATAACGTCTATGCCGCGAAATCATTATTGATTCGTGTTTCCCCTTCCAGCAATAAATTCCCTATTATCCCCGGGAAACGTTGAATCGAAAAACGAAATACCAAACTATATTGCTTCATTTAAACAGGCGAAATAACAAAATCATCTTCCATTCAAACGCGTTATATATTTCATCGTAAGAAAATAGAATTTTCTCTTTCAACAAAATGCGAAACGAATATCCACGACGTAATATTATCTATATTAGTTTCTTTCCATATACTTCTCCTCATTATCCGACATTTTCCAATTCTTTTCCCCATAGAAACCGTGCGACGCTTGACCAGCGCCAACATTCAATCCACCTGGAAATTCACACTGGAACAATTCGTATCGTAATTCATGGTAATATTAATTTGCATCCCCTTTTTTCCCCCAAATCCCCCATGGATTTTTCAAAGCTCGAAAAAAACCCAACCCCTTACCCCCAAATCGTTGTTCCACCGATGATTCGCGGATCAAAATACGACGCGCGGGACAGAATTGAACGACGGAGAAGCGACCGAAAAACCAAAGAAAAAAAAAAAAATAAAGAAAGAAAGATAGAAAAGAACAAGTAAAAAAAAAAAAAAAAAAAAAAAAAAGAGGAGGAAGAAAAATCGGAGGAAAAAAAAATTCACGCGCACGCAATTTCGCGGGTATCGGCAGGCGGCTGCGGCGTTCGAGGTGGCGGAATCGGTACCGTCGGTGGCCCTCTATTTGCATACGTGGCGCGCGGGGGTGGTGGACGACGCGCAGGAAGGCAGGCTTTAATGCCCATGCATCATGCATATTCAAACCTTCCCCCCCTCTCCATCCCTCTCCCCTCTCCCTGGCACGGTACAGCTGTACACGGAAGCTAAATCCCAACGCGCGTCTCCGCCGTCTCGCCCTCCAACCCCCGCCTCCCCGTCTCCTTCCCCCTTCCGCGCACCGTTGCGTATGTATGCATAACTATCCGCCAGAGATAGACGACGTACATACACACACACACACACACACACATCTCGGCCTCTGTGCTCTTATTGAAAATCAAAATTCAAGCGAATTAGGGGTGGCGAGCCTTGAGGAAAATGATCCTCCTGTTCCCCGCTCAAGGTCTGCCTCGACGAAGCGGAAACGATGCAGTTCCATCGAGGGGGGAAAGGGTGATTTTCATTCTGTAATAATAATAACGGCGGTGGAGATGTGTGGAGGGAGGGGGAAGCCCGGCTTCGTGGTGGATTTCGTGTGCACGTTGGATACGTCTCGCAAGAGGAGAAGTATAATTGCTCAATCGTAACCTGGCCAGTGCTGTAAGTGGATCCATGGTACCCTCACCTGCGGCCGGGATAATTAAACTTCGCAGACGTGGCGGCGGCGGCGCACCTTTCTCTTTCTCTCTCTCTCTCTCTCTCTCTTTCTCTCTCTATTCCTCTGATGCGATGGAGAAGTAAAAGTCGCGATTCTCTTCGATCGTGGATAGATAGAGTGGTCGATAGGGAGGAGGTGGTGGGATACTAGATTTAAAAAAGAAAAATTTTGAGTTAGTGTTAGTGTATTAGGGATATCTTTTAATTTTTGAAATCGTTGGAATTTTTTAAATTTGTACGTATTATGTTGGAGAAGATCGAAGAAGATACGAGATCGATTATCGGTCTCGAAGGTGTTAATCCTTCTATTTATTATATTTATTGTAAGAAAGAGTGTTTGCTAATACGTGAGATTGATAAATATAAATATATGTTTTTTTGATGAGAGAAAAGTTCATTCACGTTTTGCAGATTATATTGCAAACAAAACGAATAAATCTGTCGGTTTAAAGTAAATAAAACGGAGATAAAAATTCAGATAAATGCAAGATATATCGAATCGAGAAAGTTTACATTACACGTATAATTTCAGTGAAGTAAAGTTTGAAGTAAATAATTCGAAAGTACAAAAACAGAACGAGGTATTTCAAATATTTAACTAACTCATGTTTTACGGTAATTATTATACTTGAATTAGTGGGAGAAAAATAGAATGGATATTTTTAATAATGCCATTTCTGAATGATATCCGTTTCCTGGCACCATAGGAAATTCCGCTCACGCATATCATTATCGTTTCTGCAATATTACACGAATGAAAATCGTTTTATATTAAAATGAATCGATCGGTAATCGTATATGTTTACACTGCAAACAGAGTTGTACTTGTTCGTTCCGTTGTGATGTTGTTACGTAAAACGATCCAATTAATATAACATATCGATGTTAATTTCATGTTAACTCTGCTGTTCGTTTAACGACAACGACAAAAGGATAATTTTAATTAAAATTTTTCTCGAGAAAATCCTTCAAGTAGAATCTGTATACGCGTGGAAACAAATATCTCTTATTCCTTTCTAAATTCTTTTCTAAATTCAATAAATATAGATATCGTTCTTGTACAATAATTTAACAAAATAATAGATTTGTATCTATCTTGATGAAAAGTTTCGTTAATTTTCTTCTCGTCGTAACAACAAATCAATTGGATTTAAGAACATTTTGACAAGAAGATTAAAAAAAAAAAAAAAATCAACTCGTCAATCTCGAGTCACTCTTCGATACTTTCGAAAACAAGCGAGATATTTTCACCTACAATAAAATTACACAAAAGTGCCTAATATAAATTACGCTACATTAACATCTATTTGACGCGAAATCGAAAATTTAAACATCATACTCACACGTTTTCATCTCTCCTCATTTCTATCCCCCCAAAAAGAAAACACCTTCTTACAAACCTACACACCTACCGATACCCACCACCGAGTCGCACATATAAAAAGACCGTGGAGGCCAAGGAAACGCAATTTCAACGTCAATTACCCGACTCCTCTATCCACGTCTCTGAAAACCATTTCTCCCCTTACAACCCTCGTGCTCGAAAACGATCGCTCGAGAACGCATAACGGTTATCCCAGGAGCCCAGCTGATCTGGCCGGCAATCTCTCCTCGCCAGTCGCGGCTTATTTCGCTCGGTCGACGCCGAGTCATCGATGCACGACTACGCGGCAACGACGATGAATGGCACGTGTTTCACCCTTGGCGGGCGCGATCCCGTGTAAAATTGGAAACGAACCGGTAATAAAAAGTTCCAATTTCCCCTCCAACTCCGACAAAGGGAGGAGGTTAGCCCCGTGTTTTGTTTCTCTCGCACACTCTTGCACGCACTCCCAGGAGGGGTGGTTGCAGGAACATCGTGGCGACGCCTCGGGGGCAAACGGTGGTGAATAGTGGTGGAGGCAGAAGGAAGGCGAGGGTGCAAAACCCGATTCGACCCGGGAGAGTAGACAGTTTAGCCAACTTTCAGATTTACACCCTTGCAGTTCGTTCACGGGCCGCCGGCTGCTTCGAGAAAAGGGGGGAGGGACAGCTTCAGGGTTGGATGGGACATGCTTGGGATCCTCGGCTTCTTACGGCGCACAATGCTCGATTTTCTTCTACGCGCGTGTGTGCGTACCAGTGTCTACAAGAACTTTCTCTCCCTCCCCCCTCTTCCTCGTGGGGAAGTTTCGCGGCGCGCGAACAGGTTGAAAGTTCGATCTCCGGGATTCGACGGTGCGAATGGGATGACTTTTGCCAAAACCGAACCCTCTTGCGATTTAGTGCGTCGATTATCATGCGGATGAAAGCCATGGGGGGAGGGATACTTGGATGTTGTGAATAGAGAGGGGAATATATATTTCGGCTTTCCTTTGTTCCTTAAAAAATTTCACGTCACGTTATTTTTACGATTGAAATTATGACGGGAGTGTTTTGTATCGCGGCTGAGTATTGCATTTATCGTTACCGTCAATCGTAAAGTTGTTCCTAATATACGCGCGTATTTAATAATAATCGTTTTTCAAAACGATAAATTAAAAATATATCTTAGCGTGCATCCATTTAACAAAACAAGAATTTTAATAATTTTTTTTTATATAAATTTCGAAACCCGTCTCGTTTTTTCGCCTCTTTTATCACCTCCCTTTCGATTCTTTTTTCTCTCTCTCTTTCTCTCTCCTTTCTTTTTCGCACGGAAGATCACACCCCGAACCGCATCAAAAAAAGCACGTTAAAGACAGCGGAAAACACGAGCACCCGTGTCTAACAATTTTCCGATAATCCGTAAACCGTCACAAAGACGAAAACCACCGTAGAAAAATCCGGTCGTATCGCGCGTGTTACATCCCCCCCCCCCCCTCTCGAAGGGGGAGGGTGTCTCGTGTGTCGTGTAGGTAAGTGTTCGGGCGGATTAACCTCTCTCTCCCCCCCTCCTCTTCATCCTTAATAAACGACGGAAGTCTAATGTACTTATCGCCCTCGCTAAATAAGCCCGAGCTCTCCTCGGCGTCAAAGAAAACGTAAGCAGCTTATTTATTTCGTCGTTTGATAAATACCGGCAATTAAGCTTAAAGAGCACGGCCTCGACCGGGTTGGGGGAGGGGGGCAGAGAGATGGAGAAAAAAGGGAGGATGTCGAAAATTGCGCGGACGTTTCACGTAAGATTCTCGAAGAGGGTGGAAGGAAACGTCAAAGCGGAGGATAGTCAAAGCGGAAGTGGAGGAACGAAGAAGAGGAGGAGGAGGAGGAGGAGAAGCTAAGGCCTTTCTCTTCTTATCTGCGAGTTCCAATATAGCCGTGCCTCGACCCCAGTTTTCCGTTTTCGTCCTCGACGCCTCGACGTCGTCTTAATGCAATAAATGATCTCATTTCGGTGATAACTGTCTTGATATATCGCGAGCGGTGGGGAGGCCGATCTTACGAGTGGAGAGCCGTGGAGGAGGGAGGAGGAGAACCGAATTTCCTTTTCGGTTCCAAGGATACCGGAGATCATCCTTGCCCGATAGATAAGCCCCCCATCCGCTCGTTTATCTGTCCACTCGCCTATGCATACCTCTTTATCTCCTATGCTATGTCCGGCTGGATCCTGGTTATTCGATTCTTTTCGAATTTACATGCTGGTTAGATTTGAATTTTCTAGAGATGGTATTGTGGAAATTCGAGAGTTAACCATCGAAACGTGATATTTAATTATATTTGTATTATATTGTAAAAAATAATACAATTATAATTAATTTTTCATTACAATCAATAATTGGTACGAAAGTATAATAGTTAGAGATCTGATAAGATGTACAATAAAGGGACTCCTTGTATACAATTTTAAAGACGAATATTTTAACTGAGATATACGTGTAGTGGTTGCAAGAAATTTCCTAGTGATTTTCTGGACTCTTATGACTCACAATAGATTACATCTTACAATTGTGTAATCAGTAATACGATATTAATATTACAAAAATTATATTTTAAGATTATAAAATGATATTGTCATCATAAGTCAGCGATTGATTGAATGAGTTACTACAACAAATCAATCTTTATACGCTCGAAATAAGCACATATATTTAAATACCATTTATTGATGTAAAAACTTCGATCTTCAACAGTTTGATAACAGTGAAACGATTGGATCTATTCTCCACACGTGATGCACCTGTTCCTGTTTCCTTTTTACGTGTTGCATACATATTTGTTCATTGACCCATGATTTATGCCTCAGTTGGGTCGATCTAGGCTTCACCTACTAGATGGACGTGCACGAGCGCAGAATATTCGGGAGTTAGCCAGGTGTCTGCTATTGGATTCTGTGAACGGAATGCCGAATACGGTAGCAGCCGCCGTATCCAACTCGGATAACTTTGGCTGCGCACATTGACTTATTCAGAAAAATTACATTCAACACATCCCTCCTCTGTCCAAAAACGAAGAATTTACGATTGAACCATTTTCACCATGCTCGTTATCTATCGTTAAAAAAAGAAATCTGACTGAATTTTAACTCTTTTTTACGATACAATGATCACAAATCGAATTCACGTTTCAGATAAATCAACGAACTGGAATAGATGGATCGATCGATTTTGATTTTTTTGAAAAATAAATTTGAATCCATTTTATATATGTGTATATGGAGGATTAAGAATCATACCTGTACAAGTCCAATACAAGAATCCATAGAAAATACTTCTAACTAAACTTCTTGCTTATTCTACTCTCTTATAATATATCTCGTATATTCATATAATTTTGCAAGAAAATCGATACACGTTGAAAACAATTTTGTTAACCAAAAAAAAAAAAGAAAGAAAGAAAGAAATATAACGAGCGAACTAATCGCGACACGCAACATATCTCGACAATGGCCTAATAAAAACGAGAGAAGCGAGACCAGTTGCTCCGCTAAACCCATGGATCTCTATCGTTCTGCCTCGAATATCTCCTCCCCTCGGCGTTAGGAGGTATCGCGTTGGAAAAGTAGTAGATTTTCGGGCGTATTTCACGTCGAAGACAGGTGGTGGAGTTTCTTCCCCCTCCCGGCTGCCTCGACCTTTACTTCTCATTCGAGTTTTCGCCCGCGTTTCCGGGGAGAGCCGGGGAGAGACAGGGAGAGACGGGGAGAGACAAGCGCCCCACCGCGGCTTCGAACTCCGTGTCGGAACTCAGCGGAGCGGTCGAGCTGGTTGTATATCAGAAGGAAAACGTGGGCTAGGTAGACCGGCCAGGGACGAGGTTTAACGGCTCCCTCTAGGGCTGCCAGTTACCACGGTCCGATGCCTACCCTCTCGACCTGTCCGTCCTGGAATAAAGATGGTCGAGGGTTGCAGGAGCATCCGCGCCGGGTTATCCTCGTGGGATTGCACGAGGGTGTGCGTGCGTACGTGCGTGCGTGCGTGCGTGTGGGAATCGGCTCTCTGTATGGGTGGAAAGGCGGAGGTGGTTTTTCGCTCGATGCGGCCACGACAGACTTGACGAGATGTAAATTTTGCGCGGAAGAAAGAAAATTTACACGGTGAAGGTAATAGACGGGAGGAGATCGGGCTGGATGATGATTATGCCGGGCAATTATTGAGATTGAGGGCGTTCGTCGTTGATGATTATTTAAATTCATGGATTCGGTGTTGGTGGAGGTTTTTAGGGCTGGCACTCCTCCTACGTGGTACGATTCGTTCGTTTGGTTCTTGTTTGAAGAACGGTTCCAATCTTTTGTTGACAATGGTCGGATGCGATGATGGCGGTTTTGTAATTGATTAATCAGATTGTTTACACGTGTGACGATCACGGCGAGGTTATTCTTAGGCGGAGGAGAGAGGCTGGTATCGCGATGATCGCGAGTCACGCCGCTAATTCTATTACCGTGTTCGGGACATAATTATTATTGTTTCGCGAGGTTGCATGCGCGGCTGGTAACCGTGATTAATTTCAGATTTATCGCGAAATTATCGCCCCCTTGTCGCGTGTAATCAATCAACCTGCTTTACGATATACTTCACGACTCTATTGGCCCGCGTCGCGTCTCTCTTTTTCCCCGTAAACGATACTATGATTTAAGAAGTTTGTTCCATGGTTGTTGGGAAGTTCTTGTGCAAACAGAATCAAGGAGTGGATAGATCGATCCTTAGATTTTTATCCATAAAATTCTTTTTTTTGATTTTGAACACGAGAAATACACATAGACACTTTTCTTAATTATATTTTAATAATAAAGAAACTTGTATATGCAAAAACGTTCAACGTATTTTCGAAAATATTAATTCCTTCGATTTACGTGCAATCTTCCTGGCAAAAACGCAATCTCAACCGGTTATCACGGTTATTTTCCCCAATCTTGCTGTATATTTTCACGATCGAAAATTAAATTTATTATCGGTCGATTTTTCGACTAGCGCGCTCGTTTTCGTAACGCGATCGGATTTGGATTTGGCCGTGGGGGTGATCGATGATCTTTCGACAGGTCGTGGCCCGATACGAAATTTCGAGGTCGATTAGATAACCGGCAATCTTGTGATATATCGGTTAACGATATTAAAAGGGCCGAAAAGGGCATGCATATTCAGGGCGCCGCTTACGTTTTATCTGATCGACGCTGGCAGCCGCCGCCAGGGAATCTTGACGCGCGACGTAAACCTGCCAGAAGTTGATGGATTGCGTTGCCGGGAGAAAGCGGGTTAACCGAAGACCGAACCACCCCCGCCGGTGTTACACTTCGCCCCTGTGTCGGTCTAATTTGAATTTAATAAGGGGTTAAATTACTGTTTATTCCTTCGAGCTTGTACACCTTGCATCACTTCTAACCTTGGTGTTGGATATTTCTAGGGAGAGGGAGAGGGAAACACGATCCGAACTGAAATTACATTTTTTCTCTCTCTCTCTCTTCAACACGAGAGGATGAATTTTAATTAAATGGAAATTAGAATGGATGGATATATACGTTGGATGGAGAATCTTTCTAGTCTATTTAGAGATCTAAATTTTGGAAAATTTGGAATTTACGGGACAAGAGGTTTAAATGTTATTAATTTTTAAAGGAAGGATGCTATTAAACTTGTACTCCAACATATACATCCATTTATCAAAACGCGCAAAATCTTTCTGACCAACGACACTTTTTCCAAAACCTCTAACTCCTATTCATTCCCAATTCCCAAAATCAAAATCCGTCTGATCGAAAAACTCCATTCACCAGCCCCCCGTCAAAATAAATCGATCGAACATTACCAAGAAGCATCCATTACCCTATATGGAATCCCCCTAAAATTTGTTTCTCCATTTCGCTCCCGTTGCATCGAAACGAGTATCGAACCAGGGGGCCATGGTGTGCGCCCGTTAGCCATGGAGAGCAAACGGAACAAACGAACAAAAAATAAAAAAGAGAGAGCAGCAGCAGCAGCCTCTCCTGGCGAAATATTAGGCAGGTCTTCGACTGCATTGTGTTTTGTACTCCGGGAAATAGCGACGTCCCCGGTCGGCCGCGCGAATCAGCTTGATATATACGACAGAGGGTGGCCCGTTGCAGCTGCATCCGCAGCTCCCTGGCCACGGCTCTTCGCAGCTACGGCTGGCTAAAAACCGAATAAACACTGGAACAGAGACAAAGAGAGAGAGAGAGAGAGAGATAGAGACAGAGACAGAAAGAGAGAAAGAGAGAGGGAGGGAGTGCACACAGAAAGGACGAAACGGGGGCCGGTGTTGTACGGGGGCGTTCTTCGATGCGCCATCCATCCGCTACACCTTGGACTAAATCCCAAACCGTTCCTTCCGTGAATTATTTCCGGCATTACGAAAAGTGGGGCGTAGTATACTTTAACGGGCGCGACGCGCCAAGAGCTTCGGTTAATTAATCGTTGGCCGGGATTTATCGTCGTCTCGAAATTCGCGACCCTTTAAAACGGTCCCCGCAAGACGCCATTTATCCGGATTCGTTTTGTCCCGATGGATCCCCGCGTTCCCTGGGCGAGGGTGGGGAAGGGGTGAATTATGCGAAACAATATCCAAGCCAAATTTTTCCTCCAGCCGGTTGTTTAGGTAATGTATTCGAGCTGGTTATTAGAAAAGTTGGCGGATGATGGGTGGTGGGAGTGGACGATATTTGTGAAAGTGTCGGACGTTGTAATTTTGGGGGTTGAGAAGGATGAAAGGAAGAGGGAGGTATTTTTTTTTTTTTTTTGGAAATATTTGGTTTTGATGCTGTTTTGTACCTGTATCTCTCTTTGAGATTTATTCTATTTTTTTCTTGTTCTTTTTTTGGGGGGAGGAATTTGTCATGCATCGTACAAATTTTAAAATTGTAAAAATATTTTTTTATAATTTCAAGAGATGAAACAAGTTTTGTATTTCCATGGTTCCAAAAAAAGTGTGTATGAATTATTAGATTAATACCATGAATTTAAAATTTAAAACTTTATTTATTTATTTATTTTGGGAAAAGCAGCTTGTGTATTTAATTTGATATTTGTATTTTTTTCATTACGTATCGCGAAACACTCTCCCCTCAAAAAAATCTTTCATTAGATTATTTTATTTTAATAATATCGGAATAAGCCAGGAATAAACAGGAAACAGGGAATAAAATATAAAGGAAATATTTTAAAATTAACCTTCCGATAAATTATAAAGATACTGAATTCTTTGTCCAAAGAATTTCACTCCAAAGTGGAAAAGAATTAGAAACGGTTATACCCATGTTACATTTTGCGAACACGGCGTAAAGCGTTGCGAATTTCGATGCTTGGGAGCAGAGAAGATGAGCTCGAAAGGGCAAACTTCTGCGATAGTCTTTTCAACGTGTGCCGTCTTAATAGAGCGTGCAAGGAACATCCAGTTCGGCGAATCAAGGGGATGAAGAGGGGCCAGGGGTGGCAGAAAACAAAATTCTCGTTCACGACTGTCAGAATCTTGATATTATCCCTCATATTACTTTTCTCTCTCTCTCTCTCTCTCTCTCTCTCTCTCTCTCTCTCTCTCTCTCTCTCCCACTCTCTTCGAGTTTTTAGCTTCGTTTTTTACGAGATCACGTCTGCGCGATAGCCACGCCGACGACGCTGTTTCGAATGAAACTTGGCATGGAGATTCGAGATATTTTTAATACAACGGTCAACGGTTCCCGTGCCATTTCGTTCCTTATTCGTTTCGACTTAACAAGACGCTCCTGCAAAATACAAAAAGGAAAATACAAGGTTTCATAAGCAATATATTTTTGTTGCAAGCTTTTAAAACAAGATCAAATTATCGTAACTATAAACTTATGAAATGAAAACACTCGTTGGAAAATAATTTCTTTTCAAGTATGTTTGACCGTACACAGCACAATGCACAGTAAGTGCAATTGATACCTTTCTTAATCGAAAAGATAAGTAAATTTGTCTGAATCAATTATTAAAATGAAATAACGTCACATATATTTTTTCTCCCTTATTGAAATTATTTGTCCAGAAAAATTATTCTTTCAATTAATCCAAAATTCTTTCAAATCCTTCTAAACTACGAAACAAACCGATCTCACGTGTATTCATTCAACGGATATTTACCCTTCCATTTACATACACAACCAGCCCCGAAACATACGGCATCGCGATAAGAATGAAGGAAAAGAAAAAAAAAAGGAAAGGAAAAAAGGAGAAAGGAATGGAACGAAAGGGGGCTGATTTACGTTTCCGCTCCGTCCCGCTTCGTTCCTCGATCTGCCGACGTGGAACGCGTGCACGTATACGCCAGCTATTCATCATACTCTTCGGTACGATCGTCGCGAAACTCGGCAATTTATGCGTGTTTTGATATTCTCGCTCGCGTTTTATTTCCTTTTTCCATCCTCCCACTTTTCTTCCCTCCCTTCTCGTCGACTGGCATCGCGGAGATATTAGACAGGGAAGCCGGGTAAAGCGACACTCGCGTTACAGATAACATCGTGAGACCGACGAACGGCTGCTACCCTAATAAACTTGTGCCCCTGTTCCCATAAAAATGCATTGGATTCGTGGAGTTCGTACACGCACACCCTCCACGAGTGGCTCTGGAAATGGGAAAATGGATAAGAATGTAGTAAACTGTTTGATGAAAGGATCGAATTGGAGTACGCTGAGAACAAATTGTGATATGACGTGTGATGTCATCGATGGATTAATAAGGAAGACGATTGGATGGGGAGTGGAAGATTTCTTTTGTCGTCGATTGTGACACGAGTATGACGAGTTTATTGTAATTTATGTGGTGAGATCGGTGGAATTGGAGTGTATGAAGTATGAGTAACGGATGAATCTTTTTTTTGATCGTAGAAAGTGATTATCGTCAAAATTGTTTTTTCGAATTTCTGATCGATAGAAAATATGTACGATCTTTCGTATAAATTTTAATAATCACGTTATGTATTATATTTGAGATACGAAGTATGTAGAATTTGCTCGAGTTGCTTATCGGAACATGTTGTTATCTCATTCGTGATTTCGTACTTCCTTGAATTAGTTTTTCGTAGAATTTACATTTTATTTAATCCCTGCTCCATGGAACAAAAATTTCTTCTGTGTATATAAACAAATATCCTCTGGTTCTCCCATACCTCTGAAATTATATTTAAGATACGAAGTATGTAGAATTTGCTCGAGTTGCTTATCAAAACATGTTGTTATCTCGTTCGTGATTTCATACTTCCTTGAATTAATTTTTCTTAGAATTTACATTTTATTTAATCCCTGATCCAAACAAAAACTGTCCCGTGTATATAAACAAATATCCCCTCGTTCTCTCATATCTCTGAAATATTCGCATTCTTCGAAAAGATTGAAAATATAAAACGATAGGGTTGGAGACAGATGGATAGATCGTAAGTCTTTTGAGAAATCGAAAGCAACCGGTGGATTTTTATTTCAATTCGTGGCGCGATATATTATTTGCAAAGCTTGCAAGGCCACCACAAATCCTATGCGTCAAACGTTTTCTATACATTCCGAATAACGATACGAATAATCTTTCCGCTCCAATATCCCTTTTTCCTTCTTTCAAGAAAATCCTATTCTTTCGAGTTCATCCATTTTCTCCGCCTTCTGGACTGGATTATTTATTTTCTACATATGAAATAAATATTCATTGCAGTATACGTTTCATTCTATTTTGTGTTGTCCAACAATCATTGAAGATTTCCTTTTTCTTTTTAATTCGTATTTTATCGTCGTTTAATACTTCATTGTTCGTTGCTTCTGAAGATCAATCTACTTTTGAATTTTTATTTTAATCTCCGAATTATTTATGTCCATCAGTATTTTTGTGAGTTGTCAAAAAATCTGAAAAATTTCTCAGTTAATTATTGAATTCCATTTCATCAAACGTTTAAAAAGACTTACCAAATAAAATAAAAATCCCTTCAAAGGAATTAAGAAAGAAATTTTTCTTTGGAGATACAGTTTAGGAGAAGATTTCTGAATTTATGTGTTTATCTTTAGATCCTTAAATCGGGAAGATGATGGAATTACATGTAAAATTTCTGGCAGAAATTAA
This sequence comes from Apis florea, assembly GCF_048593485.1. Classification (NCBI taxonomy): domain Eukaryota; kingdom Metazoa; phylum Arthropoda; class Insecta; order Hymenoptera; family Apidae; genus Apis; species Apis florea. The sequence continues at coordinate 275,447 of NW_028256653.1, read as the reverse complement.
GGCTATAAAGGAGACGATGAAATTTATAAAACATCTTTAACCATAAATTGACCAATTTTAATGCAGAATATGCGCAATTAGGTACTAACTAAAAAAGTTAAGAAAGTATTTTAAAATACTGTGTCAAATAGACAAGACAGATATGTCTAGTCCGTCTCCATCTGTCTAATTTCTCTTTCATTCTGTTGAAATAGTAATTCTGTTTTCGCTCAATATCGAAAATTTCTATTCGCGTGCATTTAACTTTAAAAACTTTCACAAACGATCCCGTATAATTTATCCAATTAAATTCGATCGAATATCTTGTAATCCCACAACTTCCATACCCTCCAAATTTAAATCCATGTTTTCTCCCTTCAAAAATCATTCATCAGAATAATTTCGACCGCGCCAGAAACATAATCCACCCACAACTTCTCAAGAAGAGAAATCATTCAAGAATTAATACATTAATTTCCAATCAGACTCGTCGTTTTTCAAAACGCGTCTCTCAAAAACTCGACGTAATTTTGCTCGTGCATTTGATCCACGCCAGACAGTCGCGATTCTCACCGAATAGATTTCCTGCCGGTATCTGGAATCGACAACTTCCAGTGGCTGATATCGAGGGATAATCGATTCGACCGCAGACCAGAGAGCTCGCAGTCGAACGATACGAGACGCGACGCGAGACTGCTTTCCTAAGAGAGAGGCCTGCCCTAATTCAAGCCAGTCGATCATCATGTTTAATTCAGATCTAATTCGAATTTCACGTGAATCGTTTCATCGTCCAAGGATCCAAGTTCAACGTTCGTGCAACGTTTAAAGGGGTTACGAGAGATGTTCGAGCGGGTAATTCGGTTCCGAACTTATCGTTCATGTTTAATTCATTCGATTCGTAGATAGGAAGATGGACGTGTAGTTTCGCGCTAGCTCGACAAAGGTTATAGGAGAGGAATCGTAAAAAAAGGGGGGGGGGGAATGGCAGGTTTGTCGAAAGTATCCAATCGAAGATTTACCTTTATATATCGTCGAGCATGCGCGACGATGCATGTAAAATACGTCTTTGCATAAAACGTCGTCGTCGAGTTTTTGCTTTACTGAAATTCCGCCTCGTAAATTCCGGCATTGCACCGATATCGACGACGTCCACCTGGACAATCCTCCACTTTATTCCGGAATAAATCAGCTCTGTCGTGCGCATAACGAAGCAATCTCCCCTTCTTCATTTCCTTTTTTCAATTGGAACAGCAACACTCGAATCTTCATATCCTTCATATCCTCTGCACGAATGTATTATTAAAAAGAAGAAACGATTAAGACGACTGGATATCTTCGTGCCAAATATCATCTCGGATGCCACAATTATTTTAATCCCCGATATTTCTCTTCATTTTGTTATCGAAATCTCTATTCTCCAACACTCGCAATCATACGGATTCAAAGACACGGATAAATAAACTTGTATTAATTACTTTTACAAAGAAACCCTAAAAATAGAGATGGAAACACTTGGCACGATAGTTGTTTCTCGTTTCAATTCGTTCCTTCCTAAATACTCGGCGGCCCCCATCATATTCCTCCATAAGGAATTGACGTCGATCGCAAGATCCCAGAACGTTTTACGACCGATACGGGGATACCCTTAACCCCAGGTCGATTATCCGTTTCGAAACGAGCAACGTCGCCGCCTCGGCCCGGCATCTTCACCGGCGCGTGTTCCGGACAGCCTCTGTCCACCGTCCCGTGGGGCAATCTCGTCGGCAGGCACCCGCCGCCATTACCCGGTCACATTGTGCGTCCACCTACTAACCCCAGCCTACGATATTGCATCCGATGCGAAATCTGCCAGGCTGATCGTGGTGTCCCGTTACCTCCCGGTCCGCATGGTTACCTTCGATAACCTCGTTCGGCCCTGTACCTTGTTCCAAGCCGGGCCGGGTTGGAAAGAGAGACAAAGGACGACACGTCGACACGAGGGGGATTATATAGGGCTCGGCGGTCATAGGGGTCTTTCGAGCTGCAGGAAGGTCCCCAGATTGAATTATCGGGAGGGGCGGCGTTTGACCTCGGCTCGATAGTCGGAGAAAAGCGAGCGGCCACTAATCATATAACCCCGAAATCTAAGGAGGAAAAGTGTAGGCGGATATTGGCGGGAACAAAAGAAAACAACGGTTCCTCTTAAATCATCCCTTTGCGTCCGTCCAGTATTTTATTGCCGCAGACTTCGCTAGGATTCGCGTTTTGGATCGTGGACAAGCGAATCTTCGACCCTTTTTTGGTTGGGGGAAGAAAGAGAATTTGTATCGTCCTGTTGCTAGTATTTGTAATTCTATTTATCATATAGAATTTCATTAATGTCTTTATATAAAATCTCTCGTCTTTCGGTCTCTTGAGAAAGAAGGTGATGATTATTCGTAACTTGCGAGAGGTCGACGAGACGTCAGAGTTGGAACAGTGTGCTTTGATAGGAAGCGAGGATTCGCAGGGGTCAAAGGGCCGGTGCTCCAAGTGGTGGCGTTCGAACGTATCCATTCCGCAAACATTCCGCAGAACAGGAGGACAGATGTGGTGTATTGTATCAGCAGTTGGTGGCGGGACCTCTCCGCCGTGACGGTGGATCCTTTGGGGTATCCGCAGATGTGGCGAGAGCCTTCTACGAGTACCGGTGTATATATATTATACAGAGTATATATATATATATATATATATAGGGAACGAACCACCACGAGCTTGGCTATTCGTGGTTTTGACAAGGACGGGACAGGCTACTACCTGTCGTGCCAACCTGAGATTCTCGGTCAATGATTATTAACCGTCACATCTTGTGGCGGCGCTGGTGGAACCGCGAAACGTGCCAACTTCCTAATTATCGGGAACGTTTTGGTTGAATAATTCATGGAAATTTTCATCACAATCTCGTCATTCGGAAGTCTGATGGATCGCTGAATCGAGAAAGGGTGTTGTTTTTTGTTTCGAGTCGGGCAGAAGAGAGGATTATCGTGGCGTAAGTGTGAGAATTTTATTCCCATTATCATGTAATTATACTCGAATTGTCTCAATGGAAAGAGCAATAAGAAACATTCGTTGTTACGAATTTTCTTGATTCAAGGAGAAATATAATTTATTTGTAAATACTTTCACTTTTAAATCTTGCACGATTAATTATTTTCCTCCATTATTGGACCGCATTATTACAATCTCTCTTCTTAGCTTCGAGTTAATTAAATTCAAAGGACATTAAACAAGTACTTACAGTATTCTTCTATTCAATCTCTTTTGTCGATTTGCTTAAGGACGATCTCAGGGATACATTCCAACCGATTATTCGTCAGATTAATGGGGGATGCAAAAACGAGGAATGCAAGTTTGGCGACTTGGACGTTATAACGATGCAATCAACCCTATCCAGGCGACCCTCGCGGTGCCCATCCCCTTATCAGGCTCAATAATGGAAACTACGTTGTCGATTCTATTTTCCCTCCCCCGGAGAAGCTGGCATACGGCATTCGCCACTCCGAGCTTGTACAATAATGGTTATTTATTAGCGCTAAATCAAATGCGTTAGCACCGCGCCAGCCACCGGCCAATATATATGATAATAGTGATAATAATTCCGGAATCGACCACTTCTCCGATTCCTGGCGAGACGATCAAGTCGGTGATACGATATTGGTGATCCCTGGAATCGCAAGAGGATTTGTTAGAAATTGTGAAATTTATTTAGAGAGTTTTATCGAGAATTATTGAATTGAAAATGTTGAACGATTTGTCTCTGAATAAATATTTACCATGTTAGATCCTTAAAATGTTGGAGAAAATCGAAGCTGAGAAGCATCTTATTGATATGCAAGCAATTGTCAGCTGACTTTACTTATAAAGCTTTCTTATATCAGAATTGAAACTTTATGTTGCTCAAATCCTCTTGAAAAACGTTACGGCTTCAGAAAGATTCAATTTCAAATATATATATATATATCGATTGTTCTGAAATTAGAAGACAAATTGATGTTTTATTAAATAACTCGTGAACATTGTCCGCTATTTGAATTACACCCTTGCAAGGATCAACAATATATCGAACTGAAACTATCGTTCAAAATCGAAATCTGCCAAGGATCTTATTATTCGTCCTAGAATCCAATTACACGGAAGCCGCAGGCCTCTCCGATGTATCGATGCTCGGCACCGCTAATCCTATCTCGAAAACTCCAAGTTTCCCGGACCGGAACTATAATTGTATACCCGTCGAATGAAACTGTTCCGGAATCAAAGCATTCCTTCGTTTCATCGGTCAGACCGCGTTCTACAATCCCACCACCAACAAAAGACCATCTCTCTCTCTCTCTCTCTCTCTCTCTCTTTCGCTAACCCAAATATAACAACCCGGACGGAATATCTTCGCTGTTGCTCGAAGCATTCTAATATAATTCAAAAGAAAAGCATCTACTAATGGCAATAATACTTAATAACGTCGATTAAATTTCGATCGAAGATAAACTAAAATTTGCACCAAGTTAAAAGTTAAAGATTCGAATCATCGAGCGATCGCATTACGTTGTAATACCTTGCTCGAAGTAACAAAATTTTGCTCGGTCGATCAATTTTTCCACGGGTGGCGCATTCCCTCGAATCGTGGCAACCTGTGCTGGGTTGGCACCGTCACATTCGTCACCGGCCTTCCAACCCTTCTTGCTTGGAAACCGGGTCCACCGGTCTGCAACGTGTAAACACGGTGGCGTAATAGCGAGCGACCCCGCCGCTCCAACGGTATTGTGTGCGCATACTGATGTTTCATTAGCCGACTGTTCATGCTTCTCCCTGGCCGTCAATCAAGTTCTCCAGCCTGCGGCTGCCTCCTCAGTTTCACCAGACGTCCGTCCCGATCCCGGCCGCAGTATCGGCCTGTTAGGATCGCTTTATAAGGGGATTACAATTATCCGATGTTTGATTACCCCTTCCGCGGTTGCAATCTGTTTAGACGCATTTACGTGCAGTAGGTAATGTACGATGTTTCTCTCCCTCTCTCTCTCTCTCTCGTTCGTTTCGAGAGGAGAGGCAAGGAGCAGTGGCGCAGAGTCGGGGCACGGTCGTCGTGAAGGCCGTTTGTTCTACGATGCGGGGTGAAAGGATCGATTTAACCGTGGGTGGTGTTCGGTACTCGGTTGATCGGGTTGGTGACTTTTCGCCGGGACGACGACGACGACGTCGCGATTAACGATGCGCTCGTGATCCGGGTGGGTGCACTTGAGGGCTTAATTGCGCGGGAGGAAGTTGGTGAATGTGGGCTTGCGAAAAGAGAAGACGCGTTGCAGGGGTTGAGAACGATGGTATTCGAGAGATTGGAAAGTCGATTCATTGTTTCAAGGACCTCTTTTCGGATGATCAGGATTCACGAATGTTTTGTGATCGTTCTTTTTTTTTTTTCTTTTTTCCCTCTTTGTTTTTATTGTTACTTGAGAAATTGCTTTTTGGGAAGGGGGGAGGGGAGGAATTTTAAAGTATTTTAAATTGTGATTTTTCAAAACAACTAAATACGCAATAATGAAACGATAGAGTTGGAGGATCGAGAGTTTCACGCAAGATTGATATATTATATTCTCATAATTTTATGCATTTTTTTATAAACTAAAATATTTTATCAGTTTAAGTACATATGTGTTTATTCGTTTATCGAATAGTTGTACGTATATAAATTCTTGCAATTTTGCGAAATAATATTGTTGTAACGAGCCATTAAGTACTTTGTAACAGTATTACAACCGTGAATAAAAAGGAAATATTCATCCGTTCATTTAATTTAACCTCATCCAACTTTAAACTTCCAAAGTAGACGCAACCATCCTAATTATTTATTAACCAGCAACACTCCTATCGCAATTAATACCTACGTTTATTACTCTCGAAACAACAGGAACACCCAATTTTGCATCAAGGTGTCGCTATCAACACCATCGCTCAAACAACATTCGCCACATTTTCACGGTGGTCAGATTCATCAATTTCGTTCAGAAGTTCGCGATATACTAAATCGTTCGATATTCGATCACACCCTCTACTCATTATATCGATTCCTACCTTCACCGCTCTAAATCTCGCGACGTGATCCAGTTTTCCAGTCTGGGCACACACGAAATTTAAACAGGCCAGGGACGAATGAAAACCCTCCACCGAAATCAATTTATAAGAGGATCACAATTATCTCCGTGGTCTATCTCCCTCCCTCCTTCCCTCCCACTCTCCCCTCTTCGAGTTTACACTACGAATTCAGAGTTATGCCGGCGGCTGGCCGATGATGGACCATGAAACGCAAATTCGAACCGCAGTGTGGCGACTCGGGACGGTCGATTGTTAGCCGTCTCGTGCTGCAACGGCCCGCGAGCAATTGTGCACGATTTCATTTCAACGATCCAGATTATGTAAGTTTCGGGCCAATTACAAGCATCGGTTATTTCGAGCGTTACGTGGACCACCAACCCGTGTTGGAGCATCGAGAAGAATTTGGTGCGGAGGTGGAGGAATGCGTTCGATCTCGACGATGGACGACGAATTGGAAATTCGTGGATGAAAATGAATTTCTACGTTCGTTCTATTACAGCTGTGGAATTGCTCGATAATCATTTGTAAGGGGTATTTGTAAGAATTGTCTTTTCGAGGAAAACTTGATAGTTGTCGATCACCGGAATTATCGTGTTTAAAGTGTTATTATATACGCGAAATAGTGCAATTCAATTTTTCGTCGTGGAAAATATTTTAAAAAGATTGATTTCAAATGTAAAGGTTTGGAATTAAAAACGAAAAAAATTCCTGTTATACACTGAAATGCTTCGGATTGCCTTTTTCTTCATTCATCTTTCTCCAGTTCTTTTTCTCTAGCAAAAGAGATTTCGATCGTTTCGAAGAGGGATTGAAATTATTCGATTACCCTTTGTCGCTTAAAACTCTCTCGATCCGGATTACGACGATGTCGCGTGCACGCGGTCAAGGTTCACGAAACCCTTTGTCGAATCTTTCATCCGATGATTCACCGGGCCGTCTGAACACTCTTTGCAAAGCAACGCGTAATTAAATTAACGCCGAACGTCGGCGCTTTTATGAAGTTAAATTACGTTCGTAAAGGAAACAGAAATGATCGTATGGCGTTATCCAAGCATGGCGTTGCCCACTATAAAAGAGAATGGTTATCCAGTTAATAGAGCAGGTGTAAATTAACGCGAGGCGCAAAAGAAAATTAAAAGATACCTTGATATTGTTCGAGATCGTTTCCAAGATTAAAACTAATTTAATATTCGTTTGAGATCCGATTCGAAAAAATCATCAAATTCGATCCATAGCGGTAACGAGTTACACCTTTTCGAACCTGATTCGTCCACCTACATTCCAGAGAGAAAGAAAGGAAAGCGACGAAATTCGTTTCAAGCACGAGCCAGATTGCTTTGTCAATTGCAGCGCAAGTGACAAGTACGATCGCCCCCACCACGGGGCGGCGTATTATCCCGCCGATGTTTCATTACACTGTCAATCACCGCGTTTGTCCAGCAGCCCTTTGCTGCAAACCGATCGCCTCGTTCTCATCAACCGAGGCCGAATCGCTTCCGCTTTATAAAGGGATTACAATCATCCACTGTTTGATTACCTTTCCAGGCGTGTGCGAGTTAGTTAGAGCGGGATACGCGAGCGGCCATGTCAACACGCGAGTGCCACCTAGCGGGACGCCACTTCGATCCCCCACCTCTCCGCCCCCGTCGATCCACGGCAATCATATCGCGATATGCTTTATAGGGAAAGCTATTAACCGTCGATGGGCCAATTCCGCGACGCGATTACACACAAAGTTCACCGGATCTGTCCCGCAAGTGCCAATGTAATTTAATACCGTAATGGCTGCACACGCAACGAGACGCGCGTGTTTGCCCGGCGGGGCGGGGGGAAGGAGCCGAGGTGAACGTGCACCGAGTGTGTTGCACCGCTTGGCCGAATCGTTTCACCATGTCACCTGTGCGCGTGTATACTTGAATTCTGTTTATCTGAATCCCGTTGGGAGGTAAACAGTTCGTATAATTGGACGCGATAGTGGTTCGATTATTCTCGTATTATGATTTCTTTCTTCTTCTTTTTATGTAATTCTTCTTTTCCTGGGTTTTCTTGGCTTCTTTCCTCGCATTGTTTGGAATAAGATGTAACGGATGGATGGATAGGTCAGACAGCAAAATTCTTGCAGATCAATTGACTTGAAATTACGAAAATCTTTTCAATAAAAACTCTCTTTGAGCCATGCTAATTTCTCCGTCCAGATCCAATTCTTCAACGGAAGATCGATTAAAATCGTGGAAGAGGATTTCGTTATTTCGAAATTTATTCGTATTCGTTGTCTCGAAATCCCTCAAAGATTTCGTCTTAAAATAAATTCCGATCAAAATCCGGAAATGCAAAATAATTCCCTCCATCTTCGTTTGCAATTCGAAGCAGCATCACCAGCGACAAAATTGATTTAATTCGCCCCGAAACATCCATAACACGGAACACAGCAACGGTATCTCGTCGTACATCAATCAGCACCGTCCGAATCCTGTATAGTTTGACTTATGAACACACGACCCCGGCTGTAATCCCGCCCCAAGGCAACTATATATACACACACACACACACACACACATCGAAGCTATAATACATTCGCGTTAACGCCTTCTTATTACAAGGCGAGCAGTGGAAAGCGACCGCATTAGCCAGACCTTAGGCGGACGTATCGTGTCTGGCACGGCCTGTAATTTCCCCCGAAATCTTTAATTACCATCCTCGCGAGACACCCGCCGCCTCTTTCTCTCCGCTCTGTGCCTCCGCCTCTGTCAATCGCTTGCTCCAAGGGTCCGCCGTAATACGAAATCTCCGTGCATGTAGTACGCGTGTATTCGAATGGAATTTACAATGGGACGATAATTTATGCCCGACGAGTGCCTCGCCCTCGACGAGGAGCTGGGGTGACGAGCTGCTCGGGGGGAGGGGAAAGGAATCGGGAATTTACGGCGTCGCTCGGGGATACGTTCGTAAAAAAAACCGTGATTCCAGCGTTAAAAAATACCGGGCGGCAAATATCTCTGGCGTTGCTCGCCCCAGTGACGAATGGTCGGTAATTATATTCGATAAGAGCACGCCTCTCGTTGATTTCTTGTGAAATATATATATGCACAGAAGTTGTTCTTTGGAAATTTTAAGATTAATAGTTTGGTTTTCGTCAAGTTCCATCTCGAACTTTACATTTGTATTGTAAATGTGATTCATATTTTTATTCGACCTGATTAATACGTGATTCGCGAAAAGATTGATTGATTCGATTAATTCGAAATTGGAAATTCGATTATTTAATTTATAGATATGTTCGATCAACTCGAACCGAAACTTCGGAATCAAATCTTCGAAAGAATTATTTAAACGGTGTAAATATATTTTAGACGAAATGCATCTGATGACACACGATCATCCGAAAAAAGTTAAAGTTCGTCAAAGTTAGGAAAACTTTACTCTACAAATTACTGGAATGATCTTCACATATATCGACACAGAGAATGCAGAAGGGTGGGATTCGCGGGACATTTCCTATCGTTCTATCCGATCATCCTCGAAAACGGTCGAGGACAGTGGAAGGGGGATGATGCGTGGGCCGCACCCTCGGTCAGCGTGGACGTAGGAAAGGGTGAAACAGGGGCTGGTTTGTGCAACGTGTGTGATTACGTTGGCAATTACTCCCACCCTGAGACCCGGATAGGCCACTGGCCTCCTTCCACCCCTGCATTCTCCGCGTCGTTCTCGACGGCGGAAGGGTTGTAACTCGTTATTAGCGAGGAACAGAGACGATAGAGAGGGGCAGGTGGTGATTACAGCCCCGAAGTAGATTCCCCAGCGATGATAAACGCCGGTCCGCAGATCATGCCCTTCGATTCTCTCTCTCTCTCTCTCTCTCTCTCCCCCTTCTTCCTATCTCTATTCCTCTCTTCCTCCGTTTTCCGTTCTCCTCTTTATCTCTGCCTTCTCCTCGACTCGTCTCTTTTTCCTCCTCGTCTCCAGAAGAAGAAGGAAACGTCGATCGCCTCGATTTAACTCGAGGAAAATAACTCCTCTTCCGCCAACTCTGGAAACTTCCCTTCCACGATCTAGATAAAGGGCGTTGCGCCCTTGAAATGTACCATTCCGTTGCGTGTTCGCTCGAAGAGAGTGTAAATCGTTTTATTGGAGCGCCGCTATCAAAACTAACGATTATATATCGTTGAAGCAAGCTCGGATGAAACATTGGGAAAGTGACGTTGGGTCCATAGGTTGGAGAGGAAGGAACGTCGAAGGTTTATCTAGAATAAATCATCGAGAAATATCATTGACGATGTCGTTCGCAAGAACGATTGCGATCGGGAAGGCGATCCCTGCTCGTTAGAGAGATATCCGTGAGAAAGGACTCGTACACGTGGAAAATTGGCGGCGAAGGAAACAGAGATCAGGAAATGAGGGACGTGGGTCGAATGGGGGGAGGATTGGAAAGTTTGAAAATATGAAAAAGGATGATGAGAGAAGAGGGGAGGGAAGAGAAAGGAAAGGTAAAAAGGAAGATGCCAAGGGTCAATCAGGAAGAAGGGTCCTTAAGGATGAGTCGAGGAGAAAGAGAGAACATCCCCCAAGCGGATCTCGTGTTTTCGTGTGTGTGTGTGTATCTTTATGTGTCTATATATATATATATATATAAAGTCTCGAAAAGAATGCTGCCATGGAAAGAAGTTGGAGAGCTCTCTAAAAATGACTGCACCTTTCGCGGTAGCGCACGCAGCCGTGGTATTAGCGATGGTAGGTCGAGATTCCATGGTTATATACGTGTTACGCCATGATGGAAGCTATACGCGTGGAACGAAAAGATAACGCAATTTATTTCAGCCTTTATTCATCCTCTTTTCGTTCCCCCCTTTTCCGGCTCGTGCGTATGAACCGACCGATGTAGCCGAACACTTTTCGCCCAGTTTTTTTTTTCCTCTCTCTTTTTTTCTCTCTTAATCCTCACCTGCCCCACTGTTAAAGATCCACTCTTATTATTATTATAGGGTGGAGGATTTAAATGCGCCCATTTTACACCAGCTCCATTGCGATAAGATCTTAAATTCTTGATTTTCTTTGGAGAGGGCTTTTAAACCTGCCTGTCTTTTTTTTTTTTTTTTTTTTCATTTTTCAAATGATGAAGTTTAATCTTCGTGACGAGAAACACGAAGTTGCGTGACTTAACACCTTGGATTATTGTTATCTCGTTCCAGAATCTTTGCAGTTTCCTCTGTGCCCAAGTCGCTCGAGCTAATCGAAAAATTTCAAACAACGGTTAAACGATTAGTTAGCGCTTTGTTCCAGATGATACATTTCGTTTTCTTCGCTTCGAATAACGTTGCAGAGTCAACGATCGATCGATAAATTCAAAAATGAGCGCGAGTCCCAAGATTGCGTCTCGATTTCCCCTCCCAAATCGCGCCGTTCCTCCATTAAGACGAATTTTCCTTCGAGTCGAGATCGACGGGAGCCGGTGGCGGAAATTTCATTCGTTGTCCGCTAAAACCCGGCGGCCGACTAATTCAACTCGATCGCGCTTAATCCAAATTCGTTCCCATTTCCGGAATTCTGGCGTGTCGCGACGCACGCGATTCATCGTTATCCTCGCCGCTTTTCCAACAGGGTGGGCGCGATACGATTATCATACCAGAAGTTGCCCCGTTATTCGTCGTCGAGTTCACCCGTTCGAACGCCTCGTGTACGGAACGCATGCATCAACCCAAGGCAATTTGGGTCATCGGGCTGACTGGAACCGTATGTATATACGTGCGTGTCTAAGTTCCGTTACGAATCAATGTACATATACAGTCGGACGCAGAATTATTCGTGCAAGCTTTCTCGAAGATCTTTTTCAGATCAATCCTCAATTTTTCTGTTTCCTTTTCTCTTTTCCATTGTACGTAATTTTAATTTGAAAATTAAATGTTCGAATGTTTTATAGCTTTGTGATATTTTATTATCGCGTCCCTATCTTCGTTCCTCGAGAATTTTTGTTTCGACGATACAATTCGTTACAAATTAAATTAAATATAAAGCGTGCGATTATTTTTGCAAGCGACTGTATACGTTTCTTGCGAGTGGAAACGATTTCGTGCACGTTTCGACGCGTGTTCCAACGAAATTGAATTTTCGCCACCCGATCGAAGGCGCGGATCACGGTTGACGTGTCTGAACCATTACACGGTGGTTGTGGCTTCATCGAAACGTATACATCTGTAACATTGTCTAGGATTAGTTTTTAATTCGATGCTTAACTCTCTGGTACAAATTCCGAATTGAATCGAGAATTTTTTTAAGGATTTAAAAGGGAAAGGCTTCGTTATTTCTTCGCTATAATATGACTGGAGTAATTGATATTATTTATTTAACGTTGTTTATGAAAGTTAAGCATCGATATCAATTTGAAACAAATAAACGAACGGGTTAAAAAATCATTTTTTTGACGCAAAGGCTCTCGTTGCTTTTAGGTTACAGTTGCCAATTAAGTATTTAGTTCATCGTACTTTTTTGTATTTGCGAGATCCTCTGCCAAACAGTCCAAAATGCTCGACGCACTCGTGTCCCGGCTACGATCGTTTCTTTTCATCATGTGAAATACTCGACATTAGAAGAATGATGTGCAAACAGCATTCCAGATTGGACCAACGTTAAACCAACTTTCTGGAAGGCTTAACAAAATGTCACGAGCATTCTGCTTGCCAGTTTGATGCCAGTTCTTCAAGAACGTGCTTAGCGCCGCTTTTAATTGTACATGTCTGACCCAGTTTCTGTAACAGTATGCATTGTATCCCATAATGATCCTCACTTCGCGTACACGTCAGTCAATTACAGCAATGGCCGGTTAACTGTCGCGCTTTCTGCCTGTTTAACTGTTGCAGAGTTATCTCCAATTCCTGAACTGGAACTCCCGTTTTTCAGGCAGTGCACATGCCCTTAGAAACTCGAGGCGCACGATCCCAGAACGAATATTCCCTTCTCATTCGTAAATCATCTCCTCTCATTTCCGTCTTCATCCACGTTTTTCTATGCAAAATCAAATTTATAGAAATGTAATTCAAAGTAAAAGAAAACATCTTTTCATGGAAAATTGTCTCTTCGAGTATCGCACGCCTTGTTTTACCCCAATTCTGTACAAGAAATTTACATAAATTTAACAATTTTCTAGAATACCTAAACAAATTATATTTAGGTATTTAATCTAAGAAGGACAGTAAGATTATATTAGATTTTCTAATTATCGATTCAAACTCTTTTCAACGAAAGCTAAATGAATTTTCTGTTGAAAGTTCGACGCATCGAGGCTCTCACAAATTATAATAGACACCGGCTTAAATAGTTTGGCCGTGGTTTCATAGTTTCTCGTGGGAAACTATGAAAGGGTTTGCTCGTGTTTACAGCGAGCCGAAACCGACGTTTCTTCGCTGCCGAAAGTTCGACAGTGGGGATTCGAATTCGATCCAAATCTTGCGTGGCCACGTCATTAACTTAACGAGTCCCTAATACAATTAGAGGCGGAGGGAACAAGTCGAAAGTAGGACACAACTGAGGCGAGTAACATGAAATGTCGAACAGTGCATCCTTCGGCTAACACGCGACACAAATTTTTCTTTGATTCGTTTCGAAAAGTTTCGAACCAACTCCCGAATTGAAAAATCGAGCCGAACACTGGTCACTTTTGACCCGTATTTGATACCAAATATTTACAATGTTAAAAACGATGGTTCAAAAGTGATTCAATTTGGCTCAAGAGGAATGTAACGTTATAAAATTTTCCCGTTCAAAGTTAATTTTCATTAATTTAAAAATAACGTAATAACTTGGGTGGTTCGTTTGACAAATTTTACGTAAAAAAAAAAAAAAAAAAAAAAAGAAAGAAATAAATAAAATTCTGTTCTTATAATTCTAAAAAAATTCTAAAGAAGAAAAAGAACGTCACGCGCAAATTTTCAATACCCACCACCTTCGTCACCTATCGAAACCAGCAATAATAATCGTTCTTAAGAGCCATCATTTCCATCATACTCACAAGTAACAAGTGCCATAAACTGCACGCCACTTTAATGGAAAGTAGTTAGATTACAGGTTCAAGTTCCAGCCCCGAACGTACGTACAGGCCTCGCGAAAAAAGGTGTTTCCCCATTAATCTTTAACCGTTGTCCCGGCGATGCGAGCCTATTACCTTGATTAAAATATCCAATAATCGAATTCATCCGGGTAGGATAACGACAGGGTAGGTAACCGAGAGACGGAAAAACAAGAGTGCAACGGGGTGGGAGGGAGGGAGGAAGGAAGAGAGAAAGGGGGCGGGGGTTCCGCAAGAGAAAGATAGTTTAACGGTGAGGGGTGGTGGTAGGGGGTTGATTAATGAGAAGGGAGTGACGTGGCGGTACGCCGCGCACCAGCCACGCTTCGCCCCATTTCATCTCTGCTTTCCACCCTGTTTCGTTCCCCCTCCTCCTCCACCCAGCCAGCTTGTTTCCACCCTCCCCTCCTCGCTTTCCCTCCTTTCTTCCCTTTTGTTTAATTCCGTCCTATCTGGAAAGGTTTCCGTCTTTTTCTCCTTTCTTTTCTTTTCTTTCCTTTCTTTTTTCGCTTAACTTCGTGACTCCTTTGTTCAAGGCGGCCTGTTCGCCGCCTGGCATCGTGGCGCCTTCGTCTGCGTGCCGCTTTTTTCCTTCCCCCCGGAAGATTTTTGTCAGTGTGTAAATAACGGAAGTATCGATTCGCCGCCGTTTCATGCGAAATTATACCAGCACGATAAACGTGATATCGAAATTTTCGGGAAATAGGTCGATTTTTTCTTTAAGAAATTTTGGTCTTGAAAAGGGTTTTTATTTTGCGTGGAAATTTTTTAAACTATTTATTCAATTCGTCTTATGGTGATTTACGAGTGCAGACATATTGTGTTGCGTTTAAGCATCCATTTCCTCGAAATATTCGACGAAGAAAATTGCATGCAAATATACAAGAAAATAATCGTCCTTGTGCGCTTCTTTTTCTTCGCAATTCTTTTTTTTTTTTTTTTTTCAACGGATTATCGCGGATCAACAAATGATGATAAACCAAACGTGAAATCGGCTATCCTTTTAACAGAATTGCATATATCCTGTAGCGCGTCAAGTAAAAATAATCCCATCGAACATTTTTATAAGCAGAAAATAAAAACGTTGTTATTAAGATCAAGAAAGACAAAATTACTACACTTTAATACACTTAAATATAAGCTGTTTCGTGTGAAGCAAGTCGTATAATCGTATGCCTTTTTCATTTTTCAAATAGGCAAACGAAATTGAAAATTGTGAGCGTGTCATTATCGATTATCGATTTTTGTCCTTTTATTCTTGTTTTTGTTTTCTTGAAAAAAAAAAAAAAAAGACGTGCGCCTCCTCCTTTCAACCCTTGTTCTTCGAATTTATTGTAGGGATACGTCGAAGGGCTACTCTTATCTCGATTTATTCCACCAAGGTGTGATCCTTGGGGAGGTTTTTTTCTACTTATTTAAAGACTCCCCTTTAGGTAATCGGATCAACTCTTGAAAGTAATCGGCGGATCTTTCAATTTCGTTAAATGGTTATTGCAATGCAATCAGCGTTCCTCAGTATTATGTCGAATTTATTATTTGTTTATAAATAAAGATTCTCTTAGTGACAATATAAAATACAATCATTTATAAAAGTATACACGACGACGATCCCATTTTTAAATCGTTCATCTTTCGTTTTTCCAATTTTTACGAGATCGATATTTGTGACCAACGATTTTCTCGATCATCCAACAAAAAGACATCCAAAATGTACACCAATCCTGTGCGATTGACGTTTCACCACCAACCAAACACGAATGGCAAAATTGGAAATTCCATCCATTGGAACCTCAATAAAATTGTTTCCACCAACTGAAGCTGATCGATATTTCGCCACTCGATCCACCATCGTTTCGAGTACACCCCAGACATTCAAATAATCAAATAACTTTCCCTCTCATTAGAGACACTCGAACGAGGCCCCGGAGATTGGAGCGCATTCAATGCTGCACTGCGCATTCGTTTCCTCGAACGGAGAGAAGAGAACGGCCGCTTTGTATCGTCTTCTTCCTCCACCTGGTGGATAAATGTATCGAGATAAATCATCGCCAATTAAAACTTTCCTTTCATTCGAATACGTACGACTCGAAAGAGAGATCCTCCCCTCCCCTGTCACGGGATTCCCCTCGAAACTTGACGAGGATGCGCCCGTCGAGGAAGAGTGAGTGTTTTGTCGTGTCGAGGTCGGCCCGATCCGCAATCAACGTAGCCAACTTGGAAACATGTCGATTCCGTGAGGAGGCGTGAACAGGAGAGACGCCGAGGGTGTACGCGTTCGCATCTGGCCGGCGATCTACACCCTCGATCCTTCTCGAACTGCTGATGGACAGGAAAGGAGAAGGAGGAGGAGAGATGCGTTTCAGACGGGATAAAAGCTCCTGGAAACGCGTCAGCAGGGCCAGATCCCACGAATCGAACTATCACCGATCAAAAAGTGATATGGTGTTTCATTTAAATCGGATTATACAGAGGGCGCATCTGAGATTGTTCATTAAAGCGAAGGGGGATTTGGTAATGTTGTATGAGATTTTTTTTTATGCGTTGCATGACGGAGTAACAAAGAACGAATGAAAGTTTGGCGAGTTTAATTTACAATCGAAGCAATATGGTGTTGGAGGAATCTTGGTCGAATGATTTATTTGGAATTTCTAAGATGAATGGATTTTATTGAATCTAGGTATTGTTTCTTCGCCAAACTTTTAACGGGCAAACTTTCAAACTTTAACGTACTATACTATGTAATTGTTTAAAATTTATTATCTGAAAAAAAAAGAACGAAAATTATTATCGATTAAAAATTGGAAAAAGTGTAATAATTTTCAAATTACACGATTGGTTACAATGCAAAGGTTCTCGGCTGGCTTTCTAAATTTACGAAGAAATTTTTTTAAACAAACCTTTTTATAACGCGCCATACTTAATAAACTCCAATAATTATGCTCGAAGTGAATTTGATCGGAATCAGGCGTGAAATTTCCAAGGGAAAATCCAGGTTCTCGCTTAAGAAACTTTCAATCGATGCTTTTCCAACCGTCGACCGTCGGAATAATTTACACCGATACGATCTCGAACACACGTTGCAGAAGGAAGTGTCGCAGTGCCGTGAACGTTTGCAAACTCAGACGCGAACGATCGAGATAACCGGAAGGCCCCCAACTTCTCTGCCCCCCTCCTTATCTTTTATCGCTCTCCTGCGCTCCACTCGATTTCAGTTAATTTGAACTTGGCGCAAACTACCCGCGCCTCATCTATCCTTGCTCGTCATTTTCCAAGAGGAATAAAATTAAAGAGAAATCGAAATTTCGTGCAAATAAATTACAAATTGACGGAAGAAATAAAAAGGGGGACAATCGAAGAGAAATTCTTTATTCCATATTTTTTGCCTCTTCTCTCGTTCTCTTCGTGTTTACTGTTTATTGTGGAAATGAGAATGAGAGAATGAATTAATGAATACCGTAAGAACGAAGCCATTCATTCGAGCGACTAATTGCAACGCGTCGCGAAGCATCAATTATTCCAGCACTTTCGAGTTGAGTAACGTCGCTTCGATTCCAAATATGTACTTCTTCCTCGTATAAATATTGATTCAGACTGAAACAAACAAAAAAGAGTATTATGGACGATGAAATTATCGTTGAATTTCTCGATTTATATTGCGAAAATATGTAGGACAAAATAGGGGAATTGTTATTCCCAATTTTCGATGGATTATCTTTTTTAAAAAAAAAATCTCACGAGCTCGTTGATATTTCGTCTTGTAAGGAACAAAAGAAATTTCATTAAGCTAAAAAACTAGATCAAGTAAGTATTGCCCGCGATTTATTACTTCCGAAGTATCAATAATGCAATCGAATGTAAAATTATTCAACGATGGATGTTGCACGTTGGTTTCTGCAAAAAAAAAAAAAAAAATTCAATACAGCTTTCAATCATGCATCGACACATAATACTGCATCGGTTGGTTTATTAACGAGCATGAATGAAACACGGATTAACACCCGTTCCTCCCTTGTTTTCCACCGCTTTTTCAAACACGCAGAGTTATTCTGATCTCGAAAAAATTCGAAATATTATTTTTACATGCACGCGTGTGTATACACTCGAATAATGTTTTTATATCGAGATATCGGGCAGACAACACCTTGCCGAACTCTGGGGATTAAAATAATAATAACGTTGGAAATTGGACACGGCGGCGGTACCCTCGTAATCTTCGGTGGCCATATGCCGGCTGGAACGAAGCCAGGCGAACGTGAAAGAAGGAGAAAGAAAGAGAAAAAAAAAAGAGAAAAAAGAAAGAGACGATCGCATACCTAATCTGGCATTATGGGACCGGGTTAGGGCGTCGTCTAACTTTATTCAATCGCGACTGTAGTTCGTTATGGTCTCGAATTTTGAAGAAAGACGAATGGGAAGGGTGCTCGAATGGGGTTTATTCTTGGCGCACGTGTCGCGAAATCCGGTTACTCCTCGATAAGATGGCGGTGATAAAGGCCGTCGAGTGGGTCCAACACAATACGCGATGTGTATAATCGTGTACCGTAACGAATCTTGAGATTTATATTCTATTACGATATTATTTGCTTTCCTCTTTACGGATTTAATGCCAACGAATGATCGAGCCATTCGTGTTCAATTGATACACTCGATGATGAGTTATTACTAAAAAAAAAAAAAAAAATTGTAATTAGATTATATTTTTGTATCGAGGATAATATCGATTATCCATTGGCTGGTATATATTGAGGATCGAGGATTTTGATGGAAAAGTGTAATTTTAAAAGTGAATTTGGAATTTAATTTGATGTATGTATCGAGAAATTAATTATGAATGTTGGAATACATTCATATATATGTATGTTAATGTATGATGGAAGTGAATGCACGTAGTATTTAATATATATATATAAAAATGATAATTTCCAGTATAATCTCAAAGTGGATAATGTTAATTATTCAATGAATATCGATAGCTTTTAGCACATTCACTTTTAATATTTTTAAGAAGGGTTTAAAATCTATTCATTTGGAAATATCAACATTTATATTTAACAAATTTATAAAGTAGGCAGGTAAACGAGTGTACTTTTTCCACGGCAGAATAATTTATTGGATGAAAAAATTCAAATTTTACAAAAAAAAACGGTGCTATATCCTATCGATTCATATCGAACTCAAGCTATAATATTTCCAGTATCCGCTATACGATCTCGGTACAATATTACAAAATCACTTTCCATTATTCAAATTTTCCACTATAATAAGGAAATAAGTATTTACCTAAATGTATGGGTCTTCGTAATTTCGAAGTATACTGCGTATTTTCAAACCACGTACGATAAAAATCGAACTCATTTGCAGAGAGCACCGGCCAAATACGTCGTGCCGTTCCATCGTTCGTTAATTCACCGAAAATATCGATCGAATACCCGAAGGTATTCAATCGCACGCGAATTTTGCTCGCCAAAATGCCGAACGAGAGAAATTTTGCGTCGCAACTGTTCTCGTCGAACGCGACACGCGATCTGTCCGCGCGCCGATAAGGCGTCGTGTATATAAACACGGACGATAGAGCGTGCGCGTACTGTTATTGAAAAGTATATTTACGAAATTCGAATGTAAAATTTTACTTATCCAACATTTAACTATATAATAATATTTAATAGAAGATAATAAAAAGAATTTTCATTGCTTTTTTAGGGATGAAGTTTTTTTTATCCAAAATTATTTATTTAAATTATTTAAATGCATTTAGTAATTAAATATTATTGCTTGCACTAAATGCATTAATTTTTCCATCGATTGTTACTATGGCAAAAATTCCTTTTTTCTTGCACAAGAGCTTCCATTTTGTGTAATTACATTAAATTTTTATCTTTCTATAAATAATATTAACAATTATAAAACAGAGAATTGTCCTCTCTCTCCCCCTTTTTTTTTTTTTTTTTTTTTTTTTATAAAATTACATTTCGTATAGAATAAGGAAGAGGAATTCGGATACTTTTGAGCAGTAATGTACGCGAGAGGGGTGAGCTCTGGTATCCCAAATATTCGCATTCCTATGACGGGGATCTAGCGAGCATGCGTGAAAGGCCGTGGTTTCCATGTGCGCCCGCTTTTAAAGGTGCATTAGTTTCAATTTTTCCCCGCGAGATTCGAGGCGAAGCAACGTAATAAAGCGGAATAAACGTGAAATAATAATATATCGTTGGTGGAGAGTATAAGTCGAGGAATTTGATGGGTTACGCGGTGAAAACGAGTGGATGATTGTTAGTGTGGCTATAACAGTGGGAAAATGCGAGCACGAGGAGAAATATGGGTTATATTATGGGGAATATGTTCGACTTTTTTTGGTGGTAGATTTTTTTTTAAATTCTGTTGCAGAAGATTTAAGCTGTTTTTTTTTTTTTTTTTTTTTACGAATAACAGGGATGATTCCGTAGTATTACGATAATAACATACGTGTACGTTTTTTGATTTGAAAAATTTCTTTTTCACGATGTTAAAAATTGTAATATTTACTTGTACGTGAAAAAAGAATTAAGAATTCATTCTTTATTCTTTTCTCGAACCTTTTTGTTACGAACACGAAGCAATATTATTAATTCAATCTTAATTAATAATCATTAAATGTCACAAACTGCAAATTACCGGTGCTAGTCAATTTCCTTTCACAATAAGTATATGGTAATAAAATTCAAATTAAAACTTATCGATTTATTAATATTATTAATCACAATAAATTATTGCAATCGCAAAATCAAGATCTCGATCAAGATCTCTCTGACTTTTTTCATTCAAATTAGAATTTTCAGTCACGAGACAACCACGTTATTTTCAAATTCGGTATAATTCGATATCGATCGTGGTAACAGCAGCTAATTACGTTTGAACGATGGAGAGAGAGTTATTTCTACGCGGATTAAGAAAATAAATCGTTCTCCATTGGCTTCTGGCCGCAGTGGTTATTAACGGAAGTATCGCCCCAGCGATTTTAATATCATGCGGGCCATAACTCGAGGGCTACGAGAATCGATTTATTAAATTCGAAGCACTCCCCGGGGGACGTTTATTCCAAAACGGTTCGCGAAGAAATGAGGCGTTCCGAAACGTCGCGACGTTTCGAGATGGAGAAATGAAACTTATGAAAATCTTCGGTTCACCTACCCCTCGAGACTATCTTTTTTTATCATCACCAACCCCTCGTTCTATCGAATTCAATTTGGTATGAGACATTGTTTCACGAATTACGTGTAATTTCACCTTCCCTTTTTCCTGATTTATCGTATCTTTATTCTAATACCGCGTACATATGTGCCTGATCAAACTAAAAATTTTAAAACAAGAAAAATTTATTATATATATATATATAACTTCATGTTAATTATTTTTTTACATTTTTATATTTCATTTGGACGTAGAAATAATAAGAAGTGAAATTTTTTTAAAAATATTGTAACACATTTAAACGAATGACGGAATGATATTTTAATTAAATTTCCTCTTTTAATGTTTTCTCGTCTGTGACGATGATTTTGAATATTTGAATTTTATTGTTTAATTATTTTTTATTGAACGAAAGATGAATATTGTAATTAACTATTAAAAAAATAAAAAGTTGTTTTAACAAAGTTTGTTAATTGTATGTATATATAATATTTATTGTATATTTATTATAGCAATTTCAGAATTCTCGGTTAAAAGTTGTATCATTATGTCAGAAAATAACGTTAACGTAACGTTGGAAGCGAAAGTTTTTAGAAGAGAATTTTTTTTTTCCCCCCGAGTTTTTATTCAAACATAATAAAACTATTTCGTAGCTTTATTGTATAAATACATACATACATAATTATATCCTCGTTACATTTTATTCTTAAAGCAAAACTAAATATCTATAATTCAATACATTATTCTTTTTTTTTTTTTTTATTATTTCAAAGAAAAACCATCACAAATTATTCACAAATTTTTAACGACTTAACAAATTGAAACGTTATCCGATCCGTGTGAATAAAATTCTAATTTTCCTTCTAAAAAAAAAAATGCCATCGAATTAATTTTCCCGCGTCTAATATATTTAAAAAGTGTACAAATATATTATTTAAAACAGAAAACAAAAACAAAAAAAAAAAGAAAGAAATCCACAATTCTGCCAGATTCAATCTCGCCTCCATCATTCACGAGGAAAGCTTTCCGGAAATCGTTTCGGCCGCCAGAATGCGCGCGTGTCGCGCGCAACGGCAGATTGTGCAGAGGGAAATTTATAGACGCTTCCGGGAATTAAACGCGATATCGTGGTCTGCCGCGTAAGGAAGAACATGACCCAGATTCACCCCGTGAAATCATGGTAACTTCGTTTCGAACGCATGATCGCGTTCCACCCGTTAACAACTTTTCCCACGAAACGCTGATAATTTTTCTTCTTCGAAAAATGTTTCTAAAGTGGTTCAAGCGCTCTTTTTTTTTTTTTTTTTTTTTTTTTCAACGATCTTCAAACTGTTCCACCGTTTCGTGGAAAGCGATATTTAAGCTCGGTTTGTCCTATTCTTTCTAACGATTCCAAATTTTTCCCCCCCAAATTTTCTTTGTTTTACATTCGTTTAGATTTGAATCTGAAAATATAAAGATGAGATGTGAGCTTTAGAAGGAAATTGGAAATGAAAGGAATAGTATAATTTGAATTTGAGATTATGTGAAATAAATGAAATAATTACAGCATATTTGTAAAAGAATTCAAGACAGTTGTGTTCTATAATAGTTTTATCTATAAGAATTAAGTAACCATTTCAATTGCTAAGTTTGATATATTATTATAACATTATTAATTATTAAAAAGATCACTAATAAAAATATTAAACTTATATGTGTAAAAGCAATATTTTGCACAATCACAATCAAATGATTAAGCATCATATTAATTGATTTTATTATTACATATAAATGTAATTGAATAT
This sequence comes from Apis florea, assembly GCF_048593485.1. Taxonomy (NCBI): domain Eukaryota; kingdom Metazoa; phylum Arthropoda; class Insecta; order Hymenoptera; family Apidae; genus Apis; species Apis florea. Next base: position 252,359 of record NW_028256653.1, on the reverse strand, counting down.
TAAATACTTATAATTAATATTATTTTCGTAAACCTTCAACAAAATCGTGTTGCAACATATCGATTGGAAGGCACAATGTTCTACACAGAATAACTAATACAAATTTAAATAATTATATCAATGAAACCGCAATATAGGTGATTGATTATTCCTTATCGATGCCCCATTTTCAATCAAAGTGCTCGACATTTATAGCGAATACGTGTGTATCGATTTATGAGAACAGCGAATACATGTGTATCGATAATAAAATCTATACATTGATAAAAAAAGAAAAAAATTCAACAAGCTCGATATAAAATTCTCTCGTTTAAAAATAAAGAAAAATCACTGGAATCGAAAGCTGGATTTTCTTAATTAAAGCAGGAAATACTCGAATTTCTGTGCGATAACAAGCAATGGTCATCTCTCTGTTTATAAACTGTTGTGCTACTGTGTTGAAAATATATACTGTATTCTGTTTATTGTGACTCGCTCGAATATCTGGGAAAAAAAGAGAAGCACAAACGACGAAATATCGCGTGTTTCTTGTCTTTTAAATTTTAACAAAAGTTACAATAGAAACTAAAGATTTCTCGATAAACGAAAATAATATTTTTATAGAAAATAATTCCATTATTAAAAAATCAATTTAATCGAAATATTGCGCATAATATATTTCTTTGCGTTGAACAAAATCATTGCTTGAAATCTTTTCTCGAGATATTCGAGCGAATCACGATAAATCACGCTATATCGAACCCGTTGAATATTTATTCACGCGTTAGCGAAGGTAAAAGTAAAATATACGCGATAATGTCTCATGAGGATCGAGTCCTTTGAAATTGGAGAGAAATGGCGGAGGAAAAAGAAAAAAAAAAAAAGAAAAGCTTTATCCCCCATCCTTTCGCGAATATTGATTGTTCATACTTGGATTTTCTCTGACCAGTCTGTACCAAAATAAAATTTCGAAAGGAATTCAGGCAGCCTGGACATCAATTTTTCTTTTTAATTTTTCGTTTAAATTTCGCACACGCGTGGACTCCTTTCTCTCTTTTTTCTTTTTTTCCTTTTTTTTTTTTCCTTCTTTTGTATCGTTAGCGATGAGAAAAGAGAGAGAGAGAGAGAGATGAATCGATGAAACAATTTTTTTCCCCACGTTCGTCGAGTGACTTTAATAGTTTCCATCTTTTTGACGCGCGAAATCATTCGGATATGAATGCTTCTGCATTCGACACTCTTCTTTCTTTTTCAACCGGTTAAATTTTCGTTCCAGCGAATCCCGACCATTTTGGAAAAAAATCTTTTTCAAAAATCTAAAGAATTTATCGTGGAAAATTTTAACAGTATTTTATAGCGTATTAGTGTATCGGAACACTAGAACAAAAAAAGGAGTGAAAATCGTCGAGTGAAAATCCTTTTCGAAATATTCGATAATAAAATATCACGTATTATTCCGAGCAACAACATATTTCTCACAAAATTTTCGAGGGTAGTCAGATTAAGAAACACTGCGTCGGGAAACAATTCGTTAGATCTATCATCCACGCGAGCTCGTGTACGCAACGAACGTTGACGAACGTCCAAACGGATCGAGTAATGATAAAAAATTACTCGACGTTTCGAGGAGGGATGAATTGCCGCGTTCCAACGATACCATCTCGTTTGTCGTGGTTAACACGAGCCTCGAAACGGGGACGCCTTCTTTCGAGACGGATGAACACGAAGAGTGTACGAAAAACAGGGTATCGACTCGGTTAATTGAGAAATACCGCTTAAGCGAATTTAACCCGGTGGCGGAAACCACCGAATTCGAATGGATAGCTTCCGGCCCCGGCCTCGTTTAGCGTTATCTCCACGCGTTAACAACCCCGGAGGAGGAACGATGTTATCCTGCGCCGCGATATCTAAAGGCACTTTTTCGACTGGTCGAAGGGGCAATTTACAGTAAATAATCGCGTCCACGGTGTTTTTAACGGGGAATCGTAGGCGGTGGTAATAGACGGTTGGTCGTAATTTTTTCTGGGAGGGGGAGGGGAGGTTAAAAAGGGTATATCGTCAACAGCAATTTGGAGAATTAAATTAATGAGAATTTAAAAGGAGGGAAAGAATTGTCGTTCGTGATTTTTGCCCTTTTATGCAGGATGAACTCCGTTTATTGGAAAATGGGATGGTTGGTATCTTGAAATAGGATGGAATTAGTGAAAGGAAAGAGAAAGTGGCGAGCGAATCTTTAATAACTTCGGTTTATATTCTCAGTTTACATAGTGATGATTTTTTATTAGGAATAAATCAACATCGGTGCATGGTTAAAGTAGTTATTTTTTTTTTTGATTTGAGAAAAAGGGTAATTAAATATTTGGTTAATTCAATCTTTGCGTTTAATGTCAAGATAAAACAAAATTTTTTTTGATTTTTGTTAACTTTCTTCTTATAAGATAGAAAGATACTCTACTCAGCGAAGTTCTTATTTAATAAGTTTGACTTTTCTGTAATAATTTCTGATGAAATTATTACAGAAAAATTGCATCTAATTGAATTATAAAATTGTGAATTTTATGATTGGAATTGTCCAATTGTTTTTTTCCATAAATTCATAGTTTTCATAGGTAAAATTTCGAACAACATTTATTTTAGTTTCTCCTTTTGATTTCAATTATTTGAAATAATATTTTCCACGAATTCTTGAAATTTATTTTATATTTTACTATTTTGCCAATTAGTTAGAACGATGTTTTTCTTTCTTTCTTTTTAATTTTTCTCCGATTCGTCACTATATAAATGTATAACTTTGTTTCAATTTGTACACACGTATTATTCGAAAGATCTGTATACAATGAACAGCAGAATCATTAAAGCTTTGAATTTGGATTATAATTGCATGATTAGAGATATTCAGTGAATTAACCTACTAAATAGTCATAGAAATTTCAACAAGCAAAGGCGCTCGCAAATATTTGGCAATTAGTGATTTAATAATTTGCCGCTTTAATGCATTATTGTCTCGATAAATACGCAAACAACGAAAGATTCAAGGGAGGGAGAAAGAGACACACGATTGACAATTATTTAAAACAAATACGTCATATTCAACCTCTAAAGAATTTTTTGAAAACAATATTTCCTATCACATTATTTAAGATTACATTTAAATGATACACATAACTTTCACTGTTAAATAAAAAGAAGCATTATAGAAACTAGTATTAACTTTAATAAAAACCACACACAAAAGAAAGTGAGTATACTTAAAAAACTGTTATGAAGATATTAAATTTATATTGCAAAAGTAACTTTGCACATACGTTCAAATATTTTCATCCAAAAAACAAAAAAAAAAAAAAGAAAATCAAAAAAGAAATTAAAATGTAGAAACTATAATCCCATTTTTACTAACAATTGTTGAGATACTCTGATTCTTCACTTCTACTGCTTTCCATTCGGCCGTAAAGTTTCTGGGGAAACGGAAATAGATGCCGTGGCTCCTCTCTTTATCCATCGACCGAGCGCGAGTAAAATTAATCTTTCACAACGATGTACGTACTCGAACCGCAATTTCCCACGACACGTACCTCAACTTCGAACGAGACTCGACGAAAAGTTGTGCCGAGCTATGCGACAACCGCGCAAGATCACCGGTCGCGCCGAAAATAGTAAGCACCCGAACGAACCAACAGTTATGTCAACTGGTCGAACGAGGTGCAGGTGCAGCCATCATCTTCCGTGCGAGGCGATACGATTTTATTGCGGCAATAAAATCAGAATAATGCGCGCGACGAACGCGCCGAGCGGCGCTGACGAGCCGGAAAAACGAACCGCCGATATTTGCGAGAGAATATAAATTTTCAGTCTTCCCTGGGGGACAGTCTGCTCCTGGGCCACGCGGTTTATCTAACGAACCGGGGGCTGGGAATGTTGTAGACTGCAAATAACGTTGCATCGAATGATTCCAATGTGTTCTCTCTTTTCGTTCTTTTTTTTTTTTTTTTTTTGCAGAATTTTATAGGCGCGGTTTTATTTCACTGCTATTATTATACGTGTGGAGGCGTCGATTTTCGACGTGATATATTAGACAATTGATAAATTTTAACGGATTCGACTTGGAACTAAGGATCTTTGGAATACTATTCTACGTTATTGTTCATCGATATACAATCGATATCCGAATATGAAAACGTTTCAAACCGTACAATTTCCGATGTTTACTCTCGAATCCCCGTGACAATCGAATGTTCACGATTCGAATTAAAAATCGCAAGTGGTGGTGGACACGCGATAACGGCCTACCACTCTCGTGCTAAAAAGTGCCATTGTTACCGTGGCCACCATCGATTCGAGTTAGCCAATCGTGTTAAGCGGGGTAGATAAAGAGACGAGAGATCGGGCTCTGTCTCTCGCGAGGAGACGTAAACACGCGGAAGAAAGATGAAAGCCAGCCCGTCCAACAACGACAGTTGGACCCCTTTCGCTCGACGTCAGCCTCCTCCCCTTCTGATACCGCATAAAATATAGTATTGTTCGCGCTCTGTTAGTCCAGAGCGTACGAGAACGAGTATATTTAGGAAAGGGCGGCTCTCTTTCATATGTTAAGCAGATCAGTGTCTGCCTACGAGATAGAGGGTTGAAAAGGGTGTTCAGAGGGAGAGCGCGAACGACCCCTTCGACTTCTATCCTCCCCCCTCCTCCTCTCCTGTCTTGGAATCGTGCGCTGCTCCTAAATGATTGCCGGCTTGACTTAATGTTGTGAAAAATGGCCGTGCACTCCCGCCCAATCTTACAGGTATTTTTCTTTATAAAAAGGCGAGAGAGAGAGAGGGGGGGGGGAGAGAGCAAAGTGATGAATCCAATTTTTCAGCATCGTATAATTCGAAGCTTTCCGCGTGGCTGAATCGTGATTCCCCGCGATTTATTATTCGTCTCGCGATCTATTCTTGCTTCTGAGGAAAGGAGACATTTTTTTTTTTTTTTTTTTTGCCCGACGTATTTACATCACTCGAGATTAGTCCAATATTCACGCAGTTTAAATGTTGAAGAGAGATGTACTTTATGGTCGAACGATTTCTCCTCGCTGCTCCTTTTTCGATGCGGTGAAATTTTTAGTTCGCGCGAAGAACACGAAGACACTGCGCCGCTCGTGAATTAATGCTGCCTTGATTTTACGATCGCGGTTATACGGAATGGGCGAGCCAAGTGTCTCGTAACATTTCTCTTTGAAGAAAAGAAAAGAATAAGTCTCGCTCGGTTCTTGCCGTTATAAATCAAAATGCGATCTTCGTCCCTGGCATAGTTTTATTTATTTATTTAGGAAAGGAGGATTATATTTATCTGTCTCCACTGTATATCTAACATTTTTAATTATTAACGTGTTTTGCGATACTTCTCTTCTACGCTTCTCGAAAGTTTCAACCTTATTTATTTCGAGATGAAGAGAAATATCTTAATAAAGTAATTAAATTTGTCACGTTGTAATATTCAACGTATTTTCCAAACCATAAAAACATCTTACCAAGAATCTTGTACCGATAAAACAAGTTTCTTCTCATACGAATTTTGACTTGAACAATGAATAAATCATCCAATGAACGTAACTCTCCCGGCCAATGAGATCCATTCGTCGCATACCGATGCTCACACACAATGCTCCCTGTAATAAAAACGCCACCCGCTCGATGAAACGAGAAACGTCATTGTTACGTGTCCCGTAATTCTAACGAGTTTTATGACGGCGATATAAGTCGCCTGTTGGCTTTGCCCGCCTCGTACGAAGACGGCGAGACAGCGAGGAGAACGAACCCCTTGTTCCCTCACCAGAAACGGCCTCACCCGTTCCATTATAAAAGTCATAATGAAAATCTAACGAATCCACGTCGAGCCACGAAGAGAGAGAGAGAGAGAGAGAGAAATGAATTCCCTCTCCCCCCCAGTTCTCCCTGGTTTAATCCCTTTGTTTACTTTTGCTTGCAGAACACGTGAGGGAGTTCAGCTGCGGGATGCTGTATTACAGGACGCTGTACCTGGACAGTAAGAGGGACGCCCTATACGTGGGCGCGATGTAAGTATTATTTCCTTCTTATTCCTCGTTTTCTCCCTTCTCTCCACCTACTTCTCTCACGTAATAATAAAATGTCGCGCGATGAAAATCCTCGCGATAAAAAGTTGCGCTTCATCAAAGCAGGAGGAGGAGGAGGAGGAGGAGGAGGAACGAAGTGTGTGTGCCACGAAAGGGATTTTTATGATTCTCGTGATTAAAATTCTACACGGTGCGCGGCGAGAGAAGAAGAGAGAGAGAGAGAGAGAGAGAGAGAGAGAGAGTGCAGGAGGGTGTCGATTGATTAAATTTCTCGGTGTGACGTCGAACGATCGGATAATCCGTGTTTTGAAACACGCTCTGCGTTACAGGAGTTCTGATACACGTAGATTCGCGATGATAATTATCGTCCCGCTGATTGCAGACGAATTATCGCTCCGTTCCATCGCCCCATTTCACGTATTCTCCTTTTACGTGTATTATATCCAAGGGGCAAGGATCGATTTTTACTCGTGGCCTTATATCGAAACGTGTGTGGTCGAAACGACGCGCAATTTCGTCGTTATTTATCCCTGGATTGAAATGAAAAGTAACGTTACGTTCGAGGGGGTAACTGGGTCACGCGTGAAACGTTTCGTGCAGCTCTCTGTGTGGGTTAGGAATAATAAAAGGGGTGGGCTGTGTCCTGTTTTAGATTATTTTCATCCAAAGTTTGCTCGTTTTCGGTAGGAAAAAGTAGGCTGTTGTTTGCGATCGTGTTAAAAATTTTTGTCTGGATGAAATACGTGTCCCCGTATTGCGCCCCTCTTTTTTGTGCATTCTTTTTTTTTTTGGTATTAGTGGCGAGACATTTCAAATTTTTGGTTTTTCTGTATGATGAGTTCTTTCTTTTCGCCGAACGAGCGTGTTCCATTTTAATTAATTATTAAGAAATTAACTGAAATGAAAAGGTACGTAAAAAAAAATTGCAAAATATCAATGAGTTGTAAAAATTAATCTTGGGATCTTTCGAATTAATTACAATAACGAAGAATAGTTATAAGGATCTCGTAAAGAATCATATATATATCTATAGACGAATCGAATTTATCGAAAGAATGAATAATAAATGAAAAATAGATATAGATATAATTCTCATTGTAAAATTCGAAAGACTGGATAAATTTTATCACCACTAACGTACTTTCTCCTACCTCTAATTCTTATTAACACGTCAATCAATCATAGAGAAATATTCGATCGATGGAAAAAAACACGAAGACATTTTTGTTTAAACAAATATCAATCAATTATTTCTTTCGTTGCTACGATATATTTGCATAAGTTCCACCCACGTGTACTGCTAATCGGACCAGTTGTATTTGCATGCACTCTTAGCTCGAAATGATACATATATACATATCCGCGTTTATGTACCGAATCGTTCCTCTGTACACGAAGGGGATGACCAGATTTCGTTTGCTAAACGTTTCAATTTGCAGAAAGGTAATTTACCGAAACCCTGGGGGCACGATAGAAACGAAGGAGCGAATTAAATTCCTTTGCAACTTTTTAAAGAACGCTCTCGATTAATCCTGACAATCGAGAGAATGGAAAAAAATACAAGCGAATGATACCTCTTGATACCTCTATTGATTGATTCAACGTGATTTCACTATTCGAATCGTTTGAGCTTTGTGACCTATTTTTAATAATCCATTACGCGTTATATTCCATACATCATTTTGATTAAAGAAATAAAAGAAAGTATTAAAATGAAATAATTATCGCGGAAAATTGAAATATATCAACAAATTTTATCATTTGTTTAGCTATAATCACTTTCCTCGTCGCCAATTTAAATAGGAAAATAAAAATGTCTTGCATTATCCCCTCCCGTTGGGGTGGTAATCTAATATTCTTGTAGTGAGCTGTCGTTTCTCCTTTACAATGAAGGTCATCGTGGAGGGGGGTGGAGTAGAGGGTTGTTTTCTCGGCAGTGGATAGAGAGGTTTTGACGGGGAGCGTTGCATCATTACTACGCAAGTATTATTTCTTGATTCGGTTCCAACCTTTTCTTCCCCCTGCTTTACTATCCTGTCGGCTATTCACTGACGTTTTCTTTTGTGTGCCTCCCTTCTTAATTTGGTAAATGCCAGCAAAATGCTACGCGGCTCCGCTAATGGAGAGGGCAACGTCTGAGAGATGTTTCTGGCTACCGAGGAGAGAGTTTGTGTTTCGTACGAGACGACAGTGTAAGGGATTGTGCAATGTATTTATCGTGACAGAAAAAATTATATCTGTAGATTGTGTTCTGACAATTGGAATGAAACATTGTAGTCATTTCTAGACATTCTGGATATACTTATACGTTTTTAAGCTATACTTGTACGTATTAAAGAAAATAATAGATGTACTACATTAAAAATACAAAATAAAATTTAATAAAATCTGTATTCTTCAATTTTTTTTTTTTTTAAATTATTAGATTAGTAGATAATTAGAAGAATGGAATTTGATGGAAAATATTTTGTATTCTTTGATATGTACATTTTGTGCATTTAAATTTTCTATAAATGTATAAATCCGCTTATCACATTTATATTCATGAAAATATGAAATATATGTGCACAAATATTATATGGATTATATTTGGAATTATACATTAAAAATGATTCTATTGCTTAAATTTTAAAAAAGAAAAAGTGATTTTAAGTGATTGAAAATATGAATAAAAATACGTGTATATGCATATTATAGAAAGTTTCAAGAACAATAGATCAATATTTAAGAAAAATACACGTTTTAGTTACAAATTGCAAAATACATGTTTATGTTATTATGAATGATTTATCCAGCTTACAATAGCAAGAATATATCCTAGATGTGTGTTTTCCTCTTTCTTCGTATTTTATATAAAATTGAAAATATTGAAAATATTTCTTCCTTTAAAAACAAATTATTTTAAGATTTTGAAATTTATTTTCTAATTAGAAATTTAATTTAAGAAAAGAGTGTGATATATTCTATTATTTTTTTTATTAACAGGCACACATTCACTTCGCAATAGCAGATCGATAAGATTCTCGATTTGGATTTCCTACTTTATGATTATTAGTACCATTTTATCGGATTCGTGTTACGTGTCGGATTACAAATACGAATTGTAAGCGAATTTGGGATAAAGACAATTTATTTTGTTTATATTTAAGGTATTTATCGATACTTGCGTGGTTCATTTCACTAAACAGTCGGGATAATGAAAGTTTAATCCTGGCGATGCTCAATAAAATAGCATTATGCTAATCTAATAGGTAATTCCGGGACAACTGGTAGATATTGAATTCCAAAACGCATTGACGAACGAATTATCAAATTTAATGTCACGATAAATCCTTCTTTACGCGAATGATATTGCCACAACATACACTGATAACTATTCTAATTTGTATTATAAAAATTTGACAGGTAAATCTAATTTTTTTTTCTTTTGTTACTCATCTTGTTACATTTATTTAATGAAAAAAAAAAAATAAACAAAATCTCGAACAGCAAAATCAGATATACGATTCTTTAACTCTATATAATCATCACATTTATCTTTAATCCTTTCATCTTAACTAAACTACTTGAGATAAGTAATATTAATCAAACAAAGTACAATATTCAAATACTTCAATTCATTCTTCAATTATTATATATTTCACAATTTATTTAACACATGACCACTCATCCAATCCAACACGATAAATTCAAAGATTCAAACGTCTCCAAACGAATTGGATAAGGGTGACAGAAACGTAAGAGATGATATCCTCTCCTCTCGAAACAACACCCTGTTCGTTTCTTCCCTCGTAAGTACGAGAGTACGAAACAAGGCGTGGTAAATAAAATAACGAAATAAAAAAAAAAAAACGCTACTTACGATAAATTGCATTTTCTAACGAGGGGGAGGGGGAGAGCAAGATGGAACGAAACGGTTCGTTTCGAATTCGTTTCCCTGTTTTTCTGGCTACGTTCCATGGCCCCGTTTCCCTTCTATATCCCCACCTGCACACGCAGTCAAACGCCCTTCCGCAATATCGAATTCCGATAAGAATTCTCGCGCAAAAGGAAAACGATCCCGACATTCCTTTTCCAATGATGCGAAACGATTAAGCTCTATAATCCTCGAGAACGCGCCGTTTCGATGATGTGACTCTCGATTTCAGGAGGAGGGCTCGATCCCTCTCCCCCTCCTACCACCGGGGGAGGAGGAGGTAGTTTAATTAAAAGGCCACGGATAAAACGCGGCGCGTTACCTGGCGAATTCGAATCGAGGGCGTGCTTTGTAAACGTGAATTGCGCGCAGTTTCGATCGAGTGATACTGTTAATCGTCCGCCAGCTGGTTAATTGGATTTCGAGGGATAGATATTCTTTGGGATAGATCGATGGATCGATGGATTGTTATTTTTTTTTTCTTTTGGATATAATTGAGATTGTTAATAAATTCACTTTTTGATGACTCTTCTTTCGTTAAATATTGTGTGAGTATTTTTACTCGAGAAAATGTGAAAGATCTGAAAGAATCGAAGGATCTTTTAATTCTTCACGGTTTGGAATTATTTAAGAAAATGTTGCTTCCGTGATTGATTGAGTTGAATGAATGAAAATTAATACGATATAAAGCAATTTGTAACTTGACAGATTGAGATAAATGTGCAAGGAAATCTTGAATTGATTTTCCATTACGTGAAAATTAAAAAAGAAGAAGAACGCTTATGCGTCACTGTAACGATCAATTCTTTGTGACACCATAAAACGATCGAAGAATTTTTTCCTCCATGAATTATGACAGTCGAAACGAGGAGAAAAAAAGAAAATCTCTTCGCGGTTGAAGATCGAATTTCATAAAACGCACGCAACACGTCGTGTCGATGGAATGAAAAATAAAAGAGATAAACGTTTCCGCTTCGAATAATGAAGCAAAGGGGTGATAGAGTTAAATCAATACGTCAAAATAAATTGCTCGATAATGCTTTCGATCTTTCTGCTTGTCCACGATAATAAATTTTTCCCAGCAGTGCGAGAACCACGCAAGGCATGCATAGATATAAATAAATTATCTATTTCGCCTTTTTATGCAAATAATAGCGATTTGTGTTTATCTAACTTTCTTGATAATTGTTAGTTCGAACGGAATCAACAGCTTCAACTTATAAGCAATTAAATAATCTATTCTGATTAATTTTCTATCTTCGTATACATTGACAAATTAACACATTCGATGAAAATTTTAGAATACGTACTCAAGTCTTTTAATCCATGGCAATACATGCACCCGGAGGGAAAATAAAAATGAACGAACCGAAGAAGCGAGAAAGAATGGATAAAACTGGAAATAAAATAGATAGTTAAAAAAAGAGAGAGAGAAGGAAAGAAAACAAAAAAATAGACGAAAAGGGAAAAATGTGTAATCGACGCACTTTGGCCTCAAACTTTGTTCGGCTCGTTGTCCTCCGCTGCGTGTTTCTAATCCCATCATGGTTCTTCTCCCGCCCTTTGTCCTTTATGAATCCCTTTTCGCCCTTTTGTTGTATCGTCGACACAGGATCGATATCATGTTCGAACCATCGTTCCTCGTTAATTAGAAAGGTGATACCCATTAATTGTAGTTGGAGAATCGACGTCTACATTGAGGTTCGCTCCACAATTAAAGCACGCTAATTGAACGCTTCCAATTATCAGACTTCTGGCCGAGTTATGATAGCCAAGAAGAGGAAAAAAGGAAAGATGGTCGAGTATCGGTTTGGGTATCGCGATCCAAAACACTCGAATCTCATCTTCGCGGAACGGTGCCGTGACACGGAAATCTTTGAATCATTTTCGTGTTGGCAACCTGTGGAACCTGTGGATCCTTAACCTATTTTTCGTGAGATTTTATAGAAATTATCTGTTACCTAGAGATTTTTTTTCACTTGTTTCTTTCTTTCTTTTTTATTTCTGGCTTGAATCTGAATCAATGCTTGTTTCTCTTCCTCTTCTTGAGAAGGAAGGTATCGTTTAAAATTTTAATAAATTTTTTCACATTCAGGTTTATAATAATAACAATACTTAGTTATTTTTATACCTTTAACGTTTTACGTTTTTTCCCAAAGAAATTATATCGTATAAAAGTTAAAATAAATGAAAAGTCTAAACAAAAATTCAACTGGATTATTATCAATAAAATAAAGATAAATTCATATTGCCAGCAAATTTTCTAAGCTATAAATTACCAGAAATTATATAAATTATTTTTTTTAATTACCGAGTTTAATTACACAAAAGAGTTTAAAAGTCGAGGTGTGTCCCTAATTATTTTTGATCAGACGATTCTTTTTTTTCTTTTTTTTTTTTTTTTCGTCTTTAAGATATATTTCGCGATAGACATAAATGTTCTTCTTGCATATCATCAACGTGATGATATTGGATAGCGTTGAAATTATGCGAATATCTTGTGCTTCTACTATCGATAGTGCCGTGGAAAAATGATATCGATTAGCTCCATTTTCCTTGACGATAAACGTTAGTGACAGCTAATGATAGTTCTACGTACATTGGGTGCGGTGCTAATATACTTCAAAGATCGTTCTGCTTATAATCGTTTTACCATAATTGCAAGTTTTCATTATTGAAAGATTGAAATCGTAGAAATTAGACAGGGAGTGGTGTTAATTAATTTTAGATTTAATAATCAAAAGATTCTGATTTATCAAGTGATATTATAAATACAGTATAACACGTTGCAAATACGTTTTATTATTAAAAATTGCGAAGAACGAGGAACATATTTATACCATATTCCGTTCATAAAACTTCGTGAGACGATCGCGTAACTCCGTTTCGCACAGCTAATTTGAAACTCCTTTGTCGTTCGAATAATGAGATGCATTGCGCTTCGTTCATCGAATAGAGTCCAATTCAGCCCGGCACGTCACGGTTCGTCTATTCTAATTCAACATATCTTATTAGCCTATCGAGTTAGATGTACACGAAGAACATCTCTTAATAGAAAGTAAGACTTGATAATATTCTAGAAATTAATTTTACAAACAATGGAAATTTCTTCTCATCTTCTTAGATCGTTTTTTAAAAATCTCTATTATTCCAAAACGCTGTAGAATCATCGGATATAATAATTTGATAATTTTCACAAAATAGTAATCTTACTCTTGGAAACTTTCTTCTTAAAAATTTTTCAATTCCAATTCATCATATACTAACTGTACATTCGTGGTAGTATATTTTTTTTTTTTTTAAATTCATCTACGGAGACAAGATGAAAATTCTAATAACAAAAGTGATAATTAATGTGTATATTTACACGTAGCCCCGAGGATAAATAGAATCGTTTTAATCGATTTAAAATTCTCGTCGTCGAAGCACATAACGTTAAGCGATGCTGCTATATTTTACATAATTAAACGGGCAGCGGCGCGGCGCGATTCTGGAAACACGGCAAACGCATTTAGTGAATCAATCGAAATCCGACGGATGTGATTAGATTTCATGCATGATCGGCGTCGAGCGTTTCAGCAATTGATACACCGTAATACACCTATGAATCGATTGGAATCGATATATTGTTGCGTGTCAGGGACCGTGATGATCGTTTCAATAAACTATCGATATTCTTCGCTTTCTTCTCTTCTAATATTTCACATTGTTGACTAAATACGTGCCAGATCTTCTATGATATTTGTGTAATAAATTTCTTTTCTTCGACTTACAAAAATTTTTAGAATACTCGCATGTGGATACATTTATTTTTAATTATTTGAAACGGAATCAATTTATTTTTGTCCTTGATTTTCGATAATTTTGAAGAATCGCTCCACTTAATTTTTTAGACGCTCTGTTTTATTTATTTCTTCTTTGTTATAAAGGTATATTTATCGAAGAGAATTATTGTAAGTTCGTGAATCTCTTTTAAAATTTATTCTATTCTTATTCTATTCTATTTTGTAGTTTGAATTAAATTTTTCGTATATACAGATTGCGTGAGATAAAACTCTTTTGGTTCGAGGCTTTTAATATGCCATATGATTTTAAGTTACGACGAAGGATATTGGATCGTTTATTTCAGTCATGAACACAGAATTCCAAGTTTTTTTTTTTTCTTTCTTCTTTTAAGCAAGTAAGAGTTATTAGATTAATCAATGTATACTTGAAAATCAGGATTATTCGAACGGTTAAGAAAAAGAGAAAATGTCATGGAGAGGAATTCAATAAAGAGTCATTGCTTCGTTTTTTTAATTAACGACGATTTTATAAGTTTTGCTTGAAATCAATCGATGCGATTAAAAACGATTTATTCTTAAATTGAAATTACGATCTTAATTACATTACATTCAAAAGAAAATTGCAGCATCTCCAATAATATTATCATTTAAATTTTTTCTTTCTTAAATTTAAGAGATTCTTCTAACTTTACATCTCTTATCCACACTCTTATCCTTTCTTACTTATATTATAAAACTCTTTCTTTAATTTTAAGCTTATATCAATTTGTACAGAGTAAAATATTGTCAAAGTATAAAAAAAAATATATATTTTATACAATGATACTTTGTATCTCTCATCGAAAGCTTAAAAGCTTAATTTTTCTTGCCTATTTCTATGCACCAAAATCATCGTTATAAGATTAAAGGAAACGATTACACTTGCCTGGTCGTCCGTGTCGTAAAAATGGTTAAAATCCTCCCATTTTATGTTAAATCGCGGCGAATACATTATTCTTGGCAGAATTTTCGGTGTTAATAGCAACGATCCCTCTTCCTTGACACGCGTTTCACCATCGAAAATTTAAGGGAGAAGATGGGGGAGTGGATCCCGACGCGTCGGATAATGCATCGCAGGTCGGAGCTGTCTATCACGCGCAACACCAAGTCAGACAGCCACGCTTTTCTGATTTACTATCTAGTAGATTTCCAAGTTTGTCGAGTACGTTGCTTACTACCCTCCTACTGCCCCAGCTACCTTAAAATATTTATTCCTTCAACGATCATTTATGGCTTCGTTCATCTAACGTGGCGAGCGAATTAAAAATATCTGTCTTTTTCACTTCTCTTTGCTCGTGGCCATCAAAATCACAGAAATTTTCCATATTTATTTCCAACCTCGTTCATTCAGCTTCGAAAAATTTGCTTTTCAAAACCTACAACAAATATTTCTCTTCGCGTTTCTCTAATCTCTGTTAATTATATTAATTGTACGTAATTAATATTCTGAATCTGTAACAACTCTTCAAAAAGAAAGAATTCAACTAGTGAGAAGATCGTGGCCACCTACGATTCCATCGAAATTCCTGCGAGCAACTCGAGGGGCAATCGTACGAAGGAGAGGGAGAGGGGAAGGCTAGAAATTCTCCACGGAAGAGATCGGTGGATGTCCGGCATTTCGAGGCTGACTGGGCGGTTTTTTTTAAATCGAAAACGCGATGACTTCACGCTCGCGTACCCGCCGCCATCGATCAACCCCGCAAATTGCTCCCCGTACAAATTTTTTTCCTTCCTTCCTCGAGCTCGCACGTACGACGCTCACGACCCGCCTCTCCCATTCACCTGTCCCACTCACTTCCAAGAAACTTGCTCCTCTCCTCTCCATGCTCGAACAAGTCGACGCGGCCGGGATTCCAAACTGCGGATTTGTTTTTCCACGTCGCTATTTACTTTTTCACGCCGGCGTGCACGGGATGAATGAGGAAGGAAAGCTCGAAGGGTGAACCGACGACGACTCGCCTTTCTCGCCCTTATTTCTCCCTTTCTCCCCTCCTCCTTTTCTTTTTTTTAACTTTTCTTCTCTCCTCTTCTTCTCCTCGCCGAGCATTCCATTCGAATGCTTTCTTTCCTCGGTCGAAGCCCGATGATGAATGGTTATTGGAATAAAGTTATGCCGGTGCTAATGTTGCGAAACGTTTCGAAACTGGGTAAACACGATTTCCTACGTCGTTATTATTCCGCTCGAGAACACTTTTGTTTTCATCGCGGTCGACTAAATGTTAGCAGGAAATCGCGAACGTATTTACGAATCGTGTGGGATTGCTTTTTCGACAAGCACAACAATTGCGAGGATCAGTGGTTTGGATGAGTTTTTTCGATTCTATCTTCTTTCTGCGTGGTTATTTTATGCATCTTATAAAATTAATATACCCACAATAATCTTAGAATTGTGGCTTTAACGAAAAAATTAATTATTTCCTCAATTGTTGCTAGAATTTTTTATGTACTTTTGTTTAAATAAAAAAAAATATTAATTTTTGAATAAGAAAATATTCGAATCATTTTCATAACGTCAATTATTTCGTTTTTGAAATTTACGTGAAACGAAAAAATTACTTATTTCCTCAATCGTTGCTAGGATTTGTTATATACTTTTGTTTAAATGAAAGAAATATTAATTTTTGAATAAGAAAATATTCGAATCATTTTTATAACGTCAATTATTTCGTTTTTGAAATTGATAAATTATAGCCAGCTGAGATATCGTAGTTATGGAGGAGAGGAGGCACGGAAACTCAAAGCTCTTCCGTTTCTCTTCCAATTTCTGGGTCAGCCAGGCTAAGAGTTTCCTCGTTTCGAATGATTCGTAGGATCCTTAGGAAGAAGATCGGGAAACGCGGTGGAAGATTAAACACGCCTACGAGCTCTGTGTAATCGAACCAGCTTGCTCTTCGATCGTTCTAAATTCCCTGGCGATGAGTCGTTCAAAGGAACACATCGTTCACACCCATATAAATGTGAAAAGGTTAGTGCGAGATCACCGACCACGAGTTTTTTTTTTTTTTTTTTTTTTCCTTTTATTGTCATTATCTTAGATCGTGAATTTCCTCCGTGACATTTATTCCCTTCTATAAGGGATAGATAATATATAATGAAGAGAATAATGTAATTTTGTTATCCGCCGTTTCATCAATTCGAACGATATACAAATGTCACGGTTCACACTGTGTTACTTTATTCATCACACTATATTATGTCTGATTAGATGAAAATAATTATTTTATCGATATTTTATTTTCTCTAGTTTGCCAAATATCGTTTATCGAATAGAATATCCAAGAAAGGAACAAGAAGATAAATATTGTAAATCTTTCCAAAAATACGTATAATACATAAGAGAAAAGTTTATTCCAAAACGAAAAACACTACAAATTTGTGCAACATTGATTCAAAGATGAATGAAAATAATCCTGCAATAAAATATTCGAATCAATGATTGACACCATTGACTCAATGAAGTAAATAATTAACCACCCACAACGATGGTAACGAAACTTCGTGACACTCTATTTCAACAGACATCAGCCTGTTGCATACCATCAGCAAAACATTCTAACTAATTCGACCAAACGATTCTCTCTCTCTCTCTCTTTCTTTTTCTAACCCTGCCCCGCAATCTGGCCGAGGGGGCGAGTCGTATTCGCTGAACAGGGGAAAAAGTTGCCAAGGAAATCCCTCGTTACCTTCGTTCTTTATTACACGGCCGTGCACGCGTATTTTTTTTCCTTTTTTCCTTTCCTTTTTTTTTTTTTCGTTCGATATCCTCCGAACAAGCCGGATCGTGCCTCAAAGGAGGAAATCCTAATAAAAAGCAAGCGATGGAACGGAAACGAAGAAAGTTAGGGGTCCTTGGAGAGGGAGTAAGACGCGGAGGGGGTTGAGAGGGTGTTCCTCCACCCTTTCTCGATGCTCGTAGAAATTCCGTTCTACCACGGGCCAAAACGCCGTAAGCAAAGTGGCACACGCCCCCGCACAACGCCCGTACATAACCGTGGCTGTAGATAAGGCGTGTAATGTATCCTCGCTCGTGGAATGAAAATTTATGCCACGAGTGGCTTTCGTTTAAATTCTTGTTCGATTTTCATTCTTTTTTCTTTTACAGGGACAAAGTGTTCAGGCTGAATTTGAGCAACATCAGCCATTCCAACTGCGAGGTGAGTATCAATCAAGAAAATGTATTATTACACATTGATTTATAGTTGTCCTTCTTGGAAATCTCTATTATTTATTTGTTTCGAAACGAGCAAATTATATATTGATTTTATTGATTTTATTCAAAGGATGAAGTATCGCGTGGAATTTTAAATATTGAAATACATCTTGGAAAAAAAAGTATTAGATTTAGAACCAGGAAGGGTAGCGTGAAAGTGAATGAAAGAATTATCGATGAAAATATTTGTATTTGATTGGTGTTTTAAAAGCATTGTTTTAAATATTATAACGCGAGATTATATATGCAAATTTTTGTTCACTTTGAGAGGATGAAATGAATATTTAAAGTTTTAATGGTTTTCATCGTTTTTTAAATACGTATAAACTTTATGATGCTATGAAATAGAGCAAAAACTTTAAATATATAAAATGTTCGAATTTGACGTTCTTTGTTATTCTTTGTTGTAAAAAAATATTTTCAGGCGAAGTTGTATTTAAAAACGTGAAAGACTGCTGAAATTCTGAGGATAAATTTCAATCACCTCAAAGAGATCTTCCCCTGACAAAAATTCTTCTTTGTATTTATTCCACAGAGACACGAATTAAGATTTTCAGAAAAATTAGATATATTTTATCGCATTTAATTTTCATTTCGCGAATATATCCAACTGATAATTTCAAATTTATTGTTATTAATATTTAATCCATATTTTAATAGTGGTAGATTGTAAAGATTGCTTATTTTTTATGACTTTGGTAAATGGTTTATTCGTGGTTGAATTATTTTTTAAATGGATCATTTTTACTGAAATATTATCCTCTCTCCTCCGTTGGAATAGTTTATTACCGGTAATATAATTGACAATTTCTGGAATTTTATATGATATTAAAGTTTCTGATCATAGTGTCTAATAACTTTTAAAGTCAGTTTCAAAAGTTTCACGATGGAAGGAAGTAAGTTGCAGTGAAAAGTTTAAAACACTCTTAGAGTGATCAAGTATTATCTATAGTAGCCATGAAAATGAAAAGAGCCCTATAAAAAATTCTTCTCATGAACGAAAATGATACTCTTCACACAATTATTAATGAAGATGATTAAATGATCTTACAAAAATAATTAACATATTAATTACTTCCTTCTTCACTGGATTACTTTAAATTTTCCAAAAAACCAATCTCAAAAATGCAATTAATTGATACTAACACCAATGCAACTTTATATTTAATCGATTCTTAAAATCGATCGAAAGGATCGCTCCATTTTTCAAAACAAACACGATATCAACTTCGTTTTCACGAAACTCTCCATCCCTTTCTACGCTCATCATTTTACCCCCTGTTGTTGTTCCTGATGGATACACGCAGGGATCGCACAGCTGGCGAACGAAACAACAAAAGTAGTAATTTACATTTATAACCTACGTCCGCCTCGAATTCAAGTTGGCGCAATAAAAGTGAATCTACATGCAGGATCTTACTCGAGACATTCCTCGCGCGCCATTTTGCGCGAATCGACCATGTGCAACCCTCTCCTCTCGAGGGAATACTTTAATTCTCTTGGAATACGTATTTCTAAACACTTTTCAATATTTGTTCCTTTACGTTGTTGTCGCAATAAATCTAATAGTTTCGATTAAAAATCTCTTATATTTATTAACGATTAATTTAACGATAATTACGAAAATCTTTCGATTTCTCTACTTTATTCGAGGAGAGGAATCAGACGGAGATTTTTACTATTTGGGATAATAAAAAGAGATCAATATTTCAAACGTCCAGTGAGAGTTCATTTTTGGAATTCATAAGATTCTTATAAAATTCCACAAACACATGTTTCTATTTCCTTTAAAAAAAAAAAAAATATTCATTCTAGGAAACGTGATAACACCCTCCTAATTCGAACAAACAACGAACAAGCGTACCGAAACCACCTTCTGTCGCGGCATCACGCTTCGATTAGCATCAAAAAATGTCGTGTAACGCTTGACCCCTTCCTTCCTCCCCTTCGACGATAAAACTTCGTTCTGCTCGTAAATCCGAAAAACGTTCTTCGGCGCTCCCCATAAAACTGTCAATCATAACGGTCGAAACGTCGCCTACATCATCGCGACAGCTGACGACTCTCCGCTCTCCTCTAAGCGATCCATTGTAGACGAACGGTGCGTGTCCCGATTTTTCCACGCACTCTTTCACCACGCTTTTCTTCCATTCCGGTTGGATAAATACACGCGAGTCGCCGAACGAAACGTTCGAAACAATCGACATTCAGCTTAATGTACGCCAGCTTCGAAAATGGACGTCATGGAGTGAAATTTTTGTAAAAGTTTTTTTTTATTTTTGCAGAGAGATCGCGATTTTTTTTTTTTTTTTCCCCCCGATTTTACATTGTATATCCGATATCACGTGCGATGAGAGGGAAGTTTAGTGTGTTGGGGAGAAGAGGGATTTTTTTTTAGGGGAATTTTGATACTTTGGCAAAGTTGATTCGGTTGAGCGTTGTTGGATCGTATTTGTGTTTGACGTAGATCGTAAATAAACAAACAAGATTTTTAATATCTTGACATATATTTTATACGATAAGAATAATTAGATTCGTGTGGATGTTAGTTCAATTAATTCGATTATTTGATATTAAATTTATGAAATATATCTTTATCCCCCATTTATTACAATTGAAAAAGAAATTATCAATTAAAATTGCTACCATCCACACGCAATAATCCACGAGATCCAAATTTTCTCCCGTTCAGAAATTTCTCTCGCTAAAACTGATTCCAAATTCAATTTTTCCTATTTAACGAAATGGAAATTTCTCCATCTCCATCCTCTTCAAGAATAAAGCAGAGTTGATAAAGAAGGGTGCATGCAGTAATGCACCCTAATTCGGTACAAAACATAATTGCACCAACGAAACAGTTACAATCTCCTTCACGCGTCGCTTTGAAATCGCGTGCACGCCCGTTCGTTCGTTCGGCTGGAATCCTACGCATCTCGTTCAATTTTTCGCGCGCTCAGGTGCGCTTCCTGTTGAGCGGCGCCAAGCCTCGCCGCTCGTTTTCCACGATCCGTTCGAACGAAGATTGAATCGGAATTGCTTTGTCGAAACCGACGTAGGCGATAGGTAACCGTGGTCGCCTGCAGTCCGATCCCGGCGGCCAGGGAAAGGAAAATTGCTTTTTAACCCTGTCCAACTGATCGCGAGATGGCGCCACTGTGTGTCGGCTGCAATGGTTTTTAGAAAGGCCGAAATCTCGTTCGCGCGTCTTTTTGCCTTCTTTCCGTCGAAACGTCTCCATCGAGATTCCCATTAACTCTCTCATTCCGCTCGTTTCCCGACCTCTTCCTCGTTTCTGCCTGTCCTTTTGTCCATCTACTCGGATCGACTCTCTATCTCGAACGGCCAAACGGTTTCACTTTCGATTCGACTTGGGATGGGAAGCGACGAGAGAATAGATTTCTCACAAACGACGTTTCACCTCGATTGTTGTTGATATTGGACCGTTTACTGTTATCGAATTATCTTGGACGAGTGTCTCTGTTCCGTTTCCTCGAATTGTTATTTCATGAACGGTATCATTGTTATCGTCATGTATTGTTCCTTCTTAAAAATTATTCGAAAATTATTCTTGGAAGAACGAACAAAATTTCATAGATAATTTATATTTATCTACGATTTTAAATTAAACAAGTTACATCAATACAAGGTTCCGTGATTTTCTAAAAGCGCGTGGAAAAAATCCATCTCGAGCGTATGCATCAAAGCTGCCAAGTTGGGTGTCCGAGAAAAAGAGTTAAACAACTTTTATAGCCGATGGAAAGATATCTATGCGCTCATCATTTCGGGATTGAAATACAAATACACCCGAGCCACGCTCGATATCCATCGTAACATAATCATCTTGTAAAACAATATTTCCCCCGTCACTCGCCGTTCCAATCGTCACGTCAATTTTCCCCTGGAAAAATTTCAATTTCCAAACCCGTCCCGCACAAAGCGAGCCGGGATTAAGAACCATCGGCGTGTGACAGGCGCGAGAAACACGATACGCGGCTGTTTTACGTGGATTCAATTTACCATTCGCGGGCCAGGCCGCCCGCCGGCCGATCATAATTAAAGAAAAAAGGCCGTGCTGGAAACACGATCCGCACGATGCCGCTCCATCGAAAGAACGAAACTCGAGCGATGAACCCTTTTTTCCGTATGCCCGTCCACTGATCGGCCGTTGTTCTCCGCTTTTAAATTATTTTTTCGTGTCCTCGCAATCGTCACATCTGGCCGTACAGGCGAATGGGAAAAATGGAGGGTTGCCTCTCTCTCTCTCTCTCTCTCTTCTACCCTTTAACGTTATTTCTTTCTTCCTTTCTTTTCTCCCCACCCTTCTTTCTGATTCTCTATTTGGGGTGGTTTTCGGTTTCGCGACAGGTGGCACGGGCAACGATACGTTAGCCGAATAATTGCGTTTTCGAATTGTCGTTTCCTCCCCTAGAGAGAGAGAGGAGGAGCGTCGTTTCACCGTTCTTTGTGCCCGTGGAAACCAGTATCGAGAAAGGAGGACTTTTTCTTTTCCTCCCGCGGTCGAAACTCTTCTCCCCCGGAGGAGGAATCCGGTGGAATTCAATGGCCGATTTCAATGGACTGTGGAAGGTAAAGATACGTGAAAAGCTACTACTCGAGGCTACGTCCGATATCTCGAAAATTGTTTTCTCCTCCCTGCCTCATTTTTCTTCTCCCCCCCCCCCTTTTCTTTCCTCTCCTTATTTCCGTTTCCTCTTTGCGTCTCGGTTTTTCTCTTTTCTCGGTATCGAAGCCAGTTTTGATTTCGTTTTTTTATTTTCTCTTTCTCTTTTTGCGTGATTCAAGAAGATTCGAAGAAGATTTTTAAGAATTTTTCGTCGCGCCTCTCTCCGCGTGTGTGTTTTTCAATTTATGGGGGTTACGATCCACTCGAAATTTAATAACGCCCCGTCGTGCTCTCAGTTATCATCAATAACTGCGGCTCATCTCCTCTTGTTCCTTTGCGCACCGACACTTTGTCGTCTGGGTTCCAGCGCGACACTTTGCCACGATTGTGGCGTGTTCGCGCGATATTGCGCGGAAGAATAACGCCATACCGAAATTATTTTTCTCCCCCTCTCTCTTGTCCTCCGTGATCGATAAAGCCTCGTATTTCATAACGAATTTACGTCGATTTGTACATCCTGATGTGGAATTTTGAGATATAACAGATTCCTCGTTTCTTCGAACAACGTCAATGATCGATTTAACGATAAAAATATTTTAATGACGGATCATTTATCGATTAACTCGGTGTTTAAGATAATCGTTTAACCTACTTTACGCCAGAACGTGAAACGTTTAAAGTTGCTGAACGTGAACGGTTAGACAATAAAATTCCATCGCGGAGGTTCACATTGCCGCAAAGTTTAGTTCCATGGAGGATTCCCAGCGAATGTGGTTTCGACTTTGTTCACCGCGACACCGGTTCATGGCGTGACCAAACATTAACACGTCTGTCGTTTCACTTTTCGCCAATTTCTCCCAGAGATGTTCTATTTCTTTTTTTTCTTTTTTTTTTTTTCATCTTCAAAATTGTTGCTCAGTTGCAACAATTGTGACTTTTTAAGTAATTACGTATTTCGATCCAATTTCTACCTCGTTACGCCTCTCAATTACGAACAGAAATAACAAGACAAATCATCGAGATCCAACATTTGTCTTCGCGAATTTTATCAACTTCCCCCTCCTCGCTTTGCGCGACACATTCAATTACAAAAATGTCCGTTCCTCGGTAATATCGAGTAAGAACAATGGAACAGCTCCACACCAACTCCCATTTCCGATTTCAATTTCACCCGTTAATAAATGCAAACTACCCCCGTCCCGTGGAGAGTTTGGTCCGTCCGTTCCGCGAAACTTCCGTGTTCCCTTGTGCCATTACGAACTTAGATCCGAAGGAAGCGAAACAACGGTGGAGAAGGAGGAGGAGACTCTCCATCCGAAAACTTTACACAGCCTTTACGCAGTAAAGTAAGGAGAAAGTGAAAATCCAAGGGTTAACTCGATCCCGGGGTTGGCCGAGGGCATGGATCGTGAAAAATTCGCGAAAGTTGGCCAGGCCCTGTAACGTTGGCGGGCACCGGTTACAATGAAATCCCATTGCGGGGGCCGGTGTCGCCACCGCAGAGTTCGATTCCATGGAGAATTAACGGGAATGGGATTTCGATTTTACTCGCGGTACTGGTGGCGTGGTAACGTAGCCGTAAAACGTTGGCGCAGGCTCGGCCAGGCCGCAGAACCGGCCATCCCCCTGTGACAAAACCCCCAGGGGTGTTTCGCGCTGGCCGACCGAGGGGAGGGCCGTGAAACGAAAAAAAGAAGAAAAGGGGAAGGGAGAAGAGAGGGGAAGGGAAGAGAGAAGCGAGAGGGAGGAGTGTAAGAAGGCGGTCTGATGCAATTTCGCGATTTTGCATACATGCATAGCGATTGCGGTCTTGGAAGAAGGAGAGGTGCGCGAAGGAGAAAATTGATCAAAGACATGTCTCTCTCTTCCGTCTCCCCGTCTATTTGAAGTGAGACGTGGTTTATTATTGGTGTTTGGACGTGGAAGATGAGGGGTGGATGCCTCGTTTTCGTTGGGGATGGTTGTTTGGATAACGTCGAAATGAAGAAATTAATTTTAGGAAGATTGTAATAGATCGACATTTTTTCACATTGACACAAAAGTGGATAGATTTTCGAGGGATAATTTATTATTTATTTCTCACTTCTTTGAAAACAAAGTTTCAAAGAATCGATTCCACTAATCGAGAAAGAAATGGGAATAATGGGAATTGGATCGAGACTGTTTAATAAACCTTTTTCGCATCTGACGTAAATGGAAAAGTATATAGCTTCGGTGCTAGAGTCCATCTCACGGATCGATTCGATGGTGTCGTAGCCCGCGACACGTCACGCGAGCTACGTGTGCGTTCCACCCTAAGGCCAGACAATGGCCCCATGCTAATCCGTGTCTGCGTTACAATTTCATAAGGGGGGAAAGAAAAGTTTCGAGGCCGTGCGTCAGTCCTGAGGGAGAACCAGACCCATACGTTCCACGGCGAGTTATAACACGTGGTGCTCGGAATGGACGGCAGGGGACACCCCCGTCGAGCTCGTGCATCTTGCACAAGCGTTGGCGCCACTCTTACGAAAAACACACACGTGGAACAAATCAACCGCAACCGGCAATTTTCTTACTCCACTGCCCGTACTTCGTGGACTTTCCATTAGCGCACAACTGAAGTTCGGTGTTGTGGAAACGTATCGATTGGGGCATTAGATTGATGTAGGGTCATTGTCTGGGAAAGGAATCGTCCAAGTTTCGATCTTTCGTTGTTTTACCTTTTTTTTTTTCCCCTCCCCTCTCTTTTTCCTTATTGTGGAATAATGACGGTTTGCAAGGTTCGCGTCTAAGTTTTATGTTTTTTCTTTTTTTCTTTTTTATCGATCTTAAGTGTTGGTGAAGTGCGAGATTGAGTGGTAAATTTTTTATGAGACGTTGAAAGGTAGTTATTTCGATATTGTATGAGAGATTCACAAGGATATAGTTTTTGAATTTTTATATTATATATCTTTATCTTTAATAAAGGAAAGACATATTTTTCGTATTAAGTTATTTACTAATCGTTTTCAATTCCTGTTAATTTTATTGTATCATATATAATATTTTAAATGACCAAATTCTAATATTACTATGATTTCATTATCAAATATCTAATACAATTTAACACGAAGAGCAACCAATATATATATATATATAAAAGTAGATACCAATTTATTGATGTACATAACATTATATACAACAATAATATTATTCAATAATATCGTGCCGTCATCATTTCTAAAATTAAATATACCCGATATCGACTCTCTCTCCAATCAATCGAAAAAACCTTTTGAAACTTATCTCGTTCTCTGAAACGAATCGAATGGGCGCGATTTAGAGGATGCATCAAAGGAAACCCTTGAATGATTCGATACCTCCTTGTATCTTTATCGTCGTTTCCGGACGTACACGCACGTCCAACGATAAAATCAGCCAATCGTATCCTTTATCGAAACCTGCCTTTTCAGCGTGCTCGAAATGTTCTGCTCGAGAACAAAGGGAGGTAAGAACCAAAAAAAAAAAAAAAAAGAAAAAGAAAACTTGGAAAGAAAGAACTCGAGACAAGGAAGAAGAAACGATCGGTTCGTCGATCGATTTCGAGATCCGTCGATCGAAAAACAGCAAAGCTTTGCTGCCAGCCCAAAAAAAAAAAAAAAAAACAGATGGAAAAAAGGAAGGGAAAGGGTGAAGTGGAATCGAGGAAAATCGGGATCTATAAAACACCCGTACGTCCAATAAAACAACGTCCAATCTCGATCGGGATGGATCGAGGCAAACCGCATCGCATCAGCTCACCGGAAACTCGTGCGACGACTGCAACTCCGGAAGATTGGACGCGGGGGCGGTTTTACGTTTACATGACGGCAGTAAAGTATTAAGAAGCCCTCCGTGGGATTTACACGGTTGTAAAGCCGCGGATGAGATACCGGTACGCGCCTCGATTCGCCGATGCTGCGGCCGCGTATGGCTTCCGGTGCCGGCTCCGGATTCTATTGGTCGCTTCTGACAGATTTATGCGTCCTTTACGCCCCGGGTAATAATGGCTCGTGTTTATTTCGATCATCCTCGTCGTCGTCTTCTATTATTTGATTTGTTCATTTCCTCGTGACAAGAGGATCGTTTCCGGGCAAAATTATTTTGGCGATGGTAAGAAAGTAAGAAGGGAGTACGATTGATCTTAACGATCGTTGTTAATGAAATTTGTGAGATGTATCTGTTGTTTAATTAATTGAAAAATATGAGACAAGGAAAAATGCGAAATTCGAAAGGATTGTTGGTTGCACGTTTATCTAAAACAAAGTGTATTAATTATTTATAATTCGTTGCTGTGTGCTCAATTTTCTTGAAACGAGATTTCTTTTCTAGGGGAAACTTTAAAAATTTGGGAGCTCCAATTTTCAATGAGAAATTTGTAAAATGAAAATTCGTTCATCATTTTTCAACTTTATAAAATTTATTTTTCGAAAGAAAAATAAGAAAAAAGAAAAAGAAATTGGATACTATAAATACTCTTCGAGATTCAAAAATTCATTTTTTTAAATTATAGCAGAATGGTAGAATTCGTTTTTTTCTAATTTCACATTATCTTCTCCTTATTTGATTTTAAAAAAATGCCTGACATCGAAAAATAAAAAAATTATTTTGCGTGAAATGATTCATTTGGACGTCTGTGAAGCGACACAAAAGGACACATTCGTGATAAACTAAATTTTCATGGATTCACTAATGACGAATATAATTAAGTTGGTCCATCCTCTACATTTAACGTCACTCCTCGCGTTCGTTACGTTCTCTCTATGATTTTATATCAGATTTAAGCTAAAGAGTACACTTGTTCGTTTAATGAAAATTGTGTCTCTGATGAATATCGTGTATCATCGGCACCAGACGCGTTAATCATGATTTATCCGACGAGTTCACGTGGAATAGCGAAGACTCTTTACAGCATAGAGTTTTAGCGATATTAATTCTTCCAACATTTTTAATTTCTTATACCTTTTCCTAAAAGTTTATATTTTACAACACACCTTTGTCTTTTATTAAATCTTCAAGTTAAATGTTACAATGAATTAAACTAGATTACATCGAACGTGTTTTGGTATTGCATTAATCAAGGGAAATGGTTCAAGTTCTTCTAGGCATGATGTTTCCAAGAGGAAACCGTGGCAACGAGTTTGCAAAATAATCATTTTCTTTCCTCGAGTTTCGCGTTGACCTAGAAATATAGCGTTCAGAAAGAGCAACGACTAGGGAATACGGGGGGATGATTAAAAACTTCTCATTCACCCTCTCTTATTTTTACTCCGCCCTTATTACGATGCAGGACGAGAGCGTTATCTCGACGCAGAATTAAGAGGTCTTACCCAACTATCTTCCATACTTTTCATCCCGTGTACTCTTCTTTCAATCGCGCCCAGAAGAGGAAAATATATAGAACGAAGATCTTTTGGGACAGTGTCAATTTTCTTCAACAGGTCAAAAGGCCTGTGTAGACTATCAAAAAAAAAAAAAAAGAAAAAGAAAAAAAAAGGAAATCTTTTGTAATTATACGAGAAATTGAAAGAAAAAAGAAGAAGAAAAATTCGAGAGAAAGAAAAATATACATCGGTGTAGAATACCTACGAATATTTTCCTTTTTTTTCTTTTCCCTTTCTTCTTTCTTTTATATTCGTACGTGTACAAGATGAAATAGCAATATATCGAGGGGTCGGCAGAGGAAGAAGAAGTAGCAAACAATTCTGCCAAGCACTGAAATATAAACGGGTAGGTCTGTTACTTTCTAGAATGATGGCATTAAATATACATTTCGCGCCGGGGCCACTCTGTATAACTTCGAGACTCCTGCTTTGCCTTCGGAATTTCTATCCCTAACGCCTCGTGCTCACCCTCGTGCTACTTTCCTCCTTTCCCTTTTCTCGCCTGCCACGTTTTCGACCAACCCCTCCCGCTCTTTTGGCGGAGAAGCAGGCACTAGTCGTGTACAAGCCCGTGTAACGCGGAGTTTATTGCAACGATGAATTTGGGATAAGATCCTGGCAAAAATTTCAGTTTGATGAGACTCTTCCTCGCCGCTAGTCATCGAGACATCGTTCTTTTTCTTCTTTTTCACGACAATCTTCCTTGTCGAGTATGCGAACGAGGGTGAAAAAGTCCATTCTCCTTTCGAATGTTCGCCTTATTTTTTGAAATTTTCTAAAATTGATTTTATAAATTCAGAAATTTCTTTCATAGGAAATAATATTTTAAACGTAATATTTTAATATAATCAATTCGTACGAGTACAATTATTTTATTAAAATGTAAAAATAAATACTTTAAATAAGTAGGTTTGTTTATTTTATTTTTCCAGCTTTAATGAAATTGAAAAAATTCTTATTTTTAGAAAGAATACATTTATATATTCTTTAAATATTTATTCAATATGATATGATTTAATTGGAAATTTTTAAAATTAATTTTTGCCTTTGAATACCTTTGATGAATGGTGGAGGAGTAGTACTCGCGGATACCGCTAAGCGGCGCAGGACTGATTGTTTCTCGCTGGCGATTATGACAGTACGTGCATATAATAACTACCGATCGGTGAGACAAATTTAATTAATAGTGGACATTTATTGTTGTGTGAATAAGTGAATAAGTGAACGACTGTCTGAGAGTTTGGCTATGTGATTTGGTTTCCTGCATCATCATCCCATCGAGACACGTGAGTTTGATTTAATTTCTAAATATTTGAAGTGCATTAAAAGCACTGAAATTCTTGTTAAATTGTTGCAACACTATTTCAATTTTTATTAAATTGGAATTATTATTTGGCAATATTGTTGAATTTGTTTGAATGTATACAATTGATATTTCATTTAATTGTGTTGAAATCCTACTGGATTTAATTTATATGGACCAAATTAAATTGGTCCATCTTAAAGATAAACATGGCTATAAATTATAATACAACATAATGACAATAATAATAATATTTATTTTTATTTTTATTGTCATTACATTAATATTGATAAATATTAATATTTTCCAATGTAATTCCATAACAATTTACTTTATTTGAAATATTTATAATTTTTATATAATTTTATATAATTAATTTGTTAAATTGATATGAAATTGATATACTAGTCATAATCATATGGTGAATATAAATTTACAACAAGAAAGATTTAATTTTTTTTAAGAATAATAAATTGGTAAATAATAATTATTCGTTAATGAAAATATAACATCAATTTCTTTCTCTCAAATATATATATTGTAGTAAACATTGAAACCTCTAAATCTTTAGAGTATACAAATACTCTCCAACTTTACGAGTCTCAGTTTCAACGATATACGTTTCATTCGTGTTGCGCGTAGATTCACGAGCGATAAATTCGAAAAAAGAAGAAGCCTCGAAGGATTTCCTACTCTAGCCTTCCTTTCCTCTCTTTTACCTTGCCGGTATTTAGATACGCTTGCGACGCTGTTCTCGGAAACTTGTAAATAAATGGATTATAGTGGTGCACGAGTGCTCGTAGAGCCGGCGCTAACGCAGTTTTAAATCCGTTCCGCGGATAATCACGGCGAAGCCAGCGGCAACTGGGCCGCATTGCGAAAGAGAAAAGACAAACAAAATTTCGCGAAAGTTGCGATGAAAAATTCTCACGATTTCGTTCCCGGAATCCTCTTTATCCTGGCTTCCCTCTTTTTTCTTCTTAAACGAACTTATTTACACTTCTCATTTCCCGTTTTTTCGTTTTCATTTCCCGCACAAATTAATTCTTTTTCCTTTGAGCAATGATCTTACGCGGTTTCAAATTTCTCAAAAATAATCTATATTAGGAAAAATTTATTCGAAAATGACGAATACAATAATCATTGAATCAATAAAAATTTCTTTAAACTAGTAACAGAGATGCCTTCATAATATCATTAATCTATCTAGCATTCTCGTCTTTTTTTTTGTAATGAATTCGAAAGAAAATTTTATCAAGACAGTCTTATTCTTCGCGTTCATTATATTATCTTCTCTTGCCGAGGAAAAATATAAGATAAACACGGAATCATGGCGACGTTCGTTTGATCGTCGCCCAGTTTGCCTTTCTCGCGGAGATTTTTCTTCTCGCTTCGCGCGCGACACCGGAGAAATCGGAAGTCTAGAAAGTTTTCTGGGATCTTGGTAGCGACTGGCGCGCTTCGTCTCGACCGGGACGATAAAAAAGAAAAGAGATGAGATAAGGGGAAGGGAAAACATCGTAGAGATAGATAAAGAGAGAGAGAGAGAGAGGAGAGAAGGAGCATGTAAGACTGGGCAGAATAGCAAGATTTCTTCTACCGAAGACCGAGTTTGCGGCAAGCAAAACCCTTCTTCCCGAGCAAACATAGAAATTGTAAACAGAAAGAAAGAATGCTAGTATGCTGGTAGTGGTGGCGATAGTCTAGGAAGCTCGCGTTAAGATAGTTCTCGACGGTGTCGGTAATTGGAGCTTATGAAAACGGTTCTATTATCCCAACAAGTGATTGTCAAGTTTGTCCATCTTTTTCTCCCGCTCCACACTGCTTATATCCCCACGCCCCCGCAATTGTTCCATTCTAGTCCAACATCTACAGCTATTTCTCGAGTCAACTTCCTTCTCCCTTCAGTGTTTGCCCTTCACTTTGCGCCACTACTTCCCGATTCTATCGCTACTTAACAGCTTAACTTTTTTAATTACCACCGTCAACCCCCACCTCTCTCTTTCTCATCTCTCTTTCTCCTTCCATCTCGATTCCTCTCGTTCCACTTCTCCCCCCCCCCCCTCTCTCTCTCTCTCCGTCTCGGTCGCCGTCGTTCACCAGATTGCTCCGTCGCGTTTTCGAACACCGGCTGAAATCTCCACCCTCCACTCGAGCCTTCGTGCTAACGAGCCTCGAATCGGCCGAAAGGCGCGACACGCCACCGCTATATAAGTACAAACAGCGAGCGCGAGGAGGCAAGAGGAGAGGCGAGGACAAAACGAGAATACGAAAGGGAGAAGGATCGGTGCATTGCGCGGCGCGAACGAGCCTCGAGCACCCTCTCGCGCGAATTTATGGCGAAAGTGTTCAAATAGCCATACAACCCCTTGCTCGCGTCGCAACCTGCCTCCGTCCTTGTCCTCCCCGACGTCGCCCCCCTCCTCCCTCCCTCCCTCCCTCCCCGTCGCTCTCGTTGCCGCGCAAAATGCCACCGCTTCAGACCGCTACTAAAGTCGGGGGAGGGGGGAGGAGGAAAAAAGACGCACACGACAGCGGCCCGCTTAAGCGCCATCCGAAGCGTGATAATCCGTAATTGTTCCGCGGTTATTGACGGCCGGGATTGAGCTTTCCGCGAAATTCATCGTCGTCGCCGTCTCGTACCTCGATATTAATATTTCTCATATTCGTATAGGATTGGTTAGTAGGTAAGGAGATGGAATTTGAAGAGTTTGAACGGATGAAAATATTTATGTTTATATTGTTAATTTCTTGTTGGAATTTTAAAAATTATTTTTGGACACGAATTGTTTACGATAATATTGGATCGTATTATCCATCGTGATTGAGGTTATCTTATTCACGGTTGAATTAATAATTTTTATTACGCTCGAGATTTTAATCTTTGTTATCCGGCGTATGACCATTCGAAGGATTGATGTTTCGTGATCGAACGACACGAAAGGCGAATGAATTCTTCGTGTCATCTACCAATTATAGGAAGTCAATGAGGTAGAAGAAACGTCTAACGACCAAAGTTCCAGAACATTAGAGTTCGTGGGAGAGGAGGGAGGGGTGGGGTGGGGGGAGGGGGAAGGTAGATAACAAATTATCGAGCTTGATTTTGCCAATGACGAACCCGTCCACGTGATATATCACGATAAATTATCCGGAATCACACTAGATGAATGGTAACAGTGACGTGGATTTCAACGAAGGGAAAACCATATTCTAAAGATCCTATTGAAAAACTCTTGCACGAGATTATTCAGTTTAGCTTGAAAAGTACGTGGTTTCATAAGAACAAAATTACAAAGTTGAAATATGCTTCATAGATTGTTGAACTATGACGATAAAGGGAATCTCGTTGAAGAAATTACAATTTTCTTTTCTGTTTCAGACTTGGAAAGTCAATTTAATAACTTGATAAAATTGAATTTTTTTTTTTTTTTTTTTTTAATTTTATTACGCTAAACTTGCAATCTTCTTAATTCTATCATTATAAAGTATAAAGTCTTAATTTTTGTACAGTGAATGTATTTTTGTTAAGTACAATTTTTATTTCTTTTTTTTTATTAATAAATATCGGATTTATTCACTTGTACGAATTTTTGTATTTCATTTCCTAAACTTCGTTCATTTCATCTTAATATTAATAGTATATGTAATAATCCATACCATATGTATTAAAATTATTATGATTGTAATCTCTTCGATATTATCAATTTATGCGTTAATGAAATAAAATTTGATTAATTGAAATGATCGTATGTATAAAAAACGATAATTCTTATTTTATCATATCTTAATTTTTCCAATATTTATTCTAATTCTACAATTTCTTCAATTCCACATCTTCAAAAATATATATCTATTACACCGTTGCATCATATATCCTTAATTTTGCTTTATGGTTTCAACTTCATAAAAAATTATCCATCGACTTGGTTCATAATCAGTGCGATCGTTAACGCATCCCTATTCCGTTCCCTCACGATGCTCGAAATCTATTCACGGATCAGCGTTTGATCGATGACGGGGATGACATCGGTATGCATTGGGGTTGACTTTCGAAAAGCCTCGTCCTTTTTCACGTACGCAGATAGTTTTCGCTCCTGCGTTGTAAGAAGTAAATCACAAAAATTGGAATCCACGATATCGGATTGAAATCAATATTGAATGCAGATTGAATCCCGGTTTTTCGCTCCTTTTACCACTCCCTCCTCTCCTCCTCTTGCCATCACACCCATTCTCTTATCCTGTTTCTCCCTTCGATGTGCGCACACACGATGTGCGTGTACTCACCATCCACTCTGTTTCTCCATTTTCCACCTCTTCCTGATACACTTCCTTTCTATCTCTATCTTTCGCGCTGGATCAGCGGCAGAAGGGCGCGCGAGTTTGACGGGTTCCATTAAGAAAAAAGTGACTTACGGCGTTGATCGACAACGAAAGGCACTTTTCGGTTTCGTCGTGCTCGTTCGTAAAAATTCTTCTAGATTCTATGATCTGGTTATGCATGACGGAATCCAGGGAATGTTTAGTTTATACGATGGCCAGGATATAGGAGTATTGTTTGCCCGAGGATGAAAGAAAGAAGAGATTATTTCATTTTAAAATTTTTTTGCAATATTCGCGAATTTCTATAAATTTTCTATTTCGGAGAATTATATTAATTTTAAGATGTAATTTTAAACGTTATTCTTATATCGACAAATGTATTTAAAAATAAGTACTTTTAGATTCATTCAGAAGAAAAATTGAAATCGACAATAATATCGCATTCAGTGTAAAAATTATATTTGAAACATTTGTTTTTTCCTTAGACGTATTTTCTGCGTATTAAATCGATGACGAAATCGTGCGTGATACGAACACATTGCGAAAGATCGGTTCACGCTCGAGAGGACGAATGTTGCGAATAAAGGAATGGTCGAAAAATTGTTCGATCGTCCGATGGATTAACTAC
The DNA here is from genome assembly GCF_048593485.1 of Apis florea. NCBI lineage: Eukaryota > Metazoa > Arthropoda > Insecta > Hymenoptera > Apidae > Apis > Apis florea. The sequence goes on along the minus strand of NW_028256653.1, from coordinate 218,104 downwards.
CATTTCCCCATGGAAATGGTTATTAGCATATAGCGTACGTGGGACGATTCTATCTTCTAACGGTTCACTGCCGCGTATTAATATTTGATGAGATAAAAAGCGGCGCGGTGGCTCAGCCCGATGAATTTTTAACCATGCCTCCCAGGTACCATTACAGGCCTCGAATTTCGAAGGTTAGGGGGTGTCGATACCCCTGAGGATACCGACGAGGTCTTGGCCGTTTCAATAATTTAACACGGTAAATTGTACCGGTCTCCGTATATACAGACTGATGTTCCACTTTCTTTTACTTCCGTTCGAAATGTCATTTCGTAAAAGGCGACGGTCCACCGTAAATATTTCATCCCACCCTTGACCATAAATGTAGTTCGATTTCACTTTTATATGGAATCGTAACCTGTTTCGGGTGTAAATGAGCTCGTCTCGAACCGTGGAATGATTTATCAAGGCGAGGGAAAGGGCATTACGATTTCACGACGGCCACACTTCTTCGTGAACTGAATTGAATTTTGGTTTTTCTTTTTTTCTGTATATATACGTTTCTGGGGTTGCATTTTATCGTTGAATTTATCTTCAACGCATTTTCCATTCTCTTAGGTGTAGATTTTTTAATGATCGAAAAAAGAAATATATAGAGAAAGAAAGTATTAATATTATACACTTTTTTGGTAGAATTTGTTAAAAATTATCAGTTTGATTTTCAACTAACTCATGTATCTAATGCTGATATAAATCGAGCAATTCGCAATGATAAATTTATTGATTAAATTACGTTATTAAGAAAATAAAATTTTAAGTTGTGAAACTCAGCATTAGATGATCTTCTACGAGAAATCAGGAGCTTTTCATAAACTTCTGCCAAAATAATGTTCAGATCATTAAGATCATAAATACAAGATCAATGTGTTCAACTTTCATTCGCCATCTTCTTATCCAATTACTCTCAAAAACAGAAAACGTCGCAACTATAAATCCCAAACCGTCTGAAAATTTAATCCACTCGTTACCAACCGTCCAACCGAGCCGAGTTACCCATTATTCACTCTCTCATCAAAACTTCAAACCTTGAAAACGCAAAACAGTCCCTCGAGCGATGATCTCGTTACGATCAATTTCCTCTCTGAAAAGGAAGCCAATCAAGGGATATTTCGGCTTGGTGAAGGGATCAACCTGAACCCGGTTCACCGAGATTAATCAAAAAGCCACCACGCGTCTTAGGATTTTCAACCTAACGATTCTCGACTCTCTATTAGGCCTGCTGAAATTTGCAGATGCGCGACGACACTGTCGCGGCGATGATTAAACCGTCGAAACAAGAGAAAGTGAGAAAGAGAAAGAGAAAACAGAGGGCGAAGAAGACGAGCAGAAACGAAAGGGCAACGAGTTCCTCGCAGTTTAACGACGAGATGACAACTTCTGGTTCTGCTCTGCGACATCATCGCCTCGCCAGGAGCTTAATCAACCTGGATGCCGAAAGTCTAAAGCCATCCTGTGATGCGCCCAGCCCTTGAATAGAAGAAGCGCAAACGACAGGCTGATTCGAAGACTTGGAAGCAGCGAGTTTTTCGGCCCGAATTGGGACACGGTCGATGATTGCATGTGGACATTCTTTCGAACTCGTCGTTTCTTTGTTACATAATCAGACCGCCTTTCTTGCGTCCTTTTTTTTTTGGAGACAATCCTCTCCATACGCCCAGAAGACGCCTGCTCGTGATTGCGCGAAGTTAGTTCCACGAAACGAAATTCCACCACCGATTTTTCGATCTTCGGCCTTCGATGCCAGTGTGTGACCTGGTTTCCCCTGGATTCGAGAGAGATTCTTTTTTTTTTTTTTTTTTTTTTTTCTATTTAAATTTGGCCGACGATGAATCGTTGAGAGTTAGAAATATAGGATGACTCGTTTTTGAAGCTTTGTCGATTTGAATAGATAGGGTTTGAATTTGGGTTATTCGATTTTTAAAGGGTGGTTTTGTTGAACAAATGGTTTGTCGATGAATCATTTTCGTTGTTTCGATGTTTTTTATTTTATTTTATTTTTGATATTTATAGAATTTGTTACTTGATTCCTTACATTAGGAAAAGTAAAAAAATATTTTTAATGGCAATGGAATGATTTTTTTTTTCTTTTACGTGGAAATTCTATTTCTTTTAAAAGGATTTTTCTGATTTCTATTCTATCTGGATGTATTTCTTTTCCTACTTTTTTCACGCGAAGAAATATTATTCGGTTCTTTGCATTATCATTCGAAATAATTAAACATTGAATAATTCTTGGATAATTATAATTATTTTCAAAAGATATTTGTCTTATTTCTTTTTTTTTTTATTTTTACTTGATGTAAAAAGTATCCAAGAGATCCACGTTTCTACAATTATATGAATTTTGCGAAGCTTAATTATCAATTTATTAACAATTGCAACAAAGAAAAGAGAATTAGTAACAATCCATGCGATTCTCAACGAAATATTTTTTGAATCTTCCGTCTGAATATCCACTCGTACATCCCTAAACTCGAGATTTGGCGCCTTTGCAAATCGTCTGCCTGTGTCGCATCATTTCGGCATAGAGCCACGGCGGAGGGTGGTTGCGCCGACTCAAAATGCAAGCGTCAACGACTTTCATCGTCTGTAAGATGACTGGCAGGCAGACTGCTTCCTAGCAGACTGCTTACCGAGCGTGTAAACGTGGCTGGGGAACCCCCGTGGCTCAGCTCTCGATCCCCATCGACTTTCCTGCCTGCAGCGAATTCGCGAAAACTGGGTTCCCTCTGTAGAGTTTAGGGTTGGGTCAGACGCGCAGAGAGATATTTCTGTTTAATAATCGTGGCCGGTAATGGAAGTCGAGACGTTTGCACGCCGCCAGGCACACCGGTGCTGCCAACTTAATGACATCGTACCCAATGCGATAAAACGATGCAATCTGACCGGTTGATATTATTGCTGCGCATGCGCGGCTCCTTGAGATAGGCAACCCGACTCAACCTTACTCGGTATACCGACGATATAATTTAGTCGTTTTCTTTCTTTCATTCTTCTTAGCAACGAATAAATTAGATTGTTTCTAGATCTTTTCAAAGTTCGATCAATTCTTGATCGTCTTTAAATTAAGAATCTTTAATATTTTTTTCAAAAATTTTCGATAACGTAGAAATACGCGAATGTACTGTAATTTGCAAAGTTGTTTCCAAAGTGTTCCATAGACAAAAATTCGAGTATCTTCCACGCGTTATGAAAATTATTAATTATTTAAAACGTTGTTAAAAGTAACATTTTAAAAAGGACAATAACATTAATTCCCCTATCGCATTTCCTTTTTCGATCCAGGCAACTATACATTTAGGTCGGACATACAGACAACCGTAATACGTACTATCCTGGTAACTTGCACCTGTTCTCTCCTTCCCCTCCCTCTCTTTATCTCTATCTTTCCTGTTTCCCTTCCTCTTTCTTAGTCTGAAGTTCTCCGCGTCTCCTGGTCTCCGTCTGCTTGCTCGAGAACTTTCTGCTGCTCTTTAGTGAATTAAGGACTGGAGAACATAGCCTTTAATCAGAAACCGAGCGAGATTAAGGTGCGTTCCCATTTCGCGAGCTCGTTAACGGGTCCCTGGTAATACGAGAGGTTCGTTAGAAAAACGACGTAGAAGGAGGTCTGATATCGGGGTTGTAATCTGAAATCGAACCGTTAGACGAATCGTCGGCCTCGCTTCGCCTCGCGTGGCTTCTTTCTCTGCTTACGTGACCACAGGATCGAGATCGATACTGAACGAATACTAATTTTCCTCATTGATTTTTCTCCCTTATCCTCTGTCCTTATTTCCCGCTCACTTAAATCATACCTTAATTACAAAAGAACGGTAATAATCCATTTCGTTCGAAGACACGTATCTATTAATTTATCATTGCTAACGAGTGATTCTTCTCTTCTAGATAATTTTTACGTTTATAAAATTCTTTATTGAGAGAAAAGATTCGAGGAAAAATTATCAGATCCAGTATTAGATTCAGTTACATATACGAGTCAGACGATAGCATAGCCTTTTTTTTTTCTTTTTCATTAATCCATCACACAATATTAATTACACGTACGATCAAAGAGATTTTTCTCATCCCCGTCCAAACGAGGCTCGAAGAAACATAAATATACACAAACAGCCTACAAAATGAACCCTTCGATGGATTAATGACTTTAATTCAGGCTTCCTTGGCCCGGACGAGGTGCATGCTCTCCCCCTTAGTCGCACCCTTTCCACGTAGCCAATACCATTAACATGTTTCGCTTCACCCGACCCTTCGCCACGCACAAAAAAAAAGAGAAGAAGAAGAAGAAAAAGGAAGGAAGAAGGAAAGAAAGAAAGAAGAAAAAAGAGGCAATGGAGGAGGGAACCTCTCTATCTTCTTCCTTTCAAAGATACTTCCATCCCTCGATCCCTTGCCTCCATTTTCCAACAGCCCATCGGTATTTCTAACTCGGGTACACACAGGATAGGATAGTAATGATTAGTGTAACGAGGAGATCCTTGGCTAAGTTGTAGTTAAGTGCGGATACCGGGAATGGCTCCGCTTTTAATTACAAGCGAGCCTGTGTGTGTGTATGTGTGTATACATCGCGGCCTTAATGTACCCGTCTGCTTAACGAGTAATACGTCGTTATCAATGGCTACGCGCAGCTGTACCCCTGCGAAGCTGGGATCGTTAAATTATTTTAACGGGGGCAAACCGGTAGAATTTACGCGAGGCAAACGATTTTCGTTTTCATCCCCCTCTCTGATCGGCTAGGCACACGCTTAACTTCGTGCAGGTGGATGACACACACAGGGGTAAAGACGGATGTTTTAGGAGAGCGGTTATAGTTACGCTTACTAAGGTGGATTTACTCGATTTTCATCCCTCGAGAAATGTGTGCAGGGGAGAGGCAAAGAAGGAAGGATGTGTTAGAAATTAATTATTGTATTTATGATACGTACGTTTTTTTCTTGAATTTTTGATGATCGAAAATATATGGCATGATATTAGTTATAAAGTTTCTTTTTTAAATCAATTAATTCGATGAATTCGAAATAGTGGAAATCGACTTTTAAGAATCTAGGAAAAAGGTATGTTGAAGATGAATGTCGAAGGGAAGGAACGGATAATGGATAGTAAATGAAAATCGTATTTAAATTGTGGCAAACTCGAAAATGTCAAACGAGAAGACAATGCTGTGTCTATTCAGTTATTACTTAGCGGTCGCTTTGCATAGGAAATGCGAGGCGTATATCAGCGACTTTGAGATGAACTAGTTCTCAAACCACGTGCTTGGTATTTCGAGAATAATTGTACCGAGCGAGGGAATGTTACGTATAATATATATGTATATACATAGTTCGTAAGTAGATTATCTTTATAGCCGCCCGGCCAGATCTGAAAATTATCATCTCGCTCTCAAACGTTCCTCCTTTAACAAATATTTCGTAAACGTTAAGTTTCTCGAAGCTATATAGATTAGCCTTCCTTACCTTTGTTTAACGTTAGCGCTTTGCAGTATAAATTTTCATGAAACTTTATCTCTAATAAAACTTTGATGCTCACATATTTATTTTTATTACTTTTTCCAGTCTCATAGTTTGTCTTTTAGTTATTATATATCACAAGAATTATTCGAGTTTTTCTTTTAATTTTCTGTGATTATTCTTTAAATCCATTTAATGAAACAAAACGATTTTGATCAAAATTAATGCAAATAAATTTCGAATATCTATGACAAGATGATTGTACAGAAAGTGAATACAGAAATGCTGGAAGATGTTCAATCATTTATTTCTTCGTAATTTCGGTAACATTGATTAATGATCGAATGCTATTGCGAATCCAATAATATTGCACGATTTGGAAAGTTTACATAGATTTCTAATGATGCAATGAACACGATCATGCGATCCAACTGTTACACGTTCATATGCATTTCATCATTAGAAATATAATCCTGCCGAATCGCTTAGTATCGTCGTCATATTGCACGAAGAATTAATAGATTAAGTTATCGTTTGCTAATTATATAAAAATAAATTACAATTAAAATGATAAAAAATTCTGATAGAAATGAAATTATCTAAATGAAGTAATAGAATTCTTCAGTAAAAAAACATTTCACATCTTGAGATTGACAATAAAAATCGATATAAAAAAAGTAGAAGGAAAAAGAATATTAAAATAACTGTCATACACTTTTATCATTAATCCATAACAACCAATTACAAGCATATATCTACTATCACTTTCCTGCGAATTCGCGTTTAAATGCAATCAACATTCTAATCGATGAGCACGATCAAAGCCAGTTGGGCTTATCTTTCGATTCCAATCGCTATTATTGCAAATAATTCGTTAGAATCGTAGGAAATGATCATCATCTGCATTCCATCTGGAAAAAATTAAAAATCGCTGACTTTGTGAACGCTATGGCGACCAACGACGCGACACTAGCGCCACGTGACCATTAACTACTACTTTACCAATTTACTTTACTTATTCCAAATATTCGAATTGTTACACACGCCTCTCTACAATCATATTTCGTAATAATTATCGATTCGAAACGGAAAACAAAGATCACCCAACTATTCCAGATTCATTCGTAGCGCAATCCTGTGACGCCCTCTTGCTCCTTCTCCATTTAAACACGACAGGTTTGCAGGTTAATTAAGCATTCGTGTGCGTGCACATTCATGAGCCTTGTTGCACGTGCACGTGCGTGATCCCTAGCATAATGGCACGCTCGTATTTGTGCACGATTATATATTCGCACGCATACGCGCGAGGATAGCACGTGTATATGTTACAGAGACGCGTGCGAATATTTGCGGACAAACGTGTTTGTGGACGTACGCGTGTGATTACTCGATGCCGTGGATGTTCGGCTGCGATCGAACGTTCTCGTGATTGTACGAATATGCTGGATTGGTATTGTTGATAGGAATTGCTCCCCTTTATGATACGTAATACACGCGTTTGATATTAGTTTAACCCATTTTGCGGTTTCTGATTGCATTTGATAATTTATTGATCGACGATTGATCGAGGAAGCTAATTTTTTTTATAAAAGTTTTATATTATTTTTGCAGAAGTATCGCTCTTTTGCTCGCATATTTGTTAATTATTTTTTTCACACGATACAGTTTGAACTACTTTTGTAACCTGTTTTCGAAACAATTATTACAAGACGCTGCGATAATATCTTTACAATTAAGTGGAAAGAGGGAGGTCTTTTTTTATCAGACATGGAAATAAAAATTATACGGTAAAAGTTCTCTGTTTCGATTAATGTATTCCATTCTAGTAGTAATAGAAATATGACAGAAAGCATTGCATGTTCGCGGTATATTTAGGAATTGTACGTTTAACAGTCGCGGGTCAAGGAAAACGGAGAGAGTATTAATTATCTATTATAAAGTTCTATTTTCACTCTAGAGGAAACTTATTTTTTTCACGGCTCGAATTCAGTTACGCGAGAAATAATATTTCTCTAATATTGAAGGGAAAATTCCACGCGCAAAGGGCGTGTAAAAAATTCGAAGATCTTAATAAAAATAGGAAGCTAAAAAATATTTAATTCACCTCATTTTCGCGAACCTAATAATCGCCAAATTACGCCATGAATATAAAAAGCTCACCCATAAATCAAAAGTAAATTTGCTTTTTCAACTACCCTGAATCGACCTCGTTTCATTCGCGGAAAGTTCAATAATAAAGCTAACGTAGCAGTTAATGGTTATACTCACCTATTACACTTTCACCCATTATCCCCTTATTAAAAAAGCTAAGCTCAAAGATCAAAGGATATTAAAAGAGAATTAAAAAATTAAAAAAAAAAAAAAAGAAAAGAAAAGAAAAAGAGGAAGAAAATTTAAAAAGTATATAAAGAATATTTTAAAGAAGATCTCAAACGAAATCTCAAATTCATCAATGGCAAAATTACACGATGAATCGAACGAGATAAATTTGAGATTATTTTCCTCTTCCACTCTAGTTGGAAGAGCATCGAGTTGGCCTTTGCTCGAAAATTTTCCCCAGGCGTGTTCCCGCCTTCGCTTGCTGTGAATATCGAGAGGTTCGAGAATCGAGACGCGTAAATCGAGATTCGCGCTGCCCTGCTCGCGGGATCCGCAAAGTTCGAGGGGCCAAAAGCTCGTAGAATAGAATTCCTCGCAGGAATTCCATTTTACGCGGCCATTGCCGCGAGCCAGACCATTCGATTCGGTTCGAGGCGATTCATTCTACCTTCGCCCCGAACAAATAATTTTCCACGCTCGCCGAAAACCTATCGCGAGATCAAATACCATATATTGTCTCTAACGTATGTGAACTCGCAAAAACGCAATTTATACTTCGTATACTTGGCCAACGAAGTGTAATTTTTCTGCCCGAAATAATTTTCTTTTTTCACGTTGAGCTTCTTTCAATGCGCCACATTCTACCGTTTAGTCTCTTTCCTTTAATATAAGTTACGCTCGTGTTATTATTCGAGGATGATGTTTGAACTAATAATAATTGAAGAGAATTTTTTCCCTTTTTTTTACGAATTATTCAGTGACTGAAAATGACGTTGTATTTTTCTCTCTCTTCTCTCGTGATATTTAATATTATATCTATCAAAGTTGATTTACCAAAGGAACGATCGATGCAAAATATCGAGGAAAAAAAAAAAAAAATTGATCATCCGTATTTTAAAAATCAGGCGTACCGTATAATTTCCCCGATTTTCGAGAGCGCGTTACTGTCCTCCGCATCGTCCGAATAAATATCACGGCACGGTCGCGTGCGCGAGCAAAAACAATTCTTTCGTTAATTTATTAGCCGTAGATCACTGTCAGCCGGACGGTGTTTCGGCTTCTCCCCTCCCTGGCTCCCCGGGCCAGGACAATTTCGAGGATCGACGCGGTTTCTGGCCGTGACACCGGAGGGGGGAGCGGCACGCGACGTCCGCAGGAGATCGATCGTTAAGGGCAACGCGTTTCGGACGATTGACCGTGCAAACGAACCACTTCCTTTTCCGGATCGTGTCTACGACCTCTGGCGCACGAACCAGCTTCAGCTCAATAGGGGTTGTATTCCTCCAAGGCGTCGAAATCTATGGCCGAGGGATCTACGGCGGTTTATCCGTTTTTCTTCTCTCTCTGTTTGACAATTGCGATTTGTCACGGGGTTAGAAGATAAGAAGCTTGATGATCGAGAGAGAAAATAATGCGTGTTTCTTTTTTTTTTTTTTTTCCTAGCCATTTAGCTTATCTTTTACTTGATTGCACTTGTCAAATTATAAATAAAATCGTAATACATTTACGATTATTTGATCACGTTATGTGGCTATGATTAAAATATAGAAATAAGATTCGTCCATGCCTCAAAGAGGGGAATTGGTGGACGAGTAACATGCGAGTAAGAATAATTTGAAAAAGATCTTTGCTAAAACTTGCTCTTTCTAAACTCGCTAGACTATGTACTTTTCGTCTTGAAGAAGACTCATCGTCACCGACATGCGCACACATAGAAATTCGCAGACAGTACTTAGTCTTTCCAATGTACACATAGACATCTAAAATCTCAACCTTTCAAAGATAATACGATGTTCTTAAAGGTCTCTTCCATATCTTCGTATATACTCTAATTACTCTAATTACCAAGTGTCTGGATCATCTTGCCTAATTTAATTATTATTAGATATTATATATCTCGAGCAAATATTATTTAATTTGTGAAAATTGAAATCTCGGTGGAAACGCATCATTAGCTAATAAATCGTGCAAACGGAGGAATGTGTTAATAATTTTTCAATTTCAACACTTAATTTCGAAATTTAATTTTAAAATTTAATAAGTTGGAATTTCGGTTATGGTGGAGATAAATTTGATTAATCCATAATTATTCAAGGTATGAATTTCATTTGTTTCGTGCAACAAATCTATTCGTTTTCACATATAACTGTTATATTAACTTTTTATTCTATATGTTGCTACCATTCTTACGATAAAATGAATTAGAGAAACGAAAATGTCATTTATTAAATTATACTTAAACTATTTGTTCAGTGATTGAGAATCATCATTTCATATTGACATACTTAATATTTTTTGATCGCAATATAACAAAAAAATAAAATGAATACAATTTATAATTGCGGATAAAAGGAAATACAATTTATGCAGATATAATGATGCAGATTCGATCTCTTACTCAACGTAGAAAACATTTTTAATCGACAAAATAAATATAAATCATTAAATTATACGTTGTATTCTTTCTCATTAACAAAAATTTTAATTACTGACTTTCTTTTTCTTTTTTCAACATCGGAATGAAACCGATAATTAGTTTTCAATTTTCTTCAAATTGTCGATAAGTTCTTTTCATTAGAACCGCAACGTTAAAAATTAATTATAAATAAACACTTTATCCCACTATTTTTCAAGAAATGAATTTTATTCAAACTCACTCACTATCAAAACCTCGACCATAACTGGATAATCCTTTTACTTTTTCCTCTCTAAAAATCACTTACTGCAAAACTGGGTCGACGAATCAGAATCACTGTTCGAAGATTTCACCGATTCAGAAACGGAGGATGAAACTTGCCACGTTCGAATCCATCGGCCGAGCCATCAAAGAGCGCCACTCTCTTCTCGAAAGTGAAGACACGAAACTTGATACTCCCCATTTTTTTCAATTCCGTCTGTTGACCTCATTCCGGCCGACACATTCGCAAGGGTTGAGCTTTGGAAAAGCTCGAGGCGTTCGTCTGCCATGGCGTCGCGATCCGCACAATGACACGAGTGTGCAGCCTCTTCTTCACGCTCGCGAAACGTCGAGCATGCACTCGTAACGCCTCTCCACGTTGTGTAAGGTCGGCACCAAGAACGTCGTAGGTGAGGAAAAGGTATGGAAAGTAGGAGAGACGACGGCTGAGGGCGAATGAACGTGAAACGAACGAACTCGAGCCTCCACCCAAAGAGATCTCGAGCCCCAGTCCAGAATGACTCGTAATTATGGCGGCCATCTTCGAAATAGAATTCTCTCGCGACGATGACGAGTCATTCAGCGACCGTGTGGAAGCTGGAAGGATTAATTTTACCTATATATTCTGACCGGTGAATCTCTTATTCATCATCTTTGGGATTTTAAATTTGTCGGATGTTTTGTCGTAGTGTAGATAAAGAAAAATTTATCATCGTTTGATAAATGACTTTGTTGTATTTCGTTTTCACTCGTTATTTTTTTTTATAGAAATGAAATATATCGTCGTTGAAGTTTAGATCAAGTTTAGATAACTTTTGAAGCTTCATCGTTCAAAATAAGCTTGGAAAAAGTTGTTTCATCTGTTCCTTTGTTCGAGAATGAAATTCGTTGTTGATCACACTTGATGAGAGTCGTTTGTGTCTCTTAATGATCGTGTCTCATTTTCGGCCGCATCGTGGAATTTTAATCATTCCATTCAAATTAAATGTTTAACTGTTGGTCTGAATATTTTAAAAAATATTTTTGTCCAACAATTTTAACGCCTCGAATGAGTAAATTAAAGCATACAAGACAAGTTCCTTAATTTCATTATGTGATGAAACATTTCTAGTAAAAAAAATAAATAAATAAATAACTTTATAATTCACATCACGCAATCACGCAAATTTGTTAATTTGTCTATAATACTTGGCACGTTGAGACGCATCGCAAGAAATAATCCTTTTCTTTTCTTTTGCAGAGGGATGCGCTTCATCTGGAGCCGAGCAACGTGGCAAATTGTGTGTCCAAAGGGAAATCAGAGGTGAATTACTTCTTTATTTCATTATCGCATTTACCGGGCCGGGTTCGCGCCGCTTTTCAACGGAATTTTAATAACGGCGCAATCTAATTAAAGCGTCACTTAAAATGGAACTGCGGAGATGGTAATTACCTCAAGTATAGGGACGTCATACAGGGAGAAAGAATGAAATTTCGTTACGATGAAACGGCCTCGATGCGGAAAAGAGAGAAACAAATTACGATTTCCTTAGATTTGTTCGACAAGGGAAAAAAGGAATACATTTCCTCCAAACTCGATCGAAACTGCCATTTCTCTTGTAATCAAAGATATGGATATAAAAGTATCCATAGTATCCGATCCGTGGAGTACAATTAAGAGGGAGAAGAATCAGGAATAAAAGAATGGTCTCGCGCGCCAAAGCGTTCCTTTATCCGTTCTTTTGCGAGCGAAGTTAGTCGAGTTCGTTTTTTAAAGCCTTACAACGCATCGCCTCCCTCGTTCTTATTCCTTTTTTATTCGTAAAAATAAATGGATCGCGGTTAAATAAAAGGCGAGGAGGAACGAAAAAGGATAGAAATCCTCCGTTTAATGGGTCGCGCCTTTCAATTCCATGGAATCGTAATCTAAACGAAATTTGATATCGAACAGATTCGTTAAAACCTGTCAACGACGCGTTGCCCAACTTTTACCATAACGGAATAATAATGGAAAACAAGTTTGGATCAAAATGTTTCCACGCGCGAGACGAATTCGTTTTATGGAGTATCGATCGGGCCGCGTTGACGTTCCCTTAATTGAGAACGGATTCGTTCGTCTGATGACGTTTCCAATTTGGCGGTGATAATGTTTCCATATATAGCGATAATTTTCAAGCGGAGGGGGCGCGAAACACCCACTCCCGCTAATTGGCGATTTTTCCCGCGATATTTACGCGCCCGAGCCATCGTTTATTTTATACAATTCGTGATGCGCGAGAAAGTTGGAAAGGTAAATTGGGCGAAATTCATCGTCATTCGTTAACAGTGGCGACATCTGTTAGAAACCATCGAGAGAAATATTTTTCTTTTTCACGCTCCTCGTTTCACAGACAAAGTCTTGCATGTGTCGATCCTTCGTAATTTTCTTGACTTGTATACACTTTGTCCTATTTAAAACAATCGTCTTCGCATGATAAGATAATTAGATAAAGGATAACAATTCTAAAGAGTTATCACGCTCCTTTCCTCTCTTTCTAAAATAATAACTTAAACGAATTATCGCAAAAATTCATAAAATATAATTCGTGAAACGATAATTGGAGAATATTCTTTCCCATTTTCGTCGCTTCATCTTGCAGACGTAACGATCGCATTTTAAGGCGGACAATTCGCCGCCGCTTATCGCGGCTTCATTCGGTATTCATCGCGCACGCATCGGCGAGGTGTAAGGTCCACGCAAATACTCTCTACGTGACGACAAAACCAATTTATTTCCCGCCCGCCAATTCGCAGCGAAATACGCGAGGCGACGTGATCGAGCACGGTGGAACCCTTTGCCTCGCGATCCCGCTCTATATAATTTTCTGAAAAATCCGTGTCCACGCATCCAACACTTGCCCTTTTCCCTGCCGCGGCCACGCGTTTCTTCGCACGTATCCGTGGAAAATTCAATTTTCTTCCCCTTCTTTTCGCAGCACTTCGACTGCCGGAATCACATAAGGGTGATCCAGCCAATGGGGGATGGAAATCGGCTGTACATGTGCGGCACGAACGCCCACTCGCCCAAGGATTGGGTGATTTATGTAAGTATCCGTGTGTTTGTTCTTCATTTCCCCCGTTTGTTTCACGAACCGAGCCTCACCGGTTTCCGTGTCGAGGGATTTTTTAGTGTTTCGAATGCCGTATGCCGTTCGGTAAACATACGAACGAAACTTTGGCAGGGAGATCGTCCAATCTTTGCATAAGAGCTTTCGAATAATGCACGGCTCTCCCCTCCGTAAAATTTTTCGCAACGTTTTCTTCGAGTTGTTTTAAATTCGAAAGGCTCGAGAAAATAATTTAATTCTTTTTTAAAGGATCGATTCGTTTGATTAATTAAAATCGGTGTTTTGTGTATGAAATATTTCGAGCTTGTATTTCGAGAAAAATGAGAAACTTTACGTGACAGATACACGAGATTGAAATATACTATATATTTTTAAAAATTTCGTATACAAGAAGAGATAAATTTATAAATTTGAAGAAGTCGAAAGACGAAATTGTACAAAGTAGATAATAACATTTAATTTTGTCTCTAATCTCTGGTGCAATTTAGGTATCAATTCCTCTCGTGGAATCTGTCACTAACACAATTTCACCGGTGGTGCAGTTACACAACAACAAGGTAAATGAATCGTGCGTTCAAGTACCCGTGTAATGAAGTCAAAGAATATATTGGTCTCGCTTTGTCGAAGATTACGACTCCCGTGCGTGTAATAGAGGCAATGTGTAGCTTTTGCGTAGAAACGTGCTACTCTAACCTCAAATTTTCCGCCATGCATGTGCAAGCAACGTGTCCCTTTTACAAGCATGTTAAATTTTTTAACTTTAGAATTTTATTTTATTACAATAATTTTCATCGCGTATGACAAAATTAATGCATACTTTAATTACATTTTCCGCAATTATTCCAAATTATATAATTATATTTATTTTTCAACGTAATTTATAATTTAATTCGTATTCACTTATTATTCAGTGATAAGAGATCACGATAGTCCGAATTAAATTTGCGTTTCATTTAATTTCAAGAAATTAAATATATTTTATCCAATATATTCATTGACAATTTTTGCCAACTTGAAAACATTTTAATAAGATAAAATAGAAAATTATACGAAATGTGTAAAAAAATATATTCAATACCAGTAACGATTCAACAATACGAATTAACGAACAATAATATCCGAGCAAGAGACAAAACGAAAGAAAATAAAATATATGTTCAACCCTCGAGCGTCGACACGTTATTATTATTATTACCATTTCACGGATTCCACCGAACACTTTAAAAAATCCCAATCGACACGGAACGCGAATAAAAATAACCGAACCGTGATCGTTCACGTTTCGTTTATCGAACACTGGATATCGGTTACAGAGCAATCTGACCCATTTACCTCGCCACGAGTTCGTCCCAGGCGTGGGAATGGGCATAGCCAAGTGTCCTTACGATCCTGCGGACAATTCGACGGCCGTGTGGGTGGAGAAGGGGAATCCTGGGGACCTGCCAGCTCTTTATTCCGGAACCAACGCCGAATTCACGAAAGCCGATACCGTAATCTTCCGCACGGATCTGTACAATTTAACGACCGGTCGGAAGGCGTTCAGCTTCAAGAGGACGTTGAAGTACGACTCGAAATGGCTGGACAGTAAGTGCACGGCAATTTCTTTCCCTTTCTTCTTTCTACTTTTAAGTCCGAGAACGAGGCAATATCCGCGGAGAATTAGTGCCTCGCCCGCTGGAACTTTTATACCGACCTAACTAGATGGAATCGTTGTAATAACGCTTTAAATTTCACCGTGTTTTTCATCCGGCTACAATATTTGAAGGTATTGGTATTTTCGCGAGCAACGTTGTGAAGTTGAAGAAGAACAAGATTTTCTTTAGAGTAGAGGGTTAGGGGAAAATGTTATTGAGAAAAGTTGGCGGAGTCATTTTTAGCTAGTGGCGGTGGTTCTCGCATTTCTGTGCTTCGAGACTCTGATCTTGAAATATCGCAACTTGAGAGAGCAACTTTTATATCTGCCTCGAAAAATTGTTACTTGCGCAACAAGCAAGTAAGTTATTATTATTATTTATTAATTTTTAAGATATCGTTATAACACGTTGTTGTAAAGCAACGGATAAAAATATTGTATCGAATATTTTCAACACCTTTCCCTTCGTTCTTTCTTTCGTTTGTTATTACGAATTAATTTCTATTCGATCTATTTCAATTTCATCTTTTAATCGTAAAGTAAGAACGTTTTTTTTTTTTTTCTTTTTAACGAAGAACAAGAAGAATCGAAATTGAATATTTATCGCGATCTTCGCCATTAGCAGTACGATTCTCCTTGAATCCGAGCCGTAAATAAATCAGTTGCATTTCCGGTCATCTATAAATTCCCATTTAAAATTCTTATCTCCACCGATCTTACCTCTTTAAACGCAATTCCATCGGCCGGCACAAAACGGTAAAATTGAAAACACACCACCGATTCTTCCACACTCGTGTTGAATATTCATCGATCGTGTGACTCGTCAGACGGCAAAGAAGTCAGCGTTCACCGTTTAAAGCCGCTTGTTACAGCTCGCCCCGTACATCGACAAAGAAACTTTCATTAAATTTTCTGAATGCGGATCTCTCGTGTTGGAAATACGGGGAGGTAAAAAAGGAAAGAAAGAGAGAGAAAAAAAGAGTACCTTCGTTACAAGGAGACGACTCTTTGAGACTCAAGAACGTTGCAAGAAACGCGTGTAATACACGTGTATCTCGGTTAAATAGTTGCGTAAAAAAAGCCAGACTGGCGTGTCTCTCCGGAAACGGTCTGACGTTCTTTTCAGAGACGTTCACGCGATAAAGAGGACGCGGATATACGGGATAAAGGATAACAGAAAACGGGGTAACACGATCGGTTGTGGGTGTGGGTGAGTGTCGGTGGTTCTAAGAATCGAGATAGCGATAAAATAACACTCCTTCCTCCGACTGAATTCTCGTTCGTGGCTGTCTTTTAGCTCTGTGGAGGAGGGAGAGGAGCACTGGATGGAACGCCCCTCCACGCGGCGGTATCCCTGTGTATTCCGATCTTTAATCAGTTTTAGCCAGGTCGTTGGATCGGGAAGGGTGAGGGCGGATTATTGCGATTCGTTGGATTTTTTCGTTGCCGAACGAAACGCCGGCTGGAATTCGAAAGCGGGCGGGGGAAATTGGAAAATGTAGATTAGAACGTGTTCCGTGTATCGGATCGTGGAATGCGGTAATCAGATTCAAACGCGTCTGAACAGCTTTGATTTGTTTGGATTACGTTTGTTTGCCTCGTTTCGTTGTGAATTACGTTTCTGTAATGTTCGGGGAACACCGAAAGTGTGCGATGACGATGTTATATATTTAACGAAGCTGGGCCTGTTTTGCTTGGTGCAAAGGTATGATACCTCGCCTCGATTCGGATAATCCTCCACGGGTTATTGCTGGTTTTAAGCTGTCCTGTTAACCTCTTGATTCACTACGTGTGTTCAACTATTGATTTAATTTTCTTCCGTTTCATTCAGTTTCTATAAACTGTATTACAAAGATAGGAAATAAATATTAACAAGCAATTTATTAATAATTAATAATAAGGGGATTTTTTTTGAAAACACTTAGGCAATTGTACTTGACATCGTCACGATTTTAATTATTTAGATATTCATTGATCAGTTGATAATATAAGAAATTTAAATATCGCGTTCACCTCAAATGTTTGACAAATGTTTTATTCTCGTTTTAATTAAATAATTATTTCCGAATGAAATTAACATTACATTTGAATGAATATTAATAAACACGAGCAAATATTCATGAATGTTACAAAATCGCGTTATGTAAGTTTGACACACAACTATTCAAATATTCTCGCGAGTTCATTGCTCGCATTCGTTCACTCGAAAGTGAAAGCAACCGTGAAAATAAACAATTGTTCCTTTAAGAACAAATTCAGTCACGTATTATTCGGTCGTGAAACAATTTCTCTTTGCTCCTTGCCACGCTGGTTGCCATCATAAATCCCCGCGCTAACTTATCAATTAATTTCAACTTCAACCCCCGTGTATCTTGTCTCTCGCGGCGAGCCGGGAAATAATAGCATCTCGGACTAGTTGCCTTATATTTCTCATTAGAGCGCCGTCTTGCCAAGGGTTGGCACCAAGTAAAATTCGACCTTCTCTCTCTCCACCCAAGGTCGCCCAAGGTCTCGAAAGGAGAAGCGAAACAAGGTGAAGGAGAGCTTCTCTTCTCATTCCGCATCCCCCCAGCTGGCGAGATGCATGATTAGCCGTTTGTTTCATCGTTTAATTTGAAGCAGGCACTCCTTTCAGCCTCTCCCTCCCGCTCTTTTACCACCGCTTTCAGGGGCGGGACGTTGCCATCAAGAGCCATTTCCCCGCATCGAGTTTGTCTATTAACAGAGGCGTTGATTAAATGCAGGAGAGAGGGCCGAGAGACGGATAGGTTCACGTGCTTGCTCCTCGTGTTCCTCTCTGTTTCCCTCCCTCTCGATTCTCTCGCCCTCTCGTTTCATGCGTATATGGCAAAGTATGCGGAATGAAGATCGATGCGATGATTCGCGGCTGGGGTGATGAAAGGAAACCGTGTGGAGAACAGGCATCGAAGGGACGAGGTTCGAATAAGCGGATCGACGATGTTCGTTTCGATCGTTTGTTTCCTTTTCTTCTGCGCTTCTGACAAGAATTTCCTTGTTTGTTCATGCGTAATCGAGAAGATTAGCCTCGTTCGTTGGATTTGTTGATCCCTCGTTACGGCGAGGATTGTTTATAATTAAATGGAAATGGTAGGCTGGCTCCATTCGTAATTTTAAATTATGCGATAAATTCAGCTTAATCGGCGATCGGTGGTTTTATACCGTTTGGCGTCGTTTAATTCGTTGTTTAAAGTGTTCGAGAGCCGCGTTTGGTTTGTTGGATTTTAGATGCACGGTTTAAAACGAACGAGGTGGATTTCCGTTCTGCTACGTTTCACGAGCGTTTAATATTTTCCTTAATCGCAGCGTGTTAAATAGGATTATGAGGGCGAGTTAGAGGATACGAAACAAATTTTTTACGAAGCGAAGAAAATTAACATGGACAAATTTATCGTCAATTACGAAAGTAGTAGTGAAATCTCGTCGTTCTTATCAAGAATCACGTAGATTCAAATCCTTTCTTCAATTAACGCAAACGCAATCAACATCGGAAGAAAATCGAGACGAAACGTCACGTCCAATTAACCCTACCAAACTCCCTTCCCCCTTCCATTTGTCTTCGTCGAAACCTGTCCAACTACCATAAACTTGTCCCAAAACTTGGAAACACGGATTGTCAAAACGAATCGCAGGACGGCCAAAACTTGCCGAATTTCCCTATAAACGTCTGCGTGTAAAATAGATTTTCTGTCAGGTTAGGTCGGGAAATAGGACAGAGATAGGCGAGAATCTGGAAAATTAACCGGTCGCGGGTAATTTGGCATATTTATTAACGAGACGTCGCCCGTAATGGGTAGCGAGAGACCCGCGGAAAATAGAATTTCGTATTTGCCCCGCCACTTGTAAACTTTATGAAACTGGCCCCAAGGGTGATTTCATTATTCCTCGCGCGAAATCGAGAGTGAGAACGCCACTGGAACGTTTCCCGCCGTACAATGCCGTATCGCCTCTCCACGAGGTGAGTAGTCCAATCAAAACTCGCTCGTGTTTCTCTCCAATCCAGACATTTCCTTTTTCCTTCTCTCCGCTTCGTTCCTCTTCTCCCCCTTCGTTCTCTACCCTACCTTTCTCTCTCTCTCTCTCTCTCTCTCTCTTTTCGACTTCCGCTCCGCGATATATCAAACTTGGAACGGGCGAAGCGTCAGACAATCGATTTAATCGGTGAACTGTGAAAGAGATTGCGGCCTCCACCCCCTCACGGTCGCATAATGTAAAATCGACGAGAGAGAGAGAGAGAGAAGGAAGAGGAGAAGGAAGGGGAGGGAGAGCGCGATTTAAGCAGGAAGGGGAAGAAAAAATTCGATTTCCGGCAAGGGAGCATCGTTGTTTTTAGACGAAAAACGTCCGTGGTAAACTACTTGCTCGGCGTGGGGATCGTGAACGGGGCAATTAGGAAGGCGTGACTCGAATGCATGGCTAATTGATCGGAGGAATAAAATTCGACGCGTGGGCGGATATTTTTCGGGGAATTTACAGGCAGGTATTTCACGTTGGACGTTCTTTTTGGTGGAGAGGAGGAGGAGGAGGAGGAGGAGGAAGAGGAATCGGTGTTATGCTAATTGAAGGGGTTGGAGGGAAAAATATCGCACGAGCGAGAAAATATTTTGTTTGAGATAATTATGATTATAATTTAATGGATTTTGGTTTGTTTATTGTTGATGTTGAAGAATTTTTTAAGATGTATATTGCTTTTTTAACGTTTGAATCTTATCTTTTTTCATCAGATCAATAATACAATTTAAATTTAAGAATACAAATGATTTAACAACATTTTCTTTAAATCATAAAGGAAATCCTGTTTCCTGTATTCGAGATTTTAATCTTCATTAACCAGCATAATCGAGTAACAAGCGAATGTTAAAAATTAAGCGATTTTACGATTAAAAATTTTAAAAATGATAAATGAATATTCGTTAAAAAAGCGTTCAAGTTTTGGAAGCTTCGTCACGATGTTAAATGAAAAGTAGAAAAGTCGTTCCCTCTTCGAACTTTTTTCCTTCTGTTTTACAGTTTTTCTTTTCGTTATGCCGCTAGTTTCTCGAATTTCGAAGAATTTTTCGAGAGCTTTGACGATCGTAACCCTTTCGTAACAATTTCTTCGGCGGTTAAACTTTTGTTTCTCGAACGAGCGCCTCGATCTCGCATGGGGCATCGACATAAGATACTCGACGCGCCATCTCGTGTAAAAATATGAAACTAAACATATTTGACTCTTAAGCATATTATATATTATACATTACTTTGCAAAAAGTATACATAAAAGTTAAGAATTTTTAATTTTCATTTTATTTCATATGAAACGTCATTTAATCTGTCGATAGAAAATAATATGACAAATTGAAATTCAACGGTTGAAATAGGTGATGATAATTTTCAATTTACGTTTCATCTCTATTTTATTTTTACACGTATACATTTTTCGATTTTGTTATTTTAAAAATTTTCAATTTCTATTTTATTGCAAAATATCTTTCGATCTGTCATGAGTCAAAATTCAATAGTTTAAACGAGATGATTGACTTTATTCAACAAACGTGTACCGTTTCCAGCGAATGTTGAAATTTCTATTCAAACTATTGAAATTTCCAGCGGATGTAAAACAAGCGATGGCATGTTCCACCGATGATACATGTAGATTGAATGAAAATTCTCGGAAAAAACGTATGGTATGTCACTTGTTAATGTATATATGAAATATTATATAATGAATCAATTTCTTTTTCCTCCCTTGGAATTGTTTCATATTTTCGACTTATATGAATCAATTACGGTTTCTTCATTTATACAAATTTGTGAAAGAGAAAATAGAAAATAAAGAATTATTAAAATATGTCAAATAATTAAAAAAAATATCTGAATATTCTACTAATGATGATAGATGAAACAACAAATCTCTATTTGAGTTTCATTTTATTTAATCATTTTTAAAAGAATTTAAATTTTATATTCTATTTAGATCTTTTTATATACAAAATTAAATTATTTTTAATAAACATATTAAATCTATTTTACCATCAAATTCATAATGTTTGCCATATAATTTATATTATATACTTAGAATATCGAACAAATTTTCAAATTATAAAATTAGAAAAATATTTAAAATGATGATATAAACAAATCAATTTCACAATTTATATCATTTTTAATATCTATATTAAAACTGTATTACGAAATTCTAATTAATATTTCTATCCAAATTACATAGATAATTCAAAATGATATCTTATCGACATTTGTTGATCATTTTTCTTTATTTTCAAACCGATTCGTTAGCAAAATCTAAGGGATGATGGACCATCGTTGAATATTTGTATCCTAATTTGGTGTTCAAGGAGGAAATCGTTCGAAGAAAATCTTCTCGCGGAATTTCATCAAGGATAGAATCCTAGCACAGCGGTAGTCTCTGTCGAAATTACTGTTTCTCTGGATCCGACACGGAATTCAGTTTCATTTTTACGCCCCTCTTGATATTTCCATAAATTTCCCCACGACCGGAAACCGATGTTCAAACTCGAATTAGATTTGTCAAAGAATACTTATCGAACGTTAAACATAATTTCGCGTTCATCCTAATATTTCCACCTTATAAATATATTTTATTTCATTATTTTATGCACTTGATTCTAATATAAATTAACAGTTTGCAACGTGTATCTCTCTTTTATATTTTCTTCCTCTATATTTTAAGAGATATAGTTATTAGATTCTTGAAGCTTATTATAATTTTTAAAGAAAGTATCTTGATTTATTTGAAATGATATATATAAGATATTAAATATAACAAGAATTTTTGTATTATTGAATAATGATTTTTGATCGATCAACTTGTCCACATTTTTTTTAAATTAATTATATTGATAAATGTATATTATGTCTAATAAAATTTTCACGATACATTTGTAATATTCTTCTGATACTCATCGATGTGTAATGACGCGTTAAACGAGAATCGTTTTTCTAAAAAAAAAAAAAAAAATGTTAAGAATTCAAAGAATTGAAATAAAATTGATGGAAATACGATAAAGATTTTCGTATAAAAGAATAATGACGAAATTGCAATTCAGTTTTGGAACGCCGTCTCTTTGGTATCAGTTGGTTGAACTTTCTCCGAGAATTCTCGGATAACAGTGTTTCCTTGATCGAATAACTCTTATTCTTTGTGACTGTTTCAGAACCTAATTTCGTGGGATCTTACGACATCGGCAGCCACGTATTCTTCTTTTTCCGCGAGACGGCCGTGGAATACATAAATTGCGGGAAAAGTGTGTATTCCCGCGTGGCGAGAGTTTGCAAAAGGGACACCGGCGGCAAAAATATTCTCTCGCAAAATTGGTCGACTTATCTGAAGGCAAGGCTGAATTGCTCGATACCCGGCGAATTTCCATTCTACTTCAACGAAATACGTAAGTTTATTAAAAAAAAAAAAAAATATTCGATTTTTCAATCGAATCACTTCATCTTTATTTCGATCCCAATCAATTTTTCCTTCTCTCGTCTAATTTCTTATCGATTTCGATGCGAAGAGTATCTTCCAGTAAAAATGATTTCAAACTTTGGCAAACTTTATAAAATCAATCAATGTTCGTTTATTTTCAGAGAGTATTTACAAGGTGCCCGGCGACGACACTCACTTTTACGGTACTTTCACCACGTCGACGAACGGATTGATGGGCTCGGCGATCTGCTCGTTCCATATCGACGCGATTCAAGAGGCGTTCCGTGGAAAATTCAAAGAACAGGCGACGAGCAGCAGCGCCTGGCTTCCGGTGCTCTCCAACAAAGTTCCTGAACCGCGGCCCGGCCAATGCGTGAACGACACTGAAACGTTCCCGGACACGGTCCTCAACTTCATTCGATCCCATCCCCTCATGGATTCGGCGATATCGCACGAGAATGAAAAACCCGTCTTTTATAAACGCGACGTGATGCTCACACGATTGGTCGTGGATAAACTGCGTATCGATTTCGTCGGCCTCGATTTGGATTACACGGTCTACTATGCTGGATCAAGTAAGTTGAATCGAAAAGTAATAGCGATGATTTTTCGATTTGGAAAAAATGGAATTCGAAGAACTGTTAATTTGAATTAATAATAGGGAACGATATTCGTTGCTCTATTATTTTATTATTATTCGATAATTTTGAAAAGACATTTTTCGTTCGCGTATCGCAAGAAAATTCGTGATCGTTGTGGATTCGTTTTACTTTGGAGCAAAACAACTTTTTGTTTCTTTACTACGGCTCGATAATATTACGTCACAAGTGCACGTTAATCCGGGAAATTATGATAAGAAATTTAATTCGGGGCGCGTAGCAATGTTGGAATGCGTTTTGCGCTCCGCCAGTCGATTTGTCGTCGTGAAACTTGGCAAGATAATCACGGGCGAACTTCAAAGTTCTTGCAGTTGACTCGTACAATCTGCTATTGCAATCGCTGCTTTCGTCTCCCGGCCAACCGTCGAGTGTCTATTACCGCTAAAAACTAATATAATCAGAAGTCCCCTGTACAACTATGAACTACAAGAAATGAGTTACGAAAACACGTCACAACTCTGAGACTAACTACACTTTGAAACTTTCATTATCGATCAATAGCAGATACAATCTTCTAATTGTACGAAGTGAGCGTAATCGC
The DNA here is from genome assembly GCF_048593485.1 of Apis florea. Classification (NCBI taxonomy): domain Eukaryota; kingdom Metazoa; phylum Arthropoda; class Insecta; order Hymenoptera; family Apidae; genus Apis; species Apis florea. The sequence goes on along the minus strand of NW_028256653.1, from coordinate 194,244 downwards.
TCTCGCAGGATATCTCAACTTTTTCCCTCGAAAACTTCGCGAAGTTGAGTTTTAAAGGTAAAAATAAGATTAAAATGTCATTCGATGAGAAATCTATAAATGCTTCGTAGAAAAAAATATTGAAATTAAATTTATTATATTGTATTCAGGTTTCTTTATCGAAAATATCGAACACGAGTAATAATTATTCCTTGAAAATAAAAATCTTCCTCTTTTTTCTTAGGAAATTCAGATATTCAGATTTTTCATTCACAAGATCTCGCAACATTTAAAGATGTAATCAATGGTGAATAAACTATAACAATCTTAAAAATATATCTTATCCTTTTCTGGATGTGGATGATGTTTCTCCAACATGAAATGACATTTTAGTCTTAATTTTACTTTATTTATCTTTAACAAGAATTTGTACGGAAAAATCTACAATGATATAGAAAAAAAAAAAATCTGTAAAAAATTACCTTGATACGTGTACAGTGTTAAGGGAAAAGATAAAGTACTTTTAGTTTTACTTCCGAGTGAAAAAGTTACGTCAAACTATTTAACACGTTTCGTACGAAGATTGAATTTTAATGGAACTTTATAACCGAATGAGAAAGTTTCGTTGGCATACTTAATTACGAAAAAATAAGAATTATAACTAATTTTTAACACTTTCATCTCCTTTTAAATTCATCTTGCTTAAAATAATGAATTCTTTATGGAATCCATTAAAAAAATATCTTCTTTTTCTTTTTACATTTAATATACGAGCCTCTCAAAAATCATGTAAATCAATTCAACGTAACGATCACTTCATTAAACTTCTCTATTCAGCTTCCAACTTTTTTCAAACACATTCCCAAAACTATTTGCATAAAATTAATTCTACAATGCAGATATCAACGATATCATAAAATGAAATACAAATTAATTACAAAAAAAAAAAAAATAACAGATTTAATTCCATTTAAAAAATAAAAGTTTTACGTTATCCGCCAATTATTCTTGATTCTACTAATAGAACAATTTTCTATCAAGCTATGTTTATCCACGAATGAATCTAATAACAGATCAATTGTCTCGATTTAAATTAAATCCATTGCTTTTGCGCTTTTTGTTTACAGGTGATGGACGCGTGCACAAAGTTGTCCAATGGATAGACAATAATGGGGAGTCCCAGTCTATCCTGTTGGACGTTTTTGACGTGACACCGGGCGAGCCGATCCAGGCGATGGAAATCTCGAAGGAGCACAAGGCTCTTTACGTAGCTTCCGACCATCGAATAAAACAGATCGACTTGGTGATGTGCACGCGAAGATACGACAATTGCCTTCGCTGCGTTCACGATCCTTACTGCGGATGGGACAAGGACACGAACACGTGTAAACCTTACGAGCCCGGGTAAGTTGTATTTTCATTTTTCCCTTTTTTCTTCTTTTTCAAAATGTTATTATAATACGGTATTCAAAATGTTGTGGTACTTTTAGTTTTAAAACCATCGATAATTTGATTCATACAACGTTAGCTTAAACTCAGAGAAAGATTTAGAAAATTAACTCATTAATTAGATAATTTGGATCACTCGTAAATTGGGTTAATTTAATTTTAAAATTTAATCAAATTGGATTAAAATTGGAAATTAAATTCTTTTTTTGAAAATGGTAAGTGGATCGATTCAACAGTAATAATAAACGATCAAATGATTGAATTGATGTATAAGGGGAAAATTGTGCAATATTATAACGTGAAAATCTGGAGAAGGTCGTAAATCTTCTAGAATTAAAGTATTATGCTCAATGATAATGCACGTTTTTTACGTGAAAATTGTATGAATTACGAGAGGCTTAGCTCTTCATGAATGCTCACGAAGAACATTACGAAATTTTATTTGTTGAGTTTATTATCTTAAGAATCTTTTACATTTCCCCTCCCCCCCCCTCCCTGAAATTATTACTTCATTTATATCATTCTGAATGATAGAAGATAAAACGATTAATGAATAAAATTTAATACAATTAAGACTTTTATAAATTTAATATTATCTTCTTTTTTAATATTTCATATTTCACATTGGATGAAATTTAATGCCTCGAATGGCCCACTTGGGTTAATCCGATTTAATAAATTCGAGAGATTTACTCAAGGTATCTATTTCTGTTCTTCTTCTTCAAATTTTCATAAATTGCTTAAAATTCTTTCGGATATATCCGTGTTCCATTTATCCAGTTATATTATGTATTATTTATAGAACATTTAAATACGTAATACATTTAATTCAATTCAATTCATCTTCGTGATATAATATGAAAGGCAAACTTCTCTTCTATAATTATATCTACTGCATAGTGCAACGAATGGCCTAGATTTACACCAATAATACTGTGCTTGCAATCAAAGATTCAATTTATTCCATTATTATATTAGCGTTTTAAATGAATATCCCTCAATTTTTAGATATTAAGAACTTTTTGGGCAAATTTAATAGGATTAAAGTTAATAATAACATAATAATAATAATTTTTGTCGATATATGTGCAGTACAATCAATCATCAAAATCAATCAGTAATGATAAAACATATATTTTCCTTAAAAATAACGAAAAAACGTAATCATAAAAGTTTCATAAAAAATGAACGAAAGAATTTTTAAAATAATCTATATAATTATTTCCATTTCTAAATAACAATTCAATAACTTCTTAAAATTAAAAAAAAAAAAAAAAAAGTGAAACCATCAACTATGTTCAAACATTTTATAAAATTATTCGTATCCATAATAATCGTCAATTATCATTACCAATCAATATCGACAACAATTAATGAATCGATCGTAAACAAGAAAAAATAGAAGAATCGTACTTACGATATTGCCTCTATCCTTTTTTTCCCAGACTCCTTCAAGACGTGTCGAACAGCACAGCGGACGTTTGCGACAGTAGCGTGGGCAAACGGAAGCTGGTAGTCACCTGGGGCCAGTCGGTGCATCTCGGTTGCTTCGTGAAGATGCCGGAAGTGCTGGCGAATCAGGAAGTCAGGTGGTACCACTACAGCAAGGAGAAAGGCAGGTATCAGATAGCTTACAAGTACGGTGCCGGAGGGGACAAGTTCATCGAGACGTCCGAGAAGGGCCTGGTGATCGTTGGCGTGAACGAACAAGACGCCGGAAGATACGATTGTTGGCTAGGCGGTTCCCTGCTCTGCTCTTACAACATCACCGTGGACGCGCATAGATGCTCGGCGCCTGCAAAATCTAACGACTATCAGAAGATATACTCGGATTGGTGCCACGAGTTCGAGAAGTACAAGTCGGCAATGAAAAGCTGGGAGAGGAAGCAAGCGGTGAGTACACGTTCGATATTTGTTCGGAATTCTTTGAAATATATGAGAATATATAAAGGCGAATCGGTTTGTAAATATTTTGACATTTTCGAAAACTTTTGACGAGACACGAAACGAACAGGTTTTTCCATTCGAATTTGTTTTATTAATTTAAGGGAAGATATTATTTTTGGGATAAACATTTGAACATTCGCACTTTGGGAAAATCAAATTTACGCGATTCGTTAAAACGTGTCGAATATAATCATCAATTTCATTTTTATTTTCATAGACATTTAATATCATTTACAGTTAAATTAAATATAATCTCAGTTTATTGATTTGTTTTTATTCGATGGAAAATAAAATCTCGTTTTTTTCTTTTTCCATATCTATTAATTCCTTTGGAGTAAATATCGCGTTAGCGTTTAAAACAACGGTTCGATTTTCTTTCTGCGATTTCCTTTTTTATTAAAGATTCCGAAGAATAGAAAAAAAAAAAAAAAAAGAAAGAAAACTTATAAAGAAGATATCACGAGAGAAAAGATGAAAACTCGTTTGAGGAAGAAATAAACGTTGGTAAATACGTAATTTGACTCTGAATGCAACGTACCTTTCAAAATTGAATTCATTCTTTATGTTTATAAAAATACAAAAGCGTTCGTAGCAAGCTAATATTTACTTCCTACATGAAAAATTCTTTTCCCCTACTACAGATGGTTACGATCTAAAAGGATTAATATAACGAAATATAAATTGAAAATAAAAGCCGTCAAAGATCCCCCATTCTGAATATCTTTTCTCTTTTTAAAAAAAAGAGATATAATACTCGAGTTTCTTTCATGTTTTTTGCATAAATGTGAACTTAAGCATCATACACGGAGCATAATCTCTAGATCTAAAGCAAAATAGCTTATTATACAGTTTATTCAATTCTATTAATTAAACGTATGAGTCACGCATGAGTAAGTAGCATTAAGTATGCGCAAATATTCTTTAAATAAAATAAGCAATTGAAAAACTTTTAATCATTGCTATGGTTAAAAGAAATAAAAATTTCTTTTGAAATAGTATTAATTTTTCAAAATAAATACTTCTCAGTACTTTGTACAAAAACACGTGCAACGTTTTCCTTCAACGAAATTCATACAGATATAATCGCTATTAGTATCGCTGGTTTTATTAATCATTCGATATTGTCAAAATGTTATATGAAATATTCTCTATCAATTTTATCAAATATCCATATATATTTATAGCTCAACAGGTGATTGTAACGAATCAAGTGGAAGTCAATATTTATACACAAACAGCCATGCAAATTTTGATACAATAAAACAACTCCTCTTGTTTGCAATCGAATTAAAATCGAATTACCCAAATATTAAAAGTGACAAATCGTCAATAACAATGCCAATAAATTTCCTTCCCTTATCGTAAAAATACGTTTTACGATATATTTCGTCAGTTTATAAATTATATTAAAAATTATATTAAATTGTTATAATAATTAACCAAAAAGAGAGGAATTTTAAAAACAAACTTTAAATCAAAAAAACATCCATTTCTAAATTCTACCGGAAAACTGTCTGCTCGATCGCTTGCTTGAGGAACCCGTCCATTTCTCTGTTCCAGCAATGCGCATCGAGGCAAAACGACAGCAATCAAAATCTCCACACAAACGAGGTGTACGGCACCCCCTTGGTCTGATGGAGCCGATCGTTGTTGGAGCCCTCTTCGAGCCGAGATCCGGACACACTGCCACGCAAGAGCGTCCTGCCGAGGAATCGCGGTCCATCCACGATCAGTTGGGCGAGCCTCACTCTCCTTCTGACCGGTTACACCACTGCCTTTGTACTTTTTGCCGCTGACGATTTTTCGTCCCAATGAACGTCGTAAAGAAGACAAAAAAAAAAAAAAAAAAGAAAAAAAAAGAAAATCAAGCAGTCGAACGTCCGAAACGCGAGCAGCTCGATCACCGCGACGTCCATCCTCGATCGGTTGGACGAGCCTCGTTCCAACTGTTCCCATCCCCTCACCTGGAACGTTTCTTTCGATGGACACTCATCTCCCTTTCAACCCAATCGAACCGGATTACTCGATCAGAATGCTCGACCCTCCGAGATTACTTGCAATCTCAATTCTGTCGGTGAAACGAGGCTGTTTTATCCAAACGCGCGGTGTTCATCGAACGAAAAGCCGTTAAACAATTACGCGCCGTTATTAGCGCGTAACATGCGCATGCACGGCCGAGCATGCACCTAGGTAAAAATCCGTTTTTCCGTTTTTTGTTTTCTTTTTTTTTCCTTTTTTTTTTCGGATGGACCCTCCTTCACCAACATTTTTCTCCTCACTCGTGTGTAAATAGAAAGACACGGTGGTGAAAGGAAGTGAGAATACGATTCCAGGACGTGGATCGTCTCGAGAGAAAAGTGCGCTTAAAGTGCGAATCGACGGAATGGAAACGCGCCTCGGACCGGAAGAGGAACAATCGTGGACTGTGCTCGCCGATATACACACATACATATATAAATATATATATATATATATACACACACATACACGGTTCCTAAAAGTTTCGTTTCTCACGGTGTGGAATTGGGATGAAGAGGGAACAAGAGATCGGGAGATCGAAGAGAGTGATTAGAAGAGATCGTTAAGAGATCGGCCGTGGTGATCGGGAGGCTGTTCGGTTGAAATAAGGCTCGAATCGTGGCGTCCGTCCGCATAGTAACCCGTTTAGAAACCGGAAATCAATCCTCCTGTTTCCTTAGATCTGTGATACGAACGAGACGAGACGAGAGAGAGGAGATCGAGTGGAGGGAGCCCTCTCGAGCGAGCGAACGGGTTCGGTTGGTCGCTTTGTCGGTTGGTTGACTTGCAGGAACAAAATACAGGCGACGAGAGGAGGGATAAGATGTACCGTAAGCTCGAGCTTCGACGTAGTTTTAACCGAGTCAAGATTGACAGGATCTTGTATGGCGAGTTGTTGTATCGATTCGATTGATGGAGAAAGAGAGAAAGGGTTGAGAGAGAGAGAGAGAGAGAGAGAGAATGGGTGGGACGCGTTTTTTTTCTTTTCTTGAAAAAAAAAAAACGTCACGCAAGTTACACATGAGATTATTAGCGGCTGCTGCCAGATTAGCTTGTCAGCTTTTCATATCGACAAATTCGCGATGTGCACCGCCGTCTCTGTCTTCGGATCCGCACGATTCCTTTCTTCGCCTTGACTCGACGTGACTTCGTTTTTTTAACCGTCGATTGCGTTTCCTGTATTCTTTTATTATTATTATTATTATTTTGTTTTATTTTATTCTTCTTCTTCTTCTTCTTCTTTTAGGATAGATGCGTCGATCGATCGATGCGCTTTTGTTCCTCGCTCCATAGATTATAGCATTGCAGTTATATTTCAGCGATTCTGATGGAATGTCTTAAAGTTTTAACGTTCAATTTGGTTTTATCGTTGGATGCATCATTTTTTTAGAGGATAATATAGAGGGAACTTCTTGATTCTGATTCATAAAATTGGACATGAATGTATGATAACTGATATTAATTTCGTTTCATTCATCATAGCGAAATTTCGCTTCTAAACATCTGTAAATAATCAAAATTTTTTCCAGAATGGAAATTGGAGGAAAACTTAGAAAATTAGAAATATTTATCGTGCATCAAACGAATGAATGCCAGAGTTAAACATATGTAACAGAATTTGATTATTTTATCTAGTTTGACGAATAATTATTTTTAATCTTTAATCTTTAATCTTTTGGACAAGATTCAATTTCACCAGAATCGCTATAATAAAACTCGAATTTACAGACATTTACCGGATCATCCAACGATATACCACTGTTACCGTAATCATCATCGAGAATTCTAAAGGTGCTACGCAGGTGCGTGATGGAGATCTTTAAGGCCTGTCATCCTTAATCCTTTATACACTCATCGAACTTATACAGAGATACATAGAACACAAACACGTATATACAAAAAAAAAAAAAAAAAAAAAAAAAAAAAACATACTCTTATACATTTAGAATACAAATAGAAGAAATATACACAAATTTCTCGTACGAATCTATTCAGCATCCGATTTCTACATTTGCTCGAGTTTTTGCACGAGTTTTTGTATTTTCTTGGATGCCAAAGATTCGAATGAAGAAAGAATAGAGAGGAAAAAAAAAATATCTTCGTACATACCTCTGAGCCTAGAGAATAAAGTAATCCTGCTCGACGATTTTTGCCAGATCGAATCGGGTCTCGATCGAGCAACAAATCGTTAAACAAATTCGAGACAGTTTCGAAATCATCGCGGATCGATGCTCGGATGTCTCGTCTCGAGCAATGTGCAGCTTCGACAAGATGAAGAATGTCGGCGGGCACACGTTTCTCTTTTTTTTTTTTTCGTTCCTTTATTCGATCGTGTCGTTCGATTAACCCTTTGAGGTTTCAAAGTATTTTCGCGATAATAGGATAAAATTCCTCATTTGAAAGTTATCTATAATCGAGATACATTTTTATGAGTAACATATTTTGTATATATATTAAGTTGTAAGAATTATAACTCTCTTTTTAATTACATCATTTTCTCTTGAATATTAATCTCTCGTGTCGTTATGAATTACTTAATTCTTAATTAATCGCGTATAAATAAATGAATAAGCACAATTATATTTTATAATGAAATTATACAAAATTGGCGCAAGGATTATAAAAATTCATACCAATTTTTTTCTTTTTTTTTTTGAACAACAAAAGTAATTTGGATAATATATCCAAAATCTATCGGTTCGAAAAAGAATCGCAAAGGGTTGAAGTAACACGATCCACCAATCTTATTCTAAATATCTCCCATTATATATATATCTATAATAACGCGTATTCCAACGCTCGATTAAACGTATTAGAGTCGTTTCTCTTCCGGCCCGAGGACGCCTGTGTGTACATAGGATCGTCATAATAGCGTATGGTATTTTTATAAAAATTCTGATCGGAACGACACGCAATCGTAGACGCGAGGAATATATTAGCGGTCCCCCTCCACTCTTCGCGCGAGATAATTTCCTTTCACCTTCTCTATTTTTTATCTCATCACAAATTTCCTCCCCTGCCCCCACTCTTTTCCCAAAACGACACTTTTTTAGTATTTTAAATCTTTTTTACGAAAAGATCGTATCGTATATTTACACGTAGAATTAGTTTATACCTTATACTTTAAACGTAGGGACACGGATCGTCGCGGGGGGTAATATATATCCCCTCGCGCGATCGCTTCTACCAACAGAGATGGATGCTAACCGGTGCTGTATTAAACAATTCGTGGAACGGTCGCTGTTTCCTGAAGACCCAGTTCGCCATCGTTAGTATACATACGTGTAGGCTATAAAACATAGACCTTAGCAAGGTGATGACGCATCTTTCGTTTTGTATGCGTATGCGCGTGTGTGTGTGTGTGTGTGTGTGTGTGTATGCGTGTGTGTACGTGTACTTGCGCGCGCGCATGTGTGTGTGTGTGTGTGTGTATATGTGTACGGATTTAAGTTCCCTCAAAGGCGAAGAACGACGATCGGGATGAAGCAAAACGACGAGAATAAGTAAAAGGAAAAGAGAAAAAAAGGGGTAAATATAATAAAGCGAATATAAAGAGATAGAGATAAACGAATAATAGTAATAATAATAATAATAATAATAATAATAATAATAATGATAAAAAGGGAAACACCGACGTACGACGGTGTCGTCGGTGATAGTTTCGCTCTTGTGTCCTTAAGTTTGTACATAAAATTCGTTCGTATTGTTGCGTGGTTCGCGTCGCGGCCGCTAGAGGTCCGAGAGTCAGTCCTCGTTCCTCTATTTGGACCGGAAGTTCGAGGACCGTGGACTAATCGAGACCGTGGAATGCGAGCGAACCATTTAGTTATTCTTGTACAGAGATTTGGAACCGCCGCGTTCGACGATTTTTCTGTTCTGTATCTATCATCTCGTCGCCGGCATACAAAGATAAACACTGTCAGATAGTAAGAGATGCAGACTGTGCGCGTGAGAGAGATAGAGTGGACGATTGCTTGACGCGAGCACGAAAGAAAGAGAAAGAGAGAGAGAGAGAGAGAGAGAGAGAGAGAGAGAGAATGAAGAGATATATAAATATATATATATGAAAAAAAAAAAAAAAAAGAAATGAAAGAAATGAAAAAATGATCGTAGGAACGTAAGGTTAAACACAATAATCGGTAAACAAATTAATCCTCGAATATGTACTTATTATGAGCTTCAAACAAGTATTGGATAGTATTACGTCGTAAGATTAAGGAGTAATTTTCGAGCAAATAAGGAGATGATGAATCTTGAAGGGGAATACTTTAGACTGTGTGTCCTATGATCGATAAGTTCAAGAGTTGCCTTCAAGACGATCGGAGAGAAAACATTTTCTTTTTCTTCGGATTCGATCCACACAAAGAAACGTGTTCTAGGGGAGTTTGTTACATGCGTTCGAGCACACGGAGTGATCAGCGTGACGTGGATGCGAATAACGAGAATCTAAATGACGAGTAACCATGAGAGAATGAAAGGGTGGTGAGGCTGTATAGAGGACGCGCGTGTGCCGTGACGAAGCGATACGTGTAGAATAGCGATATATATATATCGTATCGTCTGTGGAAAATTATTTGAGGAAAGACGGGGAGGATGTAGAAGGTGAATAATAGAGAGCCGGTGGAAAAAGTAAAAAAAAAAAAAATAGCGAAGCGAGAACGAAAAACAAACAGAAAAAAAAACGCAGAGAATTAACCAAGATATACAATGTATCTTAAACCAGGAATCTCGCGTGTATTCGTCGAAGATCGAGGGGGGGGAGGGGGATGGATCGACAAATTTCCAAGGAAAACGGATTAAAAACAAATTGAACAATTGAAAATGGCGCGAATCTCGACGAATGCGCGCCCAGACTCTGGATTACGAGTCGGCGTGATCACGGAAAGCAATCTAAGATGAACTTAACGTTGTTAGATATATTATTTGTAATATTATCGAAGTACTGTACATTGCGTGGACAGGATCGTTGCTGTTGGATCACGGAGAGGAAATGCAGAGAAATTGTACGAGAGGTAGATGAGCCGATCTTCTGTGTTGGAATGAGGAGAATTCTCGGTAAATCGATCCGGATGAAAGATGATTACATAGAAACCATAGAGACGAAGAGCTTTAAGCTACGTAAGATGTGAGAATGAACATCTGAAAACCGGCTTGGGGACCATCGCGTTTGAGGAACTCTCTCGATTCGATCTAACAGCCACGTTCGTGCCAACACGTGAAGATAGGTTATAGCTCGATTTAGTGTACGCTGTGCGAAAAAAGAAGGCGTCTTTGTGACGACAGTTACTTGAAATATATGAAAGAGAGAGTAAGAAAGTGCGAGAGAATAAATATATATATATATATAAGGGAGAGAAAGAAAGAGAGAGAGAAAGTGAGAGAGGGAGAGAGAGGAAGAGAGTGTGAAAGAAAGAAAAGCGAGAATGCCCTAAATGAAACACTTAACTATGATGACTTATTACTACGATACAAGGAGGAGAGTAGGGTAGCCGGTAACGACTAATTCAAATATATCATTAGGACTAGCCGACGACTGTCTTAGGTTCTCTAGATTTCTGTACGGAATCGATTTTTATTTTCTGGTGAACGGGGATGGGAGGGTGATTTACCGAATTTTTGTTTCTTCTTTTTTTTTTTTTTAAACACGCTTCTTTCGTCGTCTCTCCGCCATCTTTTATTAAACGTTGAATTCACCTCGTTCTTAGTCTAATCTTAGTTTCGTACATCGCGTTCTTTTCTTCTCCTTTTCTTTTCACATTTACGTTTTTTCTTCTTTTTTTTTTTTTTTTTCATATTTTGCGCGACATTAATACAGTCTTCTCTGTAAAAAAAGAAGAAATACGTTTTCGTTTTAACGTCGTTTCGTAACGACAATCTCCATCGATCGTGATAGAGAAATTCCACGAGAGAACGAACAAGAATGAGAGAGAAAAAGAGAATGCTGCGTGAGATTAATCATTTTCGTATTCCATAGAATTCGTTTCACGTCATCATCGAGTTATTATTTTTATTACCGTCCTTGCCACATTCAGTTTCATCTTTTATCCTCTCCTTTGCCTTTTGCTTGTCCTTTTCTTTTTTTTTTTTTTTCTTTCTTTCTTTTCTCGTACTTCTTTGTATTGTACTCGTCCCTCTCGACTACAGCGATCAAGGGTAGAAAATAGAGTCGGACGAAAGTACATCGTGAATCCGAGAATTTCTCTTTTTATTTTCACGAGCGGGGGAAATTTATTTCAAATCAAAAGAGGCGTGGCTCGTTTCGAAACTTCTTTCGCCTCCTCGTCCGATCATCGGAGTACGTATTCCTCTTCGTTGATACTCGCTCGAAACGTTCTGTTCGAATGGCAATGATGCATGTAACGCGATTAAGCTTATATTCGTTTTTTTTTTCTTTCCCCTCCTCCCCCTTCTCCTTTTTCTCGTTGGAGAAAAAGAAACGTTACACGCGCTCTGTTATCGATTAAATTTGCTACCGTTTTCGTGCCAATTCAGTCGAATTGACGCGCTCGGAAGCGAGGAAAATTTCACGTGCGAGCGAGTATCGAGGAATTTTATCCCTTTTCTTTTTCTTTCTTTTTCTTTTCCCTCCGAATTTTTACGGAAATTTTACGATAATTTTAATTGCATCGATTTTGGATAATCTTTCATCAACCGACGTCGTTCCCTTATGATTTTATTATTAGGGTAGTTTATCGGGGTAGTTTAATAGTTAGTTCCTTTCTTTCCTTTTCTTTTTAATTTTTTTACGATACTTTCTTTGGATTCACGCTGCACTTGCGCCACCTATGAACAATTCACACGTATCTACGCGTCCGCGCGATTATCATCAAGTTGAACACACGACTGTAGACACTCTTTTTTAGTTGGAAACAACTTCGTACGGTAAGAGACCCTTTAGATATTCACCTAATACCTAAACCTAAACATCCAATCGCTATTTTTATCAAAAAAAAAAAAAAAAAACATGTTAAAAATCTTTAATAGTTATCCATTGTTCACTATTGCTATAATAAAGTTTTGCTTTAATAAACGATGGATTCGTATGTGCTATTTATTTCATACACCCGTGTGAAAAGTTTCCTTATCATTTGTATAATAAATGATGCGTATAATAAAAAATCTTGAACTGCATTCTATCTCCCTTATTGTTAAGAAGCACGACTCCTATATACGATATTTTGAATGAAAAATCACATTTAATATTTTTTTAAACCAATAAATCTTCCTCGAAGTTTTTCCATGATTCATTTACAAATAATCTAATTTAAATGAACATACAACGAACGATCTTATTATTTCACGCATCCTGTAAAATTTGAGAATATATCAATACAATCAAAGTTGCTAAATAATCAAGATTCAAATCACCAATTCAAATTATTGCTAACAATAAAGATATAAAACCAGCCCATTTTCGAGAGTTCAATCAATGGAGCAATCTCAACTTTAAACTATCTCCTTTGAGTTTGAATAATTACGCGCTTCGTACACTCTCGCCCGTTTGCTGTCGTCTTCTCGATGACATTTACTCTTCCAGATTCCACGACGTCATCCTTGTTACGCGGAATTCTCCATTGTGACGTCACTCTGGAAACCATTGACGCGATCATTCATCGATCATTCAAGTTTCGCGGCAAAGTTCATCGATAGCGTAACAAGTACGTGTGCATTTACGCGCGATGAAAAGGTCGTGAGAAAGCGCATCTGATGGCTCTTTACCAAAGAAGATTAAATATAGAGCGACTGTTTGAAGAGGACAATGCCGATCGGCTCGGTGATAGAAGCGAGCAAAAAGTGCGCCTGTTGATCAGGATCGTAGTGAGAAGTTTTTTGCTCGTCAGCAAGAGTGTTTACACGTGATTGGAGAAGATATTTTAATTAATGATTTTACAAGTTTCTTTTAACAGCTGCTTTATCATAAATTTATATTATTACGTAGATTTGATATCTTTATATTTTCGTGCTATTTGAATTAGAAATTTCTCTTTAATATCCTTCTCGTATTCTAATTATAATATAAAAATGCACGTTTGATGGGTCTGAAAATATAACATAATATTTTTTGTAACAATGATCTTATATAAAATATTCAATATCCATAAATCGGTAAATTATACTGATAGATGTGTACAATTGAATCGAATTAAAGGAAATATCGCATTATTAAAATTATCGAAATTTAATCGTATAGCGTTTAGAGACCAGCAATCGAGAATATTCATTATCCTCGTCAATCCATTGAAGCGCAATGTCGATTCCTATCAACCGCGTCGACATTTTCCCGCCAAATTGGTTTCAATTAAACGAGACGATTAAACATTAACAAGAAAAGATTCGTTTCAACGGTAAACCCCGTGGCGTTGGATCTTCTTTCAATCCATCGATCGATTGTTTTATTTCATTAAGTCAAATAGCATTCCTTTATCGAATTCGTTAAAATTCATTCGAGGAAAATTCTCCCTGGTCGTGTTTCGGGCGAAGCGGAGGAAAGGCATTGAACGAGATTTTCAATAGTCCATCGAAGACAGGTAAAGTGGTTTTATTTAAAGTTGGCAGCGGATTGAACGGTTCAATTTTCGTCTTTTTATGTCGATTGAGCACCGTATCCGCGCTTTCATCGAGCCCGTTACGAGCAATGGGGCTTTTGAAACTGTTATCGACCGTATTTAGAAACGATTTAGGCGCGATACGTCGACGATAATCCGGAATACGTGGACGGAACCGTGGCCAATTGGCGGCAAAGCGTTGCGTTTTTTGGCTATCTTTATTGATTTTCCGCGGCATCACCACCTTTGTGAATATTTTACTCGTTGGAGAAGCCGACGATGGAATCGCCTGTGATGGCGACATCCACCCTTTTGTGAATACGTATTGGACAGATATCGTGCTCCTCGAGATTATTGTATCTCGTCTATGCGCAATTTAACGACATTTTTATGTCGTTACAATGTCACGAACTTATAAATTGAATATCTTGAAAAAAATATCAATAATTATCTTATTATATTTAAATTTCCAACGATATTTTAGATCTGGATATATAATTTAAACAAGATGGGAAAGAATGATATTTAATGTCGATGATAAAAAAAATTGAGAACAACGATAGAAGAAAAGAATGATAAAAGAATTGTATCAAATTTCCATTTCGTTCATTATTAAACCGTAAATAATTTGTTCTTCGAAATTTTATTATTTTTTGTGATATTAATACAAACGTTTAATCAATCGAATTAATTGAAGCGAGTGATTCGATATAAAAATATATGTCAAAAGCAGGAATAGTGGCCATAGCTAGAAGAATGAAAAATTCGTTGAGCGCACGTGATAAAAACGGAATAACATGACTCACGTATGAACGAGAATTGTTTTTCCTCGGGGAAAATTGCTCGATTGCGCGATCATGGTCTGGACCATCGACTTTGATAGCAAATTCGCAAATAGAATAAAAGAATTATTTTACATATCCTTTAATACGAAGGAGATCGCTATCGTATAACCATTTATTCGAACGGACAAAAAGATTTAAATTTTATTCTAAAAATACTCCATTATTAATTTCAACTTCTTTTTTTTTTTTTCTAATTTAACAACAAAAAAGAAAATTATTCGATTAGGAGCACGCTTCGATCGAACTTATCCTACAATTTATGAGAAGAAGATATATAATTTCCTTGAAGAACACTTGCCTCAAGATAAACGTTCCGCCGTGGAAACATGTGCATACGTGTTTCGAAGAGGAACGATCAATTCTGTGAGATATTTGGAAACCGCGAGCGCCGCTTAAGCTGGCTTTACCGTATGACGTATGCCACGAGTCGTTCCGCTCGATGAGAATCGCAAAATCTTATGGGGGAGGTCGGTTAATCTGTAAAATATTGCAGACATATCCTTACTTACGCGCTTTCCCGTGCGGAAAAACGTATCCATACTTGCCCCGGGGACAAAGTTTATTCTATCTGTAGGGAAAGTAAACACGTGCGGAATATATCTTCCTTTTTTTTTTTTTTTTTTTTTTGGAATAATATTTGCCTTTATCCGTATCACCCTCCTTAAATTTGAATTACATATATTATTATTTCGTTTCACGAGATTGATAATTTTCTTATATGAATATTATGATAAAAATATTTTTAGTATTAAGTACCATCATACTTTTTAATATCGTGTTATTTTCTAATAGTAAAACGGAAAATCAATGCTCTCCAATCTTTCAGATTTGGCGAAGACAGTTTCTGCAAATATTAATTTTTAAGGTAACAAAAATTTACGAAATTAATGAAAACGATTCGATTTCATCGTGGTCTGAATGTTACGATGAGATGGGAAATGCAAAGTTTATTTACTCGATCATTCCCTAAACTAAATAGGGTAGTTTATAATTTATCCCTTACTAGATCAGCAATATTCGATTTCCTTAACATTGTATTCCCTACATTGAGTCGAGCAAGTTCGAGGGAAGCACTTATCGTTGTTATCCGTCACTTTCCAGATATTCATAGTACCGCGGTTCCATTAGCTGAAGTTTATGCACCCACTGCATGTAGATACGTCGTGCAAATTAATCCCCCTAAAATCATCAACAACAATCATTTATATTTACATGTATTTTACTTGTAAATATCTCGTTTCACCATCGAATTTTAAGGTAAGAAAAGAAAAAAAATCTATCTCGTACATCCTCTCTCTTATTTTATAAACAATAATTTGTCATTAATGATGTGACGATATTCAAGCTTTCCTCTATAATTCCTCCTCCAAAAAAAAAAAAGAAAATAACTATTATTTCTGTACACCTATTAATTCGAAATTTTTTTCAAACATGGCCTAAGCCGTGTATAACAACGTATCACGATATATTGCATCCCGGAGACTTCTGGCGCACAGCTGAGTCTCCGGCCAGCATCGTCGCTCGACGATGCGGATAATACGGTTTTAACGAACTGTTTTCCATAATGCAAGTAAAGCATTATCAGGCTGTTGAGTACGTATAGCCCTATACGTCGGATATTGGAAGCCGTTAACTTTAACGCCTCGATCCATGCCGCTCGAGAGCGGTATTATAAATTCCTCCCATCTACTGGGAGGAGAATACAAGAAGACGAGAGGGATGGCGTCGATCGACGTATGATGCTATAAAAATTAACGGCACATCCGCTAAAAGGGAAATATGAGGTTTCATCTGGCAAGTCTTTCTGCCTTTTTGATAAAAATAATTGCGAAAATATTACATCTTTAAGCGATTATGTACGAGTTATGAAAATTTAGAATAACGTGTTATAATAAAAGTACAAGTGTTAATATGATATATAATAAGAAAATTAAGGATATTTTATTATCTCCCCATTTTTCATTACTTCTAATAATTACAAAATTATTATAGTTTTTTATCTTAAAATTTTGTCAATGTTCTAAGCTTTTGAAAATATTTTTATATCGATTATGTAACAAATGAAACGAGATCGATTGAACGAACAAAATTTGTAAACTTCATACTCTCGAAATATAATAGTATCGAAGCTTAGTGTATTATTTCGATATCGCGAAATACAAGGCAGAGAGACGTGTATTTTCCAAAAAGAGACGAATTGAAATAAATAAAAAGAAAAAACGAAGAAAGAGAAAGATCGAAGAGGAGAAGGGGGATAAACGAAAAGGGAAGTGCGCGCAGAGAGGGAAAGGCAGGAAAAAATAGAAGAGAAGGCGAGATGAGAAGCGGACAAGCAGGAAACGGAAATTTAATTAGCGGGACACACTCGTCGGACGTATCCTTATTTTCATTGTTTTCCACGGGCCCACTCTGTGGCAGGCTGTTATCGTCGAGCTCTGAAAGCCTCTCGAATAAAGGCCATCTTCAACGCCAAGCGCAGCTTCGACCGGTGAATTATATTTTCGAAACCGGAACTGAAAGATAAATGGACAATAAATAGGAAATCGAGGATAAGCCAACCAAGAGATGGAGAAAAAAAAGGAGGAGGAAGAAGAAGAAGAAGAAGAAGAAGAAGAAGAAGAGAAAGGAAATAGAAGGGGAATAAAGAATCGGTTGCACCAATGAATCGGATGACGCTCGATGAAATCTGTTTTAGTCAGCGTTGGTCCGTAATTGAAAGCCAATCAGTAGCTGTGATTCATTTGCGAATCTGTACTTTCCTTTCGTTCCAACGAGAATTTCCTTTATTAATTCGTTTCGTGTAGCTTTGTTTCTTTCAAGCAATTTTAAATTCATCTTCGATAAAGTGCATTCGTGTTATTATACTATATTGCTGTTGTTGAATGGATGATTATATATAAAAAAAATTTAAAGGAATGAGCTTGCAGTTGAAATGTTTGGAAAAATAAAATAATATGCAAACATTTCGTTATTTTCTTATCCTATTTTTTTAATATGCATGTCCAATAATAATTAAAATTTTTGAAATTATATATAAAGAAGCATTTAACATTCCTCTTCTAACACGAGAATTATTCTACGACTATTACATATTACTTATCACTTAGAGACATCTTTCAAAAAAAAAAAAAAGATTAAAAATTAGTATTCAATGACCAGAATCTGTATAATTATTACTATTACTTGCTATTCACCGTACACATATCTTCATCCTCTTTCTACCACATTCTCGTGACGAATAGGCAGTACGTATAAAACTGAGGGGGTGATGGGTCGTCGTGCGAACATATCTCACCCCAATCCGAGGAGACAGCGAATTCGAGCATTGTTCCACCGCTCTGCCTTATCACCGTTCTCCAATTCCCTTTGGAAGTGTCCTCTACACCTCGAAGAAGACCCCTGTGCGATTCTCAAGGCTTCGAGCGGAGCCAACTCGATCCTCGGCCGTGTCGTGTATCCACGCCCACCGGCTGCACCGAGTCGATGGCCATTGTACTTTAAACAAAGCGGCCGGCGTGAATTGTACGGGATTTAATGAAAGAAGATCGGCCCACCCTTCTATCCGTCCATTAGAATGGCGGCCACTCTCGACTGTCTTTAACCGGCGCCGATTTCTGAATTATTGAGAACACTTCTCATGAAATCGGCCGCCAACGCGGTGGTCCCGTGGAATCTGTTAAACGAACTGTGAACCGACGTCGGGGAATTTTTCATACCGAAAGGATTCTGTCTGTCCCTATACCCGAACGTTTCTCGTTCATTGTCATCGATTTTATTCGAAGGTCGTGCGGAATTAATGGGATAGATGAGCTTTGAAATTTTTCCTGTTTTCCTTCTTCTTCTTGCTAAAGAGGGATAAAACTGATGAGTTTCGTTCGAGGGAGAATCTGTTTCTGTAAAGAAGTGTACGGATCATAGTCTTCTGTTTACTCTCGAATTTAAGCATGAATTATAATTATAATTATTTTTAATATTTTCCAACTTTGGTGAAAAGCAATTGAAAAAATTCTTATTACGGAAAGAATATGTCTATATGTTCTATATTAAATAAACGTTTATTCAAGATACGATTTAATTGAAAATGTTTAAACTTAATCTTTA
The DNA here is from genome assembly GCF_048593485.1 of Apis florea. NCBI lineage: Eukaryota > Metazoa > Arthropoda > Insecta > Hymenoptera > Apidae > Apis > Apis florea. Next base: position 175,358 of record NW_028256653.1, on the reverse strand, counting down.
TCTTTAGATTGATGAGCGATCAAGTAGTACCGCGGATGCCGCTACGTGGCGCAGGGTTGTGATCGGTTCTCGCTGACGATTTTGACGCTACGCGTATTTAATAACTGCCGATCGATGAGACGAATTTAACTAAAGATAGACAAATTTAACTATATATTTATTAGTACGTATTTGTGAGTGATTAAGTGAGTGATTGCTGAGAGATTGGTTGTGTGTATTTGGTTCCCTGCTTCATCATCCCATCGAGACACGTGAGTCTGATTTAATTTCTAATTATTTGGAGTGCATTAAAAGCACTGAATTTCTTGTTAAATTGTTGCAACTCTATTTCAATTTTTGTTAAATTGAAATTATTATTTGGTAATTTTGTTTGAATGTACAATTGACATTTGATTTAATTGTGTTTCGAATATACTATGGACAAATCCTAATGGATTTAATTTGTATGGACCAAATTGAATTGATCCATCTTAAAGATATACATATATAATATAGCTATAAATTATAATACAACATAATGACAATAATAATAATAATAATATTTATTATTTCTATTTTTATTGTCATTATATTAATATTGATAAATAATAGTAATTAAAAAAATATTTTCCAATGTATGTTGCACGAATACAATACCACCTATATAATATAATTCCATAACAATTTAACAAACGGCAGAATACATTCTTCTTTCATAATTCAAGTTATTTCCAATATTCTCGATATCTGTAAAAAAAAATAATCTCATCACGCTTATTTCAACTTTCTCACAAGCTCATCGCGCGCTACCCAAATTTACCCTAATTCCTTTATCATAACCATCCCTCCTCCCGGCATATGTTATCAAACTTTTGAACGTTGTAACGAAAGATAGTCGAATCGAGAACGGTTCGAAACGGTTCGAAACGTGAAAATCCGTGGGAAGTTTCTCGATTGCCTTCCAGTTTGGTTCGGGAATCGTCACGAGACCGCCGGTCTCACCCCGGCGGAAGCGGAAAAAACGCGGTACGCGTCGGGTAACTTAAACACAGCCGCGCTACAATGTAATTACTCCCGGTGAACTTTTTACTTTGCTCGTGGATAAATGCACACACAGTCTCTCGACGCGCAGCTAGAGGTAGTTTACGAGGGCGGACGCTCCTCGGCGTGTCCGCCGTGTTCGTCGAAAATTTCTCGGGAACGGTCTCGGTGAGAAAGTATTCACCGAGAAAAGTTGGCGGCGTTCAAGCACCAGCCACCGCTTAGTTTCACGCGTCGAGGAAAAAGCTGGCCCGTCCTCGTACGAAAGTTTGCGTACGATTACCTCTCTTTTTCTTGCCGCGGCGGTTAACAAGAAGGAGAGACGAAGAGGTCACTCTGCACGGCGATTTGCAACGCCTCGTGGCGAAAATACTTGGAGCATCGTGGGGGATGGGACGAAGGGGGATGGCTTAACGATGGCCGGGCAGGGATAAGAGAGAAACGAGTTGAACTTTTTGACGACTGGCAGCGCCGAGCCACGAGATAAACGTCGCCCTTTTACGGGTGCCGCCAGTAGATAGTGGTCGGCACGGGTCAGACTCGGCCGACATTGGCGTAACGACTTGTTTTGTCAGGCGCCGCCTCGAAAGACACAAATCACTCACGGGGCGGAGGGGAGTAGAGGGGAAACGATCGGATGGGTCTATCACGGAAATCGCTGTGATGGCCGTTCCGAAGAGTTTCGGGAGAAAAGTGGCGCCGTGATGAGAATTGGAGATCTTTGGGGTCGATGACGGTGGAATGTTGGATGCAAATGAAAGCCCCGGAGGATATTTAGTAGATCGAGTCTTTTATTTCGGTGACCTATGAATGGAATTAAAATGAAATTGAGATTGAAATTTCAAATATTAATGTCGATGTCGAACTATATACACGTTAATATCTATGTATAAATGCATATAGGTATATACTTTTTAATGTAGTTTTCGAAATATGTTTTTTTCTTTACGTATAATAAAGCAGTCGATTATTCAAACAAATCTTTATAGCTATTCTTCTTCTATGTATGCATTTATGATTAGTATACGTGTGATTTATTAATTATTCATATAAACACATTGCCACATCTAGCAAGTAATATAAATAAGTATAATGAGTAATAATATCACTTAGCGTTCTTCGAAATACGAACGCAAAACCTAAAGTGTCTCACTTCGTATTATTATCTTTATTTACGTCATTATTTTTTTCCGTGGCGAAAAAAATACACTTCCTGTTTCAGATAAAAATCAGGTTTCAAAGAGAGCACGTTTTAATATTATTTACGTTTCCATAGATAGACGGGTGGAACTCGTGAATGAGGGTTATTAAATTATTTTTTTTTAAATAGAATCGCGATACATCGATTGATGCAATATGTCACGATACTGATTGCAAGTTATAATCGGTGGACATAAATTTATAAAGTTAGAATTTCACGACACATTGGCTCGCAAAAGCAACACGTGACGTAATAAATAAATTTAAAATATACAGCTTATAAATAATTAATCATCATGGGACAGAGTTGAATATGCACGTCAGTCAGGCATGAAATTAAATCGACGGCGGACTTTTCCATAGTGTCCACCGCAGGGTAGTAATGGTGTCGATTATATTTGGAGATATATATATATATATATATATATATATAGGAAATTGAAAGCTAATTGCGTCGAGAATTAAAGGCACCCACGTAGCTCGTTACAACGTAATATCACGTATGCATCGTGGGTGCCAAGGGATCAATAAAACCATTTAAAGCCGATTTCGCATTTAGCGAATAAACGAACTCTGGTTACCGTTTGTTAAAGTGAAATAATAATACTATAGCTGCTCACATGTTGATGGAGATTATTAAATTTCAAGGGGAAAGGCGGGCGACGTGTAATTATGTTCGCGCAACATCCACGGTCTCAATGGAATATGATTAATATAAAGTTCTTTTTAAAATTCGTTTCACATTCACTTAACCCATTAATTACTTACGTAATTAAAAAGAGATAGATATTTTTCCCCATTATAATTCCTTCGTATGACGCACATATGATGCGTCATTGGTTAGGTTGCACGACACAGGTTTCAAATGGATTAAGTCATCTTGTTTCAACCTCGGCTAATGGTGTACTATAATATGGATCAAGCGTAATACTTGGCTCTGGACGCGAATAAGATTACCGGTTCCTATTCGATTAAAAATAGTGGGGCAGATACGCCATTCATCTTTATTATGAAAAATATTTGATGTAATATATAAATGGCAACATGGACAAAATGGAGTATCAAGTTTTTAAAACATTTTGCAAAATGAAATATTATAGGTTTTTAAGTATTTTTGTATCAGAATTATATAGAAGGTTCTCCACGAAACATTTCCATAGAATATTTTTTTCATTATTTCCACGAATCTATTTTATATTTCGACAAATATCCATAGAAATCCTAAAAATTAGTAATAATAATTCTGCAATAACACTTTCGATCTAATAAATATCATTTCGAATCGTGTCTTTCGTCGTGTGTTTGTATCAAAAAATTCCGAAAAAATTCATTGAAATACTTTCAGACGTATATTTTTCGGCTCTACAAATACACGTTCAAAACAATGCTATCAAAACAAATTTCTTATTATAACCATGGTTAATCAAACGTTCTAGTATCCCATTACGTATTCATCAATTACACGTCATCTTAAATCCTTTATCCATTTCTCCTTTGTCTCTAAACAAAGAAGAAAAAAAAAAAAAGAACAACGATTTCTCGCGTGGTATATGGAAATATGGTCGAGAATTTGGCGCACGAAGGTTTAATCGTCCGAGTTGGTTGAAATTTCTGGATTCCATCGAGAGAAAGAAAGCAGAGCGAGCAGGAAGCGGACAGGAAGCGGATGCCGCGGCGCGGAGCGACGAAGTTTCGGGCTTTCGCAGCCTTCCACGCGGAAACGTTCTCTGATCTATCGCTACTTTAAACCAAAGGAAAAGCTGCGGTGGTTTTAAACGAGGGGAAATCGAACTTTTCCAATTGATTCGACTTAAACTGACGAAGGGAAGCCGCCTTCGGTAGAAACATGGTTCGTGCATCGACCATCTCCTTCCTTCTCCTTCTATCGTTCTTCTAACCGCGTCGAGTCTTTGTTCATCCACTTCGTTTTCATCTTTCATCGTCTCTTTGGAGGAACGACGAGAAATTTATCGAGACAAAGATTTACACGGTGTGTAAAGATAGAGCAGGCTTCGTGTTCATTTTTGCATTGTTTCACGTTACGACGTGCCCAGTCCTCGTTGATTATGGCGAAGCTTAATGAGAAAGAGATTGGGGGTCGTGGTTTGAATTATTCGAGCTGCTGATCGAGATTTAGGCCGCGTCCAATTGTTCTTGTATTTCGATTTGTATTAGTTGCGATTGTTTGGTACAGATAGTATAAAATGTCAGTGGTTTTTTCTTGTTAAAGTGACAATACATATATTGTCTTAGATAAATTATTTGTATCGTTAAAATGGAAAAATTATCGATTAAAATTTCTTTCGAGTAAAATATAATCAACGTAAGATATATTATTCTCGTTATTTCGATTTCATCGTGCTTTCATCGTGTCATCCGTCTTTCCAATAATTCTGCTTCTGAAGACAAATTAAATATTTCGATTCGTCTTCAATTTCGAAAAAAAAACCAAATCATAAAAAGTCTCCTCGATTCACAGACGAAAACCCAAGAAAGATTTCCTTCTTCCCGATATCATCAAACTTTTTTCGACGAAATCGCGAAAAAAAAAAAAGAAAAACTGCGGAGAATTAAAGAACCGAAATTAAAAACTTCAGTCACACACGATATACGTTCGGTTGTTCATCTTATTCTCGAAAGTCGCGTGTAGTTTCCTCGTTTTCGAAAGTCTTCCTTGAAATATTGGGGGCTTGGCGTACGAAGAGTTTCAGAGAAGACAATAGGAAAAGGAAAAACTAATTTGGACGGGCGAGAGGGGGGAAAGCAGAAGGAGAAGGAAGGGACGATCGAGGGAAGAACCGGTTCGTAACGCGATTTCGAGAGATTCTATGATGCGCGATAACGTTGCACGTACACACCCGGAGAGATTGTCGGGCCAATAATGCATTTCTCCGTGGAAAAATCCGGCAAAGAAGTAGGTTCGGCCCAGAGATTTAGTCATTTAAAATGCATAGAGTTCATAACTTATTCCCAGACGACTACCGCCACCCCCGCGCCACCTATTGCAACCTTGGCTCCCTATCTTTTTCCTGGGGAACCACGTTTCCCAGCATGCTCTCGCGTTGTTGTTTCGATCCCCCCTCCTTTTCGACATTTTACATTGTCAACAAGGCGCGGAATCAGGCGATGATGGAACGCGATATCGAATACCGAGGAATGAAAAGTCGAGGGTATACCACTTTCCATTATCTTTCATCGATTTCGCATCGAATCGTGTTTTATCGCCCCTTGTTACGGATCTTTCCTTCGACCCCGACCGAACGTGTATTCGCGTTGTTGTTCCACGAGTCGAGAAAATTTTTGAAAGTTCAAGTTCGAGAAATATTTACCTACTATTTGTATGTGATAATTGCGCGAATTGATATTTTTTGAAAATGTAACGCAAGATATGGAGAGAAATACGTGTTACGATGATGATATACTTTACTTTGAATATCTTACATATCTTTCCGCCTTTAAATTCTTCATAAATGCACGAAGATCCGCAATTTAATTATGTATGACGTTATTTCACCACAGTTAGAAAAGGTTCTTAAAACTTAAAAATAGAGACGATAGGTTCTTTTTTATTCGGAGCTATCTTCAAGTTGTTTGAAAACTGTGCGCTGTCTTTTCTCGTTCTCATATCTTTGGCAGCTAACTGATATGATTTAATTTTCCCGATTGTACACGATCGTTATCTTACTTTCGTTTAAAACGTAATTCGTGGACGTGTGATAGAATATTATTCTCATCTCTTATTTTCATTAATTGTCTTTTTGAAAAATTTTATATATATATATATATATATATATATATATATATATATATATATATATATATATATATATAAACGCACAAATGGATAACATTTCAAAAGCTTTCAACAGCCACGTCAGGGGAGAAAGCTTTTCTTCTTTGTACCTCTTTAAATGTCGTTATTAAGAGTTTTTCATTCGATTAAATCCACCTATCATCGCCGTAGTAAAAAAATTCTCTAACGCAATTACGCGCAACGTGTAACAGGATTTCCTGCAACACTCCATCGAATTAGCGCTCGCGACGGGCACAAAGGAACAATTTTAACGGGTTAAAAGCGACACAGCGTTATCTTTGCTAACCGTTCCACGATAAAACGCTGATATCGATCCGATAACACGTCGTTAATAATCGATATCCCTTTTAAAGGGCGTTCTTTAAAACCTGATGCTTCTATTTCCTCATTCTATCGCTCGTTTTTTTATCCCTCTCCCCTATTTTTTCCTTAATTTCCCTTTATCGACAGATAAAAATCGTTTTTTCTCAGACCGAAATCCTGTTCCAAGAACTTACATTTTTGTCAAACTTTCGAAAAACTTTCGTTCAACAGATATCCGAAATATTAATTTTCAAGGTTTAAACAAATTTATCGATCAGATTTACAATAGTAAAAGAAACGAGAGAATTTTATCTCAGAGTAATAATAAAATTTCCAGTAATTAATTTACCAGCGAAATCGTAACGATGTTGGATAAAGAGCCACGCAAGAGGTTCTCGGGAAACGAATCTCGAAACAAAGGACACGCTGGTTTCGAGCTAGGATTCACCGGCGTGAAGTTTAACGAGAACGAGGCATCGCGATTCGCGACAAATGCGAATCCTCGGTACGAACGGCTGTAAAACGCGAGAAACTGTAAAAACCGGTTAAAAGCTGACGCGAGAACGCGAGTGAATTATTGCGCAGCGCCGAGATTTTATATTTCTCCTGGCTTTCCGCCCCGTGGACTCACCTTTCGCGCCCCCGCATAATGGTTTAATTGGACTCCAACACACGCGTCTAACAATTAACCGCGCACACGGGAGGCCGGCCACCCTTGAACGCGCCGCAGCCACGGCTAAATGTCACCATAAAGCCGAATTATATTCGGATTAAGCTACGGTAAAAATATATTTCCCCCTTGACGCAGGCCACGCGTTCCGCCCGACAGATTCTCCACGCCTTCTTGCCACGATCGTCGATACATTATTTCTCGATAAATTCGCATGTTTCGATTGCCCGATTATTTCGATGTCAGTTAAAATTATTATCTGAAAATATGGGAGGGTGTTGATGAAATTATAATCAGTTGAAAAAGAAAATGAATCGTGTGAATTCTAGAAATGAGATTGTGTGTGAATATGATTTTTTTGATTCGAAATAGGGTGTGATAGAAATATATGGATTTTAATATATTGAGGTAGAATTAGAACTTTCGTAAAATATCTTCAAGGGATCGAAATAAAAGCTGGTATATATGAATGAAATGAGATGGAGATCTCATATATCTTTACAAGTTTCAATTAAAAATAAAATTTTTGTAAATGTGTGAAGATATATTACGAATTGTTTTATTTATTCCTTCCGATAAAGCCTCGTTTCAGCTTTCGGTTATAGAGTTAGATTGATATTAGATCTAGTTGTGGAAGAGTTAGTGTACCTTATGCACTTTGGTAATTACATTCTGAATTTAGGGATAGTAAGTAAAGATAGTTGATAGATATTTAACCCTTTGATAGCGTAATGAAAGTACAGAGAAGAAATTCCTAAACCTGGTAAAGGAAGTGCAAGTAAAATTTGAAACATTTTATAGACTGACTTACATTGAAGAGATACGATGGAGAAAAGAAGTTTAAAGTGACTTCTTCTCAGTTTTCGTCGCATTAGAATATAGTTAGTAACCTTATGCTTTACAAAGTGAGGAGGAATATAGTTTTATGCTTTAAAAGGGATAAAGAAGTATCCCCAAGAAATTAATTTTCTTAGGGAAATAAGAAACTTTTCACTTTGATATATTAGCAGTTATAGTTTCCTTTAACAAAAGATAAATAAGATTATAGATTTATTTATTTTCAAAACATACGATAAACTATTATTTATTTATGGTAAGGAAAATAACAAAAATGGAAGATTGATATAATCTCAGAAAAAAAATTCTATAATCCTATATGTAGTTAATTATTTATTGATTCTTATATTCTCGTTATATCGTTTTTTCCTATTTAAATATATCTATTTTTAAACTTGAGCTTTAAAAGAAATCATAGTTGTTTATTTCAAAAAAAAAAAAAAAAAACAAAGATTCAATATCAAATTATCAAATAAGTATAATAAATATTCGTAAAATTAGAAAAATCGTACGATTCATTTGCATTAATGTTTAAAATTTAAAAGCTGAAAACTAATTTTTGCATAAAGTAGTTTTTACGTATACGCTAGTGATAATTACACGAAGCAAGCGAAATATAACACGGTGAGCTTGTTCATGGGAACACCGGTATCAAGAAATTACTGGAACGTGAAATTAAATTATTCGAGTTACTTCGCACGTAACGCGCTTACATTGCCACAAGGAACAAAATTAAGATATGAAGTTTCAGTGGTAACGAGTTATTATTTTTATCTAAGTTTAATTGAAGCAATGATAAATATATATATATATATATATACGATTGATCGAGATATTCGATCGACAAATGAAATATATAGTTCAAATATACCGATAGATCTTCAAAACAGTGCCTAAATAAATTTAGAAACAATTTTTAATAAAATATTGCATAAATTGTTATCAAAATATCCCACTATATTATATTTTTTAATATTTCATAATTCTTCACTGTCCATATTACCTATAGTACATTCTATTTGTTTCTTACTATCTCTTCTATTAATTTTATATTTAATTTTCATGTTCAGATATTTATATCAATGATAGGCTTCTCGAAGTTCAAAATTTTCATCCTATCTTAAAAATAATTCCAATATCTTCCGATTCTCGTTGTCCAATCATCATTCATTAAAAATCTTATCATAAAAAGAGCGCCTATATTATTATATCGCGATATTTCAAACGCTATAAAACTTTATCAATGCCAATGAGAAGTATCCGCGAGGAGAAAATAAAATTTGTCCTGCCAGCTTACTTTTCCCCATTGAAATTGCATTTACCCCTTTACCATGGATTCTTCAAGTCGCGCATTAAATATTGATGAACTCGAACGAGTGTTCTGGAGCACGGTGGATGGCTTAATAGAGCCACTTCCCGAAGATTTCTCCACATTTTCATGCTTACTGTTCCCTCCACTCGCATTGGTAAGGATACCCAGTAGAGGGATACCGTCTTACAAGGGTGAATACCAGTTTCCAGCAACAGTTCGAGCAATGATTTAATAATGTGTAGAGCATTAGTCGGTCGGAGTAACGTATAAGCGGGGATAATCCTTTTAACCAGTTGTCTAGCAATCCCTTTAACCCTGAAACCTGGGCGACAACTAATTCTACCAGATATTGTAGGGTAACAGGGAGTTATGTGTAAAGGGTACCATTAATGTTGTGCATCACACGTGTCATGCGTGTTTAGTCGTTTATCTCCCTTTCTTTTTAACATCATTTTCTAATATCGTGTTGAAAACATTTATCTGATGAAGTTGATCATAAATTTTTGTTTCGCGTTGTGTTGCAAAATTCTTGACAATCTATAAACTATACAACTCTTTTCGAATATAGTCTAAATGTAGAATAACAGTGATTCATTTCCTTTTTTTTTTTTTTTTTGGAATGCACGATATGAAAGACACATCAATCTCCAATCTGTCACTCGATAGAGGAAAGAATGGAATGAGAATAGAAATTACGTGATTATTATGAAGATTTCACTCTCGTTGTCTTAATTATACAGAATCTTCTTATAGCATTCCATTGAAAAATATTCTTCAAAAATTGTTTGAATTGTTTTAATACAAAATCTTCTCAAAATTCTTCTCGTTTCAAAAAAAAAAAAAACCAATTTTACTCGACTATAAACAAATATCGAGGAAATAAATTACTTCGTATTTCCAAGCCGAGTGGAAATTACGTTTCTAAGGTATTAATAAAACTCCCTGCGTCCTTATTCTCGCACTAATTACGAAGAATCCCGAGTAAACTTCCGGCATTTTCGCGTCTCTGTCCCTGCGAGTGGATAAGCCTATGAAATTCGACGGAACTCACCACCTAGAGGGGTAGGCTTATTACGAGACTTTCGAGTTTATTGCCGAAAGGGATGGACCTGTGCGTCGGGCAATTTTAGACTCCTTTGCTTTCGCATGGGAATACGTCTTCTTCCCCCATCGGCCGACCTCTTAATGGTAATTGGCCCGTATTTCTAACGAGTCTCCACGGAGGACCTGGATGACATTGATTTAAATAATCCATAGGGTTGAACGGATGCTTTAATTAGGGTTTCGTGCCACCAAGGTTCGTGCTCCTTCCCAAATTCTTTGTCCAAATACGCAACTTCGAGAACTGGATGGCTCTTCGTTCTCGAATCTCTCGAGTATTGCTCAAACCTTTTATTGTATCGTGTCGTATGAATATTCATGCAATCTTCGTGCGTGAGTGAGTTAATAACGCTTAAATAAACTGGCCAATTTAGGTTAGGTTTCGTCTCCTGTTCGTTCAAGGTCTCCTTTTGGCATCGATTTCTTTTGATCGTTGGTTCATTTCGAGAAGTGGAACGTGACTGCTTATGTGGTTACTCTCATCAAGATAGAAACATGAAATATTTTTGATGATATTATGAAAGATATTCCAATTGAAACGGTAATAAATTAAAATTAAAGAATACAGGTATTACTTGAAACAAGAAATTCAAACAAACTTTAGTAAAATATATTAAATTATTTCGTTCGAGAGATTGTTGTGTATAAGATTAAGTATTACAAATAGGCACAGCTGCGATAAAATTATTAGAGTGCGTGACGAACAGATATCTAGATCTATGAAAAGAGTAAATTCTATGTCTGCGATTTATCCTACAAACAGTTGCCTTTAGCATAAGTCAACGATTTGGAACCGTATTGCACGACTGAAATCCGCTTAACGAACTTATCTGTCGTTTTCTATCGTACGAGAATATTTAATTATTAATCCAATAATCCCACGACACGTTTAGCTATATATATATATATTCCCGAAATAGTTTTTCGTTTAATTATAATAAGTTAGAATTGTTCTAATGCAGTTAGAACAATCGTGATCATACACATATTGTTAATTTTGTATGTAAATTTATTTCGTTATCCAACAACTGAAATTTACGATATATGTAAATTATATTCGCATTCGCATCATACAAAGAAAGCAATTGATTATACTTGTACATACTTTTTAGGAATCGATTCAAGATTAATTCGACCTCATTAACTTTCAATTCTGTATCTGAAAGAAACCGCAGGGACATTTATCAAAATTTTATTGCGTATATTTCATTAAAAGATAATAAAGAAAATCAGTTCATCGTTAATTGTAATTTTACCGTTCACGTGATTCATTACGTATCTATACAAAGTTATGAAAATAACTCCAGACGTATCGATATATTATTCAAATATGAATTTTTCAGAATAATTCGTTGAAATAATTCGTTCATATTTTATAAATGCAATTATATGGGTAATAATAATGCAATCCTTGGTAAAATCGAATACAAATTTACCGCCGTGGTGGCGGTGTTTCACGTTACATTCCACAGCAGCGGTGTCGGGCGAATTTTAAACTAGTCCCATAAATTCATTCCTCATCTGATAAATGTAATTACGCTCGACAACGTATCGTTAGTTGCTTTAAAATCATAAAAGTTATTTTGTAGTTTCCACGTGGCGTTAACGCGCATGGCCATTTGTGTAACTTGGCGTTTATTCAATTATCATATCATTTAATTAGCAACAATTATTATTAGCAGATATCACGTCCAACGATAATATTTGATGTCTTTATGATGCATTGCTTCAATATTTAATTGCAGCTTTCATATCTTTACACACAAAGAGTAAATTAATATCGTGAAAAGGTCTCTTTTCGATGCTGAGTCATCTGAGTGTGTATAATATACAGGAGATACAGGATAAAAAAATGATTATTAAAATAAAATCTATTGAAATATAATGGCGAATGAATACGTGCATCGACTGGTGTTTTCAATAACCAAAAAGGAAAAGTAGATAATAATAATAAACTTTGTAAAATCATTATTAAACTGATAAGAAGTCGAATCAATATTGAAAATATTGTTATACGTTACATTTATTATATACATATGATTCTTGTTCAATTTATTAGAATACGCAATTTGTTAGTTAGTATGGTAGTTATATGATAACTGTACGTTAATGAAAATTTGAATTTTTTAAAATATCTTGGAGGATCAAAATTGACAAGAAATTGACAATTTTGAACGCTTCGATTATTCTCGACAAGAATTAATTTTTTGTGGCATAGAATATTGAGAAAGTTTGATGAATTTCAAAATTCCCTATTAAATTCCGAAAAGTTCTAACAATGTTGTATCCATAACTATGATTATTATAAAAATTAATACACAACAATTAATTTTCGCGTAGCAAAATGTTGAGAAAGTTTCATATATTTCATCGCATGAGTATTAAAAAATTGTAACATATTGAAAACATGATTTATAACATATTCATTGTGCCACAAAATTAGTTATTCATATTCGATTATTCATTATTCACAATTTATTTCACGTTTCCAAAATTCCCAATATTCAACGAAATATAATTTTCGTTCCCTTTTTTAATTCCCTTCCCTTTATCTTCTCGCTCGTCAAAGTTTCGTTCTCAATTTCAATAGAGAATTGGTAATTCTTTACCACCAAAGAAAACAATTCATTTCTCCATCATCCATCCAATTCCAGATCAAATAAAATGTATACATTCTATTTCTTCAATTTCTCGCTCCTGAAAATTTCCTTCTCAATTAAAAAGTGCTAATTTTCACCGTTTAAAAAAAAAAATAATTCGTACGTTCCTCCTGATTAACATCAATTCATAGTCGGTTCTCATCTTTCTTTCTTTCAAGCACACTCGACGTTGTCAAAAAATGTCTGTCGCTTGAAATCCGTCTGCTTGCTGTATACTTCTCCCTACTTACTTCGCGTAGTCCTCGGAGGAAAGTAATTTCCCAAAGGGTGGAAGAAGTTGAGGAAACCAGCGGGGCCAAGGTGATTCCTTTCTTTCTCGCGAGCCGCGTTGAATTGTAAAGTTTGCACAGCGACACATAACGGCCGGAAGACGCGAAAAGGTTTTGGCCCACCGCATTATCCTCGCATTTTTTTTTCCTTTTTATTTTTATAAGTGTATCTCTCACGCAATTTTCTTTTATTTTTATGCTACTCTTGTGCTAGGTAATAATTTTGCCACAAAAGTTGTCGCTTCGCAAGTTTTTATATGTTGATTTTCGTTGCTGGAAAAAGTTTAAATGATTTTAATCATTTGAAGTTATTGATTTACAAAATAATATTTTTGCCTCTTAATGATGCATTTTTTTTTCTTCAATATTTGAAAGTTATCGATTATTTTATAATATTTGTCGAGCTTGAAGTTTTTGAAACTTTTGGTATCGGTATCGCATATTTCTATAATTAAAATACACGTGATGATTCTGATCATGTCAGAGGCATTAATTTAAAATATGAAAAGAATAGAGAATATTATTGTCTTAGACACTTAGTCATTATTTATTTATTTATATGCAGAATTTTAAATAATTTTAATCGATAAAATATTCCTTCGAGAATAATTCTAACATTTTCGTATAATATTTCATATATTTCGTATCCTAACTTATATCTAACTTGACATGATACTTTATCACGAGCTTCTATTTTAATTCCACGTAAAAATTTATTACCTCGATAACATTGTACATCCTCAACTGTCCTTTTTTAATTCATAAAATCGTCACGATATCTCATCGTCGACTATTATTTTTAATTCAAAATAAAAATATATCTAATTCCACGTAATTAATCAGAGCTCCATTTTTAATTCAGGATAAGCCTATAAATTATCATATATTTAATTCAACACGTGATAACACATAAAACCATGCAATTGAATACTCTTCTCAATTCGCGAAAAAAAAAAAAAGAAAACGTATTTGCTTCATCACGTGGATCACGTAATTCTCACACCAACGCCCCCAATTTGGAATCGAACCCTTCACCACGATATTATAACGGAGCCATCGCGATTTATGTCAGTTTTACGAGCTCGTAAACCGATACGAGACCCGATATAAGAATGTTATAGTTTGCTATTCATAAATTTACCAACTAGGCGACGGTGGCCTCGATGCAACGGCGCGTTTACGATTTATTAGCTGGATAATCGAAAATTGTCGCGTGAGCGTGTCGTTCCCGAACCGCAATTTCTACACGAGCGACGAGTCCATGCATACGTTTCGAAGGGATTTACGTGCTCGAGATACCGAGGCGTTTGTTCAATTTTACTGCACTCCCAACGATTGTGTTCCATCGTTTACAATATGCTCTTTGATGAGGGATCACGCACGTTGAATCAAGCGAATTTTGAAGAGAGGGATGTATAATCTTCGACGGGTTCTTTGGGATGAAATCTTCTTCTTCTATGAAAATATATATATTTATCGATTTCTCTTCACACGATCCTTTATCTCTCCATATCCTCATTTATCAATTCCTCTTCACACAGTGAAATTACGATCGCGGAATATATATGTGAATACTTCTTATTTTATTAATTTAATTAATTATTGATTATACATTTTCAAATTTCAATTAATATTCTACGGATTATAATAATCAAAATGGAAATTCGATAAAGTGAAACGTCAATATTTATACATAAATACACACACAAAAAAAAAACCTCCAATTTCTCAAACAGCTCGCTGTTCATATAAACACTCCTACATTAAACAATTTTTTGAAAATATCTACGTGTTTTTTCGAAACAAATATCAACACGATCACTCGATCGGATTCGAATTTGAATTACAAACGAGTCAACACCAAAAAGGTTATAATAAAAAACAATTTAAAATAATGAAAAAAGAAAAAAATGAGAAACTGAACGTTGATCGAACTTAATTTATTTTCACGTCCATCACGAAACGAGAGGAAAAAGTCGAAATTTCTTTACTTGTTCCCGAAAACGCACGAGGTTAGGTCAACGTAGCGTGGTGAATCCTCGATTCCGGGACATTTACATTTTTCTGTGGGGAAAGGGAAGGGAAAACTGATCATCGTTTACGGTGTTAAATCGATCCTGCGACAAGTTCTCCACTTCGAGAAATAAAGTTTTCTCCACGGGTTGGATACGATTGAGCACGAGGGAGATTGGGGGAGGGGGAGGGAGGGAGAAATGTTTCACGAGAAGGTTTCCTGGGGGCTCGATGAAATCGGTTGACTTTCACGAACGCGTATCGATAAATATTTATGGGGATATTCGTAAGGTTAAACGAAATCCGATAATAGAGCTTTTTCGTCGTGGCCGCTTGATTGTTCTTGTTAATCGTCGTGTCACCTGCCTGGCCGTTTGTAACTTTGCTTTTTAATCGACACCTAATCCTTTTCCATCGCCGGCTTTTACTTCGTTAAATAAAAATCTTCTTTCAAATTCGATTTTTCGTTTCGTGAATGTTATTAATCACACTTGTGAATTCCAACTCTTTGAACCATTTATTAATTACGTTTAAATTCTTATTCTTTCGGAGAGAAACAAAATTGAATGCTCTCACCTTTTCATTCCCTCCATTCGTTCGAGGAATCAAAGCAATATCTCGCTTCTCTCAATTCAATTCCAATAGTCTTGTATCTCACAAATCGATAAGTTCATGATAATCGGTTTTCATTGATACATACGAAACACCTACTCGAGCACTATATCTACGATATTCTGACACCTGTGTGCACTTAACGCTCACAGTAAACCCTGTAATGGATCGACGATACGGTCGCAACGGTCCCTACGGCTAGCCTGGGACGGCTAAAACACATCGGCACCACGTCATTGATTGGAATCAATCATCGATAGTTGCGTCGAGCTTTTGGGAGAAAAAAATGCCGCGGTCGAAAAAAAGAAAAAAAAAGGAAAAATCGAAACTGTCACTGTTTCGCGGTGAATAACTGTCTACGCAGGTGCGACGCAACGGTACGTTTTCCCACGAGATTTCTCCCTTCGCCGATGTTACACGCAGTTTTGTTGAAAATTGTGCTGTTCCTTTCGATTCGGGCTTCGTTTGTTGCCGCTTTTGATTGGTTGGAGAAATAAAAACTCGGTTGCCAAAGTTGTCGAAGATGTCGTCGTTGTCCGATATTTATTCGTTTTATTTATTATTCCAGATGATTCGTTATATATACAATGATTAATTGATAATTAAAAACGATAATAGAACACTAACCGTTTATCAAGAGATAACTTAGCATTGATATTCGGTGTTGTACAATAAAAATACATGGAATTGTAATAACAAGAAATTAAATTTTTCTTAAACCTTCTCTAGTTGGTTGTTGATAAAAACAGTTTCCATTAGAATATTTATACACTTCAAGTCTTCGCTTATTTTGATTCAAAAAATTAGCACAACTATTTTTATATCATAAAAATCAATCATCATCAATATTTGAAATCCAAGCTTTCAAGCTTCGGGCAAATTCCTCCGAGTTTCGAATGACTGAAGAAGAAACCGTTCGCAACACATTTTTACATTTCTCGAGAATCACGCCAACTCGGGATAAGAACGAATCGCTCCGTATATTTCCTGCTCTGGGGTGGGATACCCGTTTAATAAACGTACAATGGCGTCGGCGGTACACGCGTATTTCGCGTCTAAATACATCTGGCACGGTGGGAAGGAGGATTACACGCGTTCCTTATGCCGGTGTAAAATTTCGCGAGATTAAAAATTCCGAAATATACCCACTTGCGAGATATACGAGGTCCAAGGGGTGGGATGCTTCTTGCCTGGCGAACAACTGTTTCTCTTCTCCATTTCGTATTTTCGTTTGGTGGGCGGCAATTTGGTCCTCTTGCGGTGGATGAAGTTATTGCGCTTATTTGTCGAGAATTTGAGGAAAAGATATCGGAAGTTTGATGTTTCTTCGTCATTTTGGATTATTTGGGAATATTTAGAGATTTAAAATAATTCGTGAATTGAAAATGTATCGTGACAAGTAGTTATATTGTAGACTTTCTTCTCTCGTGTAATTTCTCTTTTTTAATCGATAGCATGATTGATAAAATGTGAGATAGAATATATCAGGATGTGATTCATGCATACTTTGCATAAATAATTTTTGTAGTAATTTCGAATTTGTAACAATAATTTTCTACATCTGTGACATTCGATGATGCGTGTATAGTATTCTTTTTTGAAAATTACGTTAATAACTCCCCAGTACGTATTTCTTGCGTTGACAAATACGTATCTTTACCACATGATAAACACCATTTTATACGCGCAAATTATTTAACAGTAACAATAGTGATACTGCGAAAAATAATTAAACACATACATCAGAAACATAAATCTCGTCTCTTTTATCAAAAACACAAGCCTCGTAATTTGAGAAACATCAACCTGTATTGTTTCTGAAATCTTCCATTCTCTCTCTCTCTCTCTCTCTCTCTCTCGTTTCAATGTTTTGCAAAACACGTAGAATTGAATGGGAGAGGGGAGAAAAAATGCGAAAGAGGATCAGCAATAAACAGAAATATTTTGTTTCGGTGAGAAACGAAAGCTCAATGAGCTTCATAATTTTGCAACGTTTTGTATCATTATTATATTTCCTGTTGGCTGGCCTGTTCCTCCATTCGCCCACCTCATTATCAAAACGTTTCCAAACCAAAAGTGTGACGTTGGACGCGATTAAACAAAAGCTTAATTTACAGAGGGAACGAAGGTGATACGAAATGTTGGGCTCGCCCCCTCTCAGGAATCCTTTATTCGCGCCCTTCCGTCACTTTATTAATGCGCATTGCCTGCGTGCCATCGTGGCCAAAAATTTTCCGTGCAATTAAACCGATTTGTATTTTCGGAAGTGGCGGCGTCGCTGATAGCTCGTCCCGACGCGATAAATCACCCTTCACCCTTTGCTCTTCTTTTTTTTTTTTTTTTTCGCAGGATGCAAAATTACCGTGATCCCGCGAATAAACTGTAATATAAATTTTTGTGCGCTTTGTCGTATAAGCGATGGTGGAACAATGGCGATGAAATATCGCAGTTATTTATTTATTTATTTGTTTTTTGCAAAACGACAGAAACATGCTTGAAAGTGCAGCAACGGGTCGATAAATTTGTACGAATATGTAATTTCTTGTATTCTAATACGTTGAATCAAATTATTTATAAAATTGTTTACGTATTGTGACACGTATTAATTCGTTTAAACTTAGATTAGATTATTATTTCCCGCGAAGAAAATTATAAATAATATTTCTGAAAAATAAGAAATATAATATTAAGGAAATGAAAAAGGAATACGTATACTTATCTCGTTCGTAACAAACATTTCAACTTTAACGAAGGTAAAAGATTTTCATTCGCTTTCTTAAGTAGAATCACACGATGATGTTCGCAAACTTTATTCCATTAGTTCGAAATTATCAAAATTATGGTATTAAAAGATTATTCAAAATACTGGGACAACAGATAGAAGATAACAGGTTCCGGTATCTTTCGACTAATGTCTCAATTGGAAATCGTCCAGGAATAATGAAGCTAATCTAGCCTCGAATTATAAAGTTGTATAATTGGGAATGAAATCAAACATAGGGAGCGCGACACACGCTCGAAATTACCGCTCGTGCTCGCGCACGTTTTGCACGCGATTGTTTGAAACTTTTCCCCGGGTCATTCACCCCCCCCCTCCCTCCTCCCCCTGTTTCTCCAGTTCTCTTTCTCTCTCTCTCTCTCTCTTTTTCCCGTGGAAAGAAATAATTGTGTACCTGGAAGACTGTTTCTTTTTCATCGGTTAACTGCAATGAAAAAAAATTGCCTGTAACAATATTCGCGATAATATCGGAAAGTTTTGCGAGTAATTGACGTCACGAGCTTGCATTGCATGTGATGGTTTGCCAATGTTCGAAATTACGCTTCCAGTTCATTTTGTATGGATTAATATTTTTTCCCGCCGTCCAAGGCCTCGATTATTATTAACGAGTGAGATTTTATTGCAAATTAACATTTTAATTAAGTTTTCCTATGTTTTCATGATGTTGAAATATTTTTTTTTAGCTTACAATTACTTCAATGGACGTTTCGATTGTTTGTCACGTTGATTACACATTTCTTTTTTCCTTTTTTTTTTTTTAAAGAAAAATCGTCGAAAAAAGATCGTGCATTGGAATAAGCAGTTGATGATTTATGGTGAATTCCTATTTTTGCATTGAAAGAGAATTATATTAATTAATACAAGGGATGAAAGTTCATTTTGCTAGAGAAAAAAGCCTGTATTTTTGGAAAAGAATTCTTCTTCCTTCATTTTTCCATCGAGTTCTTTCTTCATCTTATTTCATCCATAATTATTGAAAGTGTTATAAAATTTCTAAACCATTTGAAAATTATCGTATAGTAAATTACAGGCATTTTAGGTATATTATGCTTTCTTCTTATTTACGATACATATACGTATCGTGTTAATGAATTATTCCATCTTAAAACTCTTTTATTTTAACCAAGCTTATTTACACGATTATCTATATAAAAGTAAAATTGTCGTATCGTAGGTTGGAACGTTGCATAACTTAAGGGAAACACGAATTGGCAGTAGGTTTACGAGCCAAGATTGCACGATTACAGCAACACTTGACCCACTATCGACTCGTTAAACTTTCGTCTACGTGCACTCTTGGAAATATTCCAGAAACTTTTGTAATAAGACATTTCCATAATCGGAATAAAGTTACACACGTACCCTATCAACATTTATATCTCTCCAACTCTTACGTTGAAATCAAAACTTTATGCTGTCTTTGTTTTATTTCTCATTAATCAGGAACAAACCAAGTCGAATCAAATACCATGGAGAATTCAATGAAAAGTTAAACGATCCCTCTTACCAACTTTCTTTTTTTCTTCTTCTTAAACTTAATTTGTTAATTGCCAGGATAAAAATAGAGATTTCGTTATTATAGAATAACGATAGACTCGATACAAGTGTTATTTTATTCTGTCTACGTTTCCTTCATCCAATACAAACTTTTTTACTATATGGAAGATAATTATATTATTAAATGCTTCTATAAATAATATTTTAAAAGCCTGGCTTTAATTCCAAACAATTATTTATTACAAATTGTCGAAATAGAATCTTAAAGTATCGGGACTCTTATCGTTCATATGTCAATATGCTTATCTTCTAATACTAATCTAAAAGTATTTAAAATTTTGGATTATTATTGATGAAAGAATCAATCTCGAAAGTTGAAAAAGAGAAAAATTATTCACGGATCCAGTCTAAATTTTGATTCGTTTCTAACGACAGGCACACGGATCATGCATGTTTTGGATTCTTCGGATAAATTAGGTCACTCGTCGAACGATAATTAAATTTTCCGCTTAAAAGGCAATCATCTTTGCCACACTTGCGCTTCTATTAGCCACGTGCCGGCCTGGAATAATTTTCGGGAAATTGCTCGTGTAATGGAATATTCGCTCGATCGTCACTTTGTTAGTTACATTATAACGACGAGGAAAAATGTAAAATTAGCTGACGCGTCCTGCCGGTAATTGCCTCGTCCTATCGTTGTCGTGCATGCCAGGATAATTTCACCGTTGAAATTCCTCTCCTCGTGGAAAAAGTGTGTCCGTCGCCAGGACGACATAGCCTGAGGAGGACTTGCTTTGATTTCGATTTAAAATTTACTCAAAACTCCATTTTTTTCCCCTCTCCCTCGTCACTGGAATGAATTGTCGGATAAATTCACGGTAAATTGATGTCCGCTTGATTTTCTCCGCAGTTTTTTGGTTAATGAATATTTTAGACCGTGTTATCTCGACATATATCACGTTGAAAAGTGTAATCCACTTTAACGATATTTTTAGATTCTTCTTCCTCTATTTTTTTTTCTTTTTTTTTAATTTTTGTTTAGAGTTTGCACAGATGTTAATTGATGGATGTTGAGTTTACTCGAAACGAGAGTTTTATCGTATTATTCTATAATGAAAGGTTCATTTGTATTATAATTTCATATGTTGCTTTTTTACTTCTTTTTTAAACGAGTTTCCAAATCGTGAACTTTCAATTTTTTGTCCTTTTGGATTCTTATGGCGATTCATTTAAAATTATATTCTTTTTAAATGAAGTAATTCATAATTTTTGAATAATCTATTTATCATTCATCAATATGTTCTACATAATTCAGTTAAGAATTACTTCAATTACACTACAAATTCCGATTATTACAATTTCCAATCTTCTAAAAATGAAAGAAAAAAACAAAAGAAAATTTTTCTACCTCTAATCTATCGAGCTTTAACGTAAATAAGCGTGCACAAATTAAGCATTCAAATTTTCAGGAAATCCATTCTAATTCACTTCTAATAAAAAGAGAAAAAAATTTTCACCTTCGATCTCTATCGACTAAATAATTCTTCTTTTAAAAATTTCAACCAAAAGCCAGAGTAATCTACCTTTACGAAATAAAAATAAACGATTGCTTTGCTCCTCCAAACTCTATCGATTCCCATTTATTTCCCAAGAAAAGAAGTGCACCCAATTAATTACACCTAAATTCGAACCTTCTTCTACGAAATAAAAACAAGACGTTATCTTCTAACCCCTATCGACTTCCCATTCTAAGGAAAGATGTGCATTCATTTAAATAATTACACCCTCATTCCAGGTCGAACTTGTTGTATTCCATTCCTATAAAAGAAAGAAAAAAAAAATCATTCTATCTCCATTCCAAGAAAATTTGTGTGTAACTAAATAATTACATTCTCGTTCCAATTCAAACTCGATCGAATTAACTTCAGTAAAAAAAAAAAAAAAAAAAACAAACAAACAACTTAACTTTCTAACCAACTAACCCGTTCATAATTCATCGGACAATAACGTTTCACGACACAAATGAAACTTATTATATATTTTTATATACTTAACTAACTTATTTAATTCACACATCTAATAACAATATCACCAAATAACTTCTTCCCTCCAATCTCATAAGATTATTTCAAAACTAAATTAAATCATACGTACAAAATTAGCGAGTAGCAACATTCAACACCTTCACCATCTCCCACCCTCCTACCCCGAATTCTTGCCGCGTCAAACCTCACCGCCAACGACACGTCCACCAATCCTCCACCCCCCTGTGAGCTCTCCACCGTGTCCAGTATCCCGAATGGAAACGAAAGAAAGAAGGAAGACGACGTTCGTCGAGGAAGCGCATTCTCCTGGTCGTTTACACGTGCAGGGGGGGATTGGCACGAAACAGGATCACGGCTCTGTCCAGGTATTCAGACAGGGGGCTGATCTAGCGGGATTCGTATGGTGACAATAATAGAGGGAAATCGATGGCGATCCGCATGCGCGACTAATAATGCGTAATAATGCGTCGCTACATATGTAGGAATATTATCCGCCTTGTATAACTGGCCGTGTATCCAATGTTGATGACGATGATGATGATGATGATGATGATGATGATGATGATGATGATGATGATGATGATGATGACGATCGTATATACCGCGCCACCTCGGATACCTCGCTTCTGCCCTCGATCATGTTGTTACCGTTTCCAGATTAGCGTAATTATCGGCGTATCGATCAGTCGACGAAACGAGGAGGTTTTGCTTTTCGTGCATGGATCATATAGTAGCGATGGGTATAGTAGTTCGAGGGAGTACGCGTGCATTTAATTCGTTTCCCGAGAAATTATCGACGCGAGGCGGGGTCCAAGAGATCGTCGGATTAATTTGAAGTTGAGAGCGGTTATCGTCCGGTGTTTCCGTTGCCCGAAATCGGCGATCGTAATTTGATATCACTCGCGGGAGGAGGGGGAGGCGTGTAATCTTGTTTAGAGAGTGGTATGGAAAAAATGTCGGGAGGGTTGAGGTGGAAGACGATTGAAGAGGGATCGGACGGAGGGAAATTAATTTGAGGCGTGAAAATTATGGTATGAATATGGATCGTGCTAATTGAAGTTTCTCTCTCTTTCTCTCTTGATTGGAGTGGAGGCAAAAAGGAAATTGATTGTCTCGTATCGAGTTTTTCAC
Source organism: Apis florea (assembly GCF_048593485.1). Classification (NCBI taxonomy): domain Eukaryota; kingdom Metazoa; phylum Arthropoda; class Insecta; order Hymenoptera; family Apidae; genus Apis; species Apis florea. The sequence goes on along the minus strand of NW_028256653.1, from coordinate 152,095 downwards.
GATTTTCCATAGATACGAGTTATTTTTAGGTGAATTGCAAATTAATAGTTTTTTTTTTTTTTTTTTTTTTATCTAAATGTCACTAACTTGTTCTGAATATACTTATTCATTCAGAAGGATATAATGTATGCGAAAATTGATGTTAATTATTATTATTTACGCGATAAAAATTAATTTCATCACGAGCAATTTCATTTTATTATTTTGAATCGGATCTTTCGTTCATTCTATGAAAAAATTTCGATGAAAATTTCTTGGATTTTATCAAATATTTTTATTCGTTAAACGAAATTATCACGTAGAAATTTGGGCAAAAATAGTTGAAGCAAGTTTTTAATTTTTCCAAAAAAAAAATAATTAAAGTTTCAAACATTTCGAACGTTTTCAAGAATTATTATTATCGTTATTACACCTAACGTCTATCTGAGAAATGTTAAATTATTAAAAGTTTTCTGTTAATTTATCGACCATTTTTGATGCCGTCAGCATCGTGGATCGTTGGAACGCAACTCTAACAAAGTTGAGTGGCGTTGACGCCCTTCGTGCATACATATTTGTCGAGAGTTTCCGATATGCACATATTTGAGAGGAAAATCGATCGTGGCCATAACGAAGAAGCACCAATTAAAAACGTACAAGAACGAAGTTGTTGCTTTGACGCGTTTTTCCATTAGAGTTACATTACTTTTCATTCGCAAATTGATCGAGTATCGTTTAATTATAATTACCAACCTCGTATGATGCATGCGACCTATCATGGCGAATTCGAATCAACACAATTAGCAATGTCTCTTGAAATATTACGAATTATGCCTAATGTAATTTCACGTTTCAATATTTTTCATTCGATTCCGCATATAAGAGATATATATTTCGCGTATCATATAGAATTGATTCGATGTAACAAACGTTGTAGAAAATGTTGGATCGATGAGAGAATTTTATTCAGATGTTGTATAAAACAAAATAACAAAACGTTTAAAATGATAAATGAAAAATAACTTACTTATTTTTCTTCTACACTTTTCTTCATCCTTCGAAAAGTTGTTTTTGTAAAAAATTGATCTTTCCTTCTCCATTTCGCTACAACATTTTCTAATTTTCCTTCAACATTTGTTCGAAAATTCTCTCCTACGCAATAGCACGGAATAAATGTTCGTCGTTCTCACTTCTCCTCTCTCTTTCCAAACTCTCTATCACATTCTAAAGTGAAAAATCCATAATCCCTATAATAGTCACTGGAACGATATCACCCAAATATATTATACTCGGTTACATTATAAAATAAAATAAAAGAAAAGATCTTATTTATTAGAAGAATCTTATTTAAAATATATATAGAAAAAAATCAAAGAATGCTTAACAAATTACAATTTCCTATACTCATTACTCGTCGAAAATCGCGATTCTTCCCTCCCCCCCTCCCTTAACCTTAACCCCAGTTAAATCAGTTAAATCGTGATGGACGATCGAAATTCGTCGTCGGGGTAGACGGAAGCCCAAGGGCGTGCTCGCTAATTTCGGGATAGTTTGCAAAGAAGCCATGCGGATTTCTCTCGGTGAGCCGACGTCACATCACGGTTTAGGTAGCGGAATGAGATTACGAACAGTTAACGATATTCCGTACGGACGGTAGGTAGGACCGAACTAATCTAATAACCGTGGTGGATGTGTCTCCTACTTCCCCTCCGTGGCAACTTGTAACCCTCTCCCCTCCCCCCCTCTCCTCGATCGTACCTGAGCCCCTCACGAATCAACTGACCCGATAAACCCGGCGTCGCTTCGCTTTTCCACAATTAACGCTCGGCATCTGCACGAAGGATTCCGCCCCCCCTTCGATGGACCGCAGTCCTAAAACAACGAAACTGACGCGTGCCCTGACTGCGGGATCGGTGCTATTGACTCGGGATCACGAGCTCTACTTGTATCGTGATTTCACTGCGAATTGAAAGCGCGCGCGCAGATTTCGGCTTCGCGATTTTGCCCGTGTTTATATTAGTTTCTGAGTCATCGGTTGAGAGCAGTGTTTTGATCGATTGTTTTGTTGACGCAAACGTTTCCGATCACGATGTACGCGTAGTTACGTGGTATATTATAACGATACCGTGGAAGATTGTTTTCTTTCTTATCTAATCCATGTATTATAATTTTAATTAGATTGAACAGAGCGGTCTGTATTTAATTTTATTCGATATAATTTCTTTTTTTTTTTTTTTTTTTTAATGTGACAGGCGATGACGAGACTTAGTCAAGTGTAAACCATTTGAAATTAAAACGGTAGATGAAAGGGAATATTTGAAGATAATGTTTTAAATTAAATTATGTTTGTCAAGTGGAAAACAATCGCGGTTTGATAAAAGAAAAATATTCAAACAGGATATAAAGGGGTATAAAGTTTTAAACAGCGTGTGTCAAGCGTGGAAAATTCGTGAATCTTTCATCGTTTCCCTGAATTCGTGTAGTCAGCGAACCACTCGAGAGATATAAAATTCCATGGGTCAGCATGACTGTCCACAACGTTGCCCCACGCTAACGAACGTTTATGTACACGCGTGACGCGTGGAGAAAAATATTTGCGAACGAATACACTTGTAAATACGATGGAATAACACATTCCAATAAATACACACTGTCACGTTGGCCGAGCTTTCGACTCAGCGCGACTGAAAATATAAAAAGACATCGTTTTAAAAATTCAAACGTGAAAAGATTTGCCCGCAAACTCGAGAAACTGTTATTATTCACTTGGCGGAAAGGAAACTTTGATTCGACATCACGAATTAACGCTTCTTTCAAAATTATTGATAAAATCCCTTTTCACCCACCCCTTCCTTATCTTCGTATCTTCTTTAAAAACTTCTCATCAGAATCTCTTCACGCATTTATATTCCATATAAATATTTATAGACAAAAATTCTTCTAATTTTTAATCCCGATAAAATTTCTCGTCTCGTTGTTATTTTCATTTGAACAAACGAACGATGAAAGAAGTCTGTCGTCGCAACAGATCAAATAGCACGGTGGAAATGAATTCCTCGACGAGGATGTTCAACTCTCTAAAAACCAGTTGTTCAGCGAAACGAAAGGTGGTGGGAAAAAAGTAAAAACGAAGTGATGCCAGTCGGACGCGAATTGGAAATCCACTAGTTTCCCGTTTCAAGATCGCACGTCACACGCAACGTGGCGGGCGGCGTGTGCACGGGACAAAAGGGCTACAGACGGCTGTTTGTTACGCGGGGGAGGAGGAGGGGTTCACGCAAAATTGCGCGCCCAGTTAACTTCGAGCCGGTCGAAAAGTTATCCCTAGATTGGGCTTTCGGCCACCCCCGCACTCCTCGATAAGTTAATCTCCTCTGTCTGCTCCTCCGCGTGCTCGTGACACCCGGCCTTTGATTTATTAGAACGTCGATCAGTGTCGCGCGATGGTATCGAATTTCGAATGCGTCTGTTTGCCTGTCCTTCCTTTTACCAACCATTTTGTAGAATGACGTGACAACGAAGGAAAATATTAGCCCCTGGACAAAGATCGCCTCTTCTATATTGATTGCCGAACGGGCGTTAGTTCGAATGCTGGACGTTAGAAAACGAGTTTCTTGATTGCTCTGACAATCACGGAGACGTACAGGTTTATCGGATATAAATTGGGGGATGTCTCGTTTCGGAAATTTCGCTATTTGGCTATTGTTTGACTTGGGCGGTTTTTGAATTCCATCTCGGTTCATCAAATCCGAAGAATATTTCGTTTAAAAACTTTTAAAAACGGGGACCTGTATTCTTTCTAATCCATGTTCTAGTTGTCTCTTTTTTATTTTAAGACAGCGATTCGATAATTTTGAACATAAATTTCGATCGAAAAGTATCAAGCGAAAATCAATTTGAACGAAATAAATAACGTTTCGAAATTGATTATAAAGAGGGTGGGCGACAATTCGGCTCACGATTCAAACGAATTAACAATAAACGCGCTAACAATTTTCACGATCGAAAATTAGCTAGCACGTTGAAGCTAGCACGTTGAAAAGAAATTTGCGGGCGGGAAGCAATTAAAATTTCAATCACTACCGGTACCCCGTCCCCAGAGATAATATTCATGAGGGTATGCGCGCGTGTGTTAATAAGAGTATCAAATAATGCGCTTGTCCAAAAATCACTTTGGAGGCCGTTAAATGCTCCCCAGCGTTTTCGAATCTATATAAATCACGCGCATCGCCGATGCGCCTGTAATTAATATTCAATGATTATCAATTATCGAATACTTTCGGCGTAATTGAACGTAATTAAAATGATTTTATCCCGGCCAAGTTCATTAAAATAATCGCGATACAACGACTCGTCCAATCATAATATTTACATTATTTAAATAATCGCGGAAATATTCGAAATATCGATAATCGGCTTTCGCGATAGCCGAAATAAAATACAATGAAATATTAGGTAAAAATCGGAGCAGTTTCGCGGCCAGTATCTCGAAATTTTCGACGGAATCGTGATCCAACCCAAGGGATTTTTCAAGCTTGTGATACGTATGAAGCGTGTTTGATATTTTTTCGATGGATTAAATATTTGGTTTATTTCGAATACGTGTACTACTTCAATCGCTAAAGGGGGATGTCGGAATTTATAATTTTAATAAAAATTTCTCATCTATTGATATGACTATTAACGGTTAATAAATTATTTCTTGTTCGACGGAAACGAAAGTATCGTTTGGTTTCGAGAATGATGGAATAAATATACGGATTTAACGAGAAAATTCTTCGATAGAATTTTATTCCATTTCGATATAGGATCAACAGTGATACAATCACTGATCCAATTATATGATAACGATAAATTTCTAACTGAGATAATCGATTTTCTTTTCACAAATTCGGTGAAAAATTGAAATCTCTCGACACGTACGGAAAATAAATTGCGAAATAATTTGGCAAACCTAGATTTAAAAAAAAATCCAAAACAAATGGATATTGCTTATCCATTTGTTATGCAAAAAACACGCATCACTTACAACAAGAATATCGCGTTCACAGCAAGTATCGTCGCAATATTCGTATCGTCGTAACTCGCGTTGCATCGAATTTCATATTAACAACGAGGATCGAGGCCAACTCTGTCCCAACTTCGCGGACAAACCACTCGTCTCCATCGATTCCCAACCTCTGATTATCATTTAAACGCGGCCGACGTTCGAGCTGTACACCGAACTGTACACTCGATCCCGCCGAATACCTGGAACTTCTTCGATCCATCTTCGTTCCACGAATATCTCCGATCTAAACGATCTTGAGCGTAGTTAACGGCGAGACGGGTGTATAATCGCGGGTTTCCATGGGAATCCACGAAACGGGGCGGCCACGATAGGCGGGCGGAAAACTCATCGGGTATGCAGATATCAATAAAGGGGGATTCTAGACTAGGCCATAGCATCCGACGCCGTGCAGGATTCGATCGGCTCGTTCTCAGCAATTCGCGGCATGCCCCGAGTCGAGCAATACCAGCCGCATCGAAACCGTAAGGGTTGGCGCTATGCCGACCCCTTCGTTCAAGGGGGCAATAACATACCGTACGCCACCCCTGAGCCACTACGAATAATGGAGCCTCTCGACTATCCATGATTAACGCGGCAATAACGATTATTTATAGGCCTAAAACAATGTTTCACGGTGTCCACCCCCATGGCTGGCCAGCTCGGTTGGTTGGACGGTCTCGTTCGCCTCTCGCCCGGGTTGAATCAGCAGTTAGTACTTTCTCTCCTTCTCCTCCACGCGACACGGCCGGATTTATGCAAAAATCTCGGAATGTCTCCGTGGGGTGCCACTACGCGCCTAATTAATCGCGGCCACGACACACCGTATCCTCCACGTCCACCACGTATTATCTACGTTTTGATAGCGATTGGAAAGCTCGATGGATTTAGCACCTGGAAGGCCCCTTTATGAAACACGAATCGTATCTCCCTTTGGATCGTTGTGGAACGGGAGCATCGTTCTGAAAATGATATTGCGGGGAAGGATGGGTGGACGTGATATTGGCGTAATTTACGGGGTGGTTATGGGTGAGCGTGGTGCGGTGGTGACGTGGAATTTACGCCATTTTTTCGCCTCGATCGGGGGTAATCACGACATCCGATGGTGTAGAAATGTTTACGACGAAGTGTTCGAGGATGGATTAAAATTGGCAAAGCGTAATTTACGCGATTTCCTTTTTTTTCTTCTTTTTGGATCGATGCGATTCGATCTGGTATGGAATGGAGTTTATAGCGCGTGAAATGTTCACGATGGCAAAGAGAGAATTCGTATAATTTTTGAAAAAGATTCTACTAAATTGAATATTAAAATTCAACATAAAAGCGAACTGTTATAATTCAAACTTTTATGTTTTTTTTACTCTTTAGAACCGAAAATAATTTGTGTATTCTTTGTTTTCAAATTTCCACGATCGTAAAAATATTAATCTTTGATTTGATTAAATTGCTCTCGCTATAAATCTTCGATAAGAAGAAACTTGTCTCCTAAATTATCCCCAACAGATTCGCATAGACAAAATTCTATCGCGCTCAATGAAACGCATACGACATTTTTCCCCATCGTAGAAACAATTATTTTTCCACCTTATACATAGACGGACTCAGTAGATGTACATATATATATATATATATCGGCAAGGAACGTTCGCGTGTCGAAAATCCGTGCCCGATTTCCCGGCTAATCCCAAACTTTTGATTACTTTCCGTGGAATCCTTTCGAAAACCGGCGGATAGCTAGTCACTACGATTGATCCTTTCGACCGTATAACGAACTAGGAGGAAGTCCAATTTGAAATTTTCCTGTCTGGGTTCAATCAGCTTAACGAAAGAACGTCGCGGCAAGAGGAGGGGAGGAAGGGAAAAAAGGATCCAAAGAATCAGATATTTTTCATCCTGTTTACCGTATGAGGGGTGGAACGGATACTTTCTACGACGTCATTGTTTGTACGGGTCAGCGGAGGCATAATAATAACCGGTGGTCGAGGGAGGGGGATGGAATAAAAGAGAGTTCGGTCCAAGAAAACATATCCATTCCATTCCAGCGAGAGGGAAAGGAAGCGAGGGCCGAGAGGAAAGATCGAGGAAAGTAACTAGACATTACCAGGCACGGAGGGGAGCGAAGTGAAGAGAAAGACAAATAAAGAAGGAGGAGATTGGAGGAGGAAGGTGGAACTTTTTTCTCTTCTTTCTTCTTTTTTTTTCTTTTTTTTCTCCCTTTCTCGGCCAATAGATTCGACGACGACCTTCGATTTTTCGCGCTCGATAATGCGCCATTCGAAATTCCAAACGTTTCACTCGAACTCGGTCTCGTCCACCGGCGAGGGGTGATGAATATTATTTGAGATAAGAATTTTTCGTATTTCGATGGAGAAAAGGGTTCAAAGGTCCATTCTACCGGTCATTTCTATGCGGACGTGGAAGCTCGTCGGTGCGTGCCGCTCCAGCCGGCAAGCAATTTTCCAAAGAATCCGTAGAATTCGATGCATACCTATGGCCTCTCGGCCGGACGAATAAATTAGGCATACGTCGGTGACGTTATATCTGCGCTGATACATCCGAATGGATTCGCCGTGGAATTCGATGTTATTGATGCGACCGACAATGCTCCGTGTCTAAGACTTCCTAAGTCCAATCTGTGGAAACGTGAATTTTCGAATGGAGATGGATGTGTTTTCTCGAATTGTTCAAATTTAGGGATAAATTTTCTCTTTCTTCATTCATTGAGTAGATTGTATTTTTGTACTTAACTTTTGTTGCGAATTTTTTCTGGCTATCATAAATTAAATCACTTATGATCGAAGAGTTATAAAAATATTATCAACACTGGCATTGTGATTATAATTGATGAATTGACAAAACAATTGTATATAATATGTAAATAAAACATTATTTCTTCGGATAATTATTATTATTTAAAAACAAATTTTTATTTGTTTTTTAAAATTTTGTATATACTCGAACAAGTAGAGATATTCATTTCTATATATATATATATATCAGTATTACAAATATTTACTGATAGATTATAATTGAATTTCCGCTTTTCTATCGTAATTCATGAGTGATTATAGGTAATTGAAATGAAAGATTTAGCATACATTACAGGAAATTCGAAGGAAAGTCATAATGGAACTCGAGCCATAGAAGCTCTTACGGCTGACACGTACGGCACAATGCTACTGTGTAGGTTCCTCCGCTCTCTCGTATTCTATGTATACATGTATTAAACTTGCCGATCGTAACAGCGAATGATTGACAGTGTGCAGATAGGAAATAGAGACCAGAAATAGCAGTAGCAAACCGTATCAATCAGACATGGGAACTTAGCCATCGACGTGAGTATAGGAGCTCTCACGTTCAATGAATTATTTACAACGCTTACACGTTTCAATTGAAATGAAAGTTTACTCGGGCTCCTCGCCACGTTTGTCATTTGCCGGTAAATTCAATCGAGATTGATTGTGGATTGACATCAATTGTGGAATTTCCTATTAATATACTTTAGCCAGTTTGAGAGGATGATTTAAAAAATTATTGATACTTATTCATCTGTCATTATATCTTTTCTTCAGATATTTCGTTACCTTTGATTAATGTTTTTAATTAATAATAAATTATGACATTTATCACTTTTACACGTTGTGTCACTCTACTTCGAACTTTTACTATTGCATCATTTTTTTTTAAATTTGTATACTTTATTTTATAATCTTTTCTCAATATTTTCACATATATTTTGCTCTAATAATGATTCTCTGATAAATTTAATCAGTAAATGAGTTTAGGAAATCTATATGAAATTTGAATAATAAGAATCACGTTCAATATTGAATCTGGTCCTTGGAAGAAATTCTGAACGATTCGATTATCCGTTAAGATAATTATCGAACAATTCACACTTGGCTACATTAATTCCCTCAATAATTCGATAATTCATTAATTCCATCGAGCGAAGTTTTAATCGATGAATAATCAATACTAATTTCATTTATCCCTGTATACCATCAGAAGTTCTGTAACGACGTTTATTCGAAGATGAATTAAAAGTTTCACAACGTGTGATGAACGAACGCAAGACAAGCACGGCTGCAAACAGCGCAGCATCGACAAACAAATGTAAACGAGGCGGAGTGTGATAATTCATGCAACGAGAGTTTGATACTTGTTTATCTATGTTTGTCTTTGCTTCTCAACGTTGTTGTTGCAACTCGATGTTCCTTAGCAAGTATGCGTGTCTATTAAGGTGCTTTTCTTATCAATTTTTTTTTTCTTGATATCGTTTTCTGAATGAAATTATCACTTATTAATTGCGATGGATTTTTTTTCTTCGATAACATTGGTTGGTCTTCTGTTGTAATTAATTTAAATTACAATTCACGTTTATTCATAATAATAATCTTTTTTTCAATCATTTTTCTTAATACTTCATTCTTTTTTATTAAGAAAAAAAAATTAGTCTTATTGCAAGACTGTTAAACTTATCTTACATAATTGAAAATACGAAAAATGATATGTAATAACATACCATTTAATAACGTTAATATCTGTTAAAAACATACAATGTCAAGAAAATAAAATATTAAAAATCATAAAATGTGCTATCAGTTTATAGTAGATAATGTGTTTGCACACAAATCTTTTTCCACTTGATAAATAGCAATTTCTAAATCATATTGATTTTAATATATCTTGTGTTTTTGATGAGTAAAAATGTTCTTACTTCTATAAAAATACGTCAGAATCTTGACAATAATACTGATAGTAATTAAAAAAATCACGAATATCACGATCGTCAAGAATATTATAATATCCGTGTCATAACGTTGATACCAAGGTTGCCAGGCTAATGTCGAACGAAGATGTAAAGCGCCTTTTGTTCGTATCACGTATTCTATCCACCAAATAATATTTTTTACATCGGGAGATGTCTCCCTAATTTGAGTTCGAACATCGAGTACTCTTTTTTTATATCTGAAAAGAATTGAAACATCGTTTATATAAAAATTATAGTAATAATCACAAATATATTAAAATTTTTATCAAAGATGTAATAAAATATTAATAAACATTGAAAAATTTAATTAAAAATTTAATCCGATATATTATTATTAAATTAGATAATATTTAATTAATCGTATAATTAATTGGTATAAATTTAAATATTTCTACAAGACTTACTCTTTATTGGTTATGACTTCTTTAATAGCATTTTCGAATTGATCTGAAACAATTGTCCTAATATCAAAATATTTTCCCATTCCAAGAGCTTCAATTCTTCTCACTAAATAATCTTGATCTCCTAATATTGGGAAAGCGATAACTGGCACTCCAAAATTTATTGCTTCTTCGCTACTTTGTTGACCTCCTTGATAGATGAACAATTTAATCTTTGGATGAGCTGTTAAAAAATGTACATGTTAAATACGTAAATATTTTGATGATTATCATGAATAGGTTCTAAACATTGATTTCAATAATCTTGAAATTAGAGAGACGATTCTTTTATCTTTTCCTGAATTTTAGTGTCCAGATAAAAATTCGGTATCTATTCCACGACTAAATATAATCTAATAACGCGATCTAACTACTAAATTCAATATTTTAATCTATTAAAGATAGGTTTAAAAAACTGCATAATATTATTTTAAATAAGTAAATACTTTTTGTTAGTATGATACTCAATAGGATGATTAAAATCTTTTGAAAGTTTATCAGAAGAATGATACGCATTAAAATATCAAAGTTATTGATTGTCTAAATAATTACTATATAATCGATACATACGATCAAGTATATTTTTCAAAAATTAAAACTGATCAGCAATCGTAAAGAAAATATTGCCTATTCCCGATAGTTAGGATATTTTATTAAGAATTTTTATTAAAAATGAAATACCAAGAATGCTCTGTTGAGGTAACCAATCCTTAATATAAATATTTCCAGGTTTCTCGGGTAAATCTTGTTCGTACTTCCACACGATTTTATATGGCAATTTTGCGAAAATATTGCAAAACATGCTTACAAGTTCTTTTGGCAAACATGAACTTCTTGCGTTGGTACCAAGACTGAAATAAATAAATCCTTCTTTCGCATCGTCAAGAAATTCTTCCAAATCCTGCAACAAAAATAATTCAATTAAATTTATATTTTCTTACTGTACTTACAATCAATATATTCTACTTGGATAATTTATGGATTAATTAAAAATCAATCGCAGATCCTTCTCCCAGAATATATTTTACATAATTACATAAAATTTATCACCTCTTTCATGTTCACTTCTTCCATTCTTATATCTCATTTTGCTTAGTTTAATATTTACTTTTCTACAAATAACGAAGTGTATTTACATATACAAAATAAGATGTATGTCGTACCTTCGACAAAGGGGGCGGATTTTTAGAGATGTGGAAAGAATTGAACGAGAGCATATTTGGAAGTTTCGGCCGTGCGGATGATAAAACGTCTATCTGATTGATAAAAATTAAACTAGCGTTTTTCATAATATCCATCAATGGTGGTAATGGTCCAAGATATTTCTCTGCCAATTTTTGCTGGAAAGAAAATACATCGAAACTAGTACGGTACAGGAAACTCCACATAGTCACGAAATTACTCAATCTCTTGAAGAATGGCAAATTTGTGCCCGTGTTCGCTTCCATTTCCCATGTGAATTCATGAGAAGGTAGAACGAGCCCTCCAAGAATAAATTCATTCAAGCTAATCAGTCCCAACGAACTTAATCCTACGGTCATATAAAATGATTAATTGAAAACAGGAAACAATAATTTTTATTCGTTTAAAGAAAAAAAAAAAAAAAAAATTCTGTTCCTCGTTTAGAGAAAGAGAAATATCTGTTTCTCATGAAATATTTTCATGAGAAAAAGCATTGTCATCGTGACATCTTATCAATTTTTTTAATCTTCTTTTTTTTTTTTAAGTAATGTATCTGATATATCTAATTAAAATTAATGCATTGTGCAATAACAAACATGTTATTTGTGATACGTATAGAAGCGAAGAAATAATTAGACTGAGAAAATGCAACAATTTTCACAAGGAATGATTTCAATCTCGATTGAAATGTTAATTAATTTTCGCTGAATATAACAATATTTTCATACAATATGCAAACTTATCGTTCGTTTAATTTCTTTATTAATACATTTCACGTAAACAACTTTACTTTAGAACGTTCGAAAAGTTTAAAAGATACATAAAACTAACTGTTGAATGGTTTTATTTAACAATAATAATCAATTAATACGTTTATATAAAATAAAACATCATAGATATTAGACAATAATAAAAAATATTATTCAATGTTGTCATACTGTTATTCATACTTGAATAATATTCGATATCTATTTGTTATTAATAATGGAATAAAAATTTTCTTCAATCTTTCATTTTCAAGGATATTTTTTTTTTTTTTTCTAAAAAAGTTGATCCATATGGAGTAGAAGTTATTAAAATCTTGGTTATCAACAAACAATCATTAGGATCGTTTCCAGCTTTTGAATTTTTTATATTTAATAAAAATACAATTAAAATTATAATAATAATAAATACATACCTATTAGTGGAACGTTAAATCTGTGCGCGAAAGCGCACATGGCTGGTCCGTAGAAAAATTCCGCCAAGAAAACATCGAATTTCACAGGATTATCCGGGGAATATAATTTTTTCACTTCAGTTGAATTGAACACCTCGGTTAAGAAACACGTGTACAAAGGTATAACGTGTTTCTCTATGATCTTCAACCAGCCAATATGTTCGAACCGATTCTTGACGAAGTCAATTTCCTTTAAACAGCTGTACGAATGACTGATATCGATCTGAGTGAAATTCGGCAAGTTGATATTCGGTATAGGATTCGTAGTGATCAGTACAATCTCGTGGCCCTGTGCCTGTAATTCGAGCCATATTTGTCGATACGGAATCTGATGACTGTAAGACGACGTTGGGATAATGGCCAAGATTTTATAACACTCCGATTCATTCGCGTAGATTAGAACGTATAAAAGAAAGGATAGTCTCACGAAGTTAGGTATCATGTTTCTCGGTTCAAGTTAAACTGACATTTTATGTTGATTATTTCTCTATTAAATGAAACTACCGATAATTATATAATGTATGTTTATTACCTAAGTATTATAAGTGAGTGTTATATAAGTATGCCATATTATATTCTTGTAATATTGCACGATATATTATTGTACAATGTTATGTTAAGTAAATGTAAATATTAAGAATACGTCGTTGCACATTACGTTATAAAATTTCAAATTTAAAATTTCAGATTGATTATTCATATATATATGTGTGTGTGTGTGTGTGTGTGTGTGTGTGTGTGTGTGTGTGTGTGTGTGTGTGTGTGTGTGTGTGTGAGATAATTTTAGAAAATGAATTTTAAAGATTATAAAATAAACATATAAAAGTTAGAATAAAATATGAATTATTTATTAGATTTTTTTAAAGTTCACACTATTATCTCTAAGTGAATAATAATAAAATAAGGCTTAACCGATTTTTCTACTTGTTTTAACTTCCAAGAATCGATTCTTTAATGATATTTCACGAATACACCTTATATAAGTATTTTGTTCACCAGATTTATAAACACAGATTTGTTCGAAAAAGTTCTTTGTTTCCATGAAAGTCCTTTTTGTTGCTAGCAGACCTCTGTCGAACCTAAAGAAATCGTACTGCTAGAGGACTGTTTTTGTGAGTTTAGTCGATTCATGTAATTGTATGTTTCAGCATGATCGGTTTCGAATTGGTTCTAAAGATAACAAACACATTGACTTTGCGACAACTAGATTATAAAAAAGATACGTTGTTCTGTTTGTTTCTCTTGAGTCTCGTGGCGATTATGCCATACTCTGATAGCTGGGTACGACAATTAGACAGTTAATAATCGTTGGACACGATTACTTTACTGCGAATTCGTGAGAGACTGTTCTCTAAGTTAATTGGTATACAGTCCGCAATTAAAATTACGTTAACATTGCGCGAACACATTCAGTTTGTTAAAATTTATATTGCAAATAAATAAAAAAATCGAATAAACGAATATTTCTAATATGTTATTCGACGTAACGCGGCAAATGTTAAACTATATTTGTAAGGTGAATTAACAATAGAAAATTATTATTATTCGCTCGTCGTATGATAGCAATTATTTTGGCAAATTGGTGAACGAGACGCGGTTGAATGGGAAATTTTCCCTGTCCGTTCGATGTCCAATTGTTACGATGTCACGTTTAGCAAATCACTCACTCGGATGTTAATTCTTTTTTACACCGGACAACGGGGAATAGGACAGCGGGGAAATCGATAAAACCAATAAACTCTGGCAATAACGTGCTAATATCCTGAAGACCATTCTCGCCCACGGCATTTCTCCACCCCTTTAGTGCCTCGTAAAGTGTAAACGATGTCCGAATGCCTTTGTAATTGCTTCGCTATGACTTGCTCTTGTCACCGAGCTCGATCGTGAAATAAAATAAGTGGTTCGATGTGTGGCGAGATTAAACGACACAGTTTTGTTTGTATTGTAAGAGTAAATATTTGCGAGGCGGTACAATAATGTAAAATTAGCACAATATTTTGGAAAAGGGCCTTGCAAGATATTAATTGTCACGGTACTGTCAAGTTTCAAATTTATGAACATACTTTAAATATAATCGAAAAGAAAGCAATCGTTTAATAATAATTGTCGTAGAAAAATTCTATTTGTGAAGTGTGTTGTCGTTTATCCTTAACGATACAATTATTTATTGTTTTATATTATGTTTATGTACATTCGTGTACATAACGTGTACATTCTCATATATGTTCGATTGATCTTTTTTTTCCACGTGGCAACCATTTCACGATTGAAGTTTTTAAAATTTAAATTAAACATGCTTCGATACTTCGATTTCCATCAAACGTGAAACCACAATCGCGAAACAAGCAACGCCATGGTATATTCTTTGCACGTGGTTGTTGAATTGTTTTCAAGAAAAACAATAATCCAGGAAATATCGGTGGATAAGCCGTTAATATGACATGAAAAATATCACTCGAAACAAGCGAGTATTCTTGACTGAAAACCAAACGACGTGCAATTTATTGAGGTACTTGTGTGCTATGCGTGTGCGTGTGCATTTTTCTTTTTATCTTTAAACGGGTTTTCTGGGAAAATTTAAAAATATTCTCGTCGGAGCAAACATTAACTGACAAATTTGATGGATAAATTTGATGAGAAATAAATCTTTCTGATTGATAAATTTTAAATTAAGGATTCTCGAATATTTTGTTTAACAATTATCCCTATTTATTCGAAGATTTATTTTTAACGTAAAATTAACCCTTTCGCTACAAAGGGTATATAACACGTGTGTTGAATAATCTTTTTGTATACGTGTTACATCTTGTGTAATTATACAAATCGCTTATTTAAATACTCTGTAATTTTCCTCCTCGAGATAAAATGAACGCTCGTCCGTATGCACACCTTCCCCCTGTTAACCCCTTCAACGCTGACGTTAAGTGTGGAGCCGAGGACTGCCGACTTTTTATGATAAAGCACACACTGGACTGAATAAATTTGAACTTTCCATGCAAAATATATTGATTGTACTTAAAAAAATTTAAAAGGTAAATTGCAAAAAACTTTAATAAGAATCATTTATTTAATTACTGATATTTATATCATCGCTGATATAAAAACAGTAAATTATACATATCTTTTAAATTACGTTTAATAGCCCGTAATAAAATTTTTAAAATCCATGTAATAATGTTGAAAGATTTAATAAAACTTCGATTTATGGAAGAATATGTATTACTAGAATTTTTATTATTAGAATTTTTTAAACAAATATAAATTTGAATATATTAATATTATATGTTACGAGATTGTTAATTATTATCATATAAAACAATTAATTGCTTTATTCATACTGTGTGGAAGAAAAAGATAAGACAAAGAAATCATTTA
Source organism: Apis florea (assembly GCF_048593485.1). Classification (NCBI taxonomy): domain Eukaryota; kingdom Metazoa; phylum Arthropoda; class Insecta; order Hymenoptera; family Apidae; genus Apis; species Apis florea. The sequence goes on along the minus strand of NW_028256653.1, from coordinate 136,079 downwards.
AAATAATTAATTAAAAATATATGAATATATCTTTAATGGACTATAATACTAATTCAGTGTTTAGCTCATCGTCAAATCTCAAAAGTGTGTCAGAATAGTATTGTAATAGTGTTGTTTCACTATTTGTATTATCACTGCACACACTGGAGCAATGCAACGCAACGACAAAAAATCAAAAAATTTCTTGTCTCGTCCAAGGATTAATAGTTATCTAATAATACTACGTATACAACGATTATTATTATCCATCGGTATGCTGGAGTTTAAGGATACCGATTCGAGACTGCAAGAGATCTCTACTGCTCCTCAGCCTGAACCCAACAAAGTTACACACTTGGCCTTCTCCTGTCAATAATACCGTCGAGCCGGCAAGTAACTATACGCCTCCAGCGACTCCACAGCCTCTGTGTGTTCGTGAACTTGCCGTCAGACGTCCGACCCTCCTATCCAATGCCCGTATTTGAAATACGTCAGGTGTAAGGGGGCGTGGAGGGTGGGTAGCGGGTCGATTTAATTCCCTAATTCTCGGGATCGACAGCAATCGTAACACGACGAGCCGTGAAACTACTCTTCCTCGCTAGATCCTAGGTCTATCTCAGTGTTTCTCAACCCGTCACTTGTGTTACACATTTTTAACGGAATAAAAATTTAATCCTCATTTTTTGCGACACAATTAACGGATTAAACGGATGGATTTCGAAAGATGCATTCAAAGATATTGCGTTTGCTTTTCTTATAATTCGATTCGAATCGTGAAAATTCTTAAGATTATCTCTGTGAGGAGATAATGATATAATCTAATGTATCATGTTGTTTTGCCGCAGGAATCATCGCAATTTCGACAGCGTTAAGTCGCATTAAATGGAGACGCGAGCAAACGTATTGCGAATGTAAACGCTTGATAAGATTAATTTATGATATTTGAGATGTGCAATTGGTAATTACATTAAATACATTAGTTTAAACTAGTTCTCCAAAGATTACGTTAAATATCCTCTGCGTGTGGATCAAGGTATTCTGTATTCGTTATGTCATTTAGGTCGATTAATTCGCGAAACAATGAACACTGCTCAAATGATAACCGTCTTTGTCATATTTTGGGGTTAATAGGTTTCGAGTTATACGGATGTACGATAACGAATGCAATTATAACTCATCTATCAAATTTCATCTTATTCTTAACAACGATGAAGTAATTATGTATATTCATTTATTGAAAAGATATATAATAAAAAAAATATTAGAATTTGATTATGAAATATTAAGCAGAAAAATTCAAATGGTTCTTTCTAATGAGTTTGAAGTTGGAAAAAGTACTGTGAAACTTGTTGCAAAAGGAGAAAAAAATGTAGAATTTTCATCGAGAGAGTAAATAAATTGTTTTAAAAGATACTTTAAATGAAGAAAAATTGTAAGAATTATTCAGGACTTTTATTTTAAAAACAATTTTTATGAAATAATTTTTACTGGAATGATTGAACGAATTATCATTGTGATTACTTTAATGAAATAAAGAAATTTTCATATAAATTTTCTTTGTTAACATAGCATTTTTCTTTTTTCTTTTTTCTTTTTTTTTCTTACTCATATTATTTACATTCTCTGCATGTTTATATTTCTCTTCGTGTACAAATATTTCTTTTCTTTCTCGGATTAGACAAGATAATTTAAATCTCGAAAGGAGTTATATTACGATGTAGATAAATTATGCAAATCACAAATGCAAACGTATCATTTTCTTTTTCTACGAATATAAAAATAAACAATTATATCTCGTCTACTAATTTTCTAACAAAGAAATACAAATCCTTGTTCCTCCCCCAATTTTCCCAATTTCTTTCTTTTCTTTCCAAATCAAAGTAAAAAGCAACAATAACACTTTACTCGAATATTCGTTTATTAAAACCACGCACTCTTTTATACTCGTACATTCAAGCATAAAAACGTTTCGACAAAATTTCAAACTAATCGAAAGGAAGGAATTAAATTACATCAATTTTTAAAAATCACAACTCCCTGATAAATTCCTTCGGCCATTCGAACATCGTTCGAGGACAGAGAGGCGTTTCGTTTTATCGATACGATAGTAACGAGGGCGATGAAAACGCGGCAACAATCGTGTTCGAAATGGCGGAAAGGGAAAGTTGGGAAAGACGGCGCGGAAAATAAGAGTGGCACGGTGTGCAACGATGCCGTTACGAGGGAGCAATTCCAACTTGGAATCGTCCGTTGTCACGCTCGCCGAATATTAGTCTATATAAAAACCAACTGTTGCTCTTTGCGGTGGCACGGCCAGACCCCACATCGATCCAATGGATGTCCACCCCTGGCTGGCCTCCCCCTCGTTGTTCACCCTCCTCCACTCCCGTTGCAAAGGATTTTGCAGTCGGGATCGATGTCCTGTGGGGACGCAATGCACCGAAATCGGAACGAATGGACCACAATAACGTGATGTTCCAACCATTTCGAATGTATCCGCCAATGCGAATAATTATCGTATAATCAACGGCAAACTATCCTATTTTATCAATTTACTCGCACCAATAAAATTATTTATCTTGGTCGCCAATGTTCGAATTTCAGGGTAATCGCGATGATATGGGCGAATAATTTTGTGATTTCATTGTGGGATGTATTTGACGTATCGTGAAAGTATTTGTGATGATAGACGTCATTGGAATCGTTCTACTTAAACGATAGTAGCGTTAGAAATTTATTTTTAATATAAATATTATTTATTGTATAAGTCTTTATCTTTATTAATTAACGAAGTATCCTTTTCTTTTTATCGTTTAATATCAACTGTATCATAACAGAAAAAAAAAAGGAATAACATTCATTCGTTCACTTTTCCTTTCAAATTGCGCAACAAAAATCATTTCTATGTATCACGAGTAAAAGTAAAGAAAAAAAGTTTTAACATTTAAATGCAACATCCCATAGGATACGTTGTATTGAACACACTGTCCAGTCAGCAGCTTATAACAAGTATCCAATAAAGATAATAATAACGGAGTTTCATTTCCCCGCGATCCATCGTACCCGACTTCGCTTGACGTTAATAGCTGTAACCTGGATGTAATAACAAACTCCCCGCGCAGAAGAACTCTTTTATGCAGCGGCGAATAATCCCACCACTCGGCGGTGTTTCGAGTTTCTAGCGATTAATCAATGCCCGTATCGCAAAAAGACAAAGAGGGATTGGACGGAGAGGGAGGAGGATTCCTGCTCCCTCCTCGCCGATTTCGTAATAAAACTCGAAGCGAAACCTTTAGACAATTTCGTGATAACATTAACAAATACCTCGGCCGAGGGTGGGTAAGCCTCGTCTCGCTACGCGGCCGGAAATTAATATGAAATTGGCCTGTAATCCGGATAGTCTGCGCCCCGGATAGACGCAAGAAAATGATCCTGGTACACGTGGCATTGCGTGCCCGAGTCACTAGTTTAAATACGATCACGCAGATTATCCCTACCCACGTGTTTCATCCCCTTACGATACCCTGCCCTGTCTCCGGCTTATTTATAATGTATTAGTATGGGATTCCTGAGGTGGTGTAAATGCACAACGGAATATTCATCACCGCCACGTGATTTAGCGGCGGTTACCAGAGGAGAAAAGCAACAGAAATATATCGTATTTGTTTCACTGATTATTCAATCGTGGCCGAAGTGGTGAAACTTTTAGGAAAACTTAAACATTTATCAAGATTATATCGGTTATGATTTTAAGTAAAATCGTGGTGATGTAATTTTTAAGCTGGATCATCTGAAGTAGATTGTTATTATTTTTATAATCATGTATTATTATTTTCATTGAACGGAAAGAGAATAGGGTTTCGTAATACTTGCTATTTTCGGGAAACGTTTCGTTCAATAGTGTATATGAAACAAGATAAGGTAAATCCGCGATTTTCATTATTATATCAAGAAATTCGATACCTCGTCTCGATAAGGAAGTACAAATTTATCTTTTATTATTGAATGTACGAAATCTATATGACAATACCGTCTGCTACGTGTCTAATCCAGTGGGAAAGCACCCTGTCGTCAGTTTAATCCTTGCAATCCCACTCATAATCAGAGACCAGACGTAAATGTATAAAAGAAGGATCCCTGTATTGATTTGTAAAGGATAAATATTAAAGATAGAATGTTATATGTCAAATCGATGGATCCAGTGTTGTATAATTTTGGACGTGAATTATAAACATCAATTTAGGGCAACAATTTTGAACGAAAGTAAGTAGTGTTTAATCAAATAAAATGTAACATGAGAAAAGTTTTAATATTTTATGTAATTATTAATATTTATATATATTTTTTAAAATAAATATTGCAAAAAAATCATTGTTTATTTATGGCAACTTACAGAATTATCAGGACGAGAACTTTTCTTCTCTTTTTGTTCCATTTAAATATCTCAAAAAGATATTATTCTGCAGAGTATTCTCCGTAGATGGTACAAGTTTTAAGTAGTTTCTGGCTAAGAATCAGTTCAACGTGCATTCTTAAAATCGGATAAAAAGCAGAGATTGTTTCGAGCAATTCCAATTTCTATATTCTTGCAGAGAATGAATAAATGTCATGCTCTTGCCTTAATTAAACAATGCAACAATTTTTCATATTTTTTTCTATTCTATAATTATTTTCACACTTATAAATACAATATATAAATATTGTACTTACTATACTCAACTTTTATTATATTCTTAAACTGTCTACAATCTTTTAATTAACAGCCAATTATAATTCTATTTCTTTCTCAAATTTAACAATACATAATAAACTTAGTTATCTTTCAGTCAAATTATTAACGTTCCAAATACCAAAAGAACATTTTCTTATATATAAATCATACAACCATCTCAACCATCTCGAGTTTAAATATTATATGATATGTTAAAATTAAATATCAAACCATTGTCCATCAAAAAGAAAAAAAATACCGAATCTCTACCAAGAATCATATACCAAATCACGCATCGTGTGATGGCACGAATCGAGCCAAGTGTTTATCGCGAGGGAAGAAAGATGATTTATCGTCGTTCGAGATACATTCACCGATACAACGATACAAACCGAGACGGATGATGTTTCGCAAGACTGACGACGATTTAAATATCTCCCGCTAGAGTCAGAATCCATCCTTGGATCCCCCCCTTTTCTCGCGCCACTCACGAGAAAAGAATGAGATTTCTTCCTTCGTGGCCGCCCTGTCAGTCAACCACCGCCTTCTACGACCCCTCTTCGCTCCTTTAAGGGGATATTATCTCCGGGACACGCCGCTCCCAATACCGCATTGTGACGATGAATCATTGAAACCTTCGTTCCACCGCGTTTCGTTTCTCAGGGTTGGTTTAAAAAATTCAGAGGGCCACGGCGACATTAATTAAGGAGGCGACTGAATCAAGAATCCGCGGGGCGAAATTCAATCTTTCGTGACGCCTGTGAAAAATTGTCCGGCATCGATCAAACGGGATGGTATCTCTGAATTGTGGCATAACTGGAAGAGAGTGATTTTCTGACGATGAAAAATGAGTTGAAAACTCATTAGAAGAAACATTTTTCGTACATTACTAAATAGAAAGAAAATTAGCAGTGATGAAATTGAATGAACGAAATACATTGTACATATATTTTTTAAATTTGATTTTCACGAAAATGGAACTTTGTATAGAAAAAAGATAATATTCTATATTTTCCATTTATTTTTACGCCTTTTATGATTTACTTGTAATTCCACTCCAGTTCGATACACTGTCTCTTTCTCATTTGCTCTTATTATATCCATCATTCTTCTTTCTCGTTTTTAAAGCAATTTCTTGAAAATCACTATTTTTCAAAATTTCAACGCCAACTTTCCACTTGATCATTAGTTAAATTTGAGGAAGCATTATTCTTCTTTTTTCTCGAAAAAAACACGCTGTATAAAAAAGCCTGGCGCATCGCTTTTAATAAGCAACTTGATGCACCACTGATGCACCATCTTGAGGATTTTTTAAATCTAGGTGATCGCGTCGAGGAATCTGGGACGAGTAGATTAAGCGGGTTTTGTAATTTCGTTTCTCTCGCCCGTAGGATCGTAGAGCGAGAGGTGGTTTCCGGTGGATTCCGCTTCTTTTATTTACACGGTTCGCTTCCCTGTTTGTTTGCAGGATTTTATTTCGTACGATTGATACACTTGGGAAGGCGGGTGTATTCGTGTAACACGGGAAAGTAGGTTGTGTGGAAAACAATTGGTAGAATATCGATTCGTTCTGAAGATTGAATACCGAATCATTTCAATTAATTTATTGTCATTTTTCTTTTTTTGGAATAACGCGGATATCGTGTTATTAATCGAACAAATTATTTTCGAATAAATTTTCAAATTTGGATCGATCTTGTTAAACAGAGGATCGCGAAATAAAACGATTTATATTCTTATATTTAATTTTAAAAGAAACATAAGGGATGTAATTTTATTTTATAACCAAATATATTATTTTCAAATAAAATTTTATTATTCGTTTAAATGAATAACCTCTTCTAGCTGTATATTCATTGAAACTTTCAAATAATAAATATCAAGTAATTCCAAAGATAATATTACGTAAATCATAAAAATTAAATTGTACTTTCTTCGATATCAAATAAAATAAATATTCCTTTACATTCTCCAACCCTTCTAACATCTTTGAGGGTTGATTTCAAATATTAGTCTTAAAAAATATTGAAATATTTTTTTCGAGAACTATCTCCCCCTAAATGAACGAACAAATTTCATCAAAATTAACGTGTGCCGTTCCGATATGTTTCCTTAAATAAGAGATAACGAAACCCAGCTCGTTTCACATCTGCAAATCAGACTAATGATCATCGACGAGACACCCGATCGCATTTCCTCTCTCGAAAAACAGAGAAAAGTCAGTGTCTAATTAATGATTTAATTATAAGGGAAAGTTGGGCGGGCAATGCCCGATCTCCTTGGGGAGAACGAACCGTCCCGTGGATAATTGAGGATGCTAAGGTAAAGTAGTCTTATGGCTAACCACCGGGCAGCCAGGGGTCCGACTAACCATGATCTATGAGCGTGCTGCATATGAGTGACCTTTGCACGCCACCGGTCCCTTTGGGAATCGAAAGGGTCGGCTGCCACGTTAATGGAGAAAAACTCTTTGCGCCCCCGTTCTCGAAATCAACTCTCGCCTTCGGCCGGATCGATTACTACCGGTAACGATGTTCTTAACAACGTTAACACGAGGCCCGAAAGTTACGATTAAACGAATGCTCGTATCGGATTGCGACGAATTGAACGAATGAAATTTTGAGAAATTTTCTTTGTTTGTTTTTTTCTTTTTTTTTTTTTGCGTGGTATACATTGCTGATAAAAAATTTTTAAATTTGTTATTTATTTGATTCCATTATGTATTTGTGGTGTTTTTTTTTTTAAAGGCAAAAGTTAAAATGAAATTGGAAATAATTAAATAAAACGATGATTGATAAAAGAAAGAGACGTGATAAAATTGATCGTTGACATTTTATCTCGTTTATTAAAGGTCGATTTCATTTGTCGCTTTTCACGCAACCAATTTCTGCTTTCGTATTACGTATCGACAGTTCTTTTGAAAATGTTCTATTTTGATCTTGTTTGACCTCCATTTCTACAACACATTCTATAACAATTTTATCCGAAAACGAAAAGAATTTATATTAAAGTTGTGATTGAGAATCACTCACTTCTTAATATTTATTTAATTTTTTATTTTCAATTCTTGCACGTAAAAGAAAAGAAAAAAGGATTATAAAGTTTTCTTAATTTTATTTTTTCCTCACCCTCATTCACCGCAAAGAAGACAATTCGATTAATTCATCCGGACTAACTATTCCTCAATTTTTTTTCATACGCGGTTGGCAATTAAGCGTCAACGATACAGTTCCCGATTGTATTAACTTGGAAACTGGGTCACAGTGTTCGTTATCAAAAGGATTATCAGTGAAATTTATATTGCATCGTGACCGTAATTCCAGTATCTCCTTTCTTTCATCCCCCTGTAATTTGTACAACGTTTCATCCGCACCATCTCTCTCTCTCTCTCTCTCCCTTTTTTGTTCTCACTTGTCTCCCTTTCCTTCTCTTTCCACTCTTTCGCTTCTCTCTCTCTTTCTCTCTCTCTCTTTCTTTCTCAGTTACACACATACCGCGGTATAAGCGGTGACTTATGAAAAAGAGGAAACGAGGAAAAAGAAATGGAGATGGAATAAAGAAAAAAAGCACGATCGAACAGCAGCGTACAAATACGTCTGGAAGCGATTAATTCGCGAATGATACGCCATCGAGCTTTAAATCGAATGGGCGCGACCGAATCTGTTTTCTTCGCCCACCTCTGTCTCCCCTCACCTAGATAGCATTCTCTCCCTCTTTCGCATCGCGGCAAAAGGGAAAGACGTATGCATCTGGGTTATCCAGCTCTCGGCGAAAAACGCATTCGTCGATGGGATTTATTTTTCCGCCTACTATACACACCACATATCCAGATAGAACCAGCCATGTTTTGCTGGCAAATAATGACCATCGCCGATGAAAACGCGGATTTCGCGTGCTCGTAATTTTCGCGATCGACGGATCCTTGTTTGAGGAGGAGAGGGGGGAAGGGAGAGAGAGAGAGAGAGAGATGCAAGATCGATGATCAAACGCGAGTAATCGCCAATGGAGACACTATTCTTGGTTTGGTCCCAGGGATTTATTCGATACGTTTCGTTTGTACAACGCGAAGAGAATACTTTTTTCTCTTTTTCTTTTTTCTTTTTTTTTTTTTTTCAAAAGAGAATGATTATATTTGGATATTATATTAAATTGATGAAATTCGTGTTCGTCTATTTGGAAACAAAATTGTTTAGAGTGTAGGAGAATATTATTTTGAGAGATCGATTATTTAAAATTTAATTTTATTTCTCGACTGATTGATAGAATAAAAAAAAATAAAAGATATAATTTTTCGTAAACGCGGTGAATATTTTAGTTTTAACTTTTTTAGTTAAATCGTATTTTCCAAAAATCATGCATTTAAATATTAAATAAAATAATAAATTAATTTACCTCTTTAACTTATTTTACAAATAAATTCACTCGTTACAAATTCTGATGTGAAATAAAGAACATCGGTGGAGGAAATAATAAATAAAAGGAAAATTTTATTTAAATGATAATTTAACTAAAAATTCGTTTCGATGAAATTCAATCTTGATTATAAATAATCCAATTTCATTAAATTTCTCATCTTTGTATCGTAACAAACAGTTGTTCAATTAAAGTTCGAATTTTTATTGAAATTAATACAGTGAATTAATCTAATAAAATTTCAAAAAGATGATAATGAGACTATCAATACTTTTTATTTTATACATTCATAAAATGAAATTTCTATCGAATTTATCGTCATAATATTAAAAGATTTCATCCATCCATGGAAATAAGATTTTTAATAATTCTAATCATAAAAGAAATCTATTTTTTATAATGCATATTGTGTCACTTAATTAACTTTATTGACTTATCAATTATGATATTTAATTAACGAAGCATTTTATCACTGATTTATTTTTAATTTTTATATATACATCAAACGATTGTAAGTTGATCATTCGAATTATCTTTTTTAAAATATTCTTTGATAAAGTAAAATTGTTATTCACAGAATTTGTTTATTGTGTCCATGATTAAATCGCTTGAGCTTGACATTTTACAGAAATGAAGCGTGTCATCTTTGTTTTCGTTTCTTGTAGATAACGAAAATTACTTTTGACTAGTTTAATTGCTATCCTCCGTTGAGTGTACTCCTTTTAATCTTTTTGCCATGTTTATATCTCACGTAAATGAATAATACTTTCTTCGTGAAAAGTAAAGTTAAGTAATTTCTGTTGATCTTCTCACCGTTCCCTGGTATCGAAATATTATCGAATTTTCTTTTAATTCTAATTCTTGCAATTTCTATTACACAGCAATATTGGAAGCAGAAATGTTAATTGAATTATAATTCAAGAAAAAATTATTGGACATAACTGTTGAAACAGCTTCAGTGAATAAGAATTTTACTTACACATGATTCTCTAAAAAAAATTTTCCTCTCATTCTCGAGAAAAGATCTTCGATTTGAAATAATAAATAATTATTATAATAAAATCGTGATTATTATTTAAAAATCACTTTACAATTCCCATAAAATCGTAATAATTTAAAGGGAAAACCTATAATCCATAACTCAACGAGTCGCTGATATCATTAACAAATATTAATCAATTCTTGAAATATACCATAGAAATTAAAAGAATAATACGAGAGCCAGGAACAACATAAATGAAAAAAAAAAAAAAAAAATACCTCGAAATAACAGAAATCGATCGGTCTTTTCACCGGTCTTCCCACATTTCCTGCCACTACCACGTCAATGTCGCGAAAACTATCAGAATTTCCATTACGCGATCCGTCATTCCTCGATCCGTCTAAAAATTCTCCGTTTAATTTTCCCATTTAAACCATGTTCCACGATAATTCCGTGTAACCTTTCACTGAGGGGAACAGAAAAAAAAAAAAAAAAAAGAAAAAAAATTCGACCCGATACCCGATGATGGAATATTAATTCTCGACATCGTGATTGCTCCTCCGGTTAACGTTACGTTCACCTGTCGGCTTACGTTCGTTATCCGTAGTCCGCGAAATCGCCAACTGTTCACCCCCTTTATTCATAAACTGTTCATCTGTCCACGGTGGGCGAACTCGAATCGATGGACCGATCGAGGAGGATACGCGAAGAGGGGAAGGAGGGTGGATCGTCTTATCGGCGAAACGGAATCGAACGTTAGCCGGAGGGCGAACTTCAAGTCAAATTACGAAAGTTTTAATTGGCGAAGCAATTAATTTTCCCGTAAATTAATTAAAATAATATCGGGTTCCTTTGGGGAAGTAGTTGCTGCTCCGGTTGCTCTTCTTTCTCTGCGCGAAGATGTACCTTCTTTTTTTTTTTCTTTTCTTGCCTACTTTCTGCTTTCTTTCGTTCTTTCTTCCTTTTTTTTTCATTTGGTTTTGCGATTGAATATTATTACTTTTCTGGAAGAGGCGTTGATAATGATGATGATGAGTCTTCAGAATTTTTTATTTCACGTTTTGTTTGAAGGGATTATTTGATTCTTTTGAATTTAAGAAGAAAAAAAGGATAAATTTGTTTGCATTGAAACTATTATTTAGATTAAGGTCAATGCTATCAGATTGCAGTAGCTTTATAGTTCTTTTAAAATAATCGGCATTCTATGTTGTTACTTAAAACATTCAATTTATGCCATTAGATTTTCGAATTTATCATCAATCAAATTTAAAATTTATATTCTATCATAATGTCTACATCCGTTGAATATGTTTTATATACACAAACAATCCAGATTCAATGTTCATTGAAGAAGAAGAAGAACATGTGAATTATTTTTCAAACAATTTGCCATGTTTTTATAAAAATACGTAAGTAATAATAAAGTGAAAATAAGAGATTTATAAAAATTTCAGTTGTTGTAACTGATTAGAAACAATACTATATCATTCTATAAAAATCGGAACATTCTGAGTTTGAAATATTACGTGACGACGCTTTTAATGAAAAATATTCGCGCCGTAAATTCGCCGATCGATCACAGAGAATGATCAATCTAACAAGTGACATTTTCTATCTGACACTAGAATAAAGAAAACATAAAAATAACATCTTTTTTCGATATAAATTAACTTCCTTTCAAACGTTGTGATAAACTACCCTCTATCTTTTCGTCGAGCATTCCAGATCGACTTGCAAAAAAAAAAAAAAATTCGTTTCGTGCAAAAAATGAAAAGAAATTAGACGTCACGAAATACACGGGAGCTTAAATGGAACTTAATTAGAGAATTGGAAGCAAGAAGCACTTTTTCCACGGTGAAAAAGGATACGGTTCTCGCGTTGCAACAAAATGCAACTAAGAGCACGTCGCATCGTATCGCGATTTAATTGGAGCAGAATTAATGTTCACCGCGGCTAAATGTAAATGAAGAAAACGCAAATAAAATCAAATCGTCTTTCTTTTTTTTTTTTTTCCTTTTATTTCGACAGACATCTTTGAAAGATATTGAGTGACGCGTCGTTAAATCACTTATAAAATATTTACTTGTTAAAATATAAATTTTGAATTTCTTGAATAGGTTCTGATAAATTTAATAAGACGTGAAATTTAAATGTATGCAAATTTTATATGTTATTAATTTGAATGAATATTTCTATACACTTGATCTATCATAGTTTTCTGAATTAATTGACTCAATTATTTGTATCTATAAACGATACAAAAATTAAATATAGAATCAAACCTCCATTTCCCTCATTAAAAATAAGAATAAAAATAAAACGAAATCGAATCATTTTTCATTATATCCAAAAATCCATTCTTCTATATAACACATCTTCAATTATATTCATCTTATTCCTTCCTTTTTTAAAAAATCCCATAATTCTAATCGACGAGAAAACACAAACATCCTCGAAGAACATCATGGATTTGTTCTATCCAAAGATCGAAATAATCCAGACCGTGGGATTTAAATAACGATACAACTCGATTACGTGTCGACGATTTTCACGGCTCTCCGCTGCCCTCCTCGCCATTAGGACAAAGCAAATTTGCGAGATTGCGTTTCCAACGAGCGCAGGGTTGCACACCTCGAAATGGCTGGGTGAGGGTAGTCGCGGGATTAGACCGTGGCTGTCTCTACAAGCGGAGCGAGACGGAGGAGAAGGGGGTGAGAGAGACAAGTCGAAGAAGACGGAAGTGGAGGAACGAAGATGGCGGTAAAGAGGCGAGTTCCATCCGTGGGCCACGCGACGGATGGGTCGAAGTTTTAAATGACTTCGGTATTAAAACTTTGATGGCATTTGTCAGTTTCTCGGGGCTTCGCGAATTGTTTCGCAACTCTTAAGCCATTTTAAAGCGCCATTATTGACTGGTCGTTTCATGCCGGCCTTTGCTATCCTGTCTTGCCCGTTTCAGACATCCGAAAATCCGCTTCCGCCTCCAGCGTTTTTCTTTTCTGTTCATTTCTTTTTCGTTGAATCGATACGAGAGAGCTACTTAGACGACTTTCTTCGATGGATCGATGTTTTGTTGGACGGAGGTTCGATAGTGGTGTTAATTGATAAGCATTTAAGTTTATTGCACAATTGTGGAGAAATTGAATTTTGGAAAATTTGTTTTGAAATTTAGATGCATGAGAACGTGTTAATGAATTAAAAATTAAGTATTTCTTAGATATTATTGTGTAATAATAATATTTTTGCTGTTATTTTTTGAAAAGTTATTCGAGAATTAATAATTATCTGAAGTAATGTTTGTTAATTTAATGTAATTAATATTCTTGGTAAATATGTAATCGATAAATTAATTTTTTACGGAATGATTCATTTAATTAAAAAATATTTCAAACGAGTGAAGACTGCAAAAGAATGGAATATCTAAAATTTCAAAATTTAAGAAGATATAGAAGTCTTATCTAAAAATAATTTTGACTTACTTTTATAAATTTTAATGAATAATGCATGGTATAATAAAACGTACGTTTCTTGACAAATTTTTCACTATGGTTCATTGTTGAAATTTATTTTCATTCGTAAGTTGAAATTTAGCCATGAACTTTCTGGTTAATTAAACAAAACTGTAAGATGTTGATTGAAGAAAATTGATTCTTCTTTCAAAGAAAAATAGATACCAAATTTTTACCGTGAAAAAACTTTATAAAACCCAAATTAAAATTACTAACATTAATACCAATTAAATATAAACTCCATCATCAAATTCACGATATAAAATTATATATTATTTTCAATCAGATTTTTTCACAAGCGTTTCCATTCTGAAGTACATAACACTACAAAAAAAAAAAAAAATATTTGCACATCATTGTATGCATCATGAATTCATATTCTAATTAATTATATCCATATGAATTATATTTTGTATCTCTTATTCAAGAACATTTTTATATGTTCGCAAAAATTCAACGGTACCATGAAATTCGACAAAAAAAAAAATACTTCATTGGAGAAATAGATTAAACGCAAATAATTTCAGTAATCATGCGTATAAATTTTCAAAATCATCGATATTCTTTTTTTTCAACAATATCACGTACAATTTTATTGATATCGAACAAATATCTCTCCTATTGATCAAAACGAGAAATAATAAAATGTAACAATCGCTATAATAGTACCATTTAGTTGTCCGTGCATCCTCCATACCCAAGAGACATGTTCCTTTCCAGCATTGTTTCACTGCAAACTGCGTCTGCCACTGTCCGTGACATTCGAGATGGCAATCCTCCTGAGTAGTTGCTCGGTTCGAGTCAAGGTGGACTTGTACGGGGAACTTCTTCCCGGGCTTTAAACAGCAAGAAAGCGCATTAAGGATAATTGCCGGGTTACGTCAATTTTTTGTTTCTCTTTTATTCTTCTTCGGATGCAGCTACCGGTAGGCGAAATAATTGAACAGGATTTTAGAAATATACTGCTCTTTCCTTCTCGTTGGAGGATAAGTAATAGAAACGGGGGTTGTTATTTTATAATTTTTTTTCCATGAATTGAAATTCGTTGTAGCAATTTCTTAATAACTCAATTTAATAAATTCTCATTGCTTTCTTAAATATACGAAGAATTCGATTTTCGAGTGATATTCATTCAAATCTTTCTTCAAGAAAGAGTTACTTGTATTTCAAAAAGTATTTCAAAGTGTAAAATCTATCATACATCTTTGATTATCCTGAAATCAAAGATATAGAAATAAATAAATTCATCTCAATTTCAAACACGTGCACGAAATATCCGAACCTCGTTCGAGAATGCACGAATCACCGCCTCGAATCTGCATAAATAACGATACACAATTATCGCAATGACAAACAAACACAATAGACGCGATTAAAGGTTGAAAAGGTAAGGATGACGATATAGGGATGGAAAAAAGTCGGTACGGAAGGTACAATGGGAAGGAAACGAAGGAGGAGGGCAAAGTAGCGAAGGATTAATTCCAAAGATTTACAGCACGGCTCAGCCATTATCGCGTTTCGTCGGCTGGATAAGAGTTTGCCCTCAGGGCTTTTAATTCCTCCGCAGACGCCGCACCTTATTCTCTCACTTCGTTCTTTTTTTTTTCTTTCTTTTTCTTTTTTTTTTTTTCTTTTTTACGCCCCTTCTTTTTCGACACTTGCCACAGCCTTAACCCCTTAACCGCCTTAATGCGGTACGCGTCGCTTCCGGCCTGGTGTGTCTGACACTTAATTAGAACCGTTGTACATGAAAACGGCCGTGCTCAAAGTGCGTTTCTCGCGAGGAAATTCTGTCAGGTAACCGCGAGAAAATCCATCCACCTTAACAATCTACCGGAATACCTTTCGTGGGGAAGATTGACGTTCGATCCGTTGCACACGATAAAACATCGAAAAAAAAAAAAAAATGGCACGCAATGGATTGTCACTGAAGAGCGTGTCGTTCGATATGTTTCTTCCTTCGTCGTAGAAATAGGTACTTATTATTTAATATTATTTCGATCAATTGATCGACAATTAGAGAATTTTATTTTTAGGATTTTAATAGCGAATATATTTTGTAGGTGGATTTTTTTCGTATATAAACGTCTTGGAATTTTTATTGATATTATTTTTCGTTTTATAATTTAGAAATGATGAAAGATACTTTGGATAATATAGTTCCTCTTTTTTTTTTTTTTTTGTTTTTCCTTAAGCGAATTGTATCAATTTGCACGAACGAAGAATAATAACGTCGAGATTAAAATTTTTCAATTTTACGATCCTTCGATTTAATGTACGATACTTTATCTCGCATAGATATTGAGGCGAGGGTTTCCCTGCAGTGTTATAAACCATAAAAATCCGAAAGAATATTCGAGAGGTTCTGCAGTTCACGGAAAAAGTCATAACATCAGGGATATCGTAATATAACTCAAACCAAAGAAATAAAAAGAGTGAAACACGAAATCACTTAAGGCCTCGTGAATCGTGGGGCCGCTTCAAGAGCGAGATGTGCCAATGAAATCCTCAAACCAAGATCCAGGTTGGTAAGCGTCAGTTTTACGAGCTATACCTACAAACCTTAACCTGACAATTTTAAGTCTACATTTTTCTCAATTCCGAACGACTTTATTTAAGTACCAATTTCTTTTATCAATTGTATCTGGATGTATTCTCGTCGAACGTTCTTATTGAAAAACTTTTTACTATTAGTTTATTTGGGAAAGATTTGGCAAAAAGATTTCGCATAGAAAATCAAAATTTCTTATTTTACAATAAAATTATAAAATATAGTATTTTTTAAAAAGTGTGCGGTAAAATTAATTATTTAAAAATAGAATCTAAAGCAATAAGATGATCAAAAACAAACGTATCTTCGATATTTATAATATTTCTGCGTAATGTTGTTTCTCGTATAACATGAAATATATGAAACAATCTTCTATGGAAATTCAATTTATATACGTAATAATATTTACGTTTCAGTTTGTAAATATATATATATATTTTTTCCATGAAAAATAAACAATTAAAAAAAGTTTACATGAATAATGTGTAATGTGTAAGAATATTCAAACAAGATTTTCATCTCATTCAATTCTTAGACGAAAAAAAATCTTTAAACTCAAAAATGATAGCATAAATGCAGAAATTCTCTAAGGAGTTGTACTAAAAATGTAGGATTATATTCCCAGTAACTTGTAATTATATTTTTTGCTTATTTTGCTATTAATTCTGTAGAAATTCAATAGCTATAGATATCAAAAATAATTCTTTGACATCAACAATAATCGCGTATTACAATGTGAGTATATATATTTCATTTACTAATTAAACAAATTGTCCATTGAAATAATAAACCCCGGATTCTAATCAACCCTTCTATTTGCACGTAATATTTGTTTACTTCCTGACATGTTTCGTCTCCGTTTCCCGTTCCTCCAGTTTCTATTTCTCCACGATTCTCCCCTTTAACCGCAAAATGGTACGGATCTCCCTAACATCGACGGAGTTTTGGTTTGACAGGTAGTCTAAGCGGCTGACATAACCTCACCACCAAACGCAACCATGGAACCGGTCCACGACTGGTTTCGGGCCAACTGCGGCGACTTCACAGCCGAGCACACGCAGAATTTGAATAATCCTGATTCAAAATTATATCACGTACGACGAAATTGCGATGATTACTGAAACTTGAGAATTCCCAGAGAATTCATATTTCGCTGGACGCGTGTCGGACGTTGCAACCTAACCTGACCTAACCTAGCCTAACCTAACCTAGCGACAATCACGAACAACGAACGAAGCACCCTCGAAATCTTCTGTAGAAAACTTCGCGCGAAATTATACGCTACTTCTTTGTCCTATATTTCGTAACCATAATTTTTTCGTCCTCATTTTTTTTTCAAAAAGAAAAAGAGAGAGAGAGAGAGAGAGATTCATTAGCCACGAAAGCGGTCCAATTTTTAGCCTCGCGAATTCCACCCCTTCCTTTTGTCCTTTTGTTTCGAAATATTTCGGGTGTTCCATTTATCCGCGTACGTTTTTGTAATTATCGCGAAACTGGGTTGGGAACACCATTGCCACGAAATAATTTCTATAAACGTACCCCCTTGTTCACCGTGTCTCGCGTGAAGTTGTACAAAAATGATTCTCTAATTGGAGGAACATTTCTGGCGAAATTTTTAACCATTCGACGTGAACTAAAAAAAAAGTTTATGTTTACGAACTGCATTTTTGTAACTGCATAGGGGCAACCACGAATTTATCTTGACTCAAAAATGCGAGAGTCGAAGCGCTTGAGTTTTAATTTTCAAGTTGTTATTAATATTGAAATTTTATGTGTACCATCGATAATAAGAATAATTCTTGTACACGCTATTATTTGAACGTATTAAATTTTGACATCCCGTGGAATAATTTATCCTGGAAATTCAAACCAAATAAAAAATTTCTACGAGATTTTGCAACTATAAATGTTTAATTTTGCGTTATCTTCTAGAAATCAATTTTCTTCCTCGTCATGATGAAGAAAAAGAAAAAGAAATTAAAATTAAAATACCCTCAATTTATTCCAAATGTTTCAAATCACAATAAGCTCGTTTATCTTATACGTCTAGGATTCTGCGGCTTAATAGCACAAGTTATCAGCAGTCTTTCTGATTGAATTGGCGTGGCGTCTTCCCGACTGATCTGTTCCGACAAAAACATCCTATGATTCTTCGCTTCCTCTGGACGAAACGGAAAAAGATGTAAAACATGGACGTTTGCGCTGTCGAGCGATTTCGACGATTTCACGGATTGCCGCTTTCATAGATTTCGTCGACGCGTATATTCGAACGAACATAGTTTTCGATCGTTCGACATATCATCCTTGTTGATTCACTCGCTTTCTTCATCTGTCACGAAGAAAGATCAGATTAATGGTGAGTATCAATTTTACGTCTAACGTCATTGCTAGACTGTTTCGCCTTGATTCGCATACATCAAAGCATAAATCCAGTTCCGCGAAATGGAAAAAGATGTAACAAGGAGCTTCCTTCCTTCTCGAGATGTTTTCACATTGTAGATTATCGAAGTGAGTAATTTATTGGTTATTCATCTTTGTTGTTGAAGAATTTTTTTTTTTTTTGGTCGAGAAAACTTTTTCTTTGTATATTATGTTTATTCGGCTACCGTGTTATATTTGTATTAATAAATATAGAACTATTGATCTGTAATTATTACAATTATTGCAACTTGCAAGCTCTGTAGTTTTATGGAAGAATTTCACATATTATAAGAAATAATGGTATTTTAACACCACGTAAAATAACAAAATTTTATTTTTATTTTTTTATATATAACCAGTTAAATATCTTCGTTTCTTATTACTTTTTTATAAATATTTATAAGTATTTAATGTTGTTGTAACAATATAAAGATTCCACGTTTAAAAGATTATTAAGAATTACATTATTCTGCATTGACTCGTTTACATAAGATGATAATTTTCTTCTGATTTCACGAAAGATAAAATAAAATGACTTGTATAAAAAGTATAAAAATATAAAATAGTACGAACCAAACTGCAAATCGAACAATATCCACTATGCTACATAAATCCTCGAATCCAAAGAAAATTATATCAATCCTCGCGATACAATTAAACGTTAGAAGAACACACTTTCCTTTCTTTTTCTCTGGAAATTCATAAGAATACAGTTTCTCTCGCGTAATAGAAACTTCGTTCCACTCTTGTATCTTTCTAGATCAAATTTGCTACGACCCGTAGAATTTGATCTGTCGTTTCGCGATCTACTTACAGAGAAATCTTCCCTCGTATCTATAATCTGAAAAAAAAAAAAAAAAAAAAAAAGAAAAAACATTGGTTTCGTTTCATCTTCTCCTACGATTTTTCTTTCTTTTCTTTTTTTCTTTCCTCTGTATTTAACCATAAAGTCTCGCTATTAACGTCAATTTATAGCCTTTAAATTGAAAATCTTTGTTTCCAACGCTTTAAATTAATTTAAAATAATTACGCTTTCGATTTATTTTTCGATAATACGTGAGAACAACTCGAAGGCTGTGTTTTTCTAAACAATAGCACGTATTCGAGATCGATTCGAGAAATCAGAACCGAGATCAAGACGTGTGATTTCTCAAATTAAATATTAATAAATCTAAGATTAATTCTATCATTGAATATCAAGTATCTTTTTATTTAAAATTATTAATGGGAATTAAAAAGTTCGTGGTAAAATTATTACAGATTTTATTATTGTTGATTATGATCATTTCAAAGTATTATTTTTTTAAATTATGAAGATGTCTTCTCTGTTCTACATAACTTTCTAGTAAACCAGCTTTTAATCAGTAAAAAATTTTTATTATGAAATAAAAGATTTCGATAATATTAATAATATAAAAAGTAACAGCAGATTCTGTTCTGAAGTCTTATGATCGATGAAAATTCTAATAAGTATCTACGATATATTTCTTCCAAGCGTCATTTTTGTATGTCTGCGCAGTATTATTTTCAGTTAACGAAAATATTCGAAATTAAATCAGGGAATTAAATCAGAACTTAACATTCTTATCGTAATTCGATATAAAATGAAGAGAGACGATAGATTTAACAAGACAATACGAAGTATTTCGGTATGGAATAAATGAGTAAGTGAACGTCATAGTGTGAAAGAGATTATTTGTGAATGTTTCATCGATAAAAATGAGAGCTATTTTCTTGCGCGAGAAACGTTGGCTTTATAAATGACGTGAAATATATATCCATGAATTATTTATTCGTGGAATTTTTATCTGATCTGGCTTCTGTGGTGTACATTTACGGTAATTATTTATTGGAGGAAGTAATTTATATTGGACTATACGTAGAAATTTGAAATAAATTATCGGCACCAATCGATAGTGCAACTGAATGATCGAACGAGGCTCGTTATCCATAAATAATACGCTATTGCACTATTTTACGAACTGTATGAAATGCATAAGTGTTTTGACTTTATTATAAGAATTAAAATTAAGAATTAATAATCCACGAGAAAGGATCATTTTTAATTTCGTTTCTTCAATTTTGTTAATCATTTTAAATCAAATGTGTCTCAGAATTACTCTTGATGAATTACTTACATTTTTATTAATGTTTATGTATAAATGAATGACGAATGTAAATTATAATAAATATATTAGTTGTAAATTGTAATCAAAATCACGTATGTAATTCATTAAATTATTTGTAATATGTAATATACGCACGCGAGTCTATAATATTTTTGTAAAAAATTGCTTCTATTTTTCGTGGAATTTTTCTTTGATGCAACAACACCTGCTCTATAGTATTATGTTCCTTGAATACACTACCCTGATAAAGTTTCGAGATTTTGGAAACTTTTCACACTCGGGGACGAGCATAATCCTTGCTCGACTATACTAACTCTTGGAGTTAGACTCGACAGATAATACCCTAACACGCGACATCATCTGGATACTAGCAAAATGGAAGTTCAGGAACGAGTATAAAACCCAAGGATAATCAGGAGAGTCTCCGAGATTAAAAATGATGATTAAAAAAGGATATGTCAGAATATAATAGAAAAGTTGAAACGTACTGAAAAATTTGTTAATTAAAAAATACACGAAATTATATATAATTATCAAATTATCTTTAAAGATCAAGATTAAGAAATTAATTTTGATATCAAGAAACATTTTTTAAAAAATACTAACAACGATATTTAAATTTAGAAAATTTATAGAAATCTTTTTATTTGATTTTTTTTTTAATTAAGCGATCTGTTGATGAAAAATTTCTTCAAAAAGATACTTAAAAGATTAAACTCAAGAATATTTTAAATCTATCTACAAACTACACAATATACAAATAAGAATATCCTTCTTTAAAAAAACTCCTCGATTTCTTCGACTTAATAAATATCTCACATCTCATATACCTGTAATCATCTCCTCAACAATTTCACGTCCAACAATCTGTTCCAGAAGAAAAGAGTGGCGAAGCTAATACACACCCGAGTCTTGCCACCCCATCGAAGGCAACGAAGCAGTGCCTCGCCAGCATTGGCATAGCTTCCAGGTAAGTAGCGTGCAACTTATCGTCGTCGAGGAAACGTAGTCTAGGGACACGTTTGGAGGGGGTGGAACGTTGGAGGCTGGCTGGCGGGCCTGTATAACTTCGAACTTGGTTATAGAGTTGGTTGAATTATGTGTCACGTAGCTAGTCGCGCGCGAACAAGCCAACCCCAAATAGGCTGGAGAACCCTCTTGGATGCGCTGGTCCGCGAACCAATGTGTGCGACACCCTTCGATATAGGCGGTTGGGAACGATATTACGTGTATCTACGTACACCTACACATGTCTGAATCGGTGTACGTGCGCGTTTAACATCCACAACCTCGCGAATTCATCTTTCGTCCTATTTATACGAATCAATCACTTGCTGATTAAAAGTGGTAAGGTTGTGGTAATGATGAATGTTTACAAGCGCAAAGTATTTTTATTTCTTCATGTTCTGTGATCGTTGATGATTGTTCGCGAGTGGAATCCTCTTGATCTTAAAACGTGATAGATGGTTTTGTTAGACACGAACGCTTATAATTTTCTTAAGCTTTAATCGAAATCATTGGGATTAAATAAATTTCTTTGTAAAAGATATTTAAAGCTCGAGTCAAAATTATCTTGGAAAGAAGAGAAGAAAGAAAAAATTTATTCGGTTGTCCAATTATTATTCTGCTCAACCTGATACGTTCTTTCCACGTCTTTGTGCAGGCAAAGTATCCCGATACAGAAACGTAGGCTTGTTTGCGTGGCAAAGCGGGTGGCAAAGTTGCAGGCCAACTTCTCTCCCGCGGTATTATACGAGAATTGATAATGCCAAAGTTGTTAATGCATTCTCGGATCACTGCGCCATTTATGGACCGTGGGAGGAAGGACTCGCACCCCTTATTTCGTCGAAAACGTCCTCCTTTCGCTCGAATCGAAATTCGAGGCGCGAACCGAGTGATTAATTCGGTTTAGAAAGTTTCCAAAACCAATATTTCTACATGCGAGTATTCTATATGCGTGTTATTAAAGTTGGGTTAAAGATTGATGATCGTATAACCATTTCGAAAATTGATGGAAAGAAAATGTAAGAAATTTGATCGAAATCAAGTCACTTACATATTTGAATTAGATTTATTTAGAAAGCAGATCACCAGTAATAAATCGAAGAGAAGCATTTATTATTATTCTGTCTCAAAGTAAAATTTGTTATTTCGCTGATCATTTGTTACAAGTACAATTTTTTAAACTCCTTTGAGCGAGAGAGATTTTTAATCTCGTAAATTGATATAATCCCATATATCACGAAATAACGCGAATTCGATCAAAGTTGGTGTATTAACGGCGAAGGAAAACTGCTGACGACGAGGAATCGGCGAGATCCTAGAATTTTTATTCGAACCACTCCACTTTTTCTCCGTTCTAAACGGAGTATCTCTATGCAAAGTTCACAGAAAATTTCGAGATAAGATCGACCTACGGCATTTCTTCTCCCAAATAGTATTGGAAAATATTCGCGAAACGAAAAATTGAAAATTTAAAGGAGGATCGAAATTTAATTCGAGAAAAATTTCCATGGATAAATGGAAAAATATCGCGGAATTATGGATACCCGTTTTAATACACAATGGTCAAGCATCGAACAGATAAATACCCATTCACGAAAACAAGGTGTTTAATATTTTCTACTTTTACCAATTTTTAATACGTGAATCTCGATTTGCGTGTTCCATGCACACTCCGTGCAATTTCCGTTTTTTTTTCTTCTCTTTTTTTTTTTTTTATTATCATTATTATTTTTCATCGCGGTTTTCGCTAATTAAAAAATGTTATGAACACGCGTCGACAATTTCCCCCGTTACAGGTACATTTGTACACTTGTGTCTGTATACTTTGTTCTCGATGATGTCGCGTTTATACAGCGTGGATGGAATTTATGTGGGTGGAGGGAGGAGCGCGGTGTGCACTTTTATTATTAACGAAATAGACGGATCCGTTGATGGATCTGGCCGATGATATTGCTTGTTTCGTTCGTTTTTCAACGGGTGGGGGATCGTGACATCGTGTAACATTTAGAGGCCGTGAAAACATCGATGCTGTATCAATTTGCTAATTAATAAAGCAAAAAAGCGCAGGGGGAAGAGACCGTATCAATTATCACGACTGCGCTTCGCATCGTCAAATGTTGCGAACGTGAATTTTAATATTTCTTTGTGAGTTTATTTCACTGAAACGAGATTTTCTCGTTCTAGTATTTCTCGACCCCACAGTAATTGTGAATCGTAAGAATGGGAATGTGTGACAATTTTCTTTTTCTAGATTTTTCAAATCAAAACGTTTCCTTCACACAATTTCCAAACCCGATTATATTATACTAATCGCATCTCTGAAATTTCAACTATAATCCACGCGTCGTAATCAAATATTACGATTTTAAAATATAATCATTATCGAAATTAACAAATAAACAACCGTGAAAACAACGATTCATTTTTGTTTCAACAATCTATACCTAAAAATCACATTGATTCAACAATATTTTTATTGCAAATAATATTTACGATCATCGTGCATCCCCGATGAACACTGAAGCCGAATAAAAAAACCAAAAATAAGAAAAGCAAAACGTATCGATAACTAAGACGAAATACGTATCCACAACAAGGAGAAGGTGTTCAAGCCTGAAATAGTCGGAAACGACTTTGGTCGGATCGCGCGCGCTTCGATGCTCCTCAATGCCTGCCACCGTCACGTCCTAATTATTCTGGTAATTATTCTATCCATTATCGTGCCGAGGATCGATAGGAGAGGCCTCTCTCTCTCGGGATCGGTTTATGAGATAAAGTTGGGAAGGATGTGCCTTACGGAGTCACCGAACCACCACCCCACCCCCTCATCGATAATCTTCGATGGTGTGGGGCTGCACCGCATCACGGCTAAAGCCGGCCGCGGATTTTCGTATGACGATAGCTTCCCGCTCTAACGAGAATCCAATAATCCTCAATTCGGCTCGGTTGATGCTCGGTAAATAGAAGTTTATTCGAAAAGCGTGGATGGATGCGAAGAATTCGCGGATAAATGTCCACGGTTAACACGTCACGAGGTCGAGAAATGTTTGTGGGAGGAAGGGGAAGCAAAGGATTTTGAATCCTTTTTTTTTTTTTTTTTAAATCTGAAACACGTAGGGATAGTATTAGTGTGCTGCGTTTCTCTACGAATCAATGTAATTTTTATTGGTAATTGTTCTCGAAATAATTGATGAAAAAATTGTTGAAAATTCAGAAAGATTGGGAAATGTTGTAACGACGAGTCAACGATAAGCCATTTTTATTTTGGCGAATCGATCAAATCCGTACGATTGAATCTATTTTTATTGTTAATTTTAATTAAAATTACGCGTTAAATACTTAAAAATTTCATTACTTTTACAATCCATTAATTAATTTTGCATTAAAGTTGATTATAAAAAAAAAAAGAAATAAGGCTAAATTTCTCTCGCCTCTACAACTTTAATCCAATATTATTTATCTTTAGACATCACAAAGGACAGAAAACTCTCTTCTATACCGCTTTATAAAAATTCTCGTAGGAAATTAATTTCACCCAAGGTACTTTGTAGATAGACGCACGGTTAATTTAAGAGAAGATTTTAGTCTCCTCCACGTCGTACACCTTGGTTTAAAGTCGCCTTTAACCGACACGTTTCAGGAACAACAAAAAAAAGCCTCCCGATACTTCAGATAATTTCACAGCTCCCGGTTACGTCGAGGTGAACCTTTTTCTCGAAGCGGAGCATGCACGAGACCAACCGAGGGGAGAAAAAAAGGACCGGAATATATACGAAACGTTGCCCCGGTTAGCGTTTCTTTTCCTGCCCGCAATCGTAAAAAAATACGGCTACTATGTGCACGGACGAAAAATAAAAATAGGAAAAGACCGGAGAAAAAGAAGGACAGAGAGGGAAGAAGAAAAACCGAAAATAGGTAGAATCGATAACCCCGATGAATAACCGGACTACCAGCTCGCCAAATTACACTTAATTTTCGACCAAACGATCGCAAACGAACAGTTTGCCTTCAATTTCCTCGCCGAAAAACAAATCATCCGAGTTGCCGAAACCAGCATTTTTTCCCCTCTCTGCCATAATTACTAATTACTAATCGACCACTAAGACGGTTGATCTCACAGTTGCGGTGTTTTCTCTTTCTCTTTTTCATCTCTCTCTTCCCTCTCTTCCGCCCCTTTCCTTTTTTTCTTCGACGTGGAGCAGCCAGAGTGTCAGAGGGTCGTCGACGAATTTCAACGATTTATTCCATATTATGTAAATGGCGGGTCGAGGGGCCACCAGAGGAAGGGGTGAAAAGGAAAAAAGGAAGGAGGAGGGTAGGGAAAAGGGAAAGAAGGTAGAAAGGGTGATCCGAGCGAGTGTGGACCGCAGCTTCTTTCATCTTCGGATATTAATTTCACGGTGGAAGAAAAGGGAGAGGGCGAACGAGACGATTCCAAGAGAGAGAGAAGAAAGCGGCGTAATCCAATTTACAAAATGTCTCTCTCTCTCTCTTTCTTTTTCTCTCTCTTCCTAGACCTTTGTCTCGGCCAAAGATCTTCCCCCCTCGTGTCCTCCAGCAAGAACGGCGCGAGAACCACTTCTCCCACAGGATGTCCCGTCCCTTTCCTACACCATCGTTCGAGTACTCGAGGACTCGAAAAGGTACGAGCGGAATGGCGACGTTCCCTCGCCGTGTCTCGAGTGGGGCGTTTATACTTATTAGACTTGACGCGATTTTTTGATAATCAGGGGGCCACGGTTGAGAAATTTGAGAAAGATATCCGAAGATATCTCTCTTCTCTTCTCCGAGTCGCTGTTTTTTGTTCCGTATTCTCCCTTCGTTGAATAATATCGTATTTAGGGGAGATGCGCAGGTTGGATATGAAATGACTGATAGGCGCGTTGTAAAATTTCGTTTCGGTACGTTTTATTTTTAAATAATGGGTATTTAGGGGTGGATTTGACGAATGAGAAACGAAGCGTGGAAATACGTTGATTCGAAATTTGAAGGGAAAAATTTATTTATTTTATAGGTCGTAAATCTATATAAATTTTAAAAGCACCGAATAGATTTTCCCTGTTTAAATTTAATATTTCATAAAGATTTTACTTCTTCTTCCTTGAAATTACAAAGTATCCCTAAATTCACCCCGTACAAGATTATACACTTTTCGCTCAGGGTCAAAGAGAGCGAGACACGATTATTAGATTAGAAATCCCTTAAGAATCAAAATCCCTTTTAAAAAAAAAAACGCACAAACAATAAAACCTTATTTTCTTCGACTCACGCTCATACTCTCTCCCTCGACACATCCTACGATCAAACTTTTCAGATTTCCTTCGAGTTCCTCTTCGAAACGAAACAACCCCGAATTCACGAGCAGCATCGGACAATTTCCCTCCTTTTCCCCCTTTTCCTCCTTTTCTTCTAATTCCACAGGCGCAATACCCATTCGAGTCGCTTCTCGCCCCCAAAAACTTTCAACCGATGGTGTAAACATCGGTGGGAATATGGTGGCTCTCCTCCCCTTCTCTTCTCGTTGGAAATACCATTACGGCTCCTTCCCCGCCTCGTTTCTCCGTCTCGCGCCCGTCCCGTACAATCTTTCGTCCCCGTCTCCTGGGCGAAAAGCCGCGGGTTATATTACAAGCCATAGTGGTAACCCTAGCCGGCGTGCACTTAGACCCGGCCTCTATAACCCCTCTTCCTCCTTAAATGCCACGGGATCCCTTTTGGAAAAGTATTCCTGATGGCATTACTTGCCTCGCCGGACCTTCGAGTAAAAACTTCTCCCTGCGTAAGCAAGCCTCGCAGTGCGTAAGTAGATTTGGTGCGCTCGCTGTGAAATAACGCGGCCCAATTCATTCGATTAGTCGGGGAAGAAGTTGCGTGTCCTAATGCGCGCTGTCTTGAGAGTCGCTGTCGGAAACGATATTCCTCCGGTAAAGGGATTTGCGAGAGTGGAGGGATGAGAGAGAGGGGGATGGAGCGATAGGGCGAGGAAGGTTATTCGTGAAAATGATCGCTCTTGAATTTAAGGAATTTCAACTTGAGTTGTATAAATATATTCGTTAATTGGTTTGTATCGTGGTAGTGTGGATAGTGTGGATGTGGATATTATTGTTGCTATTATGGATCATTGTACGATGCATGATGTAAAAAGGGCGAGAAAAAATTAAAAAGTCGAAATACGTTCAAGAGGTGGAGGAAAGAATGTGCCATTGAAGAATTCAAAGTTTTTGTAATAATTAAAGGGGTGCAGGGATGTGAATGGATCTACATTTTCTTCTGAAAATATTGCTATGTTTTTCTAGGAATCTATCATTTATCTAGAATTTGGAATAGATCAGAGAGAAAAAGGAATTATTCTTTTCTTTACGCGATGATATTTCGGGAACCAATCGAGATAAATAAAAAAGCATTCTATGGAGCAAGATTTTGCGCTTCTAACGTTCATTCGTCGATTAAAATTCACTATTTTCGGAATTATACCTGTTCAAAGTTTTTCTAATTTCAATAGAGAGCTTAAGCGAGATGAATTACGTGATATTAAGATTTCTTAATCTTTATCAATAGTAACGAATCTAGTGGATCTTTAAAGATTATTTCGAATTCACTGTTCGCTATTTCTATCACACAGTTACTATTAATTATATTTATATTTTACAGAAACAACTCAGTAAAGATTTCCAAAACAAAAGTTTCGTCCAATATATCGAAGTTGTAACGACATTTCCTCACTGAATCTTTTTTAGCTTGTATTTTATCGGCAAACCTCTTGCACCAGTTTCTTTTCCTCTCAGAACAAGCAAAGGAACAGAAAAGAAAGTCCGGACACTCTCTCATCAAAGATTCGCGGTCTCGTTTCAAATTTGATGCGCTTCTTTTCTTCCCCCCATTCTTCTTCGAGGACTCTGAAAAGAACATAATTTCGAGCCGCGTTTTATTTTAAAAAGAGAGGTGTTTGTCGTTCGCCTCCCTCTGAATGGAACAGAAGCTTTTCCGGATCTCGGATAATAAGATGAACATTGAAATACGCATGGCCTGCGAGATGAACCCACCTTCAAAGGGTTAGTCGACCCGCTCGGGATTCTATCTTTCCGTGGAGTAATTACCCTCAAATGACACCCGTTAAGCGCAAACATTTAACCCAGGGAAGCACGATGAAAGACATTAAAACAAATCCACTTCCGAATAATGCAGAAATTTCAGTGAGATAGACGGCAGTTTAAGGATCCGATTGGAATTTCATCTCACCCGCCTTGACTTACGTAAAAGCGGTACGAGAAAAGTAGGGAGGAAGAAAAGAAAATAATTAAAGTAACCTCCAAGACATCATAATTCAGAATATATACACATATATGAAATTTTGGCAATAATCAGAATCGTTTGTTTCAACTTAAAATTTACTTAAAATCCGAGTAGATGGCAGCACGTTTCGTTGTCTCGAATTTTTTCACATGTTTGTCGAAGAGACAGTACTTCGAAAGAGAAACAAGTAAATACAGATTAACGAACTGTAATACAAGCAATCGAAAGTTTTCCAAGAGGATTGTTAGGCGCGAGTGTGCAGGGGGGAAAAGTATCCAACGGATAATTAAGCGGTTAGGAAGGTCGGATGAAACCTCATCTCGGTTCAGGTTCGTTCTTCAAATGTAAGTACCTCGCTCACGAAACCCCATTTTGTTTCCTCCGCTTTTCTTTCTTCTTTAACCACCCTGGTGACTATTATAATACCATTACCACGATGCACCGCACTTTTTCCCTTCGTTTTTCTCTCTTTTTTATTTCTTCCTTTCCTATCCGGACCCGAGCTCGTTTCCTTCCTCTTTTCCACCTCTTTTCTTTCCAGAAAGAACTTCGATAACCGGGCAAGCTGCACTATTAACGCACGTAAACCACAAACTATGGTTCTTGCGTTTCGTAAGTGTGAGAAAAAGCCAGTTCTCGCCACTCGTGAAAACCCTTTCCTCGACGATAAATTTCGTCACCACTTCGTTCGGTCCCACTTCTTCCACCCGCAAGCACTGACCCGTTTCAGTGAAACGGACCGGTAGTATCTGGCTGCGAGAAGTGCGGTACAAATAACGGAGGTAAACGTCACTGGGAACGACGTTTCGTTACTTTATAAATGGTAATTGCGTTCCTCTCGAAACGATCGAAAGATTGCTACTTGCCAAGAAATTGTCATGGCGTTTTCTGCAGTTACAGTTATTGTTAATGCTTGATATTTATGAAGATCGTTACTCGATTGTTCTTTGGATCGGAATACAATCGAATTCCTTTCGAATTAGTTTTGTTCGCAAGTGTCGAAAAGTTGAATTAGAAACTTTTTTTAAAAATTATTATTACAGAATTGCAACGAAAGAGGATTTGAAAATACAAATGTTGACTTTGTGCACGCGTTTCAATTGAATAAATGATTGAACAAACGTCACGTAATTTCTTTTTAGACTTGAAATTGGTTGGCATGAGTTTTCACCGAGAATACACGCGAATCTTTTACAGCCAATTTTTAATTTCTCTGTCACAAAGATCTCATTTGGCAAAGTAGTTCCTAACTGCATTTAGCAGAATCTTTACTCAGACAGCTAATTGAAGCAGTCAAGCAGAGAATACGCTTTCTGCAGTACTCGATTAACCTTTAAAAGAGTTTCTTAGGAACTTGCACGGCATCGTTTAGACATGGCACGAGTTCCCTTCACCAAACTATATTTCTCCGCACTGCGACCCGTGAATAAAGGATACGGGAAGAAGAAATTATATTTCCATAAATGCTCGCCTGGGACAGGTGAAAGATAAAGTTTCGCGAATAACGTTTGTTGCGTTAATATTAAAAACATTTCTTCATATATCAAAACATTATCAAAGCATTTTATATAAATAAATACGCTTATATAAATTCCGAGAGAATTATTTTTATCGATTAACATAAATGTTAACATAAATTTTCTAATCTAAACGTGAATTAATAGTGAAATTTCAAATGAAACGACATTTTGAATTTAAAACGTATGAAATGTTAAATTATTCGATGATCCATCTATGGAAACCACGGAACAGACATTTCAATAAATG
The DNA here is from genome assembly GCF_048593485.1 of Apis florea. NCBI lineage: Eukaryota > Metazoa > Arthropoda > Insecta > Hymenoptera > Apidae > Apis > Apis florea. Next base: position 105,319 of record NW_028256653.1, on the reverse strand, counting down.
AATACGCGTCAATAATATAATAAATTAGAAGAAGAAACAAGTCAAGTATCAGAAAATCGAAAGAACATCAATATTCCACCAAACTTTAGAATTTCCTTCCATTGTTTCAAATGTTATTACATTTCAATGGAGTAAAAAAAATCGATTATCCTAAAGCATGCTGTAATTTTCATCTGGCAACAAGATTAATAATCTCGAACTATTTATATTTTTGAGAATTTCATTCGCAAAATCGTGAGAATGTATACGAGATGTCCTTTTAGATTGCACGTGACGCATTCGTTGGGAGCCTTGCTTGTTACAGTGAGTGAAAATCTCGCCCAAGGTAGAATGTTGTGGTTGTTTGGTACCGTTATCCATGGGTAAACGGTTGTTCTTTACCTTCCAATTGCACAGGAAACGAATGCCTTCTAGGATGGGACGTACTGTAAATATCAGTTTGTCTTGACTAAGCACCGACCGGTTGGTCGTTACGAGGGATTTACGATCCATTCTGGAGACCAAACTGACGTAACATAAGCATTAATGTTCGGTGAACAATTACACCGAATGTCATTGGGTCATGGTTGTGTTTCTTCACCAGAAAGGCGAAACAAATTTCCACTTTCTTTCGAATAAACGACATACTTTCTTTTTTTTTCAGTTTAAATAGACTATTGTCGAAAAAAATTCGTTATTCGTGGATAGAATTATTAATATTTAATATTTGTAAGGAATAAATTTTCATTATATAAAATCCTTGTGGTATAGCTTTCGTAAAAAGAATTGTTGACTTTACTTATTTTTCTTTCGACTGGATCAACGAAGATGTATAGATATAAATTTATTATAATCTCGTAAGTACTATATATCGATTAATTAGTCAGAGAAATATTTTGGACCACTATGATAAAATAAGTATGATATTCAAGCAAATAGTACAGTCCAATGAGTAGAAGAGAACAGTGATGATCAGACCATGTGCTATAAGCATAGTCAGAAAGTAGCGTTGGCCTGTTGTAGCCAGGCAAGTGGAGTAGCAAAGATACAGACAGAAATGGAACGATTATATGACAAAAAGCAATTGAAATAATTGAATAAAATGATAAACCCATGCCTGAGATACAATATGCGCATAATTAAAACGAAAATTCGAAATGAAAAATAAATAAAAATTATTAATACATCAACACTTTGCGATTTTATCATGAAATTTTTTATTCAACGCTTTCCCCCAGCTTGAAACATATAACGTTTCATTTGTATATCTTGTTATGGAGAAAAATTTCTGTATATTCACGCAAGTAAAATCAAACTTTTGTACTGTAATAATATAGTCGAGAGGAATATATCGGCAAAGTATACTCTTCCGCGTATAGTCTTCCCTTATCCCCACGTGCAATAATGTTTTTTCGATCATCTCGATGTCGTGTTCTGCCGCTGTTATGCTCATGGAAGCCCGCACACTTTTACCTGAAATATATTTTATGATCGACTATACGCTTGAGCGTATACTCGGCTGCGAACGAAAGAGAGAGTTCCTCGTTGGAGAAACAGAGAGGAGAAAGGAAACGAAAAAAATATCGGAAAATAAAAAGAAATCAATCAGGGAAAGCGGAATAAATAGAAAAAAATATATGAAAAATATATATATATAATAAGAAGTAAAGAGAGAATAAAAAGAAAGGAGGACAGTGGAATAAAAAAATAAGATTCCTCCAGTATCGCTTATATTTCATTTCCTCGAGCTATTGGCATTTCTCGATCGTGTACCCATAGGTATAGTAAAAGTTGGTTTACGATCGAATCACGCGACCCAGAATCGGAGGACTCGTAAAAGTGCATCGATTTCTTCGTGGACGAGGATCGAGGCAAGAAGAAGGCAAATGAGGGCTCAGAGAGGAAATGGGGTTTACGTCCAGAAAGATTGATTTCAAGATGTGGGGAAGTGGTGTTCCCCATTTACTTGTACGGCTTAACGAAACGCGTCCCGTCTACAGACTGAACTTATCCAAGAAATTGCGGATTCCGAAGAGATACATAAAATGTTTGATGTTTCGAGACGATATTTTCAAAATATCATAACTATACTTTGTTAAGGTACATTTTCTCCGAATATATTGGAGAAAGTTTAAAACTAACTTAGTTTCGAAAATAAAAGTTTTCTTCGCCTATTCTTATTTACAACTATTCCGATTTAATTAAAAATTCAATAACGCACTTGTACAAAGACTACGTTTAATACTACACATCGTTAACAAATTTTCCAAAATAAGTTACATTAACTTCTCATTAATTAAAAACAAATCAATCGACACTTCTCCAGAGAATTATTTCCGAGCAACACATTTACAACATCTTCATCTTCGAACAACAGACGAGACACACGGAACACTGTTAAACACGTCAAAGTAACGCGTACTCATTTGCACCATTACAAGCCACGGACAAACCACGAAACATGAAGCGTCAGCGAGGGTACGTTAATACGGTGGTCTTCCGAAGCTAGCGCGCCGAATTTCACACGTGAATCACGGATGAGCCACGTTCCTCTCATACCTCGTACCAATGGATAATATCGAGGAAAAATGCGACTGGCTTTTGGCTGAGAATAAAACAGTATCGGTAACGAACGATCGTTTCCACGAATCGATAAGGATAACGAGTTGTCTCGTCGAAATTATACACGACAAAAGAACACGAGTAAAAAGAGAAAAAAAAAAACAGATGTATGCATGATGGTGGACCATCTCGTCCCGTTATATACACATGTATGACGGGCCAACTTTCGCCTCTGAGCACTCGAGCGCACAGAATTTACACGTCCGCGAAATCACTAACTCGTGCAACCGAGCTACCGGTCGCCCATTGTGCGCGCGTTACGTCTTTACCCCAGTTTGCGAACAGACGCTGTCGTAATCCACCAGCTACGCTGGTTTATCGTGAAATTTCCGAATTACGCGGCCGCGTACACACGTACGTGTTGTACAAGATTCGACGGCGCGGCTTTCGAGGCACGAATGAAATTTACGCGGTTTCTGGGACGCGAAACTTGCGAGGTTGGAAGGTGGTTGGCTGATGATCTCGTTGTAACGACAACAGAGTTTTCATAACGATTTCATACGGAAGAGATGAGATGACAGGCGAAGGAATATTCGCCATTTTTAACACGTCTTACGTTATTTATCTTTTCTGGCATAACATATATTCGACACGCACTTATATCTCATTTCGTATATATCGTGCTATGAAATAAAGAAATAATTTTAAATATTTATATATATATAAGATATTTGATCTTCGCGATATCACTAGCCTCTACAAATAGCCTCATAAAGAAAATGCACACGATATATAAGACCGATAAACTGAGAAACAATCTTACCCACAACTAAAACTCTATCGAACGAGATTATATCCATATCAATCTGGATAAGCAGGACATCTCTCTCCAATCATCATAACATCACTCCCCCTCCCCTCCATCCCTCCGAAATCTACGCCATCAAAGGGAACCGGTTAATCTCCGGTGCGTGGTCCGGATGAAAATTCATGAGGCAAGTAGCAGCAGGAACGGGAGGAGCGGGTTTCTTCGAACCGAAACCGTATTTCGGAGAGTGCACGGTAAATATCCACGGGACCCTTTTAGTTCGGCAAACGCGTGTTAACGGAGAATTAGATAGACAGATGGATAGACACCAGACAGAGAGAGAAAGAGAGAGAGAGAGTGTGGAAAAGAGAGTAAAGCGGCGTTAGATACAATCGAGAGGGAGATTACACCGCCGTTTTCCTCCGGCAGAAAGTCATAATCGACCAGTTACACGGGGAATTACGCGTCGTCGTGGCGGCTCGCGACTGTGAGCCGTGTCTTTAATCCAAGAAGAGACTCGCCTTCGCGGGAGTGGAGCCCACGGGGGAGTGGATAAAAGGGAGGGAGCGTTAAAGGGGTGACGGGGAGAGAAGTGGAGGGAAGATGGGGGACGAGGCGAGTTGCGGCGGCAACGTAACAGCCGGGGCAACCTTTCCTTTCCTTCCTTCCTTCGACGTGCTGTCTCCGCATTAAATATGCATGCCCGACTTGACTGCGTCCTGCGGGAAATGGAGATTTTATTACTACGGGTACAACCTAATGTCTCGTGCAACTTTGAATTACCGTTGCAGGACGGGGCCACGCTTAAGCGCCTCGTAAACGTTATTATACCGGTATGGAACAACGAGACCCCGTTGTTTCGTGTAATCATACGCTTTGATAGAGATAGGGGGAGGGGCGGGGTAAATAGATTTTAGGAGGTGACGAAGTTGCCTTATTGACGGTATTAATGTTTTATACTGGTTTCGTGTGTTCTCAGACGAGCGAGGAAAATGAAAATACAATTTATATCGTGTTTGGTTTCCTTGTGTTTGCTACACGAATATATAATCGAATTTTACGAATTTTGTTAAAATTTAGGTCGTATTATATCGATAAAAATTCGTCTTATGCAATTTTTTATTGCACTTTTACTTCTTTTTTTGTTCTTTTTAAATATTACTTTATAATAATGCAAAACTTTAAACTATAATGGGATTGCACGAATTTCCTTGCAAGTTAATGTACAAATACTTTTCACTCCGCGAATATTATCTTTAAATTTATCAAGCCAACTCCCAATCCTAAAATTTCCATATTAAGAAAATTATATCATTCCACGATATACGTAAAAACGATTGAAAATTCTTATGCATATTTTCTGCCCCTGTTGCCTTCTTATCACCGCATCGCTTTCGAATCCCCTGGCAAAGGGATTTATAATACCGGCATAGGGGATGCGATTCAGTACGAAATCAGCCCTCATTATTCGACCAGACGCGTTAATATGCGGCCATCTGCGCGTGTCTGTGCACAACACAATGGGTGTTCCGCTTAGTACAAACAAGCCCGCCTGTTGTCACTGGTTAAAAATGTACAAAACTGCGGCAATGACACCGGATGATAGCGGCGATGACGCGTTCATTATCCGTGATCCGAGCGGATTGACCGGAGGCCTATCGCCCCGCTCACTCGATAAACGCGGCCAAGAGATAGAGTTAATTCGGTGTTATCGAAATGCAATTTATGCGCGGCCGATTTGGTTTGGCCGCGCGGAGGATCCGATATCGCGTCGAACGCGAGCGCGTGTATCTCTTTCGGATCATCCGTATCGTTGATTCTTCAGTCGACCAGCTGGCCAACCATCGATTCCAATTAATTGATTTATGAAATCTTGCCACGCGATGGGATGTGAATCGGCGAGATACGACCAGGGAAAAAGGGGAGGGAGGTACAATGAATCGTTGATCACGAGGATTCCCTAATATCTCTCGAAGCTTGGTTTATCGTTTGATGCATGGCATGGAACTTTGAAAATGTACGACTTCTTTCGAGAATTGATTTGAAAAAAAATGAATAGTATTTTTCGGTTTTGTGTCAGATCGTATCAATGTCAGAAAAATTTAATATTGTTCGAATGTTGTAATTTAAAGACATTAAAATTTATTTTTGTTATTAATTAAGATAAAATTTCAAAAAGTTCTCGAAATCGTAAAATATTTCTTACGTTTATCAATGTTTGACTCGTACATACTTGACTCATACGTGACTCGAACGTTTGCTTGAAACGTTACCATGCACGATCTCTTTTTCCCAGAAAAACGAATACCTCCAGAAATCTTGCAAACCAACCTGCATACCAATCGCGTAACAGATACTCCATCTCCCACGAAATGAGCCAGTAAAAGCATGTCACGGGTTTTTCGACCGTGAAGGATGTTCTCCGGACAGACAGCGAAGAACGACCGCCAAGAACTTCGCGATAATCTATTATCCAACTTCAAGATAGGTGTAAAAAGTCCTAAAACAACTGGTGAAATCATTTCTACTCCGTCTGTCCGTAATATCGTGCTAAGAGACGAAAAGCCTCCACGTAACAATGATCAATATTTCTGATAATTCGATACTTTTTCACGAAAACAAGATATCATCCTATTTTCGAAACGAAACGAAAATTGGATGGATCTCGACACCTCTCGATCTATCATCGCAAGATGGATGTCACGTCATTATTCATTCATCATGGGTGAAAAAAAAAGAGCAGGGTTCGCGGATATTTCAAGGAACGTTAGACTCGTGAGGAAGGAAAACGAAGGTAACCTCCCATGGGATGCGGCAACCTTTGCGTGAACCCTACTCCGTGTTTCTCCGTAAAAGTGAACTACCGTTGCGTGCAATGGGCATGGTTATGCTTGGAATGATAGCGAAAGGAAGGCCAACCTGTCATCCGGTTCACGAATGACCCACCAAATTTGACTGAAAGAGGGGGTGATCGTGTAATGGGTCACGGTGGTGAAGAAACGTAATTAAATATTCAAACTGCTAAGCTGAAAGAACGATTCGAATGTCGTGAAAAATTTTGAACAATTATGAATGAACGAAACCTTAAAAATTAAATTTATTGTCAGATACGTACTTAAACCATTTTAATTTTACTTTGCTCTTAAACAAATTTTAGAACATTAAAATTTTCTCGATTTGATTCTCCGGTAACGACTGATGTTCATTTCGTTTAATTTCTCTTATATGGATACGAGTTATTCGAATTGCATTCTCACGTAAATTGAATTAATAAATCTAGAACTATTTTATATTATTTATTCCGCTACTTTAACACACATGTGCAAAGTTTTAATAAATATTAATGAGACCTCCCTTCGATAAAATATTCGACGAGCTTGCTCATTTGGACGGATCTTAATTAGTAGAGCATGGTTTTACCAAGTATCGTAGTAATTTTAAATAAAATTCCTTGGTCGATGCATGTACGCGATCTCGACTTGTGACTGTAATAAAAACACACGTATGGTTCTACGTGGCGATACGAGCGAAGGGCAGGGCCACTGTTCTCGTTAAATATTTTACGCTCGATTTTACGGGCGCTACTGTTTTATTTTTTTTTTCCTTTTTTTTTTTTTTTTTTTTTTTTACGAACGATCGCTGTATATCTCGCACGAGAGACACGAAAGTGGCTGTCACGACACCGTACGTGAAAAAAGGATTGCAGGATCGTGCATCAAGCAAGAAAGATTCGGTTTTGTGATCGATAGATCGTGAAGAATTCGTGGAACGTTCGTTCATTTATAACGAGGATGGATGCATGCGTTTTTTATCCTTCTTCAGGCCCGTTTAAGGACCATAAAAGCCATATTGCACAACGTATCGCTTAAAAAGGGGATTTGTCAGAGAAATTTTTACTGAAAGTATGATAAAAGTTCGTATTTAAACTTATTATAGTATTTAAGAGATATTTAAATGAAGTGATGTATTAAAACTACATTGTTAGATTGATTTATTTCAAGTATATATATTGAAAAGGGCGATGTGTTTATTGAAATGAAAATTTGAATTTTTTAGGATTAAGACAAAGTTAATGAGAAATTTGTATGCATTTGTATGCAGAAAGATCAATTATCAATTAACAAAAATTCGTTGACTTCCTTTTTATACGTCACAAAAATTACGTATATAAATTATTGCATTCATCTCTTTATAACCAATGTCTGAGAATTTTACTGCTTACTAATTCATTAAAACGTGAAGAATAACAAACTCCATACATCCATTCTAATCTACCCTATCAAACTTCCACTTTAATGTCGTAAAAGTATTCCCCCCCTTATCTGCTCGAACTAGCATGCAAAAGCTAATATAACTCTGTCAGAACGAAGAAAAAAAAAAGAGGGGGATGAATCAGCCTGAACAGTTCGTCGAGAAAACAGTTCTAATTGACTATCTCTGATCGAGAGTTCCGCTACCCTATTTTCTTCTACCCTAAAACCAAATGTCCCAGTGACGACGGGTGCGTTGCCTCGAATCACCACAGGGAATATCGTTTAACTTTGTTTACCGATAAAATCAGGCGAGCAGATGTGCACGCAACCAACGAATTTTTGAACGATTTTCGAAAAGAAACAAATATGCACGCATATAACTTGTTCTCGAATAAAAATCTAAAATAATCAAGTTAATTCTCTTCCTCTAAACTTATTACATTATTATTATGAAATTCGTCGTTTTGAATCTACTTATTGTCACACGAATTTGTCCTTCTCTTCCTTCTTTCTCAGCAAAAAGCAAAAATTAAAAAGTCAAAAAACAATTTAACTACTTCTTCCAAAAGAACGTTAAATCTCGAAGATCGAGAGGCGAACTTGTTTCGCTATTAGAAGATAATCGTACAATTCTGATTTTTTTCATCGTCATACACGAGACATCGAATCGAGCGTTCCCGTTGCGCGATCTCTTTTTCCAAGGGCGAGGCAATGCAATTGCTCGAGGAGATCTCACGTGGGGATCGTAGCGTGTCGAGGATACGTTGGTTCGCAGTTGCGCTCCGCTCCTCCTTGTTCGAACTCGTTTGTACGGGACGAGGATGCCGTTTCGTAAATGTCTTCTCGTATAACGGCTTCTTATTGCCCCACGTACGACGCCGACACGACTTTCTGTCCCGTTTCCAGCCTTATACGTCGTTCGATCGCAACCAACCTTCAGCTTTCTTCTTTGCCTCACCTCTGAAACCTGGCACGGTTTTCGATGCAACCCTCCTTCTCGTCCTTGGATTTTCTTTCCACCAGGAACGATTCAGCTTTCGAAATTCTGACGTTTTTTTGGACTCTTGCGTTGAGCCTCCTTCTTCTTTTTTCTTTGGCTCACACTTCTGTTTGCTTTGCTTCCCATTCTCGAAATTTTTTCTCTTCTTGGTTTTCACGCTTTTCCTTGCTTGTTTGCTTCCCTAAATTTCTTCTCTCCTCTTTGGCTCACATTTTTTTGCACGCCCCTTTTCGCCAAATGGCTCGATCCCCTCGTAAGTTAATCGTACTTCACTCCGTAATGCGAAAGCTTTGCACCCTGCTGCAAGAAGTTCAGGATAATTTTCTTTTATTTTATTGCGATTATGTTACTGTTTGGCATTTGAATAAAAAGTATCCTTTTTCTTAAGGATACCCCTTTTTCTGAATCCCTTAAATTTTTTATTTTTGCAAATGTTAAAAACGTATAACAGTTATTTTTAGTGAAATTTATATTGATCCTCTTTTCGAGTCATTTCGTTCAAAGATCATTCGATCATTCAGTCCCCCATCTTCTCTAAAATTTAGATTTTTAGATTAGGTTTGTCATTGTTTCCAGCAAACGAGGATATGCTTGCAGTAATAATATAAAAATCAATGAATCTTTCCAACTTTATCCATTTTTTTCAGCTGTCTTCTTCTTCTTTTTCTCTTTTCTTTTATGCTTGCACTTCCGTTTCCACAATCCACCCTTCGTCTTCGTAGAAAAGACAAATGCGTCGCGAATTCGGTTCTCAGATTCCGGCTTTAATATCTCGGCTGGATGGAGTCGTGATTCTCGCGACTGACTGTCGAAGTTCTCACGCAGCGAAAAATGGAAATATACTGTCGCAGTTGAGTCGTTCGAGAGGCTTACGCTTGCGGAATAAGTCGGAGTGATTTGGAATCGATGGAACGGCGCGCAATGCTATCTTGAATGTTATTCACGCGTTAAGTCTCGTGAAGCATATATAGGCGCGCCTCGTATCGCGTGGAATCGAGGAAAGAGATGAATCTTTCATTGTATTTTAAAAAGAAATCAGTGCGTATTAAAAAATATATATATTTGGTTCGATATTTTTTAAATATCTTTGATTTCTCTCTTTGAATCATTAATTGATTTTCTTAATGATTAACAAAAATTTCTGTTAAAATTTTCTTAGGTTATTATTATCAATATATATAATTTATTATAACATAGATGGTTGACTTCATAAGAAAGATTTGATTATAAAGAAATTTCTTATATTTGAACTCATTCACATTGTACGTTGAGGCTTAAAACTTCTCGAAGTATCAAAGACATCCTTTTTTTACACTTCTCAACGACTTAATATCCATCCATAATTTTTGTAAAAAACTTATACTCGCTTCACTCGCTGTTTCTGTTTCAACAAATTTTTGAATACACGCGAACATGCTTAAAGAAGTATTTTATTCGAAGTCGTCACGCGAAGCGAAAGAACTATCGATTTCTACCGTGTTCCGCAGATTTATTATGCGCTTAAATTAAACTAACAATCCCCTTATTTGTGTATCGTCGTTGATTCGAGATTGAAATTCTTAATCGTTATCACGAATCTATGCCACATGTATTTAATTTATTAGTTACGAATAAAATAGAAGGACAGAGGAGGATATTTTTGTAAAATTATTTAGAAAGAAAATAGCGAATGAAGTCGCATAACAGAAAATTAATTGCGCTTTGTACGCGTAATCTCGCGGAACAAAATTTGAAATGGGGAAATCAGGGCAGAAAGATGGATCGTTATACATCGATAGTGGTGTCAAGGAATTAATAACGTGACATTACGTCCAACCGTACAAATTCAGATTGCGTAAGATCGCGTTAACCGGGCGCGAACCCGGTAAATTATACAGTGGCGGGGTGTTTGCGCGACACGATTAATACTTCCGCGTCCGAAATTGTTACCAGACGTAACGACGCATCGCGGCCATGATGTGCAAGCACGGCAATACATTTGCGGCAATGTACATAATTCGTCGCTCATTAGTGTAATGCGCTTCGCACTAAATGCTTCTACAAATTCGAAGCTTTATCGTTTGCGAACGATTGTGCCTGGACAGCAATCGATATCGTTCGTACCAAAACCTTGGCTGCACGTTTAAAAGGCGTAATAAATTAACACGGTGTATATACAGGGTATTCGAAAAAAAAAAATGGAAAACTCAACTCTGTTCCTGAAATGTAATCATTTCGATACACAGTGTTTTCTTCAAATGTTTACGAATCGCTTTCTGAATATTTTCTCTTCTGTTCAATTTTCATGCCAATTCTTCATTGATTCATTGAACGAAATCGAATTCATCAAATAAAATGGAAGGAGAATATCTTAAGAAACATCTTCTGTAAATGATTGAGAAGTTAATAGCGAATCAATGGATCGATGTTTACTGAAAAATTGTTTTCCTCGATATGGTGTGCCTCGTGTGAATCTTGAATAATCTTCCTTTTTTTTGGACACACTGTATATAAAGTCGAAAACGTGTTCGAGCACATGTAAAGATAACAGTGCGGCGAGTTTAATAGTGGAATTGATGAGTCGCGTGTTTGAATTGACTCGGTTCTCGTGATTATCGTTCATTAGCTATTTTTCTGAACACCTTTCGTTCCACGTATTTATCCTTTACTTTCTCTTTATCGCATTCGCGTTTATACCTTTGATGCGTGTTATTTATCTATAACATGAGGTAACAGAGGATAGAAATATGTTGGAACTTTTGTTGAACGTGATAGCACGTAAATTGTCTCCTTTCGTTTCACGTATACGTTTCGTCTTGTTTCGATAATATATTTATTATAGCTTCGTCATAATTTTATTTGAAATAGAAATTCTATTTTCGATGACGATGTCTGCTTTTTTTTTTTTATTATCGTAATTTTCCCTATTTTCGCTATTTTCCTAACAAATTCGATACAAAATGGATGGAAAATGGCTTAGAAAATATTCTTCATCTCAAATACATACGGTATATTAATTTGATATTTCGATAAGAGTAAATTCATTGTTCCTGTTCTATAAATTCACAAGATCGTGTTCTATATCTTGATGCGGTTATAGAACAATTTCCATTTATATTTGGAATAAGCAGAGAATTGATATGTTAGAACTCTAGGAAATCTCCAAGTAAACTTTGAAGGATATTAATACACATGACATGGTAAAAGCAAAGGTCCATTCTATCTAGAGAAGCTAGACCCAAGCTAAACCACTGGAAGTCCTAGAATTCGATGGTGACCACATCAAGTTTATGGAACCACGTCCTCCATGAACTTTGGAACTTTGGATCTCTATCTAACCATCGTGAAGAGCCTCGATACCCCGAACTCAGTGTTGTGATTCCATGTTATATCGAGTGTATAAAGAGAAACCTTGACCCTGATAATAATCACCTTAACGATCTTTGTGAATTTTGAATTATTCGAACGTCATATTTCATAACGTTATCTTATAGTTTTCAATCCTTTTAATTAACCTGTGCAAAAAATTATTAACGTTCTTTCACTTCACACTTCGATAACAAATTTTACACCACGATTTATATCTATATTTTTCTATCAATTATACGCTATATAAATATAAATATATATCATCCACATTAAAAAATTCATAAACTGTTAAATCAACTACATTCTTACAATTTCACAATTTAAACCACCCTCCATACCATCGAAGATCAGGAATCCTTTTCGATTCGAGTCGCAAGCCCGTTAAAGGAGGAATGGAAGAAATTGCAAGGAACCGTTTCGAAATAGAGGGTTAGGTGGCGCGTTAAAGATATGGCGGAGGAGAAAAGAGGAGAGGGATAAATTTGGTGGGGCACGAGACGTGTAGTTGTTGGGGAAAAACGGCGGTATGAGAATGGAAGAGAAGGAAAGGGAAAGACACATCGAGCTAGGGTTTTAGTTGACAGTGTCAGCGTTTTTTAACATACTGCCATTTCGGCGTTTTCCCGCACGCTGCGTGCGCGCGTGGGGTCAAACGCGTGCAGAAACGGAGAAAATTCGTGGAAAAAAATGGATCGTGTCGCGATTCAAACCAGTCATAAATTCTGCTTCAGACTGACTACGTGCATCGTGTAATCGCTGATACTATCTGTTAATTTTTGTACGTGAATATTACAATGGAACGATTATTATATGTATTGTAGAATTATTACGACGATTGGAAGAGAGATAATCGATTTTGAAAAAAACTCAAATTTATGAGCGTATCACGAGAATGTAATGAAGGAAATATATTATAAAAAAATGAATCAATTTTACTAGATACTATCTCTAATTTTATATAATAGAAATGTATAAATATAATGGATTTACAAATTCCATAATTTTATCTAATAACGATAAGAAGACTTTTTAATGAAAAATAAAAAATATATACGATTCATCCTGCATCGTAATCATTTTGTTGCATTTCGATTAAGTATCGTTGGTATTTCATTTTATAAAAAATTATCCGCAGTTGCCTTCTCCTGTAAATAATTTTTATCGCAAGTAAAAAAATATCGTGCAATTTACGTATTCAACGTATTCCTTATCTGGAAAAATGAGCGTCGATTATGGAATAAAGTGATTTTAAGAGGGGATTTTCTTCAAAGGTAATGCCATCTTTCATTTTACAATGTAATTTCTCGGTTCACGACTACGTTATTATGAATTGAACGGTAGCACGATATCAATATCGTTTTATTATTTCCCCCTTATATATCCTGTTAAGTTAATTTTAATCCATTATCCAAATTATTAAAATAATACATTATCTTCTATTTGGCTTCAGGCCAAATTTTTCATAATAATCACAATTCAATTTCGAATTTCAGTAGCGACACATGACAAATTATTTTACAAGTACAATACATTATTTCAAATCCTCGTTTATCACTTTATATCAAACCTTCTTTTCTTCGAATAATATCTTAAATTTCACATCCATCGTCTATCGCCGATTCGTTCCGTCTCGCACACTTCTCATATTTTTCTCTACTTATTACCAAAGTGAGTTTGTAACTCGAGCAAAGTTGTCGCACGTTTATCCAAATTCTTATGGATGGAAGCGTGTGTGTTGCCGCGCGAATGTAAAAGATTCTCACAGAAGCGTATCCGAATTCCGTTCCTGTCTGCACGCACCGCCCGCCGATATTGCGATATGTATTCCAATAAAATATTGAGACAGGTAGCCAGTGGCGGAGGCACAACGCCTGGCAATAATATATTGAATATTCCCCGCCGGATTCTACGGAATATAAAAACGAGGCACAAAATAACCGTTATACCTGCCTTGAATATTAATACTCGACGGGTGTAAAAATGCACACGGAGGCCCCACACGGATGCAAGCACGCGCCGTGTCGCGCGCCAATGCACGAAACAGAGGGAACATGCAGATTTATGACGCAAGAGTAGCGGAGAGATTCCTCGAGGAAGTGGAGGAATCGCCAGGTAGTAGCGACTGACGTTGCTCCTGGTTTCGGTCTGTGGACGATAGTTTTGATATTTTACGTGACGTTTATTGCGCGGTGTTACGAGAATGGAATTTTGACTAAGCCACAAAAGCGGTCACCAGTGAAATTTCGCCTCGTGAGAATTTTGTATTAATGCGATTTCCTTTTAATATTTTTGAATCTTTTTTTGGATTCGTTTCCGGGGCAGAAGTTTCTCTTTTTTGACGAATTGTTGAAAAATTTGTGTAATTTTCTTTGATGATGTATTCTCTTTGTTTCTTTTTTTTTTTGTATATTTTAATTATATTTCACTTTGACTTTTCGAAAAAGTTTTGTGAATTCTGTCGATGTTATTTTCGTTTATTAATTTTCCATTTTCCATCGTTGAAATAATGGAGTCTTTTTATCGGTGCAAAGGTTATCATTCGAACGTATCTGGCTTTGGCACTTTAGTGCAGAAATTAATAACATTTACATACCGAATTTACATATCGAAATGTTTCCGCAAATACATTCAGAATTATATTTTTATTATAAAAGAATCGAGTAGAATGATGTGTCAAAACGATAAATTAACTGACAATCAATAATCAAAAACCAATAAATTGCTCGTTTATTTATAGACTCGATGACACATTAATTTATAATCGTCGTAAATGAACAATATAATTATGTGCAATTTATAAAAGCCTAATCTATGCTTATTCATTGTTATTTGATAACGTAAATTATTATTATAAGTAACAAATTATTATAAGTATTCAACGAAGTAAAATATAATTCATACACACAATACGCAATTAGATATGATGTCACAATTTCCTTAATAGATTGTATAAACTATTTTATAATAATCGAGAAATATTTCAGAAATTATTAATCAGAAAAATGTATACACTTGCAATATGAATTTTTAGCCCTTCCATTTTATTTCTTCAAATTTCCAAATATCCTCAATTCAATTTTTCATCCCTTCGAAAATCGTATATATTCGAAAAAGAAAATCGAACAAGACATATCCGCTATTTTCTTTGCTAAATCAATTTCCTTTATCATCCCTTATCACAAGGTTATAAAAAAAAGAATCATACATGGAATCATTCCCAATTCCACGAATAATTAACAAACACCCAAGAAAAATCCTGGATCAGGTCTACGATCGGCACGTAGACTGAAAGTCACGTAAAATCCGTCATTCACGTGCCATTCGTTAATACGTCCCCCTTATACACACGAAGCCGGGTACACATGATCAAAGTAAGTGGCATTAACGAGCAGTAATGGACGTGGTAGAAATTCCCAAAGGATGATGTAACGTGGGCGCAATGATCCTCTAGACGCACACACACACATACACATATACAGTTGATTAGCGGCTTATTAAAATTGAAAAAGAAACTGCTAATTATTACTGTTACAACCGGTATCAACAGTTGAATCTGTTGGGCGTAAACTGGCGACTGGCACGCAGCGCACGATAACGTAATAAAGATGGCATACTTCAGATAGAAAACGTAGTAAACTAGGGAAGCACGGCGAACCGGTGGACCGAAAATAACCATATTTCTCTCGACATTATCCGGCTATAATGCGGCATATCGTTTGAACGAGCGGACGATAGCCGCTGTATTATAAACGTTTATTAGGGACGAAATTATCTAACTCTGGTAGAGTGGGGGAGAAAACGATTGCTCAAATTTTCGGCTACGTGTTTAACCAAAAATAATGGTCTTCAACACTTGAGCTTTATTTCATTATAGCATAATCGATGATTACGACGATCAATCCCTCCTGTTATTACATAATAAGCTACGTTTAAATTAATAATCGATCAGCCGATTTGAAAAATGAAAAATTTCGAAATTCAAATTAACGACAAAAATGGGGAAAAACTTCGATATGCAAAAAAAAAAAAAGAAAAAAAGGAAGGATAATCCAGATAAGCCAGATATTGGAGAAGAAGAGTAGCTTAATTCCAAGCCAAAGAAAAAGGAAAAATTTCGCTCAGGTATCTTAAAAGCCACTGCTTACACCAGGATTGCAATTAGTCGCAGTTAACCCCTTTGGCGAAAATTTTCTAACTAGATTAATCAATCTGAATAAATCCGGATGTTAGATGCGGATCTAGAAAAAATTAGCTGGATTAAAGGGCTGTAGGTCACTTTCTCTTCTCCCCCCCTCCCCTCCCCTCCTTCATTGTTTTCCAGTTCTTTGAATATTCATACGAAGGAGAAGCCGCCTCGACGCTTTCTTATTCCATGATGGATGAGATCAGGAAAGCAGAACGAAGCTAAAGAGACCTACTTTCTCGGATGGACAAAGGAGCCATCCATCACGTTTCCTGGTCAGTTCAACATTATCTTCCCCCCTAGCCTTAATTTTCATCCGATACCTGATCCCGTGTCCCGTCGCTCGCGTGCAACTTACCTAAATTAAAGACGAAAAGTAATTTGACCGAGACGGTATTCGGACGGTATCACGAATTAACCCACTTTAGATTTTTTGAAAAAGAGGGTTAACTGCACGACTAATTGCACGCACGCAATTTTTAAGACTTTCGAACACGAAACGAGGAAACGTTCAAAGTTCTTTCTTTTCCTTTGTTTTTTCAAATTTATTTTTAAAATAATGAATTCGTATTTATTTGTCTTGGATTGGAAGAAATAATAAGAATTAAAAGATTATTCTTCATTTTACCTTTGTTTCAATTGTTAATTGGAATATTTCTGCATATATTTATGTTTTGCATTTTTATAGATAAAAATATTTCTTAATAAATAATTTCGATGCAAAGACACATCTGCATTTCAGAAATAGATATTATAGAATTATTTTACAGGTTCGTTTTTTAAGATACAATATAAAGAATAAAATTTAACGATTAATATCATAAATATTTTTGAATAGTTAACAGAATCGTTAACACACGTATTGCATTATAATCGTACGTTAAGCGAGTGCTTTGCGTGTAGAGATTACCTTTTGATGGTTCAGCGTGCTAAGTGGATTTTAAGCAGAGACGAAATCCACAGATATGTCTCAGCGCAAGTTCCACAGGCAGTGGATCATTCAATTTCTACCTATGGTATGGCGTAGAGTTTGATAATATGTAGATTAGTTCAAATATTTCGGAGAATTTCGTATCGCATCATTTGCGAATCAAGATAGGAACGTTTAGTTCTCCTTATATTTATAATAATTTATATCAATAAAAGTGATAAGTTAAAATTAATTTTGAACTACTTTTATATTTTGATTTAATATTGTGAAATTTTGACACAATTGAACTTACTTTGAAATGAATTTAGAAAATTTAGCTGGAATTGTGAAATAATAAAATCATTCCTACAGACATATACATACGAACAGTTACACCAGTCATTTTGCATTTAACTGGAATATGCATTAATATCTTTTCACGAATAAAACCATCTCTAAATATAAGTTATCTTTCTACATCATATAATATTTCTAATATTTCTATATTTCGCGTAGCAATTGAAAAAGCTCGTAAAATCAAACCGTATCAAAAGATTTATCGATAAAACTGAGACTAATATGCAGTAATATTCATGATGGAGGTTAATTTTCTTTCGCAGTAAGGAGTATAACGAAAAAAAAAAAAAAAAAAAATTATAGGTATACATTTCGTTTCACCCTATCAACTTCCAGCCTAGCACCCATCAAATTGATTTTTATCGGGCGATTCTCGAATTGCATCGTGCAAGCAAAGAAGAAGGCAAGAGACTGTGAAGGGAACTGGCAAGAAGCGAGGCGTCGTTTTCAAACGGGATCACGCACGCGATTATTCGCAACAACGACGTATACGTTGGCCAATCGTAGGCCTGGGGTGTTCGTAAGTACGGGCAATCTTGGCCAGGTAATTTTGTGCAAATAGTAATATCGTGCAGACCGACTGGCTGCGAAAGGTTGGCTGCTACTGCTGCTGCTGCTCTCTGGCGGCCACTTTCGGCCCCAGTTGCGTTTCCTTTTTGCACAGAAGCAGTATGCAGATTCGCGTGTCAGCCTATCGTTTTCATTAGGGCCACCTTCGCCGTTATAGTCAGATAAAACCAATTATAACCTATCCACCCTCGTCGACCATCAAGCCAAACGTTGTCAGCGAACCACGGCTGAATGCGGGGACGATTTTACTTGCAAACCAGCCGTTTCGCCCTCGTAAATATCTGGCCCGCTTACGTGGCGCGACCGATCATCCTCCTTTCGCCAATTTGAGAAATCACTTTGGCCGCAGACTAAATCGACCGTCTCTCTCGTTTTTACCCTTGCTTCCTTTCACATTATGGAATACCACGAAACTGCATGTTATTAGAATTTGAGAATTTGACTTTTCGATATTTTTTTATTTTGCGGATGAAAGAAAGTGTCTTGCAGTACTTTCCGCTTCTTCGTTTAATTGATTATATATTTCATTTCTTCCAAATTTATTTTAATTATATTCTTACTTATTTTTATCGATAACACTTCAGGATTATCTTTGGGTTAATAGAGTCTGATGACGTTAGATCAAATTACTTGATCGAGGTAATTTCCTTTTTGCTTAAACATAAAAAATAGTATGCAATGTTTACACTATTAGACGATAACATTATGGATAACGTTTTAACTTACTTTGCTGTTATACTTTGAGCTATAATTAACTCTTACGAATTTATAATTCTATTTTATCTATCTATTTTAAACGAAATAGAATTATTGTAATCAAGAAGTGACGATCGAACGAATGAAGTGGCAAACGTGTTTTCCTGAAAAATAATGCAAAGAGAAGATTTAGAGACGAGGAAAGTATATAAATATTGAAAGCAACGAAAGCAACGTAAAGCGTAAACATCTGTCTTCATACGTCCATTTTATTCCACCGAGCATTCCTTGCTTATTCCGTTTTCCAAACTGCAAGGTCCGTGAAGAACATAAATCCGGGGAAAAATTATGACGTAACCTGAAAATTTTATAAAGTCAGTGCATCATCGGGGAAAGGAAGGAATCGGGATGCATCAATTTCAACCGTATACATACCGTATATCGAATAGAATCTTGAAACAGATCGATAAATCTGTCCAGCATCGTACGCATAATATTTTTCGACAAAAGGACGCGGTTGATACACACATATGCATAAATAGAAACGTGGTTGGCTGCCGGTACGAAGAAACACGACTTTCGAACACGGAATTCCTGGTCGAGCCGCATTGATCGGGTAAACGTTTCTGGGAAAAACGACGTGCCGTGTCGGCTTGAATTAAGTAACCGCGTGTCGAGAGTTCGTATCGTTGTTCTACGAAGCTACGCAGCGACATGCCGCGCGTGTCGTCACGAGAAAAGGCAGTATCAACAGAAATTATAATGCGTGTTCAACCGATGATGAAAAACAACCGTCTGCGCCGACGGTTGCGAACGAATGGGAACACCGTTCTTCCCATTCTATCACGGAAACGTCGAATCGATTCAATACTTTACTTTTTACGCGCGTGTCTCAAATTTTTAACATCGTTCGACTTTTGATTTTTCGCCGATAATGTTGTAAACTTGAGATACTGGAATTCAAATAAATAGCAGATGCGTTGAATTACAGATATTTCTGTTTTTGGATTCGAAAACTTTTTCTGGGACGAGAAGATACAAAATTTCAAGTTGAAATGTCAAGTGAAAGGGTAAGTGAGTTCTCTGGTAGATTAACACAAGGGTTAATACAATTGTTCTCGAACAATGAGAAATGAAGCGAATTACAAATTATATGAGAAATTATTCTGAGGTTTCGAGAGTTTCGAACGTCACATCTCTGAAAAAAATTTACTGTCACGATCCGTTGTATCACTTGATGCAATTGATAGTAATCGCTCGAATTGGCCTACCCGTGGTCTATATCCTCTGTCACAGTGATTTCCGCGTCTCTACGTCGGTATTACGGCCCGAATAAGAGGAACGAACAAATTGTCCACGGTATAATAACTGTCGTTCGATGTTACGTCTCCACGGCTTGGGGGAGAAGAGATGATAAAAATGGTGGACATCGACAGAGGGATGGGGGGGAAACACGAAGACAAAAAGGAAGTCCAAAGATCGTCCGTTATATGGCCGCCATCCTCGGTTAATCCACTTGTCTTCCCTGCAAACTCGGAGTAGCCTCAACTGACCTATCACGTCAGACGGCAAGCTTGCTTTCCGTCAGATTGCATTACACGGCTAAGCTTTCATTAGCCTCGTCCAGTAAGCGACAGCTTAACCTTTCCATGCCGTTCCATCCTTCTGTCTAGTCCGCTCGTCGTAACTGATAATTCACTCAACATCGTGACACCGGCTCATACTTCAAGGCCGTCTGCTCGCCCCCTTCCGCTGAAGAACAACCTTGAAAACTCGAAAACGCGAAGAGGGGGAGGGGGTTACGTTAAGGTAAACTAAGGAAATTCAACGAAAGTTAAGAGCCCAAGTTTTAGACGGAAACATTGTATACGCCCGCTTTTGTTCGCTTTACCGGGTATGCATTTGAGAATGGGCGGAAGTAGATGTTAGTGATGAATTGGGCAACTTGTTACGTAGACGCTTTTAGCTTCTTTATAGCTGGGATGAAAAGTGTTTTACACGAGATGCTGCTGGGCTTGTTCATAATTTTGAAATAAAACAAATGCGACGCATTATTATTTGGTGTGTGTATTCCGGTTGATCCGGAAGTAGAACGGTGTAGTTGAAGATGAAATTTTGCAAGCGTGTTGATTAATCATGTAAAAATGTACAATTTCATTCAGAAAAGTGATCTTTTTCTAATTTTTGAAATGTCTTTATATTAACATGAATCACATCGAAACTTATATTTTATATATGTGCATCATTGTTTGTAGATTACTCAAACTATATTTTATTCCATCAAACTTTATTTTATCGTTTATCTTTCAAGAACTATGTACAGTTGGATCCAGTTGCATGAAACACTGGACTACATTTACTCGTGGTGAAACTTTAAACTTTCACAACGCAAACAATAACAATTATGTAATAATTTTCATCGCTACATTCGTAGATTGTAGACGCTAACGGAAGCATTAAACATTACAACGAATATCTAAATTGACCAGCGATGTGATTCGATACATATTTACAGAATTCCATTTTCGATGCTGACGTGAACGAAATGGCAAAATAATTTCAACAATTTTATCGAAAATATCGCGCTGCCAAAAACAATTTGCTCGAATTGGATATGTGACGGAAGTCGATTTGGGAAAAAATGAATAGACGACGGAAATAGAAAATAGAATAAAATCAATTATTCTAAATAAAAGGTTTTGGTAAACGATTCTATAGCTTTGCCAATCTTTTTTTTTTTCCTTTATGTATGTTTATACATATGTGTGTGTGTGTGTGTTTCACTAACGACTTGCCTATTTCGTTTTTCGTTAACGATTGTGTAACTAAATGTTGCAAACTCTCTGTAATCTACTAACGTTCGTTGTATCACGGAATGGGCAAATATTTACCGCGACAGAACGAGACAGAAACAACTACATATGAAAATCTACAATTGATTGAAGTGACTTGATCAACAGACGAGTCAATGTTTGCTCTCTCGTTCAACTTGGTTAGCCGCGCGTGACATTTTTCGCGCGTATTACAGTGTAATGTATCGATTTCCGATGTGTAATTAATGTCGACGCGGTAGAATTGTTACGATAATGCTGTTTACCGATGTTTAATGACAATGCTACAGAACCATCGAAATTTCTCTGAAAATTAATTATTCATTAACTTAGCAGCAAGTTCGGTCTACGATCAGAAGAATCTGATATCACATATTGCTTATCGATTGTATTACATTATATCAAATGAAATTTATTTATTATTTATACAGTTTCAAATTTCTATAGTTATTTTATATATATATATAAAATATTTCGCGAGATAAATAGAAGTTCAAAAATTTTTAAATAAATTGAAAAGGGAGGACTCGTAGATCTATAAAATCAAATTTTATAGTGTAATAATTTTTAGACTCTTTTTCATTATATTCAAAATATTGTTAAAAGTACAAAGGTATTGGAACAAAAAATTTCTCTTGTTTTAAATTATCGAAGAAAATTATTGTTCATCGATCCCTAATCGCATTTATTGAATTAATGAAAATTGATAATGAAGTATTCTCTAATCTGCTCTACTTCTGCCAACCGCTGGAACTAAATGGTAACGCACAAATAATCGTGGTTCGCTTAAAGCTCGAGCTCGATCAGATAACGTCAGCTATAATTTTCTTAGTTGCGGCGCGCTTTCATACGCAATTAATTTCCCAGGCGGGCTATGCGCGGCATAGTTTTGAAATCTGCTTTCGTAGGAGAAATTGAAACACGGTTATTTCGCATGTAAGTACTTTATCATATCATATGCATAAATACGTACCATTAAATATGTTTCATATTTCAATAAATCATTTCATCATTTCTTAGAAAACTCGTGTTTTTATTGATATATTATAAAGAGTTGAACATGTTTCTTGCTTTTTTAATCTTTCAATCAATAATCTATTTTTTTTTTTTTTATGTGATAATTAAGTCAAAATAAGTCAATGGATTTAAATTATTTCTCTTTCTCTTCTTTTCTTTATTCAGTGGTTACATTTTGAAAAGTTGGAAATTGTATCTTTAAAAAATTTATCTGATTTATAAGAATGTCTTTTCTCAACTGTGAATGAAAAATTTATTTCATCTCAAATTTGAAATTGTTATTTTAAAAAGAAAATATCACGTTTTTATTTCCATTTTTCTACTTATTAATGTTTCATGAACATTATTATAGTCTTTTTTTACTGTAGCAAAGGAAATTTTTTTTAATAAAAAGATGAAAAATGTACGAATATTTTTAGTATAAATTTTAATCTTTCACTTATCAAAAATACTGATTAATATGATCAACCTGAGCATGCTATTTAATGTTTATGAAATTTCTCTCGTATATCTCATATTAAATTCTGTTTACACGCGAATGAATATATTTTTCTCTGTTGTACTACAAAGAAATGCTTAATATTTCATTTTCATCTTTGACCTATTTTGTTCAATAAAGTTATGCAACTACTTATTGTAACTTACAAATGCACATTTGAAATGTTTGTTGCGTTGCTATTCACTCATTGAACACGTTTCCTCTTGCTTTTGTGCTTTCTAGAAAACGATATATATTATTATATATCCATGCATTTTATTAATTCTACAATACAAGAATGAAATGATGTATTGTTATAAAAATGTAAAAATATACACGGCTATTGTAATTATGAAAAATATTGTTGCTTATTACCAATTTCAGAAATAAAATATTTAAAATGAGAATACTGTGATAACTCTTCGTGATTTTGTCACAAATAAAGTGCTTCTTAATGCTCAACAATTTCTCAATCAAGAGAAGAAGAGAAACTACAATTTATTATCGTTTCTTTTTCTCGATAATATAATTGAAAATTACTTGTCATAGAGTATCAAAAAATTATTGTCACTTCGGAGGATCTATAGATCGGTGGAAATTTGTTAGAAAAATTGACTTTGAGCTTACCAAAGCTTGCTGGACCACCATCCTCTCAAAGTCGCGACAAAAATTTATTTTGATCACATTCTCTACATTCTATCAATTTCACCTCGTAGCCATCGTCCACGTTCGTCTTGCCACCGACCATTACGGACAAAAGAAGCGCCCTCTAGCAATTGCAGTCCCCCCTCGTCGGGAGATGCATCTGAATATCCAGTGCGTACTCAGTCGGTTGATTTGTTCCGCGACCCTCCGGTTAATCGAATGAGGCGTCGCCCAATCTTCGAGCGTACATGTATGAGCTCGTGTTCCAATCCCGGCAGCATGCATCCTCCTCGATGCCGTTCAGTTTAAAACGGCGAGTGGCCATTTCGCGAGGGTTCGCGAATTTACGCGCGCGGCGCGCACGTGTACAATGGGGAGAGGATCCCTAACGAATTCCTCGAGCAGGGGGATATCCCTCCCTATGAAATTCTCCTCTCATTCTACGCTATTGATTTTCCCCGGCGACGATTTAATTGAACCTCCCTCCTCTCTAATTAGAAAATTAAATCGGGAAAAACACTTGTCTCGAGTGTTGTTCTATGGGATTTATCTAGTAATGGGAATGACTACGGGATAGCGTTGGAACTTGGAATGGTCGATGAGTTTGTGGATGCCGCTTGATGGATAGGAATTTGAAGGATTATAAAGTCGTTGGAGAATGTTATGTTTAATAGAAAAATGTTATCGATAAAATCTATTTAATTCGATGATATCGTTAGAGAACGATCATTTCATTTCTTCAAATAGAAATACGTGTACTTGGATTTTTTTTTAATTCATCGAATAATTGTCAATTATACATATATTCGATTAGTAAAATGTTAGAAGCAATTAAACTTCCATCAGGGTCAGAGTTATACGTAATTGAGTTTAGAAATAAATTTCTAGCTAGATTGAATTTTTCCATCCATTAGTTTCAATTGCTAAATTCCATTCGAAATACTTTTTTATACTAATAAATTTCCTGTTGTATGAACGTACAATAACATTTTAAATAATTGCATTTTAAAATTGTGTCATTGTAGAGATACTTTCTCTAACCCGCGAGAGGAAACATTAAACGAGCAACGAAAAAGAAAATAGTCGAAATAGTATACAAGCTCTTTCGTAGTAAATCGAGATGAAAACTCGGGGGTGGAAGTATCGGTTCGACTCGAAGCGTTCCGTTTTTTCTTTTTTTCTTTTTTTTCTTTTTTTTTTTCTCAATCCTCCTCTTTTTCCTTTTCTCTCCGTTGTAAGGGATAGAATATCGACGATGATCGACACAAAGCCGACCGATCAGCTTCTGCTACGGTTCGTCGACATCAGAAAGGGAAAACTGGACCAGTATCTAAGAAGTTGCTGACCATTTTCCACTTTGTTCGCTTCTATGTACTCTCAGTATCCTGTTACATTCGATACTTTGTGGTTATTAAATTGGACTGCTACTCGTTTCATCAAGGACTTGGAATTGTAAGTTTAATTAATCAACGATTCGTGATTTTACAAAATTTCTTGGAACAAGTGGAGCGAATGGAAACTCGTTTTTAAACGAATCTGCGACGAAAGTTGATTATTCATTTATCAATGTAAAATAAACGAAAAAGATGGACAAATTTAAAAGAAAAAAAACATTCGTATTTTGCGTTTCATCGGAAAATTCATGCGAGAGAATTTTTAAAATTTTCAAAATAATTGTATTTTTGACAACTACCGTGTATAAATCTGAATTTAAATTAAATTGAGATTTATGTTGCGTGTATGTAAAATAATTTATGTCAAGTGTGAAAATGTTATGTTGCAATGATATGCAAGTAACGTTACAAATATATATTCCTATTCAAAATATTATATTAAAAATAAAGATATCTTGAAACTATTTTATACTTTTTTTCATATACTAAATTATATTTGTTAATTATATTTATTATCTTGATGTAGTAATCATAAATTAAAAACTTTCTAGCAAAATTATATTTATATATATTATTAAATCAATGGTGCATCGATGAATATTTGATAAATATTCTATTTTCTATAAAGTATATATATTTTGAAGAGCGTATATACCATATTCTTTTTCATGCATGTCGATTTCATTCAGGTTTCAAAATACAGTATCCAATTTCGATTGATATTCGAATATCTCTTTTTCTTCCTTTTTTTTTTTAATACATACAGCATTCGTATTCGCCGATTATCATTTTATGCGTGTAACATAATCGACATTTTCCTAAACCCCCCGCAAAACCTTTCTTGCGACGCGCGATGCTTTCTCCCAATATTACCAACCATGTCTCCCTGAGCTGTGCTCTTTCCATGAGAAAATATCGACACATCTGTCGAATAAGTATCCGGCACATCTGTTGTTACGTTTCTATTTATTGAACGTATTATATGACCGATCGCCTTACGATTTTTCAGTTAAACCGTCTTTTTCAATATTATTCCATCTACTTTATACACTTTGAAAAATCTTATCGAATCATCTAATTCAAGACAATAATTCGGGGTTGAAGTAAAGTGTGATCACTCTAAATAATTCATAAATATAAAAAAGAAAATTTCTCGTGTAAAATGAAGAAACGTAGCATAATGGTCAAATTTTATCAATAATTTTTATGAATTTAAATAGGAGAAAAAAATGTTGATTTACAGTTTTATTAAAAATTTATCATTCAAAAATATAAAATTCATAGAATGCAGATTTGTAATTATTGCTATCCAGAATGGTTATTTGGAATATTTTATTTGAAGATTATAATTATAAGCTTTTTTTTTGCAACAATTAAATGGAAATTTGTATCGATTAAAAAAAAATAAAGTTCCTAAATCTTCCTCCTCTATACGATTGTAACTTTTATATCAAACAAATTTCTTTTTGCGTATAGCAAATAATTCAATTAAACTTAATTATTCTGTTACGATTCCTATCCTCCAAAATATCGATTTTCCTCGAAGAAAGTATTTATCCCAAGAAAACAGAAAATGGACAGTATCGTTATCCCCGCCGAGGGAGCAACAAATGAGTTTAATTTTAGTTGTATTTCAATGAAAAGGGCAATTCTCCGGTGGCTGTGCATCCATCATGGAGAATAACGTGAGCCGGCCGGTGGGATTAGCATGGATATGACTGAATTATACAGAGACTATGCGCCAGACTGCGTGTACCATACGCCACTCTCTCATTCGTCCTCTACCCCTCTCGGCGCTGTCTTTCTGACTCTCGAGCTTCTGCCTCTCCGGAGAGCCGTCATTTCAAACTGGCTGTACGATGTTTAATATACCGGTAATGCGGTAAGCTTTGCAACGTACGCGAAATAGTGTCGACTGGACGGATCCTTTGTGATTGAATTTATTTATATCATAAGCAAAGCATGAAAATAACTATGAATCTTGAATATTGTCCTTTGCTGTTATACGATTATATATACTTTGCTCTTCAAATTACAAGATGATGGCAAAGTAGGGAGGTTTGACTTCCCAAAATTTTTAGCCTGGATTCAAACATCTAAATCCTTAATATACAATTTTTAGAAATCTAATAGATTCTAAAAATAAATTCCAATTTCTTCACTTCCAAAATCTTTTTGTACAAAAACAATGAAACGAGTATATTTTTCACGCATCATCCCACTTATCTCACCTTCCCCCGATCCACAATTCTGAAAACAATTCACACAATTCTCTCTTATTCCATAACTAAGCTCAAAAAATAACCATCGATCTCGCAACAAACGGAACCAGCAAGCAAGTCGGTGGCACGTTCCTCTCGTCCTTGAGGAGAAATCTCATTGGATCTTTTTCGGCGCGAAGGAAACCGTGCTACTTCGAAAACTTCTCCTCCCCTTTTTCTCGACCCCTCGTGGACGAAAAGTTCGGTCCGGTCGGGTCAAGAGGATTCGACATCGTTGAACGGATGGTTCGTGGCGGTGCTCGTACTCGACTAACAAGAAAGAGAGCGAGAGAGAGAGACGATCGGATGGAGGGAAAGAGGGGTGAAAGAGAGGAAAAGAGGAAGGCGAATGAGGAAGGAAGGAGGGATGGTGGATGTAGGGTGAGGCTTATCCCTTATCGTAAAGCGAGTTTAGACGTAGACGGGCCGAAGCCAGCTCTGTATTTCCCCGGAGCTCCGCAAAGTCCGTATAGGAAATCAAGTTAAATTTGTTGAGCCGATAAGGGCAGTAGAGGCAGAGGTTGGTGTGGCGTGGGTTTGGCTGATGGAGGGGGACAACGACGGGGTTGGAATCGGGCTCGATAACGGGCGAAAGCTGTCTTTATGTACCACCACCATGGAGGTGCAACCTAACGTTCGCTCTCGTTCTACCCTCTTTCACTTTCCACTTTGCTATCTCGCCTCCTCTGCCACCCTTTCCACCTCTCTCCCTCCCTCTCTCTCTCTCTCTCTCTCTCTCTTCCTCTCTCTGTGTTAACATTTCGGCGTTCGTAGGAGAATACGCGTGAACCGCCGCCGCAGGAAATCCCGATCGGCCGTAGAAAGCTCGAACATCGATTGATTCCTCGTGAATTCTATCGCCCCCCCTGCAACGGCATTGGCAACGTGGTGGAAAGCGATCGAGAGACGGACGACTTTGCTCGTGGAAAGGCAGTACCGGGCCGGGAATTAGCTGTACGCCCGTTGACGTGCAAAGCCCGTTCCCGATGTCGATTCCGACCGTAAAATCCAGTCGGCGACGTGCGCCGTGTCACGATTACCCGCACTTGGCCACCGCACACCGGCCTCCCCGCCTCACCGATAATTCCTGCTGATCGTCGCATTATTTATGAACCCCGACTCGGCTGTCGATCGAGATCCACTTTTACGCAAAATCGCGGCAACGTTCGCTCGTTTTTTCCACGTTTGTTGCCGATTAATTTTCCTTTCGTTTCGAGATTATCTCGATGAGACGCGAGCTATAATTGAAATTCGATCGCTTGTCTCGTTGTTTGAGGATTATTCTTTTGACGATGAAGGTACGCAGGAAATTAGAATTAACGTTGCGTCATGGAAATAATTGTATGTGATACGCGTAAAATGGTAAAATGGAAATACGAGAGAGAAAGACTTTTTGATATGTAACTAATTATGTCGAAATTTGAATTTCATTAATTTAAACACTTGTTGCAAGGGTAGGTGGCGAACGATAGGTGGAAATCATTATTTGCATCGATTTCATAAATTCTTGTTCGGTAATTTTGCAAGAATATAATTTTTGTTTTTAACGAAAGCATATTTTCATTATGTAAAATTAATTTTGAATATAGAATATTTGCATTACGTTTTACGAATAAATTGGATAAATGAAAATTATTATGCTGGTATTCTTAATTTCTTATTTATATTCTATTACTTTGTATATTTCATTTTAAAATATTGATAATATAAAAAAAATTGAAAAAAATAAGGATTAAACGATTAAATAATTTTATATTATTTTAAAAACACGTTTAAAATTATTTTAAAATTAAAACTTCAAAATCTTTATGGCATTTAAAAAATATTAGTTTCGTCAATATTATATTTTGCAAAATAAATGTGGAAGATTGGAAGCAATTTTTTTTCATCTTTGAATATGACCATGCAAATTTGATCTCATCCTAACGTGTGATCATATGTTTTTTAATCCGTAATGTGATTTAATTTAATTTTTTAATGAAACAAGATAAAATGTTAAACAGAACAATGATATTTTCTCTTGTTTTTTTTTTGTTTTTTTTTTTTTTTTTTGTTTTGTTTCATCCCTTCTGGCGAGAACGAATGGAAATTTGATGGAAATGTTGGTCATTTCACTGATTTATTCAGCTTCTCCTGTACGAGTATACCATTGTTGATTACTGTCGTTAGTGATCGAGTTAATGGCTCGGGAATAAATTGATAATTAGACACGTACGTTGTTCAGAGGCTATCGATGTACATAATTTATCACAGAAAATTAGACTGCTAATGGAATCGCTTAACACCGCTAAGAGAATTAGAAATAGAAACTGTGCACATACTAAGTTATTGCACACAATTGATTACATAATAGTAATATCGAGTTATCAATTTTTAAGAAGAATTTGATTGATAGATTCATAGTAGAATTTTTCTTCGCTTTTATAAAACAAAATTTAAGATTTATTCGTTATAAATTGTATAATTGAATGGCTTGGAATGAAATAAATAATACTCAAATCTATTCTTATTGCAAATTTTAAAAGATATAGAAATGAAAAAAAAAATTGAAAAAGATTATTAGTATCTCTATCAATATTCATATTTTTTTTTCTTATTACAAATTATCATATTGTAACGAAATATTGTTACAGATAATTCCAATTTTCTTTAATTTATTTACTACCCAAACAATGTTTAATTATTCAAATTAATGCATTGCGCAGTTACACAAAATTCATATGTTTGAAACAAGTAAAATCAAAATATTAATAATAAAAAAATAGTTAAAAATATCGATTTTAAAAATTGCAAATACCTCATTTACCAGGCATTTTTCGCGTAGTCGAAAGGCGAAAAGAAAAATTCCTTTCCCATCCACGACTCTTCGACAATATATACATTTACAACAGAAAGGAAGTCGTAAATCGGCATATCCCTGCGGATGCGACGTAGCTCATTCCATGGAGTGGCCCACTTTCCGGATCCACTGTTGAAAATTATCATCGTCCGGGAATACTTGTAGCTAGTTAATTAAAAAACGTGGTACACGAGCCACGGTGGCTCGTTGTCATTGAAACGTTGCCAAAAATTTTATTTCCGCCGAGGCCGCCGCCGGCCACACTTCCGCCGTGCAAACATTCAAAAGCCGGACTACCGTTCGCTCTCCTCCCCAGTTTTTTCCGAATTTTGCATTGAAACGCAATTACCCAAAATATCTATATTTCAATTCCGTTTCACTAGCCGATTTTCCTTGGTAAATTGTACGTCGTTACAACGAGATATTTTCCGAATAGCTGTGCTATATATTTGCTTACTTTATTACTTGCAATTATTATATTGATACATATCCGAGAATGGAATCAATATTAAATTGTGATAATGATAATAATAATGAAATAATAAAAGTGAAATTTAATTCTTATAGTGTAGGAGTACACACTGGCCCGAAATTGTACAACTTTCACTTTTTTTTTTTTTCAAAAGTTGAAAATTAGAAAGAAATCTAAAATATTTTCCCAAACCACATGAATGAAACAATGATATATACTTCATTACCGAGAATTCATAACAATATTAAAACGTTTCATCTAACAAGGAAACACACTTTATACAGATCCAATACTTAATCTTCCCAACAGGCATACATTCATCAAAATAAAAATAAAAACCGAGTTATTCGCTACGTCCGAAACACTTGGTCAAACCTTCACGTACAGCGTCACACATACCCGTCCGACACAAGACATTAAGCTAATGGTTATTCCCGCCCGAATTTTTTCCCCGTGCTCGTTTAATACGATCGAACGAGGGGCATCGAGGCTGCACACAAAGCGCAACCCTCGACCGCAGCAGTCTGATACACGGGCCGAAGAAAAATGTGCGGATGGACGTGGTGGCCGCGCCTAAGATCGCCGCCGGACGCGGCAAGCGGCCAGGAAAAAAAAAGGAGGGGGAAACGAAGGAAGGAGAGAAAAAGAGAGAGCGAGAAAGAGGGGGAGGTAATGGTGGAAACGGAGGGAAGAATCTCGGAAATACGGGGCGGTTCGTTCACAGGATATTTAGCCAACTTTAATTAGCATAATGAACTATCGTCCAAAGTGCGGTTACTAATTCGGCTACCCCTCGGCCGCAGGGATGGATGAGGTCGCGTAATCCGCAGCCGTTCGAAGATGGGGGGTTACCTATGGCGCCGCGTGCCAGGTAATCGTCGAAAACCCGAAGAATTCGTGGCATACTTGTCGTTGCATAACTGTCTCTCTTCTCGAACGAACAATTTTATTATTAGTTTCCCGGGTATGCGAGGCGTTCAGATAGAATCCACACTGTGTGAAATCGCGAACAGGTAACCGTGATTCACCTCCGGTTAACTCCGGATTAATTTTTTAATTAATTAATTAATCCCACGATATGATATCTCGTTACGTTTTGCTTAACTTGTTTATTAGTCGTGCATTAAATTTTTACAAACTGATTGATAACGAATCATTTTCTTTTTTTTTTAAAGAATTCAGTTACGAGGATTATAATGTAATTAAGCTTTTGTACTGGATATTAGAAATTCAAAGGGAAATATAGAGGAATTTTTTTAGATTCATTTCTGAATTCAAAATATTAGTAATATAGAAATAGTAGAGAATTCTAGAGGATTCTTTGTATTCGAAAACTTTAAAAAAACCGTTGATATTCAATCACCAAAGAAATATGACAGTTCCGCGTATCATTTGACTTACAAAGTATCTAACCGCAATGCTGACGAAACTTCAAAGTAATTTTTCATTTCTTTTTCTTACTGTCACAAACACCATCAAAATTATTCTCTGTATAATCGTGAAACAGACTTCTATTCGCCTCTACAAACGCTAGTTTCGACATACTTTCTAGAAAGAAAAAAAAAAAAAAAAAAGAAATCGAGAACAAGCAGCGCCCATTCCTCGCTATCGTCGCTGCATAAAAAAAAAGAGTTTCTAACAGTTCGAGCCCTTTCAACGATGCAAAATAGAGTCGTTCGTTTAGTGGCCTATAACAAAAGACCGAGTCCGCTGTGAACAAAGAGGCAAGCATCGACCAATGAAACCGTGCTTACCACGATGCAAACGCGATAGCCGTTCCATCTTCCCTCTCCTCGTTGAATCTCGCAGTTGCAAGCGCACCATTCCGCCATTTCCCTGCCGCAAAGGTAAGCTGCGTTACTACTGACTGTCTCCTTCTGCCAAGTTATTGCCGCGATCTGTTGCTCTATGGGCCGTGAAGCTCGGCAATAACGTAACCTTCTTACCAATCCCTGCATCCAATCCTCCATCGTTGTGTCCATACAAGAATCACGGACTCGCCCCGGATGCCGGGCGCGTAAATCTTGCGAAAGGGTTTTGCCAATGGCGACGATACCGATGGTGGCGCTGTTGTAGTGGCAGCAACCGTGGTCGCGGGGCCGTTGTAGTGGTAGCAACGATTACCCTCCCCGTTCGAGGAAGGGCCTCATCTGGTTTAGTTTTCGTTCTTCTCCTCGGCTAGTTTAATTGCTAAATTGGCCTCGGTAGATTCATTGTAGCACCTCCCCGCAATTCTCTCGAAAGAATTCTCGCGATAGACGTCCTCCATCTCGTTTAGATAGTTGCACGAAAAAAAATAATGATCATTCGATCTGTTTTTCCTAATTCTCTAAATCAAAAGTTCTTCAGAATGACTCGTAGTGGTGTAAATGAACGAGGATAGCTCGTAACAGATTCCTCTTGAATAAAAATCACGAATAGAGGGATTCTATTGTACGAATAAGATCTAATTATCTTCATTTATAGAGGACCAGTTATATCGACGAATGAGAAGTAAATGAAAAAAAGAAATGCATCTCCTCTTTCCAATCCTCGAATCAGCGCGATTCTCTTCACGAGACTTCTTTCCACCAATGAAAATGAATTTCCAGAAAAAAGTGAAGTGGCAAGTACACGCTCAGAATACCGACGATATTACGGAGTCTCGTCGATCGATGGAGGTCGTGGAGGGGAATGAGATTCTCTTGTGGACTCTTTAAAGGAGCGAGATTTAGCAAAGGCGAAGATATTTGCCGGTACGTTCGTCTTCGCGCGACATCGTCTCCTCGAGACGAGATGCAGAGACCGCGGTCGGGAAATTAGCGTGAAATTGTGTCCCGGCTAATGCGAGTTTCATTCGGCAAGGGGATTAAATTCCAACGCATAGCCGCCTACCCGCGTTTTATTGCGTGGGTAAATGAAAATTCGAGGAGTTGCGAATTGGCAGCAGGAAGAATATACGCTGGATGGGGATGGTTGATGTTGATTCAACGATGCGTTCGTTTCGGTGATTGCGTCGCATAAAAATTATTTGTTATATGTTTTTTTTGATATATGAGAATCGCTGCGGTATTTTAATCCAGCAATGGAATAAGCGCTTGGATATAATAATATTTCTTCTCGTTGCTTTCACAAGAATCATGATCGAATCTCTTTGCAATGATACGCGTTAAAAATTCTTAAAAATGTAAAACGAACGATTGTAAAATTGTCACGCGACAGAGTTCTATTCTACGTCTACACATTTCGACTATAATTCTTCTAGATAGATAAGATTTGGCCTCGAATTCGCAATTTTACTACGTCGTAACCACGTTCGTAGATCATAGTTGATATTACGAATAGAAGAGTCGATGCGGTGTTTCGAAACGATAAAAATGTTTTATCAACGGTATCGATATATCAAACGCTGTAAGAGGTTCATTGAATCGGCTGTGTTGTGACCATAAAGAGAGATAACAGGCTTTCCTATTTTATTATCTCAGACGTATTCGTTATGGGTAATACACAAAATCCTGGAATAATGGGAACGAGATCCTAGAGCTCGCTACACGCGAGATTTGTCTCTCTCACGGCGGCCGAATAACGACGATTTTCGGTTTCCCTTTAACCACAGAATTTCCTCCTTTTCCTCCGTCTGGCCTCTAATTTTTCAAATGGAACACGTATTATCGATATTCTCGAAGAATTTTGCGTTATAACTTCGAATGAAACACCGTTTTCTTTAAACCGAGCAAACCAAGAAAAATAATAGGCTTCGTTTCACAAAATGCAAAACAAAATACCCAAGAAATTTTCAATTTTTAATTAGTGCTCGCTTTATCCTTCATTTTTTATTCCTCAATATTCAATGTTGTTAGAAAGCATCATCTCACTTCATCACTTCACTCTTCGAATTTAAATCTCTCTTTCAAACAAAAAGAAAAGAACTCAAGAAACAAATTTTTTTTTTCGATCTCTTAAGAATCGTCCCTTCTTTTCATTTTTCATTCTACTATTCAATGTTACACACAAAAGTTCTCTCTTCATCCGGTTCGAGCTTAAATCGGCTTTGCACACGCACATCATTCGTTTCAATCGTCACACAACTTCAACTTTCTCCATCCTTAGATGGGAACCCTTAGAATTCCCAATCCCAATAATTCGCTTATTAGCATTGTCCTCGCGTGCGTGGGGACCTTTTAAACGCGTTCCCTCGTAGCTGCCGCGGGGACGAGCTTTACGATCGCTCCATACTTTCCGCTCGTAATTCAAAACGGACGCGGGAAACGTGCGGCCGTTCGTAATGGAGATTCAACGCGTACAACGGGCGGCGTTATGAGTGGCGCCGTTCCGCGACACGCGCGGCTTTTACCCAAGCTTAATTAATATTCCGCGTGTAAACGAGCGGCATGCAGTTTCGACGATTTTTGTGCGTTTACGCAAACCGACCGTTTATAGCCTGGTCACGATCTCCGGACGCCGACGAAAAAAAAAAGTGTATCTCCTTTCGTGTCGCGGGAAGAGGGGGAAGGGTTATTGGCAAGATTGGGCAGGATTTGGAAGGGTTGAGATGAAACGGGAAATAATGAAACGGGAGTTATCGTGGCTTGTTCAATGTGGAATGGAGTTTGACGAGTGATATTTGTTGTTCTTTTATTTTTTAATTGATGAATTTTTTTCATTGAAAGGAAAGAAAGAATCTGTTTTTGTTGTGAAACATCTCAAAATGGGTATTGGAATTTTTTTTTAATGCATTATTTTTAATTATAAGTAAAAGATGCTATAATATATTTCCATTATCACATCCTCGTTTGCATTTATGTAAAAAGTCACAATTTTCTAGCAAAATTATAATTCGCGTTCATTTGCTTTCTGGATAATTCTTTTAATTGCTTGAATTGTTCTTTTTAAACAAATTATTTTCATCGTGAAAAATTGTCAGAAAATTGATGGTGCGATATCGAAACGGTTTTTATTAACTCGTTTTTAATATCAGCACATGGAAAGCGATGGTCTCATCGTGGCGATACTGTCAAAACAAGAGCCGGCGTTTTCGATCCCGGTTTAAATTCAACGCGATATAATCTATTGTAATTGAAAATTATGCCGCACGACTGAGCCACGTGGAAAGCCTACCCGTATCCCCTATCAGAATTCGCTTTGTTCGTGAAAGAAATGAAAAAATTCCGTTGGAACAAAGGGATTCGATTTCCCTTCCTTATAAATCGGGGACCCTATTTTTTTTTTTATCGCAAGCAGTAATTAATCTCAGATTTCGTTGTGGATATTATGCGTAGCACGAAAAGCAATAGAGTGTGAAACGAAGAAAAAAACCAAAAAAAACTTAATACTTAAAATTTAAAACTTAAAATTTTATTCAATAATTTAATACGAATATTTATTATATTTAATTAACGAATCCACGAAACAACTCTGCATATTAAAATGTTCACTTATAAATTTTTATTCAATCTATAATAAACCTAGACTGATAGCTTATAAAACCTATATAATAAACCTAGTCAATAATTATTAAACATTTGCATATATCGAAGTACTGATTGAACTATAATATTTCACTTATCTTTTAAATTTTTTCATAAGCATAAATATTCTCTTTATCCCCGCATGTACACAATTTAATAGTAAATCATGATTGCATGTTACGTAATAAAACATGAAAGCAACGTAACACCAAGTTGAAAAAAAAATTCATTAACATTCCCCACCATGGAGAGAGTACACTTTATCGCGGGCGCATTTAATTAATAAAATAATTCAGAAAGTAACACCTCGGTCTCGCGCTCCTTCCTCTTAAAACTCTCTGTGAACGTAATCATGAAACAAGGGAAACATTTAGAAATGGCAGCTCAGCAGGGATTCTAATAAAGACAATACAGCGGGTGCACGACCGGACGCGAGCAACACGTGGTGGCTGGAGGTGGTTGAATTAAATTGCAGCTAAGATGAAAATATGAGAATTAATGTCGTTCTCGAATCTCGAGTTTACGCAACCACCGGAAACACTCTACCGGAAATTGCAATCGCGACAAGGAGGATCTGGTTGGAACGAAACGTTTAATTAGCAAAAGTAGTCGTTACACGTTTGCAATTTAACCTTCTAATGGTGGAAAGTAGGTTCAGTTAACCCTTGATTATCCGTAAGAAGACTTTTTAATGGATACGTAACGGTTTTGATGGTATAATTTAACTAAAAATTTCGCGTTAACTCGCCTCATTACGCTTAAACGTACGAGTAAAACGCTCTCTGGTGGTTTAATAGTGGAGCAAACTATCTGTGATGCGTTTTAAATTAATCATGTTTAGGTGATTAAGTTGATTCAATAAATGTAGGGTAAAACGTAGCGCATGTTTAACGATGAATTAAAAGCTTTAGAAGATATTTTTTTTTCTTTTTTATCAAGACTTATAGAGAGAGAGAGAGAGAGAGAGAGAGAGAGAGAGAGAGAGAGAGAGTGAGAGAGATGATCGTAATCTTTTGAGAAGATTGCCCGATCGGAAAGATAACTGATAATTAGAATATCTTTATAAAATTTTTAAATAATTTGAAATTGTTCTTTAATTCTTTCTCTTATTAAAATTTGTGAAAAATTGATTGGTAACAATTTTTCTATATTGTTATTTTTTTCTGCACACTCTTAGAAAATGAAAGGAATATTAATTAAAAATACGAAAGAAAATCTTTGAATTTTCAATAATAAATTTACCTACTTATTTTACTAATTTTTTTTATAATATAGAAATTTAATAATAATCTTTGCATTCGTAAATTTTTATATCACGATTCATTGTTCTAGTTATAATAAAATTTCTTAAAATTATCGTGTATATGATACTTCAAAAATTCACGTCATTAATCCATGTAAATTCCATTAAGACTATTCTCAATTCTGATTATGTAAAAATTTAAAATAATTTTAATTCTAAATATAGAGTTTGATGTATTTCAATAATACAATACCAAGCTTAACGGACATAAAAAGTGTATCGGTAAAATAAAAATATAATAAAATCTTTGATACGTTAAACGTATTTAATTAAACGTTGTTCTCTTGTTGATTACTTCGATAATTGCAATGCTGACCTATTTAATGAATGAAATTGATCCCATTTCGATACAAACTTCAAATGTAATATCCGAGAAATGAAAAGTTATACACGTATCAATATAATCCCTATATTTTTTTAATTGTAAATCGAAAAAGAGGTTAAAAAATAGAAGCATCATTTTAATCAAAAATATCACCGAAAATTCTTTCTACATATGGATGATATATCTCCTAACCAGATTTTATTTAACTATTCGAATCATTTCGATATCATTTATTTACATATTTTCAAACATCGAAAAAAAAAAAAATAAACATCAAAAAAGCATCATTGCATTAAAATCACCATCGCCTTTCTGAAAAAAAAAAATGGAATGAAATTAATGAGAAATATTTCAAACAATAAAGCTCATATTAAACAAATATTAACTTCATTTTAAAAAGATATAAAAACTAATACATGCAATTTTAATCTTAACGATCATTATACTATTTCTATTTACCCAGCACGATAAAATATTTCACTTTAATTCCAAAATGAAAATTCCAAAAAATTTCAGAGAGATACACACGGTTCACTCTCGCTTAAATCGCAAAATTGGTCGAACGAAATGAACCGGTTGATGGACGACGACCATTGACATCCACCTGAACTTTCACCGTTTTCGAAACCTTTTTTTTTTTTTTTTTTTTTAATGCAACCTGATGCTTTTTCCCTTCGAATTGAAGCATTAATTCACCACATCACGGCACACTAGTGGTGGATACGCGCGCAATATTAATTTCCCGCTCGCGGGCGGTCTTAATTTTGGATTCAACGGGGATGTACGAACGTCAGAAGTGGAATCGGGAGACGGTTAGACACACCACCCTCGCCGGATACCCCCGCCAGAAGCAACGTGATAATGTCATGCTAAGATCAATTTTGTATTCCGGGCGTCACTTCCCAGACTCAAGTTAAGTACGAGCTTTTCGAAATTCCGCCCATTAACGGCGAAGCATCCTGCTTCTGTCTACATTTACGAGTGCTCTTACGCCGCGTTTATTTACCCTTCCAACTGTTTTATTCACGTCTCTCTTTCCTTGCGGTGGGGAGAGGTTTCTTTACGGCGATACATTTGATTTAAGGGCCGTCGAATTTGAAAATTATGCTTAATTTATTTATTTATATATTCGTATCGAATTGTATTATTCTTTTTTAATATTGACTGACATGATCTGTAATTAAAAAATATTTGTATTTTCATTCTCTGTAGAAAAACTGATCGTTTTATTCCTCATTTAGTTCTTTTTTTCCTCTACATGCTTTCGATCACGAGAATCATCCTGTATAAGATCATCCACTACATGGAAAATTTTTAAAATTAACCTTCATCAATCAACCATTTCTTTACTTTATAAATATTACATCTACTTTTTAGATCACATCCTTTTCGGCGTACGTTCGTTTAAAATTTTAAACATAAAATCAAGAATACGAAGAGAAATATTTTGAACTGTGTATCATTGCGATAAATTAATCCGAAATTTTCAAAAAAAAATAACGAACAGGCAACACGTTAGACGATAATTACGAGAAGCGAGGAGGATCGAAATATTCGCGATTCGTGGTTTGATAGGCAACACCTGACTTACCTGTAAATTAGATACGGGTCAGATCACTGGGTTAAACCTACGTCGATATCTGGCTTAACTCGGCGGAATTGGTGCATTTGCATTAGGTCGAATTTGTGGTATTGGTTACGGTTCGGCTAAAAGTAAGCCCAAATTATACGTACTAATTGGCCGGCTCGCGTTACGTACGGCCATGTCGTGGTGAATTTATACGTGTTATGCGCAACGTTTATCGTGCTTAACGCCGGTAAGTGGCTTTCGAAACGAGGAACCGCCAGATTTTCGATTCGTCGATTACCAAATACGCGGAACAATTTGGGATACGTTACCGATCCGCCGCCGTTCATACATCCGCCCTAACTGTATATATCATCTATCTCTTTGTTAATTAACCACCGATATAAGTATAAATCGATGAATCTTTATCAAAAAGTTCCTCCACCCATTAATTTCTCCGGTTTAACAACGCTAATTAACGTTCCATTCTGACTAATTAAATTGCGTTGATAGATTTAGTACGCAATATATACTATACGTACTATGTAGTTTTTGAAATAAGGCAAGGAGAAACATTTAATACACTTTGTCGAACAGAGAGAGTTTCTCCGCTGTTTCTACTGATGCGACTGTCCCAAGCCGCTTCCGTGTTTCTTAAGCGACGTATACGTCCTCGTTACGTTCGAATAGAAGTTAATTCGCGAAATTCCCCGGTGCCGTATGCGTCGCGCCAGCGCCACTTCCGGTGGCTTACTTCAGCCACCGCCGTCCCGTGGAACAATGAGGAGGGAGAGGGCGCAAGTGGGAATCGAGAGGGAAAGAGGAACGAAGATGAAAGTGAGCGAATGGGAGAGGAAAACGGATATTTTTTGGAGACAGGTGGAAAGGAGAGAAAAGAATGGCTTTAAAATTTACATCAAAGCGGAGATGAAAAGAATCGGAGTGTGTGAATGGAGAAAGTGTGAAAGGATGATGAAGAACAGACGAGTGAATGAAGCAGAGGGAAAGTTGATTGGAAAATGAGGAAGGAATTGTTCCAACGAAATACTACTACTTTTTTGTGTGCGTTTAATAATAAAAATAACGTAATAAAAATAATAAACGTAATAAAAATAATTATTTCAAATGTAGCACTAAGCATTAAAATTAAGAGAAAGAAACTGAGAAAAAGACAAAGATGAAAGACAAAGCTTTCTAAAGGAAGAATCTTTTGTGGGTGGAGAAGAGCGAGAGTGAATCGAAAAAAAAAAAAGGAAAGAAAAAGAAGAGAAAAGAAAAAGAGGAGAAGTCACAACGAATCCCGCAAACTTTAAACTGGCTTTAGCAGTTTAAAAGTTGCGCGGAGGCGTCGCAACGACGAGGAAACCTTATCGTGGCACGTACACTCGTTCCTCGGCCAACGTCTTGCTACGATATTATTTCCGGTAAATTCCAGGCCGGAAACTGCAGCTTCCCAACGAATCGACGACGAAGGAGGCAGCCTGTAAGCCTGACTGCTTGTTTGAAAAGATTTCGATTCGTCGCCACGGGGAACGAGGAGGGGTAGAAGAGATGGGAGTGGAGGTAGAGTAGTTGGCGGAAGGTGAGGGATTCCAGTTTGAAAATTGGCTTCCAGTTTTCCAGGGTAACTTCAAACACAGATATCATCCGATCTCGGTATTTCTTGGACGGAATACAACATTTCCTGTTTCAGAGTTCGATGCTTCCTTCTTTCTCCCTCCCCTTCTTTCATCTATGCAGATCGGATTGATTCCTTTTAAATTTACGCGAGACGATCCTGACACGATCCCTTGAGGGTGAGGGATAAATTGCTCGAACGAGTTTCTCTTCACTTTACGATTAGTCATTATGACGAATTTCATTTCGATCGATGATTTTGAGATTATGAGGGAACGTTGCATTAATCGATCGAGATATTGCGGCGAGAACGTCGATTATAAAATAAGTGTGTATCTATTTAAATTAATATTTTTAATAATTGTTTGTTTCTTATCATGTTTGCAATATTTATATTCCAACTTGTAGAAATTTTCAAAGCAAAGCGAAAAAATGAATAAAATTATAGTATAGTGATATTATAAAAGTTTGAAAATGTGTATTAAGAGATTAAAAACAATATTAATATTTATTTCCACGGCAAATGTTTCGCGAAATTCAATCAGATTTATACACATTTCATTACGCAAAAAATAAGGAATTTAACATTTTCACCCCTTGCGTCACATTGATGTTTGAAAAAAAAAAAAAAAAAAAAGAGCGGACATCAAGCGCAATGACATTAAAAATACATAAAAGGATTAAAAATGGGATTAATGTTTATTTTCTCGGTAAACATTTTCCACGTCGTTTTTTGTCACGAACTCTTCTCATTAGCATGCGAAATAAACGCGAACATCCCGGGAATGCGCGGCTGTGAAGTGTAAAACATTAATTAAATACGAAACAGTAGAAAAAGAAGAAAGAAAAAAAAAAAATAAATAAAAATAATACATACGCACAATAAACTGGCAGAAGCAAACTTTTTGCCCAGACGAATGGCCCGTTAATAGCCCGATTCAATGTTTATTCCGGGATACTTGAACAATGTATTATTTAATATATAATATCGTGGAAAAAACACACGAGTCAAATGACGAGCCATCGTTACCCGCTGAATTATTCATTAATTATAACGAGATTACTTCTCGAATCTTTGCGCGAATGCATAAAAGCTTTCGTGTTACATTCACGAAAAAAAAAGCCACTCGTTTAATTGTAGAAGTTGCTAGTATTCGCGAAAATGTAAAAAAAAAAAAAGAGAGAAAAAAAAGAAAAAAACGAATGAACCGTGGCTACCACTTCACTGGCAACAATTCATATTAATAAACAAACTTTTCGGCCGTGTAACGCATTTTTACGTCGCCCTCGTAAAAATAAAACTTAATACACGTCCGCCGCTTGTACTCTTCGTTCCTTTTTCCTCCCCCTTTTCCCCTTCCGCTTTTAATCAACCCTTAAGATCACCCGTAGGAAATTAAAAATTGTTTATAATTGATAATTAGCTTCTTAGGAAAAAGCAGACCGGCTAATAGCCGTCGGTGGTGCTGCAGGTACTGTCCCACTGTTGTTTAATCAAGAATTTAACGAGACGCTTTCAAGAAAACTTTTCGTTAACATAGGCGGATTTATGATCGATGTCGAGCATTAAGCCTTATTTCGTTAGTCGTTCTCGTTGCTAATATTCGAGATGTTTAGAAGTTTCGTAGAAACTTTCTGAATGGAAATTGCCATTGTTACCATCGAGGAGAAGTACAAACGAACCTTTTACCGGTTGAGAAAGTTGTCCATCGGTGTCGTTCAATCGTCTTAATTTAATTTTAATTTTAATCTCGGTTAAATGCAAACGCTTAAAATGGATTAAAAGGATCGTTTTCAAATCTAAATCGTAAATATCGTTAAATGTGAAAATGGTAATAAGAGAGTGGACAATTCAATATTAAGAAATTTACACTTTACAATTTACACCTTTATCTTTTCTCTTCATCTTCCAAAGTTAAACTTTTCGATTTACGAAACAAAATTGTACATAAAATTCTCTCCAATTCTCTCTAATAACCTTTTTTTACCTAAATCAAAACCAAAATATCGGAGGAATTTCATCGCATCAAAAGTAGCGAAAAGAACGAAAACGCGATCTTCGAAAAGTGTCATATTCACGAATGATTCAGAGAGAGAGAGAGGGAGAGAGAAAGAGAGAGATATTTCAGGGTCGTCTCAGTGTTG
Organism: Apis florea; assembly: GCF_048593485.1. Taxonomy (NCBI): domain Eukaryota; kingdom Metazoa; phylum Arthropoda; class Insecta; order Hymenoptera; family Apidae; genus Apis; species Apis florea. The sequence continues at coordinate 62,312 of NW_028256653.1, read as the reverse complement.
ACACCGCGCCAAAAGAGAAACGGAGCGTTCTCTGTTCACCAGCGTCGAATTGCAACCGATTACCTCTCGTCTTCCGACGAACGAGCGACGAAAGGCAAACAGAAAATGGCGATGAACGAATACACGCGGCTGGGGAGGAGACGAGAAATTCGAAAAAGTATTTGCAGGATGCGCGTAACTCGCATACCATGCATCCTACACAAGATATCGCGCTTTTCGAAACTGGAGCTCGTGTCAAGAATCTGCCTAAGTATTTCGTGTCCGGGCCAAGTATCCTACGTGATACGGACTTCGACATGGAAACCGGAGATCCTCTAGAGGAAACTCGGCAAGATCGTATGCTCGGTTGAATTTGGAAATGAAAAGCATCGATTTTTCATCGTGAATTGTGATGCGAGTTGATGATGAGTCCGTGAAAATATTTTATTGACTTATTTGAGTCATTCGATTTAATAAATTTTGGTTTGATTCCAGAGAAGATGGATCATTTTTTAAAAAACGAATCGATGGAGAAAGCATGAAAACTTAAAAATTAAAGTATTAATGATGTAGAAGATTAGATTATTAAACTAAAGTTGAAATATTATGACATAAAATAGTGTTTAAAAAAAAGTCTTGGATCATTAGAATTGTTAAATTAAACTACTGCGCTACGTGGTAGAACGTATAAAATATTCGTCCTCCTTTACAGGTCACGAAGATGAAGTTTTAAATAAGAAAGTAGCTTAACTTAAATTGGAAAGATGAAATACATAGTTACGTGTTATGTAAGTGCAGCCTAATTAAATAAGTTTCTACTATAATAAAAAGAAACAAGAAAAATGGATAAAATAATTTAAGAGAAGAAAGAAAAGGAGGGAATATTTTTTTATTTTATTTCACTTCATCTTTATTTGATCCTAGAATTTAGACAAACTTCGAATCTTTCTCTCTTTTAAAAAGGTAACTTTTTTTTTTTTTATAAAAATAAGAAAGAATTGAACGAAGAGAAAACTTGAGATGAAACATAGTAGAAATAGAAAATAATTTTAAGTTTTTTTCTTGTTAACCTGATACATTCGAAATAATAATCTTCAATGAGATTTTGTTAATAGCATCAATTAAAATACTTAATTAAACGCGGGATTAATTAAACGCACTGAAGAAAATTTGTTTATGAGTGTAATATTTCGAACCAAATCGATGAATTTTAATTTATAATTTACATTTTTAATTGATATAGTATAATTATTCATTCTACATTAAATATTGTATTTATATAAATTATAATTCAATTTTAATTTTTTAAAAACTTTACGATTCAAGAAATTATATATGTCATTTTAAATGAGTTTAAAATTCATTTTCATTTATTAAAATCTAACTATTTATTATATTATTTGGATCTGCAAATTTTCAACGTGAGTTTATTCGCACGAGAATCAAAGCACACGAGAAAACAATGAAATTTCTCAAGCGCAGTGATTTTTGAATTTCTATTTTCTAGCAAGCTAAAAATTCACTAGATAACACATTTCATATTCTAAATTTCGTAGTCTATATTCAAACGTTACCTCATTTTATTATATTTTCATATTCTAAATTGTCTCTATTTTCGAGTCTAACTTTATGCCTCTTACTATTACTCACTATCTCAAAATCTCATTGTGCAAATGACACGAGAAATCCTCAAGATATCAAAAAAATACGTGTTGCAAAAAGCATAGTCGGATGAATACGAAATCAAGAAGAATTCTTTTCTAAAATTATTCTTTTGTAAAAAACATTCACCAAATTTTCATTATAATATCAAATTTAAGAATATGTTTATACTATTTAATAAAGTATTTAAAATTATTAGTATCTTATCTTTTATTTTTAACCATTCTTCGTGTTATTATTCTTTTTTTTATATAAAAGAAAGTATATAAAATAAGTAAAAGAAGAATTTAATATAATAACCTTTTCGTTTAAAATAAAAATATAAAAAAAAAGGATTAAATTTATTTTTTTATGACATTGTAAATACATATTCATATGTAATTTAACAATTTTAAAAACAAAAATCGTAATTTCATATAATTTATAATATGAATTAAATCCAAATTTAATTTCGTCATTCTAATAAACAACTTTTAATTTATATTTTTATACACCAAATTTTTTATTTATTTCAATCTTCAGAATCAATCCTTCACTAATTAACATGGATACTATACCTTGTAAGTACAAAAATATAAGAATATATTGTTTTCACCCGACAAACACTTCTCCTCCATAATATATTTTTATTTACAATTTTTACGATAATTAATTAATTTATAACTGTTTACACTAATTAATTTAAACAATACAATATTCTTGCAAAGAGCGAAGAGCGACACGTCCGTTTCGCTCCGTGTCTGGAACACGACTTCGTTAAATCGATATTTTGATTATAAATGACAATCGAATGTTGTGTCATTTCCCGTATTTACATTAATGTTCCACACAGAAACGATATCTATTACTTTTCATGTATTCCATTACTTTCCAAATATACTCTATAAAGAATCCATATCCATCTGGAGTACATCAATCAACATTCGATGCGTTTTCTATTAGAGATGACAAAGTTTGCGTGGAACTGTTAAAGTTAACCGCACGCATAAGAAGGGGTGACTGTTAGCTTAATGGATATATACCGATGCAACGATGAGTGGGCCATCTAGCATCGCTCTTCGTCACTAGCCGAAGACAGAGAGAAGGGTTCGACAGAGTTATTAAGACGTTGTTCTGGCTCGTCTACTATGTGGGTCACCGGTGGCTTAGTAATTCAGCCTCATGAAACATGAGTACCCATCGCTAACTCCTTTATGAAGATGGAAGCTTATGCATGAATTGTAAGGATAGATCCTGTCTATTCCTTGTGGACAGCATAGCAGCTTGTCTACGCGGCATGATCGACGTTCTTAAGCAACCGTTTCGTCAAGTATCTTCTTTCTCAAGAAAGAAAACTCAAGAGGACGATCGTTCTTGCGAACGTAAATACTTCTTGGATAGTAAAATTTCGACTGGTACACGTAACGTACACGATCGTTCTGCGGACGGTTTATGAACGTACGGTGAAAAAGTTTTAGATTCATCTCGTCATAGTGAAGGCCGAATGACTGTTGTAAACTCGAAGTTTCGTATGGAGGAATATGTTGAATAACTCTTCTCACGTTACGTTGCAAAACATTTTCAAAAACGAAGATGTTTATCAATCATTGCCAATAAATCATCTTGGCATTTATATTCTAATCAAGAAATGTACTATATTTATATCTGACGTACAGTTGTTTAATTAGTAATAAAAACATTGGTAAAAGATAAATTAAAAATGTGGAATAGAATTTTTTCACTTATTACATATCCAAACTATTTTTATTTTTATTTGTTGTATTCAAAAATTATTTCAAAGATGAAATAGTATTTATTTTAAAAAGTAGTAGCAATATACACTACAAAAAATAAGTTGTATTAATTTTATCTTTAAAAGACATTTCCGAGTCAATATAGATAGCTAATAATTTTTCGATTTGATGTATTAATATCATGATACTTTTGATTATTCTTTTATTCTGTATATGTTTAGTATTCTATATATATATATATATATATATATATATATATATATATATATATGATTATTCTATATTCATAATTTGTTATAAGAATTTTCTATAAGCCTTGAAAATACTATTAAGCAGAATATTTTACGATGTATTTTATAACTTATCATTGTGTTTATCTCTGAGATAACATTCTAACATAGCTCAATTAAAAAAATAATAAAAACTTGTTCAAGAACGATAAATCAAAAACGATAATATCTATAAAGAAACTCGCACATTTTGCATAATTGCGTTCGCGCCTTGAATAAATCGTTTTCGAAATGATTCCATCCTCCATTTCGAATATTCGATCTGCATCGAGTCCCCGAAGTTGAACAAAGTACGTCCATCCCCAGTAAGAGAATTTCGCTTGAATTGAACTTACGTTCGGTTCCGTTTAGTATGCATTAAAGCGGTTCACTCGCTTAATCGTTTCGAATTCCCGCGACGATTTCATAATTAAGCGGAAATCGGGCGCGAGTTGGATCAGGGGTCGGATATCGAATTCAATTATTATCAATTCGCGTAAATAACCGGGCGATGTCTGTGGAATGGGATGGGATGGGATGGGATGGGACTCCTCGTTCAATTTATTCGTCGCGATCGGATCAACCGAGGAGGTTTCCATTAAAAGGAGAGACAACTTTTCCACGACAGCCGAGTTGGAAGATTTGCGACGGCCTAAACGGGCGCAATAACGAAGAACGACCTGCCTCGAAAGTAATATGTAAGAGGAAATAAGCTTTCGCCGTACGTTCCGCCATATCTGGATGCTGCCATCTAGGGACCCCTAGGGGGAACCGTTGAAAACTCTTAACTCTTTCTTTCTCTGTCTAAAGCAGCCACGATGCGGATCTAGAGATATTTATACGACTTTTCGCTTAATTGCCTTGCAAAGAAGTTGTAGATGTAATTAACGCTATCGCCCGTAAGAAATCATTTATTGATTATAATATTTCTCGTTACTAAATAATTTCCTGCAGAATGTGCGAAATGATCATATGCATGTAATTACGATGTTTATTTATCTTTTTTTGTAAAATTTTTATGCTATTTAAATATTTGCTGAAATTAATAATTTTTATTTTATAATTATATAATAATTTCCTAATAAATATATGTGTCTGCGAAAGTTATTTTTTAATCATTACATCACAATCCTCTTAAGACAGAGATAAATATTTATGAAAATAAAAAACGAGATCTCTTTACGATTTTTCTAATTGCATAATATGGAAAGCACGGTTAAAGATTTTAAATCAATTATAAATTTGAATATTTTTGAATCCCTAAGGATATCTATGAGCGATTCAAGGGATCCGGCTGACAAAAATGGGGCATCGAAGAGATATAATATCAGCTATATAAAAAAATAAGCCATTATAAACACGTGTCCTTGTCGATTAGCATAATGGTCGTAATACTTTTTGTACTTGTAGCAGATATCTTGTAAAAAATGTTAATACAGAACGCTGTCGCAAGCAGATTTAGAACTGGGGACCCAGATGTTGTGCATGTGCTCACTAGGAAGTCATTATATTTCTTCGGTGTTACGCTCAGGAAGATTCACCTTTTTACTTTGACTAACTTGAGTATCCAAAGTGAATCGATAAATTTATAAACCACTTTATTCTTTATTATCATGTGTTCAATTGGATAGAAGAATATTCGTATTAAAATAATATTGTCTTAAATTCTGTTAATGTAATGTAAAATCCTGTAATGTTTGGCATTACATAATAATCCTGAGTCCATGGAATGGCCTTAATTAAAGTGATCGTACTTTAAATATTATATTTCAGAAACAAAATTCTAAACCTAAAACTCTAGATCACGAATTTTAGATCCAATGTGGGCATTTTGGATTTTGAAATTCCAAACTTCTAATTTCAAATCCTAGACTCTAAATGGGACAAATTAGACTTCCTAGATTTCAGGTACCAAATCACAAATTCTAAACTTGAAACTACAAATATATTTGATTAACAAGCTTTGATTGCACTCAACTTTCCAAATTTATACAGCTCTAAATCGATATAACTTGTTCCATAATATAATTATTTTATTTGATTAATTTCTATTACTCCTAATCTCTTTAATTTTCTAAATAAACCCAGAACATTGTCAAAAATTCATCAAATCCTCAAAAATTCATCCGTTATAATTCATCCTTTCATAAACAAATTTTATGTGCCAATCTCTCATATAAATCAAAATATTTCAACAAAATACAACGTTGCATTCATTGCACGATTAATCGAAACTCGAATCTATCTACAATACGGGTTAATTTCACATAATATTCCCAAGGACAAAATTATGCCTATTTATGAAATAGCTATCGCGAATCGGAATCGCGTTTGCAGATGTTCACGAAAGACAGTCTAATACATAATTATCCAACACGCGGCGGAACGAGCGCAACAAAATTCGTAAAAGCAATTTCTAAAGCTTGCTCCAGCCAGTCTGTCTGCCAAAGGAGACGCGCAAGAACATCCCTCCGCACGTTGTACGATGAACAAAGAAGGAAGCCTCTTAACTGACACAACGGCAGAGCTAATTAAGCGCACGTAACGTTTTGCAAGGCGATTAAACCGGCAACAGGAATTCCGTTCTTATCTCGCCAGGCTTCCTTCAGGCAGCTTCAACCCTTACCACACCCCCACTATTATATCATGATTCTTGGTGTATCGTTATTCGTTTATAATTAATGCCCGTTATTAGAGGCAGTTTGGAAATAAGAAAAGGATGTGAATCTTGAGATTTAGCTGTATTAGTTGTGTGATTAGCTCTGGATCAGTATTGATATATTCGTATTGTTAAGCACATTCTAATATAAGTAGAAGTGCAATTAATAATAATGCAGCATCGATGTGCTATTTTATTGAAGAAAAGAATAGAAAATTAACAGAATTAGTTTGGAAATATTCATTTTATAAGTCATACGAAGAACGAATAGTGTCAAGTTAGATTATTGATTACTAGTTTTGTAACGTGTTGCTGACAGAAACATGTTTCATTAATTCAAAGAAAAGTTACAGGCAAAAAATGACAAAGGCTGTATTTCACGATACAAAAAGTTTGTAATAATGTACGAATGAAACAATGATCTGCTTAACAATTTGGTAATTAGTAGAGGTTGGCACGTTTTTTTCGTACGATTACGATTGAGTTTATAATAGCATAGCTATTCAAGCCAAAATCTAAGTGTATTTGAAAAATCAAATGTGTACAATGATAAAATAATTTTTAAACTCCCTCTTCCTCCCTCTCCCTCTCTCTCTTTATTGTTTTAATTTCATCAAAATTTACGATCTAAACTTGAATCCACCACGAAAATTGTATAAAAAATATAAAATGTATCGACAAAGCTTGTATGAAAACAAGAGCGTTTAAATCGCAGAATGACACGGTAGCCAATGCGACATCATTAACAACTTCCTGGCATTGTTTTCCGGTGCTAGCGACAAACTGGGCTAATTGCTTCAACTTCTGACCCGTTTCAGTTAGGACGCTGTAACTAGCTGTTTCTCTCTGAGACGATTGTCCCCGGTGAGCGCTTCTCACGCGCAGGCTTGCATAAAATTCACCCCCTCGCGCTGCGAGGAGCACCACTACACCACGACCGGCGCCGCTTGCAATCGTCGCGGCTTATTAACCCTACGATAATTAGCCGTAATCGCGGACACGTGAACTACCCATTTCTATCCAACTCTTTCTGTTCCACCAACCCTTGGACTCACGCGCCAGAGGTCACTGCTAAAAGAGAACTCGAAATCGGTGCGGTTGCGTGACGAGATGTCGTTGGTTCGTTGGAGATTAGAGTCGAAGACATTGTTTCGTTCAATGTTTCGTTTTTAAAAAATAAGGGTTAATTAGGAGTCAAGATATCCAGTTGATCTATAAATACGTTGATTCTTTATTTTTTGAAAATATTTTCATCGGTATCGTTGTATTACGTGACTATTATTATTATTATTATTATTATATTTCATAAGATTTCAAGTTAAAAATGATTGCTAATTTATCGAAGAAGAAAAAAGATTGATTGATGTACGATAATAGATTGAAAGAGTTAAAAATTTTCTAACTATAGGATTTACGAAAGCGGGGGAAACAAGATGGTCTTCATTTCAGAAAGGTCTTATCTCAGAAGAGCATCATGTTACATCATGATGAATAAAAAATGGGGAGAATTTCTAGCATAGATGAGATAACTTCAAGAAGAATTTAAGACGGAAATGTTCTCCATTCGATAAATCCATTTTAAGATTAAGTTTGAGAGAGAAAAGAAGATTGAAAGTAATCCTTATAACAGGATAAAATAATAATGGAGGAATTTGTAAAATCGAATAATTACGTGAATGGAAAATTTTCATTCAACGTACAAAGTAAGTTTCATTTTACTTTGTGACATCGATTGTTTTATCGAATTACGGCCAAATTTTCAAGAAATGAAATTGAACTTAATTTATCACCGCTTGTTTGCTCTGCACGCTATTTCGTAGATTTATAAAATATTTATAAAATACCTCCCAGAGAAAAGATCGATTCGCCTTAATTTTCAATATCGAAATATAATTAATTTGAACCGAACTAAAATGAATAATGCCGCAAACTAATTTTTATTTTTTTACCAGTCTTGCTAAATTATTTGTTCGCGATAGTTGCTCATGTTTTTTTTTTTTACTTTCTTTTTGCTTTCCTTATGCATAATTTATATATTTGACGAAAGACAAAGAAGAACGAATGCCGAGAAAAAGAACCGTATTTCACTTTTATTCTTCGAATCGAATCAGTTATTAAGGAGCTACCTTGAAGAAAGATTTTTGTGCCAAGTCGTTTTCTTTTGAACAAAACTAAGAGACTTAAGAAACAAGTTTCATTCTTCTTAATTTCATTTCGTTACATTATCTTTTCTTAAAACCGAGATTCTTTGAACCGATAATTCTTATTATTTTGATCAATCGTATGGTTTAGATTGAATAATAATTTATTCGATAAAAGTTACTTCGAGAAACATTTAATTAAAAACATTCTTTTTATAATTATAATCTTTCATTTAGATTTTGAGGAGTATATTTTAACTTCTCGTTGCTAACCTTTTTCGAATTTTTATTCGAATACTTTTTGAATAATTGATTCTCTCGTATATTTTAGATATCTGAAAATATATTATATTATGAAATATAATTTGATTTATTTATATAGCTTCTTTATCGATCCAATTTATTATTCTGTACGATTTATCATATTGCGAACAATTTCTTATTTAAACGGTATTTAATTTACAAAAATTCGTAAAGTGACAAATTTGCACGAATCCCCAATAAAATGATAAAGAATATTATATGTCACACATTCGCGTGTTTTTTTAACGGAGGAAATTAACGATAATAAATTTCATCGTTAAATATCATTTTCATTTCAGTTTCAAATTATTTGCCTCATTTCACGATATTTATGCAAAGATCGAATCAGATGGCATTCAACTGTTTGAAATCGCTTCAACTTTTTACCGCGAATGCACGCTTTTCCAGCTCGAAATAAACGATAATCGATACAGTAAATAAACGATAAACGATGGGAGAATAATTAATGAGCAAACCAGTCGACCGTTTTTTTTATTTCCAGTAATTATAGATTTAAATTAAAGAAATTTAATTTCATTAATTTTCTTTTTCTTTTTTTTTTTTTTTTTCATAGTAAATTCAAACATAATAAGTAATTTTCTATTGACGCGTATTTCTACGTTTTTTTAATAAACCACTAAAGCATGGACCATTAGCTTTCAGCATAAAAATGTTTTTTAAGCATTAAAATTGAAACTAATAAAACGAAGTGCTATTAAATCTAACTCGAGCTAATAAAAAATCTTATAAAGAATTAAATATCATTTAATGGCTCATAAATGATCGCCATCAATGATAAATTGGGCGTAAAATGTGAATGAGATCAGAAGCATTTTCAAATAATTATTATCTTTCTACAATGCAATATCTCTTTCTCTGAATTCAAAATTAAAAAAAAAAAAAAAAAAACCGCGCGCGTATTATTCTCAAGAATTTTAAACAACTCTTACTACTATTTACTTTTAATTTTACAACGATACAAGAAATAGAGAAATGAGGAGGCGGAGTGAAACGGTGGAAAGAAAGATCGCGAAAGTTTTATCCCAAAGTGAAACAGTGTTCCTTTGGTCCGACCGCAAAGGATACAATGTCCAAGTTAATTTGGCATAGTTTACGTTGGGAAGGAACAGAAAGAAGTGAAATTTTACAATGGCCATCGTAAGTTGCTTGTCCGGTGAAAGAGCACCGGCTATTTTTATTCAGGACCCGTATACCTCTGCTCCTTCCGTGGTTCCTTAATTAGCATGTTTAAGTTACTCCGGGAAAAATTTATGTTCAGCGTCGAAGCACAACGAAATATCAAGTAGTTCGTGCGATAAAAAAAAGAGAGAGAAAGAAAACTCGGAAATAAATTTCATTAGCAGCAGAAAATTTGTATATGCTTTCATTCATTTTACGAATTTGCTCTATGAAAATAGAAATCTTTGTTTTATCATCTTTTTTTTTTAGCTCTTTTCTTTAGCACAAAGTTGTTTAAACAAGCGTAATTTTATGAAGTTGTTGAGAAACTTTTACCTTATAATGTGGCTTGAATGTGTTGAAAAATATCAAGAAAATGAATTTTAAAATAGAAAGTATCTTTTTGTGAGATACTTAAATAACAACAAATACTTTGTCATCTTTCTTCATCTAATATTGTAATATTTATAATTAGATATTAATGTGTTATTAGACATTAGATATATAGTATGAATAAATGAATTGTTTCAAATTTCTCCGTAATATGAGCATCATGTAATAAACTCATATTAAAATTGCATTTGATTATTTAATGCATTTCAGATTAGCTCGTGAATCTGATATTCTGTAATATCTCGAACTCGTGCTCAATGATACAACAATGTTCATGTTAAGTAAAATAAATACACGAAATAACGATAATTTTTATAACCCACAAAAAAGAAGTAATATCTACAATATATTTATATCATAATATTTTTATAACTTCAAATTATAATTCTTCAATTACATTCTTCCCTATATTAGTAGTACAAAATTCCTTTCCAATCTCAAAATCTGGCAATCTGTTAATACAAACAGTTTCTTGGAACATTCTTCAAACAGTTTCAATTATGAAACTATATCAAACCATCAATCTTCACTATCACACAAGAAACGAGCGAATCCTCTTCATACTTTTTAATGATACCCAACTAACTATACTCGTCTAATAATTTAAATGAATTTCGCTCTTTAAAACACTTCATTTTTCGACCGGTAAAGAAAGAAGAGGATTAAGAAGATAAAACAAATAGAATAAAAGAGAGAAGCACAAGATTATTCTACCGTGAAAGGGTGCAGAGGACAACGCGACAAACCGAGCTTTATCGAGAGTGTGTCTGCGTGCCACGTTAACAAGTGAGAGAGGGCGCCAATGCCGCAGGCACCTCATTTACGCACATTTTGCATCCACTCAAGTTTCGTTTGAGCGTTGGAGATTACATGGAATATTATTTCGTCGGTGAAGTGGGTGGCATGTTTCAGTGAAGTGGATGGCTGAGGTGTGCATGGGGGACGGTTTGCTCGGGTCGACTTTAACCCGCTTTGATACACGTGACGGTCGAGAGAGGCGGAGAACACTTCGTTCGACGATTCGAGGCTCGAACTGGTGAACAAACACGTGCAAACGTTTCGATATACCATCTTTACACGTTGGCATGCACACAGCAACGTTCCACCCTTGGACCAACCCAGGCATCTGGAACACGTGTGACGTGTGTTCTTACCAAAGGGTTGAAAGGAAGAAAGGAAGAAATGACACCATTACAATGGCAATCTACTTTCTGGTCTATTTTCCTTTCTTCTTCCCGCTTACACGGGCTTATTCTCCCCTTCTTTACACATTTTATGCGGTTGTTTAGTTTCTTGACAGTGTGTTCTTGTTTCCTTAAACCCTCTTTTTATTCTGTGGTAACTATTTTCTGCAATTTTTTTTTTTTTTTTTACCAGTCTATTTTTCTTTACATGCTATACTTTCTTCTGTCACAAAGATAATCTTGAAATTCACGTGTTTATTCAAAAAGTAGAGATAAAAAGATTCCCTCGTTATTTCGTATTCCTTCTTCCTGCGTTTTCCTTCGTTTTATTATTTTATTTTCGATGATATTTGCTCAACATCATTCTTATTTTCGTTCAATCCGTTTTTAATGTTAACACTGTACTATTCTCTCGTCTTTCTTTTTCACCCATTTTCCAAAACTTTCTTCGTTATTCCCTTATGGATGTGCACTACTTCTTTCTACTTAGTACTTCATATTCTCTGCTTTCTTTTAATACTTCTATATTCTTGACAACTTGCAAACAATAATGGACCTCTATAAATTCATAAACCCTCTCTCAACATTCTTTTTCTCGTATCTTATTAATCTCGCCTTATAAAGTACCTTACCTTGTACCTTCCTTTCTTGTTTCTCTTTCCTAATCTGGCATGCACATTTCTTCTCGTTATATAATTTTTTTCCTTCATCCCTTTCGCTTTTACCCTTCCTCTCCTTCTCCAACCTTTATATCCTCGCCACCTGGTCTTCGCTGTGACACAGCAAATTTAATTAACTCGGTCTGAGCTTCATTGAGCCGCGTTAAGTCACATCCCTCGCGTAATCTTTGTATTATACCATTCAAAACGGTATTTCTCCACCGTGCTTGCATGGCGATAAGCCCCACGAAGCAAGGATTTCTACGGGGGAAGTTACGTTCCCAAGAAGTGTCTCGCCGTTTCTGGGACGAAACGTCCCACGTTGCTTTTATCCAGCGAGCTAAGTGGCGCGAAGAAGAGAAAGAATATCAGGAAGCGGGTTGAGCGTACGTTTGCAAACTTCACGTTTGCGTTGTTTGTGCACGGCTTTCCTGAACGACTTACCAAGTGCATATGTATTGTACAACTTACCAACTACGCTGATCCCTCGTAATCTCGTTATAAAATGTTAATTTCTTTGAAGCGTTCGACGGTGCGGGGTTAAAAAGACCTTGAAGAAGGATTTATTCTCTCGGGATGATAGAAGAAACAAATATTAACTTGTAATTATTAAATTATAAGGTGATACGAAGGTGTGATATCAAGAAATTTTTCTTCTTTTTTTAATTTTAATTTTGCACATTCAATTTTTTTTTTTCAATCTTAAATTCACATTCTTATTCAAAATATTTGTATGTATATTTGAATTTGAAGTTTATAAAAATTTGGATAGAAATTCTAAATTGGTTTACGGATAAATTTGAAACAGATAAGTTTTGTTTGAGCATGGGAGAAATTAATTGTATTTATATGTATAATTATATTTATATAAGTGAGAGTTTGAAAGTAAATTTTGATTTTACTTGACTTTTGTATATAAATATGTATGCAGTTATCGGGATTAGTTTAATCCAAGACTGTCAGAACTTTGTTTAGCGAATATATATTCATGTTTAAAAGGAAAATATTAATGAAGTTACGACTTTACAACAGGGTAAAATGAAGTAACTTTCATCGAGCACAAAGATCGTAATTGTTTCAACAGCATAAGCTCAAAGTTTGAACTAACTAAGAACATCATAGATTTTTTAACAAAAATCAAATAAGAAAAAAAAATCAAAAAGTTTTATTTCATTTAATTTCATTCAAAATCAGATTTTCCATAAAATTCCATAAAATTTTATCTTTTTTTTATCTTTTACAAATACTCTTATTTCTGAACAATCTAATAATAATTTGAATATCATAAATCTAGAAAATTATATCTTTTATTGTCGGTCATATATCGTAACAATTCGACAATTGTAAAAAAATTGTATTTACATCTATCTCCAATATTGAAATATTTGACCAATACAACAATTGTCCCTCAATCAAATATAAGATTTCAAATATTCATTTGTCATTTATCTTCAATCATCTTTTCAGCTTCATACGTTCGCACTATATTACTTCTGAGAGTTGAGGATGCTCCGGATTCGAGGAACTTTCACTTCCATCTTCGAGAGGAGAAGGAAAAACTTTCAAGCACCCGGCGAGACTTGCTCACGGACTCTATTACCGACTCGTTGAAGCTACGTGGAATCTTTATAGTCGGCCACGAATGCAAACTACCTGTCGGCTCAGGCATCCTCGCTGTCTTAATAATTTTTAAACGCGTCGGCGGGAATTTAAATTGGAAATTTTTACTGTCCCCCTCTCCCCCTTACGACCCCCTTGATCTTTCCAGCCTCGAATAATAACAGACCATCGGATGCAGAACGGTGTCCCACTAATTACGATTTGAAACTTTTTAATATTCCAAGTTGATTCTTCGTAGTCTCTTTACGTAAACGTTTTCCTTGTGTTATTTTTCACTTCAAATTTTTCTACAATTTTTTTAAAAAAATTCTAAAAGAGTTGGTAGTAATCTACATTATTTAATAGATTTCTGAATTAAATCTTGAATATTATAATAATAACAGAAATGATATATTTAAAATTGAAATTTTACTCATATCCAAGCTTCTTGTGATCCGAATCAATGTTTTCGTTTTCTTCAAATGTTGCAAATCATTTATCTCTTCATCGAATAATATATTTTTTTTCAATACGATTTAATTTACGTGCATTCAATATAATTCAGCAACTTTTCTCTTAAATATTATACTAATATGAAATTACAATATTCTGCACAAATTGAAGAAATACCCACGTGTTTTTGGATTCACTAATAAAAATATCACAGAAATTGAATCGAATATTTGAGAATCGAAGCCAAAGCATTCTCAAAGAGGATTCCAATCGATCGAAACTAGCACGCTCAAGCAATATTATCATTGCTTAGTCCAGCGAAACGTTTAACGAGCTCCGAGAATCTTTTCCTGGCCACCGAGAACTTTAAACTCTTTCAATTAGGATCCTCCGAGTTGTTTACATTCCGCTAAACATCATCCAGACCGGTTTCGTGCATAATAACACGGCTTAAGAAGCCCATTTTTCACACATGTTAGAGCAAAACATGTTTGCAAAACTAATTGAAAAATTCTTTTACACCCTGTCGGGAACGAAAATAAAAACTCGACCATGATAAACGAGGGAGAGAAAAGGATAAGTTGAAAAAAGTGTTCGTTCGAATTTGCTTCCTAGTCAGGAATTAGCCAACGTTTCTCAAGTTTTGACGGACAAGGATCGAGGAATGTGAAGGGTGTCTGTTCGAAATTTGTGGAGCGCCCATCCTCCACAACCCTCTTCGTGAAGATGCGTGAAAGCACGCATCGTCAGGGAGGAACATTAAATTTTTCCTTCACCACTTAATTTCGTATCCATGTCACGTCTGCTGTTTTAAATTGATAAATTATCGATTCGTAGTCTTTGTTGTATATATAATACTATTCGATGGAAGAAAGATTAAAAAGAACCGAAGATGCTTCGATTATTATATTATACAGAATTATAAATTTCTTGTATATTATTTAGAATTATAATTTCTGAATAATAGTGGTTATGTAATAAGGTAATAGGCAATGTAGTAAAGTTTAATATATATACAGCCTGACGTAAACCTAAATACCTGTGAACAATTTTGAAAACAAAACTATAAGTATTGAAACTTTAAACTTTAAAGTAGTATTTAATAATTGCATATATGTAGTGTTAAGAACAATGCTATCAAAACATAATATATCAAAAGTAGTAAAGAATATTTGAGAATATTCAGCAGTTGTCTATAATCATTACTGAGAAGAAATGCTTGTTAAATCTTTAATACCTTTTTGATATCACGACTAAATAACTGAATAAATTTATTCATCTTTCATAAATATATAAAAAACTACACAAATAATAAAGAAGATAAAAATTTTAACGAATTATGCAAGTTACGTTAAATAAATAACATTCCTCTTTCCACGACACTTGGAAAACGGTCGAGGGTTTATCTGAAACGCGAAACATGTAATTTGGAATGAAATCTACCGTAATTATACCACACGCATCCCCACGATGCGCTCCTTTAAATTGGCGCAAATGATCTCTCGTGGTGTGCAAGCGGAACTTGGTGTATTCCGTCTCGAATAAATAACGCGCTGTCTAAAGGCAGAAACCACAACGAGGGAATTACGAAAAACGGAAATGAATGGTAAAGCAAGCGGGCAGGCTTGAAGGAAGCGAAAGATCGATGAGATCTCTCTAAAGGGAGGAGCACAGTTACCCAACTCTCGTATCTCAAGTGGATGCCTTTTCTGAAAGACTTGCTCGAATATATTGCGAGTTCTGGATGCTCGTTATACATCCTGGTGAAATTAGAAGAAAGAGATAGCTTTGGATTTAAAGAATATTTCTTTTAGGTGCATAACTTGACCAAGATTCATTGTGATTCGACGAAAGGAAAACGAGAATACGAATATAGAAATCCATGGTTTTCAATAATTTAATAAGATATTAATTATATGCGCATAATTTGAAGTTGAAATTGATCAATTTTTCTCTTACGATTATATTTATATTGATAACTTATACAATAATAATTTTTTATATTATTAGATAGAAGATACTTTCAATTATTATTGCTTCGATTTAAAATATACGATCTATCCTGACTGATACGCTGCCCTCAAGCGTTCGTTTAGATTCTTCTCTCTTTTTCTTTTGTTTTTATCCTTCTTTGTTGTGAAAGAAGCGACAATATTCGATATGTTCTCTTCGTTGCATACTTGTGTTCATTAATTTTTAATATTTATATGAATTTACAAACTTTTTAGTTATTTTTTTATAATACAAATGATTAGATATTCAATATATATTACATATTCTTTAAGCATATACTCTATTGAAAAAGTAGAAGAAATATTGAGAAAATGTAGGGCGATTTTGAAGAATCGATTCTCGAGATTAAGATAATGAAAAAAGTTCGTGTATAAAAATGTCAAACGAAGCTTATTTGATAAGTTATATCATTCGATAAACTATATAGAATTTAGTTTTAATTACTTGTATATAGACAATAATTTGATTTTAACACTTAACCAAAAATTAATTAAATCTTCTTAAAAAAAGATAATAAGATTTTAATGAAATTTTTTTTGAATCTATTGTAATTATAATTATCCATTTGATTGTTCAATATTATCAATTACAGGTCATTCCATTTATATATTTTTGGACACAGATAATCAAACAAGATAATTATTATTACAATTGGTATTTGATTTTGTCGAGAAAAAAATTTCTGACGCATGTCATTAATATTCATAAAACTTTCATGTAAATTTCATTTACTGAATGTCGAATCCGTCACTTTTCAATCAGGTCACAGAATCCTATAATCTAATTAAACATATGAAAATTCCTTTCAATTACTGTTATCGATTCACACAGCTTCTCTTGATATTTCACACGATGGTACTCGAATTTGAAAGAATGAATGGATACTTCATTTAAATGGAACAATTTTAAAAGATGTTTTTTTACATCACGTGCAACTGGCACTATCTTTCAAAAAAATATTTCAATACATTCCATCGAGGAAAAATTGTGTCAAAGGTATAATATTTCTAATTATATACTTATTATTCATATAAATGGAATGACACTCGTAATTAAAATTCATATTGAGTTTAAGTAGTACTAGTAAATTCCACTAATAAAATTTCATTTATATAGTGTCTTATTGTAATTTTAAGTAATGATACTATCGAATAACCAATCTCGAATACTGTTATAACATAAAATAGATAAAAAAACTCAATCTATTTCCAATGTAAAAAAAAAAAAAAAAAAAGATAGAAATGAAGAATAGAATATAATGATCTTCAATTATATTTCAATTGAACGAATAATAAATATTTCAAGTTTAAACAAAATTTATAATAGAATAATAGCATTTACTCGTAAAAACATTTCAATCTTCTACTAAATTTCATTTTTAACTTATTTCAAACATTTGCCCATCCAGCTCCAAATGTGAAGAAGATTACCGTTTAATCTCAGCAAGAGGTCATCTAACCCGCTAATTACAACAAAAACGCGAATGGGACGCGAGCTATCCGAGAAGAAGTGTATGCAAATAATTTTCACGGTAATTCCTGGTATCGCATTAACAATACTGTTGTCGTTTAACGACGCCACCAAAGTAATAGGATCGCACTCGAAATTCGTTCTTTCACGAAGGTGTCGCACGTGTCGTGCTTCAGTTCTCGCGATCGTTTTACAAGAGCTGTCAGGAATTTCGCGAGAGGAATCCATCTCGCTTCGATTAACCGGTCTGAAAGTGAACGTAACAATGGCAGCGACACGTTTGTTTTAAGCGATTTGGAAATTCCACGAATTTTCCTCGCTGCTGCCGGTCGATTAGTAAAGGAGCCACGCGACAACGTTCGTGCAACGAGGATGGAGTTGGGTAAACTTCAAGAATAGGTCGAAACCTGATTTTCAGATTCGTGAAACTCGAATCTGAAACTTTGCCAGGCTTAGAAACTCTCAAAACTGAGAAGTTTGGAAACTGGAAACTTTGGAAAACTTGTGTTTTTCTTTTCCTTTTCTTTTTTTTTCTTCTGGGGTATTGTTTTTGATTTATAAAAAATTAAATTTCTATTTTTTAGAGGAGCTATCGTAAAGTAAATTCTATCAACGATGTAAGGAATAGATTATTATTAATTATTAAAAATAAAATTAATATTATCGTAAGCTAATTATTAGAAAGTATTCTTTGCCTGAATATCGAGAATTTCGAATTTAGAAATCATAAAGGAAACAAAAATTTCGATGTGGATTCACGAACAAGAAACTATTTGAGTTTTAGAAAATTAATAAACAATAATAAATTTGATACGTTATATGATAATAAATAGCGTTAATTAGCAGTGATTGTATAAGTAATTTTAATTTAAATATTTTATTAATTATAAGTTTCATATTAATATTTTTATCACACAAATCTTTATTCTCTATTACATTATTCTCATAATCCAATATAGCCTGGAGGTAATCTTCATTGAATCGAATTTTCATAAAGTGTGTACATCTGTGTAATTTCATTTTAACGTTTGAGAAATTTAATTTAATTTCACAGTTTGAAATTCAATAAATTCATTAAATGTGGAGGAAATGTAATAAAAAATACATAAAATACTTTTCCTATGTTAAATATTGACATGATTTTCCATAACATATCGGATATGATTTAAAAGAAAAGTAAAAATATCTATTTTCAACTGAATCGACAAGTTGCTTAATGTAATAACGCTTGAGACATGATCAAACGGCGCAGTGTTCCGGCAAAACCACTTCAAAGGGCTTCCTCGCAATCCTATTCAATTTGAAGCGTTAAAGCAAAAACTTTTCAGTTTATGCTTGAAATCTTAAGTGTTTTTAATTAAAGAGATTTGGCTACGCAAAAGTCAAGAAAAAAACCTTTCGAAAAAAAAGATCCAATATATATACTGTTAGATTTAAGTTTTCGATTCATACTTGGGGTTTTAAGTGTTTTTAATTAAAGAGATTTGATTACGTAAAAATCAAGGAAATGCTTTTGAAAAAAACACATCTAACACGTCCTGATAAATTTAAATTCGCTTCTTTTTATAGATTTTCGCTAAAATTATCGTTGGAATTAACATTTCGTGGCTCGTAAACTTTTTCATGGCATCGATTATATATCATTTGAAAATTCTAAATAAAAATAAGAAAAATCAAGTAACACTGTCTTAATCTAATTTTAATTATACCATTTACTATGGTCTGATTGGCCTATTACCCGAAGAATTAATGGAAGATAAAAGGAGATTGACATAGAGAAAATAAAAAAAAGAGACAAAATATAGATGAGGTTATAGAGCAATAATAATCTTAAAGAATTAAATTACTTTTAAGTAAAAAATTCTACTGATTTATCCTATCAAAAAAAAAAATGCAAATTAATACAGAATTTTTCTTTTTCTGTCCATCCATGAAGAAATTCTACCATTCCATTCTACAAAAATACTTTTATATTTTAATAATGAAATCTAGTAACAAATATCTAGATATTAATGCAATATCAAACAACAACGTTTGGTTTAAATGCATTGTATTGACGGTGTTGATGCATCGATTACGGGGGAACACTGATGTTTAATCCGTTCATGTCAGGAAATTCAAAGTAAGTGACTTTACGCGAGCTACTTCTGCAGCAACGGCGAAACCAATTATCCTTCTGCATTCGAGCTTTGAGTCTCGGTAAGGGTGCCACGCCAGGGCCTCTCGAATCACCGTGTCAATCATTCGCCAATTAATCCCGGGAAATTATTGCTTGGATTGATTCACCTACCCAACGTGCCTGACAACCAGATCAAGTGTGCAAAGTGCACTTGCGTCTGACTTTGAGTAGACCGGAGACTCTATGATTTCTCGCAGCACGTACCAACTTGGTCCGTAAATGAATTGAAGCATGGATGTTTTTCCATGTCTTATGCGTTTTTTTGCTGAGATGTTTCATCAATTTTCTTATAGTGATCACAGCTCTCATTATTGACTATTGGTTTTTTTAAATGAAAATTGCTATTAATATGCATATTTCTTTCTATTGAGTATATTAACTACAATGAAAATCGAGTAAAGTAAAGACATTGGTTGCTATAGTTGGTCCTGTGATTAAGATTAAGAGAGAATAAAAATCGTAAATTTTCTTTATAGAAAATATCATTTTATTTCGTATTGATATTCGATTTTGAGATAAGTAGTATCGAAATAAAATTTTAGTAGTTGAAAGTATAATAAGTATTTAATTAAATTTTATTGGTGTATCATTTCGCTGCATGATCTCTTTCTAAGAAAAATTGTCACGAAAGACATTTGATTCTTTCAAACACCTTCCTTGAATAGCCGCATAAAAATAACTATTAATCTTTCTTGCTAGATTCAATCGTATTGGTCTGACAAAGCAACGTTCTATTCTACTCGATCGCCGAATACGATTCTATTCTACTTGCTCGGCAATCGAATATTTTCCAATTCTATTTGTCTGACAATTCACTCATTTATATTATTGTATTATATTATAGATTGCGTTATTTCGCAACGATACTAGTTATAACTCAAATTAATTACTTCAAAATATCTTTGAATTTTGAAGTAAATAATATTATTTTTCATACAAGTTGTGAATTTGAATCATATAGTATTATCGCCATTGAAAATACTTAATTCATTAAAAATTTATTAATCTTTTGAATTGTTATTTTCTTTATTGTAAACCACGATACACCACGATACAAATGCAACACAATCATTTATTAATATTAATCATTTCAAATTAGACAGCCATCATTATTATTAAAATTAACCAAAATCTGTACCAACATTATTGATTATCTTCATGTAAATTTAAAAATACGGAAACTGAAATATCGTCACACCAAAATATTCTCTGTCAAATTAGATTACTAGTCACTCATCAATTCCCCTTTCTTTCCAGGTGCGTTATCCGAAGAATTAATAAAAGTTAGATGGAAGAGAGGATGGTGGTTCGTGAAGAAGTGAGGAAAAGGAAAGAGAAGAAGAGGGATGGAGCGGAATTCGATGGAGAAAAGGAAGAGCATGGACAAGTACCACTCGCGGTTCCGTATTTACATAAAATAATCTATAGCACCAGAACGTGGCGAGAAATTACACCGTGGCTTCGCCAAGCTCGAGTACTTGCGCTCACCAACGTCCAACGACTGGTATTTATTATTGAAAATCGATTTTCGAACTCTCGGCAAACGTCGGGCAGTAAGTAAAATATAAACGCTGAAGAACAATAAGTATCTTCATAAGGAATTATTTTATAGCCCGTTTAAGTTTGATTAATCAATATTCTTATCAATATTCTTAAAATAACAATATTCAATTTCTGATTTTATTAATTTTCTGATAATAAAATTGGAATATTTGCAATAATGATATTGGTCCAGATGAATTTAAAATTTTTTTTCAAAAGATATATTTGTTAGAACGAAATTAATGTATAAATAAAATGTAAGAAATGATCTGGAGAAGTTTAATGATTTTAAAATATTTTTACAAATAATTAAATATTATTAAATAATATAAATTCAATTATTAAATTATTATTTTAAGCTTATTATTTTTTTGAAATTAATTGCACGTATAGTGATGTATCATGATATGAAGAATTTAACAATAGTTTGACGTAACTCGAAAATTTTTCAAAATATTTGCTTCTTTTTTATGGAGAGATCAAATTTACATTCAAATAGAAGATAGAAATATATAGCTTTTGTTAAACAAATTGAAAAAAAAATCTAACTTGAAATAGATACTCGTCGTTATTTTGACCTATTTTCTATAAGATTTATATGCTTCAAGAAACAAAAAAAAAAAAAAACCAAAAAACAAAAAATGGATATACTCAACTCAAAAATTTTATACAGCTACTGAACGCACAGAATCCAAGCCTGCCACGGCCGTTAAAATTTCTCCAAAGGCCCGATCGTTCCGTCAAATGGTTAACTTCGCGGTCGAGAAAGCAATTTCTTATCGCCGATCATATATCTTAAATCAGTTTTACGAGCTGGTGTATACGAGACACAGGGTTGGAGGAAAGGGCGAGGAAAAAGACGGAAGAATGTACGTAGTCTGCTGCATCGATGTCGGGGGATACGCGGGGGTTGGGGTGGAACAGTCTTGAAGGAGGCGGAGGTCACGTCATTTCGTGTTATTAAATTTATATAGATGGCACGGACCTCTGATCCCCACGACGTAGATTTGTCAGAGGGCATGGAACAGAGGGGTGGGGTAAGGGTTGAGGAACACCGACCCCTTGCAGCCCTTCGATATTCAATATTGCACTTGCCCGTGTCCATCGTTGCGTGGCGTTCCTCCTCGGCCCCCTTGGGGAACCGGCAAATGTTTGTGAATCTAATGCAACCGTTCTCAGATTTGATGGTACAGAGAGAAAATATGACGCCATTCACCCTGGCTGACAGATGATACGTTGAAAAACGGTCGGATTACGAATCCAAAGACGGAGATGACGCGTGGAATGAAGAGGAATCGGGATTAATAGAAATAAGAGAATATAGGATAAATAGAAAATGGAAGAACAGAATGATTTGAACGAGAATATTTCGAGTTTTTGATAGATTTTTGGGATTTCTGAGAACTTTTGAAAATTTTGTTATGGACCATTTGCTATTAGTCTTCTTTTTGAATCTGATATAATAACATCAAACTATTTATACAAGTGGGATATCTTTATAGAGAGTCTAGAGATTTATTTATCAAGTTATAAGTAAAGTTCAAGTTCATGTTGACGAACTTAATAAATAAATCTCAATCGACATTATTGTATATTCTTGTATTGTTTTATCGATAATATAAATTATTATTATTATTGTTATTCGATGCTCGACACGTAGAAATAAATTCACATACTATCTCTTTAAAATACGAATGCCTAATATATTATATTTGCTATTATATAGCAATTTATAATGTTCATATTTGCTATAATGTATTATTAAACTTGACTTATGAATAGAAATATACCTCCTGAAATTACTTAGAAACTGAAACATCATTTTCATTATTTCAATAACCTCAGATCTCGACTTTCATCCCGTTATCCCTTCTCCCCTTTCCGATTGGATTTTCCATTCCGAGTACACAAAAGACCGGGGAAATTCGAGTTTCCAAGAATTTGATCGACGACGTGGCAGGATCTGAAACAAGAGAGAGTGGGCGAACGCGATTAGCGGGAAATCCGATCAGAGGATCAACGTCGTTCTTTCACGGCTGTAGAGAGATATCGAATCAGTCTATTTTTTTCTTTTTCCTTTTGTTTTGTTTTTTCACCTCTTCAAAAAAACGAAACCATCTAATATTCCGATCGCGTACGTAAGCCGTATGTTTACCCCGCGGTAATAGGCGGTGGAGCGTGCTTCGATTTCTTAATTTTTCACTTTCCCTCGACGATGGATCAAGTAGAAGTTAACTTTCAAATTGGCGAAGAAAACAAGTAAGAAAATTTGGTTCGAAGACTAATACTCTTTTCTAGTTTAGAACAAAGAAGTATAAAATATAGTTTTATTTTTTATTTATATATTCGAAGTTCGAAGGATTGATTTTAGAGGCCAAAATAAACGTAAAAGTTGGTACAAGAATGTTGATCGAGGCTTATTTATTACGAATACTTTAAGTTTGCGGAAGAGAAAGAACAATGTGACGAAGATTGAGCATCCAAATTCGTGTTCCACGAATTTATTAACATTCATATATCTTTTAGAATAATTCATTTATAATATAATCTGTTAAAAAAATATCGTTAAAATTATTACTCGAATTTAATGTTCTATGATAATTGCCGATGTGTTTTTTGTTTATTTATTTGAAGTTTTATCTTTCATATTATTATTTTATTTTATCAACGGCCACAACGACGATTTATATATAAATTGTTATATTTATATTGTTCAAATTATTTATTTTTATTTTAGCGAAAATAAAGAATATTTCTACCATTTTTTTTTTTACCAGATTAAACAAAAGATTTGAATTATATATTAAATGTTCGATAAAATATTATAAAGTCGTACTTTTTAATCGATGATTTTAATTCTTTAATAAATTAATCGCTTTATCTTATTTTCTTTGTACTAGATTTTTTATCTCTTCTTAAGACAAAATCTCCCAAAAGAAACATATTTTTATCAAACATAAATAAATATATATATATATTAAATTTTTATAAACTAAAAAAAAACAATAAATAAAACGATTCAAGTAATACGTAATCTAAATAAATATAAATCAAGTACATTTTCAAATTTTCGCAAGAATTTGCGCCCTCTTGCATTGATGTTTCAAAACTGAGGTTAAGGAAAAGATGGGTTAAGAAAAAGAAGAGAAAAAGCTATAACGATGGAGGGCAAGTAGAAACACGAAGGCAAACGAAGACACGCGAAACAGTTGCTCAAAGCTTAGCGAGCTCTTCTATTTTTCTTTGCCCTCCTTTCCACCCTTACTTTAATGATGAGGCTGACCCATCCTCGTTCTCCGCTATCTGTGGTGCAAATGTAACCCATGTGGCATACGTGCCAGTTTTTTGTGGTACCAGATGAGAGCCCCTTGTAAATGAAATGGACTACCAGCTAGTACCGATGAAACTTCACCCGTGTATATTTCCCTCCCTCTAAAAAATATATATATAAAAACAAAAACAAGGAATTGCAAATAAAAAAAGGAGGGGAAAAAGAAAAAAAAGAACAGGAGCCTTTTACATAAATCGTTCGAAACAAATTGAAAAATTTCACGTTTAATTTCATTTCGATGATATTTATTTAAAATTATATTAATTCCTGAACATATTTTTTTTTATCTTATATGTATATATACACGTGTATATGTATATATATTTAATAAAACAATTTTTCCTCGTTGAATTATCTGCATCGGAAAGTATGCCGAAATGCTCTCGTATATTAAGTGAATAATTTTATTTGCTTTTACGATAATTGGTTTTTTAACGACTTCACATCGTTCCATCGTTGGCTGCGTGTACGCGTGTATGGAACGTAGGAATTTAAATAAAATATAAATTTTTACCTCCGACTGATGATAGATCGATATTTATTCAATCGATTCAAAGCTATTCGAAAATAGTCTACATATTAATATGTGCATCGTTTAAAAAAGTTAATATCTTTGTTCCATACACTCAATTTCGCAAAATATTTCGTCTTTCTATATTTTCTAACGTTATTCAAACTTTGTTCTAAATATAAATATAACGAGTACAGATTTTTTTTCATAATATACATTTTTTTTTTCAAAATACAGATCTCGATATTCTTCTTATCCAGCTTTCTGTCACTTCCGTACTCCATTCAGTGATGAGGTTCACTTTCATTCAAAGTTAAATACTCGGGGTAGAAGTTTCATCCCCTCTTTTTAATGATTGATACCGACTCACACCCGTTTGGAATGTATAAATGACTAATTAGTTCGGTGACACAAGAAGGGGAAAGACGTGGAGGATGCATAATTTAAACGTCCATTACCGTACACGCCATAGTTCTTCCCTAATACACACGAGGAACCGTGCACTTTAATTTTCCCCGGAAAAGTCAAATTGCGCGTACAACTTCTATCGTTCTTGGCTTATCGTCGTTGTGATAAAGGTATGAGGTGAAAAAAATGTTCGATCGTTTCCTAATATTGCGTGTAATTGATAAACAATTCAATTGTATATCTCGAAGGAAGGATTCTTAAGATAAATTGCTTTTTGAAATTACAATCATTGTCATCCGAGTAAATTTTCGATTATAATAGAACATTGAATTAGTGATTGAATGAATTTTTATCGCTAAATAATATATTTGAAGTTGATAAAATTTCTATTAGAAATTTTTTAATAACTTCTTTATATTGATATTAGAAAAATTTAACTCTTTGAGTTAGTCGTGCTATTTTTTTTTCTTTTGAAAATTTTTTATTATACTTGTCTTGGTATTCCTTAGATTGGAGTAGATTTATGAGACTGCATTATCGTCTTCTTTTTCCTATCTTGCTATTCTTTCTCTTCTTTCATTCTTTCATATTGCGAAATTAATTACAGTACAGTTCTTTAATTTCTGCACTTTTCTTTTTTTTTTTCTTTTTTAAGGTAGAGGAAGAAGAATTTCCCCTACATATTAATTTTACTGACCCGTTTCTTATTAAGCTAGTTAACCTGTCCTTTTATACGTTAAACAGTAGATGATCTTATTTTTTTGTATTTTAAATTTATAAATTTAATTATTGCAGAATGAGATTAAAAAATTCTATCAATTTAATTTATTAAAATATCAAAAAATATTAAATTTTCATTCTTGTTTGCAATCAAACATTATTATAATATAATTAACTATATATTTTATACTTTACATAATTCCATAACAAACAAACAAATGAGCAAATAACTCGTTAAATAATTTTTTAAACAACTTAAGAAAAAGATACAACGAACTAAATTAAAACGATCGTCTGAAATATTCTATATTTTCCCTTCTTTTTCCAATCCAAAGCATAAAATTACCATTAAGAATAACATACATACTCAAGAGGCCGAAAGAAGGTCAATAGAGTCCTCTGGCGAAATAAAATTCGCTAAAGCACGAGGGATTAATTAACGAGAAGCCATTAAGGGAAGGAAAACACGGAGAGAAAGTCTGTTTTTCAATAACCGGAATGAAAGCAAACGCGAAACAGGTCGGCTTCCTTCCAGTCGAAAACTTATGGACGACACCCAATATTGTGATTGCTGGATAGTGAGTAGAATGTCGCGCGACCATTATAGATGCAACGAGGAAGAAGAAAGAAAGATGGAGAGGAAAAAAAGGGTGGAACAGGGCGAGAGCGATAGATCCTCTCGCTCGTTCCACGTGGAGGCCGGTTGACAGATTGGAAACAGACCGAGACTTTTATGGCAGCTGTTTCCTGCGCGGTCATAAATCCTTTATCTGAATTGTTTATCGGGACCATGGGAGAGAGAGAGAATTTCTCATTTGCGTTAAAATTGTTCCCAGGGATCGCGTGTGGGGTGTCGTCGTTTACGATCGTTCTCCTACGCCTATCTTTATCCGTCTTACTCGACCGGCAATTGTAATGAAGGAGTCGCAATTGAATAGAAGTGGTGTGGATAAAGACATTTTGTATTCTCTTCGTACAATGAGTAGAATTAGATCGATAGGCTGGTGTAGATAAAGTAATTGAAAAGGAAAATGATGACAACAATGTAAGGAATAAAATGAAGGAGATATTGGAAGAAGATTCAAGAATTTATTTATACTGTTATTTATCTTTAATCTTTTAAGAGAGTATTTCGTATATTTATTTTAATCGTTAATAAAAAATTATTTATTTTAATTTATTCGTAATTGTAATATCGTAATGAAATTCATGTTCTGCGTTGTCAATTATATCGAAATTGTATTATTCGTTCATTCTATTAATGTTTTATTTTTTACATATTTCTAAATTTACAATAAAATATTTAATAATAACTTGTTCTTTGTTCTACATTAAAATTAAATTTTCATTATATTGGAATTAAATAGGAATATTTATTCATGATGCTATTTCTAGTCCAATATAATAAAAAAAAAAATTGTAATTACAAAACATTTCTTTGATTTTCATACATTATTCAAATCAGAAATCATAGTTATTAATTGGATCAAATTGAATGCGTCTGTATCTACATTCATTCGATGTGATTATCGATAGGGAGAATGTTCAATTTTATGGGTCATTTATCTGAGACTCCTTATATCTGGAAGTCGGGATGAGAATCTGATGGGAAAAATTCTGACAATGAAAAGTTGGGCTCTTGTCAACGACATCCATCGTCGTTCTGCCGCGAAATTAAGAAAGGCGCGTTTCGACTCAATCAATTAAACGAAGCGGAGAAATACTAAAGCGAAAATTCACTCACAGAAAATGGAAAAACATCCATTGGATAATAAATATTTCGATTCAATTTCCGTTTCTTTTATATATCGCACTTGTTGAATTAGAAATGATTCTGTATGATGTATAAACGAAGCATTACAATTTATCGATCTCGTTTTAATTCTCAGATTTATCAAAGTAAAATTTATTTATTTAATTACCAAAATCTAAGGGAAAGATGAATTTAGAAATTTTATTTGTATTAAGTAATTTTTATAAAAACTTTATTGTTTCTTGCAAGATTTCCTGATTTTAAAAACTAGAATGAAAGAGAACTGTTGGGTAAATCAAGTAATTTTATCCTGATATACGAAACAGTATATATCCAATTTTTCTTTTTAATTTAACGATTTACAATTAATTGCTTCCAAAAAAAAAAAAAATTAAAATTCATTTCCAAATTATTAAAAAAAAAAAAAAAAAAAACTTTCAAGCCATTCCCTTCCCCAATTCCACGTGATCATATTTCCAAAATTCAATTCATAATGCAGACATAAAATTAACAAGACTTACACACTCGATGCCCAATCATACTCTATCTCACACAGTTCCAAACAATTATCCTTGGAAACAAAGCAACGAACATCCCGTTAACAAGATCGATACATCCTATTAAACCCAGACAGAGTCGTCGTTATCCAGAACTGTTGAAACGTTCGCAGACACGAGTAAAGCACCACCAGACCGCCGTGCAATAACAAAGTAACGTTCGACTCTTTCCAGTTGTCGAATTTCATCAACCGGACCACGACTTGGTTGTCGGGGGATGTTTCACCTGCACAAGCGCGGCGACTGGTTTCGGTGCAGGCGGCGTGTATTATCCAAATTGCATTATCGTTCGTTGTTTGCACGGTTATATCGTCACAGACCGGGTGTATTTGCCGTGGAGCACTTTGCCGTGCGTAGCCAGTCAAATGGCTTAATTGCTTTGTCCACGCAATTACGAAATTGCTTACAATTTACAATCAGCCTGTCTAGCTACTCTCTTCGCCCGTGCTGATCAATTTTATGAATGGCCGGCCGCGAACCGCCCGACCTTTTTCGCTTCAACTTTGCGCCGTTGTATAAATCAGAGGACGAATCGTGTGTATTTAAACGTGTATCTGTGAAACGTAGATTTTTCATTTTTTTCAGAAGATAAATCTTAAATCTCGACTGATGTCGTGCGAATAAGATTGTTGACACGAATATATTGATCGTGTGATTTTTCGTTTGTGAGAATGTTCTATTCTTTTGTGACGATCATTGTGATTTATGAGTCACGTTTATATAAGTCTAGATGAGTTGAATCTTAAATTTGAGAGAATCTGAATGTTTGTATTAATGGAATTCTTTAAAATTGGAGAACTGTCAATGTAAAATACTTTCATTGGAGTTTAAATCCTTTCTCAATATTGTATCGTTATTATTGAATTATCTGTCACAATATGAATCATTCTTATCACTATTATCCATAGATAAATTATTATGATGATCCAATTAAATATATATATATAATCCATAATCTCCACGCTTTATCAAACAGCTCAAAACTATTATTCTTGAAAAAGCAACAAATTTTTCAAAGAAATTTACCAAATCGTTCAACTACGAAATCTCCATTAATTTATAATGACTTCGTTAAAATATTCATCTCAAATTGGAGAAACGAAAATATACACCCGTTAAATAAAGTTCTAGAAATAATCTTCTGTTAATCCTTAAAATACTTATTTATCCACAAATAACAATTGAACGAGTCAGTTAACTTTTCTTCAGTGATTTTTATCCCGCACGCAAATACCTAAATCCTCTCTCTTCACCAAATTTTTATAAAAAATCCCTCCCTCTCTTCTGTTTCTTTCTATTCCTTTTTTTTGTTATTTTTATTTTATTCTACCCCTCCTCCCCATCTACGCCCCCTGCGGTTTTAATAAATAGCCAGGCTAGGCTCCGTCGCTCATTTTTTTAATCTGCGCGCAGCGTACGCGTCCCGCATCGCTCGTATTTCACAAATATCGAATCGCTTACGGGTCGTAAAACGTTCCCCGAAATTCCGGCCCGTTTAAAACAACCGCCGCCCCGCTCCACTCGTATTTTAGTAAATTTATTTTTGCGTACTGGCCGGTTGACGGGCCGCGTTTTAACCCTGTCGTTGTCGCCATGTCGAGGTGGACGAACACCGTTCGGTCACGTAGTCTAAGGCCAACTTTTTACTCTCCCCTTGCTGGTTGCGAGCCCAAATTAATGTCTCTGGTTGGGCCGCGATGACGAAACGCGAAACGATTTCGAATGAAACGAGATGAGCGAATCGAGATTTTTGGGGATTTTTTTTTCTTCTTTTCTTTGAACGAATTCTCTTGATTGTGAAATTTTCGACGGGCGTTGTTGTCTCCTCGGCTATCGCGTTTTATACGTGTATTTTAAGAAACAAAAGTTGGTCGAGAAATTTTATTTTTCTACCGAATAACAACCGTATAATCGCACGGGGATGAGAATAATTTAATAATGGCCGCGGCCACGGCGAGTTTAACGATCGATCAGGCATGAACAGTTTTCCCCCTGCGACTGTTTTTGGCCAATAATGGAATTAGAACGTATGATCCTGAAACGAGCGCGATGTTTTTTTTCTTTTTTCTCTTTTTTTTTTTTTTTTTTTGTTCATGAAATCCAATAAAGCTTCCATCGATCAGACGCGGAAGGAGAAAAAATGTCGGCCAGTCTGGTTTTTCGAGAGCCACGTTCCACCGCTCCCGCTTCCTGCTTCGTTTCCGGTACACGCGGCTCTTTTCGAAACGCGCTGCAAATTCTCATTGTTTGTCCAACATCGCGGCTGCCTCGAAAAATATCCACACTGCCAAAATATCGGGCCTTTTGGCTATTGACTGGTGACCGAGTGTGTGTATCGACGATGACGGATGAAGTCGGCGGGAATCGGTGAAACGGTTCGTAAACGTGTTTTGTTGACGGATCCTTTGTCGAGGCAACGTGTTTTCAAGCGATTACAATTTTTCACGTTTGAAAATATGATTTGAAAGTGTGAAACAATGGTTAAAATTGTTTGTATAAAATCTATATACAAAAAGAATATTGGAATTAAATACATAGATCGATTTAAGTGCATAGTCTTTAGATTCATTTGAAAATGTGACCAATGCTAAGCGAAAGGGTTACAGAACAAAAGTTGATATTGAACACCAAACGAGAATTCCGAATATTAAAGCGTAAATTTTTCCTTTCCCGAGATCACTTAACAATTTATCAAGTATTTGTTAAATAATTAAATCTATCTAAAAAGACACGCTTGTTAGAAACAAATCCATTTATACAGTATCTCCGTACATATATATATATATATACCAGAAACAGCAACCTCTTTTTCTTCAAAGGAAGCAAACTTGTTCGCTCGAATCGAATCACTGAAACTTTCTCCGCCAAGGTAACCAGTCGACCATAAGATTCTCGATATATTATTAAGAATGGAAACGGTACAGGGTTGATTCATCGCGTTCGAGCGAGTTGCCTGGTCGAGCGTGATGCAGGAGGAAACCGGCCCATTACGTGTCGGCTCGTAAAGCATAGGCGGCGAGAGGAAGGGAAAATAAAACGTGATCAAGCAGGAGAAGGAGTCGTATGAAAATGGAGGAGGGGCGCAATAACACGCGAAGGATCATGGTGCAGGCAGGAGTAGGAATGCCAGTTGTCTCGGATCGAAACGATATGGCGGTGGAATTCCTAAACGCAGCCCAATAAAAACTTTTCCAATTGACTTCCCCCGGCTTAATTCAACCAAGTCGAAGGTAAGTAGCTAGGCGGGTTATACGACGGCTCTGTGAACGAGGAAGGTTATTCGTCGAGGATCCGCGCGAGAGGTCGTGGTGGGGGTTGGATAGGGGCGATAGAGTACAAAGAGGTGGTTGACTACACCATTGCCCTAAAACGAAAGATCAATCGGTACTCTTTTTTCAACGTTGAGCACTGCGATTCTTCGCCAGACTTTCTTTAACCGTTTTACAAATCTTTAATGATCGGAGGGTGCTCTTGGAAGCTTAATTGAAAGTGAAAAGGGATGATTGAGAGTGATAAATGATTCGTTGAAATCGTTTCTTTCCAATCGATGAAATTTGAAATTTATGATTTGTGCTATGTCGATCCGCACTCATTTTTCGTTTCGTTAAGTAAAGACGAAATGTGTCTTTACTTAATACATTTCTTTGTAAAAATTGACTCTGCACGAGTTTTTTTTATTGAAATATAAATTTCATCAAAAATATATGTATATATGTATTATTTTTTATTATTATTATTATATTTTATTAAATAAAATCTAATAATAAGATTCTTGAAAATTTTAAACAATTTATAAGTTATTCAATCCCAGTTTATAATTTTGAAATAAAACGCAATTATACTTTATAATTTAATATAATTTTAATTTTATAACAATGATTTAAGAATTTGAATCAGATTTATTTGAAAAGTAAATAATTTTTTTCTTTGTTTTAATATGTAGTAAGTAAGAGGGATATGGAATAGTAATAAGATTATGATATACATTAAAATCAAAATATAAATGATTTCTGGTCTAATTCATTTTTATTAGTTTTAATTAGAAATTAAATTAAGGTTGGAAATTAAATTGTTTCTTGTTTGTTATTGAAGAACATCAGAAAAAACTACGAGGATGGTGGATAAATGTTTTAATTACAAGTCCGAGAGAAAACTGTTCATTCTCTTGGAACTTTATTTACTTAACAAAGAAGATACAACTTTTAATAGGAGCTAAATTCTTTTATATAAGTATTTTAATTTAACATTTTGAACAATTCAACTCTGAAGCTTTGTATTTTAATTTCCACGTTTGTTAATATTATAATATTATTGGTATAAAATATATGTGTAATTAAATATATGTAATTAAGTCGAGGTCTTCGTATATCTCTTTATCCCATAAAACAATATAACCTTTACACGAGAACGAACGAAATGCATTCGTTTAACTGCACGAACGATCATTTCGAGAAGTTTTCTGCTACATGGCAGATTCGATGCACGTATTTCCGAGTTAATAGCAATTAGAACATGTAGCTGCTAGAAACTGTCGCGTTGCCCTGGGGTAAAAGCGACTCCGCATCTAGCAACACACTAAATGAATCATTTGATTGGGAAACAGCATCTGTTTCTGTTTTCAGAAGAGCGAAGTTATTGAAATCGCATGGCTCTTCGAGTAACCGGGATCAGACCAAACAGTAATGTCGTTTAGTCCGAACTATGCATTCAATTTAAACATATCTCGCATCTCAGCAATCTCATTTCAACCCATCCTACAAGTTTTTATCAATCCTAACTTTTAAAACGAAGACCATTAATGATTCCTCTTCAATTTAATAAAAATTATTTTATTAATGATTCCCATGATTTCTTTTGCAAAATTAATTCTCGTGGAATAAATTTCTTCACTTTCTGATCTTAATTCTCAAGATTTTTTATTTCCAAATCGAGGAATCACTTCAAGAAATATTTATTCGAAAAACGATTTCAAATATTGCTTAAACAATATTTTCAATAATCTGTTCCTCTTCCAAAAAGGAACAAATTAGGAAGATAATTTCCACTTGGCACGATTCATCCTCAAAAAACTAGTATCTCTTTGTTGATTCGCGAGGAAAGGGTTTGCAAGGAGGACGGATATCAGAGCAGTTCCGTGAAGTTTCGATAAGTCGGTCTCGAAGCATTTACTTCCTGGTAAGCACGACTGCCTCGGATAGGTTAGAAGACTGGAGGAAGTCTAGACTTTGAAAGATCAAAAGGCATCGGCGGCCTGGAAGTAACACGGTCCTGGTGTCTGGCTTCTCAGTCGGATAGCTTCCAGAATATCCTCTTTTTCGTTTCTTCATTCACCCTCTTTCTTCCTCTTCGTCCTTTTCTTTCTCTTTCTCCCTTCCTTGTTCTCATCTTCGGTTCCTATTTCAATCTCCTTGTCTCCCTTTGTCGAGCCTATTCGTCTCTCTCTCTCTCTCTCTCTCTCTCTTCTCTCTCTTCATCCCGCAACGCACTTTATGGGTTATGCAATCGTCCTTAAACGCTTTACAATAGCTGGCACTTTGATATCGAATCCGTGGATCATCGCGGAAATTGCGGTATTAGGTGACGATCGATGTCCACCGATGTAAAACGCAACGCCTGGAATGGATATCGTTAAATGAACCGGGGCAACGATGTGCCGTGGGAATTCGTGTAATTGACTGGATTTCGATACGAAACAGAAGGCTTTTGTTTTCGGTTGAACGATCGCGGTCTGTATATTCTTTGAAAAGAAGATTCGGATTTGTAAATAGAGATCTGATGTTTATTATTAGCGTAGAGATTATTGATACATTCATTGTGCATAAATGTTGATAACATATTGATTTTATAACACAAAGAGAGAAATAATTTTTTTTACATTAAAGATATATAATAATTTAATATTTGAACAAAAGTAATAAATGTAGATGATTATTGATAAACAAGGTTGAGTTCATAGCCTCAACATCTTTTATTGCCTATATTAAATTGATAAATGCTGAACTAATTTATACTCAGATATTTTATGATTAGGTCTGAACAAAACATGAGATTTTTCCTAATGATAAAACCATTTCACATCATTGGAGCTTAATTGCAAAGCCAAGTTATCACAGTTTCTATATCAAAAGATATCGATACAGTGGAAAGAGAGTAAGAAAATTGTTGTTCCAATGGAAAAACAATTTTCTTCGATTTCAATAAAGTAAATTATTCGGCAAAAAGCAGCATCCCCGTGCTCCTTCGTCATTTATTATCCCCTAGTTCAGCTTCTTTTTCCCTCTGATTCTTCGTTTCTCAGAGATTTTTTCGCCAAGGATCAAAGCACGCGATGAGAAGTTTAATGCGATTATAAATTGAAGGATAAGAAACGGAAGAGCTAATTGCATCTTTTTCCTATCTGCAAAGGATAGGAACTTTTCTTCTTCTTCGAGGAGAGAACTAAACGGTCGACCTCGTTCAGTGGCGTGCTCGAATCGGGATTCTATTAACCCATTTCCCGAAATCGTGCGTCAACCTATAAAAAACGAAATTTAACGACGGTTTTATATCCGGGAACACGATTGCACGTCATTGAAACATCTCTGTTACCAATGGGAACAACCTTTGAAATTAGCTCTCTCCGTGATACCGACCAGAAACAATAAAAGTTTCAATTGTTTCTTTGTACTAGATTCGAATCAATTAACTCTGACAGTACAATAATATTAAAAGTTGGAAATGTAAAGTTGGAAACTACTATAGAAAGTAATTATATTTATTATCGAAATTTTCGATATCAAGAATATCAATTTTTCGTATTGTAACGTTCAAGATGTGAAATTTATATAAGTATTTTTAACATATTTTTGTTCGAGTTTCTCTCGAGATTCATTATGAAAGGATTACGTAATTTTTCTTTGATTTCTTAGATTATATTAATTATAAAAATAATGCTAAGATTAATAATGCAATTATATAATAAAAAAAAATGTCATGTTTCAGAATTCCAAATATTCAATTTTCAACTTTAACAATCCCAACATCTAACCCCTTTTTGTTTCTTAATATAAATTTCAATTTACAAATATCAATATCAATTGAAGTTTAAAAAGAAAAAAAAAATTCAGTCATTATATTATAATTATCGTATAAAATCGTTATATTTCTTCTATATCCCGCACACGCAAACAGCTTTTAACTTTCAACAAAACATTCATATATCCGAATAACTTCGCAGAATTAATTTGAAATAACGAGTCAATTCACCGTCCATGTTCAATGGTTTAAAACGAATCGGAATATTTCTGGATTGGATTCAACGCAAATTACTCACGGTTTGTTTCACACGGTTGTACACAATTGATAATAATTTAAAATTTAAGTACACAACAAATTCGGTGCCACGGTTGTTACGTAAATCACGTTTTAATGTAACAACGTGTTCAGACGTTGAAACGAGAAATTAGAGTATCTGTCCACTAGCCGGCGGAATAAATGTAACAACAACAATGACAACGGCCGAATGTGAGCAGAATTCGTTTACACGAGCCAGCTGACACTAATGATGCTGCGTTCACGGAACACTGCTGGCTGCTTTTGCGCGCTTAAAACGTACAATTGTTCTATTGTTATTATTATCATTATCCCGATGTCTATTTAATTTCGTTACTTCTGCAGCCGGCAACGATTAAACAGACGTCAGGCGGCCGCCAATTTATCCGGGATGGAAACTGTATCCGGGACCACTTTGCTGATTACACGCTTCGATGCGCGTATAAATGTCAAAATAAAATTCAACGCCATCGATTCTCTCCGATAATTCCATAAAACGTGGAAACTCGATCATCGGCCAGTTGTATCGGTTGTTGTAAAAGAATCGTGGGAGTGCATCGAACGAGTTATTTTTCCATCTGCTGTAA
Source organism: Apis florea (assembly GCF_048593485.1). Classification (NCBI taxonomy): domain Eukaryota; kingdom Metazoa; phylum Arthropoda; class Insecta; order Hymenoptera; family Apidae; genus Apis; species Apis florea. The sequence continues at coordinate 25,717 of NW_028256653.1, read as the reverse complement.
TTTTTCGCCTCGACGAAATACGAATGCTCGTTCGATGCAATTTTAATTTAATTTTCTAGACAAGTGATTTTTACGCTGATTTGATTCGTTGATTAATAAAAATTATATATTTTTCTAGAATGTTAATTCTTATCAATCAACGAACAACAACGATAGGTTATTGAAATTTTTCTCTACCTTTTAAATTTAATGATACGATCAATTTTTATGAGACTTGAATCGATGTAATGACTATTAAAAAACATTTAATAAGAATACAAATCCAGTCGATAAAGAATTTATTCACGTATCTGATTTATTCCATTGTCATCAACAGTTTCGAAAATATTCGAATGGAATATAATCATATTATATGTATATACTAAAAATTAGTATTAAAAAATTTTACACGAACAAGAAATTAAATAATTAATCAAATTATAGCTTGAGACTTACTTGCAGATCGTACCCTTTCAAACTCTTCGTAATTTAAATTATCATGGAATCTATCAAAAAACCTACTACCTTCGTTTTCATAGCAAAACAATATAACAATCCTAATTTTCTAAAATAACATCCACTCGTGTGTTCAAATCGTTTCATCGCAAAACAAGTAGGTTTAAAATTACGGCCACCACTCCACAGAGCAACAAGCGCGAAACGGAAGGCAGGAAGTGAGTATTTCGCACGGAGAACGGTTAATTTCAGACGGTTAGCTTCGCAACAACGAAAGTTCACTGCGCAACAGTTATAATTGCAAATAATGAAATATTTCGTTTTAAAGTCGTGTACGCGTGAATCCTCCCTCTCCCTCGGGGAGAGAGAACTTATTCTCGTCTCGTTCAAACTTTTGCGACTCTAATTGCCAAAACAGCCGCTCTCGTTTCGAATCTAATTTGCGAATGACGACTCGCGTTTGTCGCGAATTAAAAGCGAAGGAGCAAGCAAGAATTTATACATCTATGTACTTTTGCGTACCTTCTTTCCGTTCCTTTTTTCTTCCCGTGAGCCAATTATCGAAACAGGGAAGGAGGATAGGAAGGACGAAGACGAACGACGAGTACGTTTCCTCGATAAGAAGATATGCTTTCAATATATCAAAAGGAATTACAAAAATTCGGATATTAGTTTCGGTGAGGATCGATCGTAATCGTGTGTGAAGAAACCGTGGGGATCCAGGATGAAGAGGGACGAAGGATTGGATGGAAGGGAAAGAGCTGCGAGGGTGGAGAGGGCACAGAGGCTCGACGTCTCCTTTGAGATCGTGCCAAAGAACGTTTCATATGAAAATAAACCAAATAAATCGCCTGTTTCAGACGTTCGCGTAATAGGAAACGAAATAGGATGTCGATAGATCGAGCTGTTTTTAGTTGTTCCTCCCCTTCTTTCCTCATCCATCCCCTCTCGATCAACCGTTCATCCTTCCTTCCTTCTTTCAACGTCATCCCTTTCGTTTCTTCTCTATTTTTTCTTTCCTTTCGTTCCGTTCTCTTCTTTTTTTTTTCTTCCCTACATTTCAATGGAATGTTTCGCGTGTTACCAAGTTTCCTCGTTTTCTTCTTTTTGATCGTGGCTGTCGTTGTGTGCACATTTTTGCGTTACACTCGTGAGAGAAGTTGCAGGTCTCACTCACGATGTACACGCGTCTCGTTCTCGACTGGTTGTCGAAGGGAAAGCCAGGTGCGCACCTTTCCCGGAAAGAAATATCCAATCTTCCCCTGTCGGTCAAAGCGCGCCGCAAAAAGGGGCGAAGAATGAAGCGAGGCGTAGCGTACGTTGATGTACCACGAAACGTCTTTACATCAAATATCAAATGCATGCCAAGAACCTTCTAACGCGAACTCTAGTTTTTGGAAAATTGCCAAAATGTTCAGTTTCAATGTCTAATTGGGGAGAGAACAAGCGATGTTAAAATTAGGAAAATTAATCGTTGCGTTGCTTGGATTTACTCGTGTTTGCATCCAAATAAATTATGCATCATTGCACCTTGCTTGGAAATTTCAAAGTGAAGAAAGGATGTAACGGAGAATTAAAAAAGAATGATAAATGATGTGAAATTATGTATGTGTGATTTTGAAATTTGATTCGATTCAATAAATTATGCTATTGATTATTTAAAGTTGCACGAGATAATACAATGTTGATAGAATATTTAAAAATTTAAGCATATTGTATTTTAGACGCATGTTTCAAATTTATTATATTTGGTATATTTGTTTGTGCATGAATCTAAGATCAATATTTATTCGAAGATTTATTCGAAATTTCCATTGCTAGATAAAATACTTGTACTCTTTGTATGCTTTTATTTACTACATTTGGAAAATTCAGAGGGAACGCAATCTAAATGCAAATAATAATAAGAAAATTCTCCGGATTTTACGCTACTCATACATGATGGAACTCTTAAAATAAAAAATAAAAAAAAAAGAATGACAGAATAAATAATAAAATCTTTAAATCCGAAAGAATTACAAGCACTATAATTGAACCGATAATGTGCCAGATTTTCTACTAAACATAAACAATAGAGAACAGCCTATGTTCGATCTTACACCTCTTGTATCGTTCCCGTACATTTGCATTCACGTCTCTTCGAAAATACATATAAATTCACGGCGGTACATTCGCGCAAAGCGAAAACAAAGACAAGTTCTCCCAGGAATCCGCGTGCACAAATTTTAATAAAATCCCGTCTCGAGATGAAAAACGAAAATGATCGCCCCTCTTCCTCCGAATATCCCTCCACCGTTACGTTCTTTTCCATATTACACGAGCGAAAACCATTCAACCATTAATCCTGCATATTTCCTCCGCGAAACATACCCCCCTCTGCCCTGTTGCGCTGTTTCCCTCCCCCTCCCCCGCAATCGTCCCCGTTTCTAGCGAGATGTCGACTGGGGAAGGGGAGGGGGTCGCAATAAAATGCCCTCTACACGCGCGGGTTCTAAGAAATCGCTCATGTGTCGCTCGTGGACGTGTTTCCTTGATACCAGGCAGATGCTTTTCGCCAGGATTTACAAGGCGACGGTACGTGAAGCGCGAGTATCTCGAGTAGCAGGCCGGAAAAGGCTTTGCCAGATACGAAAGTTCACGAGAGACAGACCGTTCGTGGCAACTGTAGGGGTGGGCAACGATAAAACCGGCACCAGAAGCGTATTGGGCGGGATGTTTTTAAAACTTACTCCTTTTCGCTCGTCGGCACACCCACACCATTAAGAACCACGTTCTCTGAATCTTCTTCCCTCTCCTTCCCTCCCCTTCGCCACCGCCATCTTTCTTCCTCCGCGAGAAGGCCCCGGCAAAAGTCTGAGCGCTACGTCTTTCGGCTTCACCCGGTACAAGAATACACGTCACGCTCGAACAACTAGCTCCTCTACCTTCCTTTCCATCTTCCGCCCACCCTTCTATCCCATCCCCCCTTACCCACCCTTCGTTTCTTTTTTCGCTCTCTCCAAGGTTTGCTTTCAACGCGCAACCCCTCCCCCCAAGATACACCGTTCCAGACCAACACCCACCATCTTGTCTTCGAGATTTCGACTCAGGGTTCGGATTTAAATATCTGAGAGCGGGGAAAGACAGCCTTTACTCTTATTTCTTTCCTCTTCTTTCTTCTCTCTCTCTCTCTCTCTCTCTCTCTCTCTCTCTCTCTCTCTCTCTTTCCTTTTTCATCCCCCTGCTGTAACCTATTCACTCAGGTGCGTTGTGATCGAGAGGCTCTGCCTGTCTGTCTTCCTTCCCCCCTCCACGCCAATTTCCCATCGAGAGAGAGAGAGTTGGGAACGTTCCTTAAAAGCCTGGCTCCTTCGCGCTCCACTTTTCCGTCCGATTTCTTTTCGCTTCTCGTTCCCCTCATTTCCGCTGGAACACCTCGCGCCGTTTACGTACGGCCATCGCGTACACACGATGAGAGGGAACAGTGTGGAAAATTTGAAGGAGATTTGAACGAGAATGCGAATTTTAATCGATGAAATTTTCATTTGGTAATAAAATTTTGCACGGCTCGAAATTGAAATTTGAACGATTATAAAAATAGAATTGAAAAATTCTCGAAAACTCGAATATTTTTAAGAGAAGCTTCTTAGAATTATATTTCTATCTATTTCTATTCTATTTCTTGTTGAAGCTAAAAACTATAATACTTAATATATAATATATTAATGTATAATAGTTATTTTTTATTTGTTAATTTATCTTTACAAAATCAGAAAGAATTAAAATTTCTTTTAAAATTTCCATTTTCTCCATAGTTAAAAAATTTTACCATTATTAAATACTACGTTCAATGTATCGTTAACGTAATTTATCACGATTAATACATGTATATATGATTATAAACGATTACTTCGTAGATTTCAATTTTGTTCAGATCCGCGTTTCCATCCGTGGAAAATGAATTACGCGAAAATATTTGCCAAAAAATTTCAATCGGATTCCAACGATTCAAATATCGGTAGGGAAGCCGAGTTATTCCATAGAGAAATATTTCGATGATTTTTTAATTGGTAAAGTATCGTTTATGTTATTTCGTTCCAACGAGCGAACATTAACTTTCCCACTCATCTTCATCCTATTTTTCCCCCCCCTCTTCGTTGTATTATACTTTTTATTTAAACGCGAGTTTTAATCAAAATGTTTATTAAATCGCTCGGCTATCGAGCGAACGTGCAAATGCGATTCGTTAATATCCGATGAGTCGGAGAGATTGAGAGGAGAAAAAAAAAAAAGAAAAAAAAGAAAAATAAAAACGATATAACGATCGAAACAGGCATTGAAATATTTAAATACATTGAAATAAACATAACGCATAAACGAAACCGATCGGCTTCGGTCGGTTTTAAGAGGCAGAAATATTTATAATTTCGCGCATCATCGTGTCACGGTGCTTGAAACCGCCAACAGGAAAATGGGGAAAAAAAGAGGAACAGAAATAACAGAGGCGGAGAATAATTTCGAATCGTTGAAATGAAAGACGCAGCCATTAATTAAGCCGGATATTGTGAATGAATCGAATATATATTTAACGCGAGTAAACTATTTCCACGTATCAATATTAAGTTTAAATATTTTCATTCTCGCGTAAACATAAATATCGTTGCGTGGAAAATCGTTGGCATCCCGAGACAGCAGTTGAAAATCGCCATTTTTAATTCTTCCTGCAAAGAGATCCACCATCTCATTTTAATATAATTTATCCTGCTAATTTTATACAATATCCGTATCATTATCCCCAGAAAATATATTTTAATTACACTAAAAGTTAATTTGACCGTTGTTGTATCATTGATGTACCTTTTTTTTTTTTCCGTTATTGTAAATAACAATTATTCTATAATGGGAGATAAACTACGCGTGAAAGGATTGTTTCTGTGAATTCGTAGCTTTTCTCGCTACGTTTCTCAATCTTCAATCACAATTGAGGGTAATAACATATATCTGATTGAAAAACATTAAACATTAATGTTTCGAAAAAATAACAATAAAGAAAAACGATACAATTTTTATATGAAAAATATTAGGATAGAAATTTAATTTAATAAAAGAAAAGAAATTCTCATTCTCGTTCAAAACTGATCGAGAATAGTTTCGAATCGAATCTCATTAACAGGAATCCTGTTAAGAAGGATGCGATCTCGATTACACCGATCTCGAATCCGTTCGAATTATATACACGATCAGTAAATGGGATCGACGACAGGTTAATAATAGACGAATCCTTCGAATCAACGCAATAATACCAATCTCGAGGCCGACAGGGGGGGGGGGAGAGGAGAGGAAGAAAGAAGACAGGGGGGAGAGGAGAGAAAAGAGAGAGAGGAAGACGGTAGAGAGATTGGTCTCTCCATTTTTTGGGCGAGCTTCTTTAATTAAGATCTTCCGTCGAAATTTCCCCGGCGTATTCGGTTTCTGGGGAAGGGGAGGGGAGTTTCTCCACGAAAGCGGCCACGATTCACGATAAACCGTGGTGAAAGGAAACTCGTTAAAACCAATCCACCGTCGATCGAATCGATCGTTTTGCACATTGGTTCAAACTTGGATAGAGAGGAGGAGGGGAACGAATGGAGGAGTAAGAGAGAGTGAAAAAGTGACGGGGGGGAGGGGAGGAGAATAGATTGAAACGAGTGTATACAGAGACAGGCGAAGAGGGAGATAGACAAGAAGAGGAATATTCTTAATCTATATCCTTGTTCCAGATATCGCAGTTGAAGGTTAACCATCGAGGGAAAAGGGGAGGGCGAGGGATGATTTAATTAAAAAGGTTGGACGTGGTTTTCTTCTCGTCGCGATTTCGTAATTTCCGACGATGAAATCGAGCGACGAGAAGAAAAAAAAAAAAGGGAAAGGGGTTTTGTCTGGTCCGAGGACGATGTCTGTGATCGTTTTGACTTTGATAAGAAATGGGCCAAAGTGGAGGAGAAACGGAAGAAAATTAAGGAAAGACGAAAGGGTGTGAGGGGAAGGGGAGAGGGGGGAGAGGGGGGAAATCAGACGTAAGAACAGGGAAAGTTGGACGGAAATCAAGGGAGAGAAAGACGAGAAAGGAGAGAAAAGCGATAGATAGGAAACGTAGAAAGTGAACGTGGCTGAGTAAGGGTGAAGAAGGGGTAGATAATTAGACAAGAAACATAGACCTGTTCCCTTTCTTTCTTTTGCTCGGTGAAATTTCTTCTCAAGAAAAAGACTTTCCCTTTCGTCTTATCGCTAATTTTTTTCAACGGTGCTGTAACTGAAGAATTAATACTTTAGAGAGAATAGCTTTGAACATTTTGATTGCGAATCGTTATAATAATGTGTAAGAATTTTGAATCAAAAAAAAAAAAAAAATCTATAAAATACATGCTTATAAAACTTTGTTAATAAAAAGTATAAATGACGAATGAATTTACTCGAAAACAATTGATCAAACTATAAACAATATATATGTATATCTTATTTCTAAATATTTCTCCAATTTTTTTGAAAACATACTTATATTTAAGAGACTCAGTAACAAAATTTAAATACAATTAGTAAAAAAAAAAAATTTTTTTATAAAAAGAAAAAGAGATGAAATCTTTTACTTGAAAAAACAATTACAATAATTAAAAATTCGTCGAAAATGAAATATCTCAAATAAGAAAATTAACGAAAAAACTAAAGAGCGTAAGAGAGAATGCTATATTGAAAGCAAAGAAACAAAATCAGACATTGGTAAGGACGTTGGGCGAAAATCAGGAGGAAAGGAAAGAAGGATTGGGAAGGGGGGGGGGGGCAGATAGGCAAACGTAGAAAGTGAACGTAGCTGGTAGTGAACGCAAAAGGGTAGATAATTAGACAAGAAACACAGAGGTCCTTTCTCTCTTACCCAGCAGAGTTTCTTCCGACTTTCTCTCGAGCCCGTATCCTCCTTAATTAAATATAAGCGCCGGCTTACCTCTGCTTCTTAAACCTTACCACCGTCGTTTCATCCACGCACCTCGTTTCCTCCACCATCCTCACCCTTTACCTCGCCAATTCCTATCCTCCTGTAACACCGAAAGGCACACCAAGTTGAGCCAACAATTCTCGTTCACAAAGTACTCGCGCGTACATAGATGTACTTTGGGCTGGTGCTTGCACTAGTTCACGAACAGGGATACCCCGTACACTGCGAACGCGTGTAGGTATGCGACGAAGAGAAACACCTCGGGAGGCGTAGTGTATACACTCGTGTGTATACAGGGTGTTGAAATAGTCGTGGTGCAAAGAAAAAAGGATTATTTTTTTTTAAAAAATAAAAGTAAGAGTAAGCTTCGTTTTGGAATGAATCGAATTTTATCTCTGGAAAAATATTTGCATGATATACAAATTGATATTGGAATGAAAAAATGATTACTGAATTGAACTGTAAAAGAATTTGAAAACTTAGAAGATTTTATTCGTTGTAAGAAATATATAATATATGTATGCATAATACATAATTAATTTTATTCAGTTTCATTTAAGAATATTTTCAAAAGAAATAAAGATATAGAATCATTTAAATGGAAATTTTAATATATTTAACAATAATTCAATGTAATTTCAATTTTCAAAATCAATTCAATAATTTTAAAAATATCTTAATTAAATACAATTTTTCTTAATGAATTCTTTAAATGTATATAATATATTATTTGATTAAATATGAATATTCTATATATAAGACAAAGTGTAAAAAACAAAGAATAAAATCTTATTATTTAAATATCTATCTCCTCTCCCAAAAAATTAAATTCAATTAATTTTCAATTAATTTTCAATTCAATCAATAAATCCTTCTTCGAATTATAATAAACAAAATTAATCATTCGTTACTCATTATTAAATTTTCAATTTGGAGCTACTTTTAATTACTCTAAATTTCAAAATCAATTCCCAATAATGAAAATGAACAAATTCTATTCTACTTCTATTTCTATGCTCCATTTTTATATTTTTATATTTCTTCAATTAAAATATACTCTACATCCGATTATAGCACGAGATTATTGGAACACCCTGTATAAGCACGCGTGCGTATGATACTACACAAGACTCGTCACGTAATTACGAGAGGGACCGAGCAGTTTGCAGAGGTCACACGCGGGACAGAGGCGCCCTCTCCTGAGCGGCTAATATGCCGAGGCTGATGCGATGCCTAGTGATACAGGTGTGGGACAAGGAAGGGTTATAATCGTTTTAAACGATCGCGCCAGGCCTGATTAAGGATCGCCGATCCTCTTAGCGGTGCCACTGATGGTGCTACCCACGGGCTTACAGCGTTTAGGCGACGTTCCCAACCCTTGTGCTATTTAGTTTGTTTTATTACGAGATGTTTGTCGAACGTTAAAAGGGAGAGAGGGTGATAAAGGATGATTTAAGAAATTTTATTGCAAGAGAATGCTTTAAATGAGAGGGAATCGTTTGGATGGTTTTTTTGAGAGTTATTAGATAGATTCAGATGGTGGATAATGTGTGGATAGAGTTTTGAGAAGCGTGAAAATGTATTGGGTGTTTATTGGTAGAGTGGCAGTCGTTGAAAAGAGTAAAATTGTTTGCAAAAAATAAATAAATAAATGAAAGTGGAGGATAATTTGAAGTTAATAATAGTTGTTCGTTAACTCCATTTTTCTAAAAAAAGAAAAAAAATCAGTTTAATTAATAAATATCAATAATCCATAATATCGATAAAATCAATCAATAGATATTTATTTATTAGTTGGAATAATAAAAATAAATTTATATTTCGGGTTTTTATACAATGGCATTGGTTAGAGTATTAAATTGAATTTCTTTTTAAATTAACAGGTATCGAACTTCTGCCATTCGATTAAATATTTCAATCCGCAGAAGTTATATAATTACTTTGGTTGTAAATGATCCATGATTTCGTCAGATTTCGTAGTTGACTCGGTAGTTACTAATATTTTATATTTACGAGGTAAAAATACACTATTGTTATATTCTTGGTTATTTCGTGTAATATTATTCATCTTGAAATTACGATGAATCGTATTGTTGTTATAATTACCTTCGATTAATTTAGAAGGAAAATTATTAGATGCAGTCTTATTTACTGCATCATTATTCTGTACCTTAGGAAATAGAATGTGAGTGTTATTGAAATTATGACCAATATTGAGAGTATTGTTTATAAAATTATTAACAAATGTATCATTGTTAGACATCCTACGTTGTTTATTCCAATTTAAAGTATAAGGCCATCGTTTCTGAAACGAGGACTCATTCCTATTGTTGTGAACTGTATAAGGATGATTTGCTTGTCTTTGCAATCCTGGAAGATTATTTCTCGTTTCCTGTTCCTGGTGTTCATTTTGTTGATTTGATTTCTCTAAAAAAAAAAAAAAAAAAAAGAAAAAAAAAATTCCATAAAATTAGTCTCAAGTTCCTATCCTATTTATTTCTTAATGATCAAAAAGATAAGAACTAAATTCACCTGTTGTCATCATTGGAAGTTCAAGGAATCTTTCAATAGACCGTCTATTATTATTCAAAGAATCCAATATTCTACGCAATATTCGTTGATAGGCAGTCCTATTCTGACCAGATGAGTTCAAAACATTGGACATCACAGAGTTTATCAAACTCGTATTGGTGGATGCATCGGCTGGTACCACGTGAACCAAGTGTTTCTGTCCCATCTGGTCAGTTCCAAGTATCAACCTAGGTATCAACTGCTTCGTCCTGCCTCCATTTTCCTTCGATTTAACATCCGTCGAAGAGCCATTCGAACTTTGCTGCACCATTTCCGATCGTTGCCTTTTAACGTTCTTCGGATCAATCCTCTCCTCGTCCTCTTTCCTGGGCATCGCGCTCGTGCTCTCGACACTCTGCCTCCTCGTGACGTTTTCTGGAACACGATTGCTGGAAACATTGTCACTCGTCTCCACAATTCGTTTCTCGGGCAACGAATTTTTATCGGCGTATATCCAAAACTGCTTAACTTTCTTCTGTTCTCCCAAAAAATCATTGTCGAGGGTCGCGTAAGCGCTCGCATCATTGCGATAATTATGCTTATCGTTCAAGTATATATCCTGCTCGCCCTGCGACGTCACGTAGACGTACGACTGAGACCACAAGCTTCTCATATGATAGCTGCCGTCTATCTGCGGCACGATCGTCACTTGAAGATCGTGTCTTGTGCCACCATGCGACGAGATTCTCTTGATTCTACGGAGGACCCACTTGACCGTGGAATGGGTATGATCATTGCACAGGGCGCATTCAGTGCATCCCTGCTGGCAGAAGAGCCAGTGGCCGCTTGGCAAGTGATAAACATCGCCACGAGAGAGAACAACGTTAGTTGCGTCGCTCGAGACAATTGGGAAGGGACCATTGTAAAATGGCGCCTCTAAGACACGTCTATAAAGGTAATAGTTGCCGGTTGGCGGCGGTGAGATCGTTCTGAACACGAATTCCCGAATGATGTGCTCCCAGTAGAACGGCTCAGTGAATGAGTGATCGGAGACGTGACGTTTTTGGGATTGTATTTTTGCTTGTCCGCTTGTTTGCTTCGATGACGACTGTATTCCCATGGAGATCAATGAGAGCTGTGCAAAGAGTGAATTATATTTTAACACGTTGAATAGTGCGAAATATAATTCACTTTTTTTAATTTTATCGGCGATGAAGCTATTTCACCGATATGTAATGCTTTGAGGAAATTTTGAATTATGAATTATAGTGTACGTTTACACATTGCGATGAAAGAAAAATGCGGAAAATTTTGAAATTCGTGAATGTTATGAGAATGTTATATAAAAAGTAATATAAGAGAAATGGAGAAATTATTAAAATTTGGAAAATTAAAATTGGTATGTTGCAAAACATATCATAATTGTAAAAATGAATAAATTTTAAAACTAAGCAAATTATAGAATGCAAAAGAGATATAAATCTTTATATTATAAAGGTAAACTAAAGTAAGCAAGGAATTTAATGAAAAAGATCAGAATATGTCTAATTTTTACTGCTGGTTTCAATTGCATATGACGAATAGGTTGAATCAAAAGTACGAAACTTAATGTCGTGTTTAAAGTGGTTGCAATATTAATCACAGAACGAGAATTTCACAAAGAAAGAAATATCGATTTTACTCACTATCACCATCGAGACAAGATTCCACTTCGTAGAATTCATGTTTCACTGTCTCTAATCACGACAAGGCAGGTAAGAAACCGAAAGATAAAAAATTAAAGAGAATTCATGATGCACAGGGGTCGGTGTTACGTGTCTTACACCTGGCATACGACTGAATCATGCAGAAATCATGATCAAGAAACCTCTGGTGTCGAACATATGTTAGAAACTACAAATACTGGGATATCTAAGAATATATCTAAGAAAATTGAGATTGCCTATGATTAAACATTTGATTCGCCGATCAAATATTGAAATTCAAACATAATTCAGGTCGGATTTATGTGTGTGCAATATGAGAAAATAATGTGTCATATAAATTTAAAAATTTATTTGAATAATTATCAAATTAACTTATCTTTTCGTTACGTCTATTATTTTCGTTATTTTCGTTAGTGATTTTAATAATAAAAAAGTATAAAATAAATATAATAATAAGCATGTTAATATTCTTTTTTTTTATTATTATAGAATAGAATAATAATTAGGAATAAATATATAATCGATAAGAAAAAAGAAAAAAAAGACATGGAAAGAATAGAATTTAAATATTCAGAAACTTATATTAATGCATATTAATTAACAATATTCATTTTAAATAAATGAATAAAAATTTATTTTTATTCTTAAATTATTTGTTTCACGTATAATCCTCTTATTTAAAAAATATATCTAATACTAATTTCATAATTTCATTATTCATAACAGTCATTATATATAATCTTACCATGCCTACAATATAAACTTTTGATTAATATTAAAACTTTAGGAAAGTCTATATAACCATCGATATCGATAAAACGGAATTAATCGTTTTCCGTATCGGCGATATAAATATTGGCGATCGATGCACGCGTTGTCCATGCCGGATAGACATTGCAAACGAGACAATGTCATACCGTGTGCCGGGTAAAATATGTACATCGCGAACTAATCTGCGTTTTGATCGAGAATTTGTTTCTATTCCGCGATAGGAACCACCTGTCACGTATGGTCAGATAAACGGTTTTACTATGCAAAGAATGGAACACGATGAATTATTGTTTCATTAATACGACACGACGGTAACGCAACACAGGACAGAAGTTATTGTGAACGAAACGCGTTAATATTAAAAGTGAACGGTTGTTGCATTTTTCACGGTGACAAACGTTTCTTTGTTTCAGGCTTCTGGCACACTAGGCGTTCCAGTTTTCGATGATAAATTGGATGACTTGTCCTTTAGAAAATTTAAAAAAAAAGAATATGATGGGAAAAATTAAAATAATTAACATTACAAGTAAATTTTTAATTGTTCTTTCATCAAAGATTAGATTTATAGAACATTTATAACTCGTACTGGAAATAGTTTTAGATAATATTTTGGGAATTTCAAATTTCTAAAAAAATGATCATAAAAAATGTTTGAAGTCTTTCTTACTTCAATATTTTAACAAATCCTAATAATGTAATTTTCGAAAAATAAAATTTATAATGATTATGTATTTTCAAATTTAAGGCAAAGTAGAAGAAAGTTTCGATTACACGCCACGAGATGGCAGTATAAATCAATGAGCTATGTGGCGCCATCTGTACGTCATTCGTAAAAACAATTCAGAAATGAAAGAATAAAGCATAAGGATTAATAGCTACAAAATATAAAATACACGTAATAATCGTTTCTTTTCGTTCTAAGCTCCGAAAACAATAAAATAATGATTTAATTGTAATATATTTTTTAATACATTATATATAATTAAAAAAGAAAATAAAAGTATATAAAAAATACGTATATGAAAATATAAATGAAAGGAAGTTTCAATTACTAGCTCAAGATGTCGGTAAAGAAGTTCTGTTACGTGGCGCCATCTGTAGGTTTTTTACAATATATACTTACATCCACGAATAAATATCAAAAATATTTAAGATAATAAAACAAAAATGTTTCTACATAGGTTACTAAACAAATGTATAAATAAATAAACAAATGTAACAAGAAGCATATAAATAAGTAAATTTGTGAAATATATAAATGAACAAAATTTAAAAATCTAAAAATTACTCACTAGGCATAAATAAGTGAACAAAACTAAAAATCATATATATATTTATTTTAATTATTTAATTATTTATATATCTTATCCTATTTTTACACTTTCCGTTTTATTTATTTATGCAGAATTCAAATTATTTATATATTTACGTTTTATTAATGCAATCTCCTTCTAAGCTTCTTTAAGACATAAATTTTTTCTTACATTTTCCTCTATTTATTTCATTAATTATAGACTATTTCATTTATTCATTCATTTATTTACTAATATATTACTAATATACTATTTCTTTTCCTCTTTATATATACATCGAATTATTTATACATATAACAAATTTAGAATTAATTTATATGATTATTTAGGAAATTATATACATGATAATATATAATTATTGATAATTTATTATATGTTTATTCTTTCTTTGACAAATAAGTTATTTATTGATGTTTTTTATAGATTTCATTGTTTTATTTATATATGCAATTATTTAATAAACTCTAAATCATTTATTTACCAATTTACTTACCAATTCATTTATTTATGTGTTGAATTATCTATTAATTAATTTGTAAAGTTTTTATGACTTTTTTATTTCATGTGTACAACGATTCATTTATTTTGTAATTTATTCTTTCATTTTATTCATTGATTTATTCCTTCACACAAATACTTCTTTGATTTAAATATATTCTATTGCTTGAAAGTATCTGTTAATATGTATATTTGTTGATTTAGATGAACACATGAAATAAATGAAGAAAAAAACGTAGAAATATATAAATAAAAAAATAATTGAAAAATTAAACAAGTGAAAATAAAAATTAAAAAATCAAAAAATAAATATAGAAATAAATCTCTTAATAATAAATAAAAGAAAAAATAAGTGATTCAATATATAATGCAATAAAATTAATTGAAAAGAAAGATGAATAAAGAATTTATAACATATCACAATAATATTATAAATATTAATTAGGAATAAATTTTATAAGATTAAAAATTACTTATTACTTATTTTTTAATTCATTTAAATAGTGTATGGTTTATTCAGTATTTTGTTTTGTTTAACTTACGTTATACCTCGAATTATTTATTTATTAAATTATAGATTTATTCATTCATTTCAATAAGGATTTATTTGTAGACTTTATTAAAGACATTTATTCATTTTTAAAAAATACAAAACCCATGCTCAAAGTTTTAATAATTCATTTAGACATATCACCCAAACTATCTTTTCAAAAAATAAACAAAAATTTTAAAATATAACAACAAAAACAAAATTTGTTAAAAATATTAATACGCAAAAAATTAAAAATTGGAATCGCGGACGCAGCCAATTAGCTCATATTATTTACTATAGAATTTATAGTTGTATCGAGGATAAAAAAATAAATTATATGGTAAATAATAATGATTTCCAGGTCTCACCAACTTGGAGGTTGCTGCGAAGTGGAGACCCACCCTATCCACACGGTCCCATCCACCCTCCATTATGCAAAAATTTATTTAAAATCAATGACAAATATTCCTTTTGATGTAAATTTGCAAAACGTTCAATCTTTGAACATTGTACAAAACAAACAGCAAAAGGAATCTCAAGGAAAACCGAAAAGCTAAATCTGAAAGTAAGAATTGAATTAAATCTTAATCCTATATAACTCTTGACATGAAATACAAATACATTTCTTTGTACATATATCAATATTTTATATTATTATAAGTACAAATATATAAAATATTAATACATTACGAAGTTTGAAGGTAAAAAAAAAAAAAGTGAAATGCATTTCATAGAGAATTTAATCATATTTTATTAACCATCACCACTTTTAATGTAAATCACCTTTACTACCACCAAGCATTATTAAGCATGCATTTACAAATATATTCTACTTTCTACAGCAGCAATTCTACAAGCCATCTACTTACTACTTTTTAAAATTTTTCAATATAAAAATTTTGTCAATTCAACTTAGAAATATTCAAATCATAAATGTGATTTAATTATAAAGAATTAATTAACATATAACCTTCAAGATCAAGTTTCATCTAAATCTTCTACTCTCTTTGTTTGCTATCAATATCTTAGTTAAATCCTTATTTCAAAATCACTTTATTCCTAAGTCTAAAAGTAGTACCTTCCTATTTTAAAGAGTTAGAAATCCTACCTACATAAAAATACAGTTTCTTTCCAATTCATTACAGACTCATACGATCCCTACCTACATAGAATTTAATTTTACAAAATACAGTTATACCTTTCCACTTCATTACTCAGACTCACACCCTATCATACCATTCCTACCTCATAGAATCTAATAAGATACAGTTACACCTTTCCAATTCATTACAGAATCATACCGTATCACAACCATCTTTATCAACACAGAATCCAAATGCATTTTTCTCTATTCTTAAGGAAGGTACTACTTATCTATATAAAAATCTATCTAAAAGATGTATTTAGGGACCCCTTTCACTTCAAAATAAACATAACCGAAAAAAGAGAGAGAAACATTATATAAAATATGATGAATGATGATTGGTTGATTTCATAATAGATCCTGAAACAAATCAAATTATTAGTAATTAGTAATATATAATTATTTATTATTTAATCGATGATACAAAATTTTCTTGAAATAAATA
Organism: Apis florea; assembly: GCF_048593485.1. Lineage (NCBI taxonomy): Eukaryota > Metazoa > Arthropoda > Insecta > Hymenoptera > Apidae > Apis > Apis florea. The sequence goes on along the minus strand of NW_028256653.1, from coordinate 9,413 downwards.
ACTGCTCTCTTAGAATTGATATACCTGAAACAAACTCAAATAAGAGATTAGTATAACAGAATAAAAAATATTTCAAACATTGTAATTTCATAAAAATTCGTAAAATAATTATATAAAATGATAAACATAATGAACATTCACCGTTATTGAAGAAATTCAATAAAGAAATTTCATAAAAACAATTTCAATTCGAAATTGAAGACAAAGTCTTTATCAAAGAGAAAAACAAATATTAAATAATATATTTTCAAACTAATATTTTCACACTAATATTTTATGCAACGAACGCAGAATGATAAGGGGTCATAAGGGATGCTGAAAAAGAAAAGAACGTAGTAGTCGGAAGGACTACTAAAATAAAAATATCTTCCACTCGATATGAATCGAACAACAAACCGCGAGTGGAATATTCATTTTGTACCGCAACACTAATAAAATAATATATCATTTTTTATAAAATAAAAAATTTTTTAAATCAAACGCGATGAGTGCTTTTTTATACTTGCAATACGGATTAATTTATATTGAAAAAAAATTAAAAAAAAACAAAAAAATTCAATCAATTATTTACGCAACGTTACTTTATGCACTCAAATTTAAACAACGCAACACTACTAAAGAATGATCCGAAGAAAATCCAATGGTCTCTTTAATGACTGCCATCGTATAATCACCCTTGTAGCTTTTTTTAGCCACTTAAGGTGATTCAGGAACAGGAACGTGAGTTCTTCCACAATTCCAGTGAAAGAAATTTGGGCATTCAATATTCGCAACACTACTTGAACAAACGCGATTATTTATCAACGCAACGCTATATTTTAAAACAAATTCAATCGAAATCGTTAATTCTGACTAAAAAGCTACTATTGATTAGAAATAAAGAATCGTAATCATTTTAAAGATATAAAATTTACTTTATAAGAAATTAAAACAATTTATAGCAAACAAATCGCGATATCTTATAATTCACTTATCTTATAATGCAAACGCGATTCTCATCTTAACGCAACACTAATGCAAACGCGATTCTCATTTTAACGCAAAAGATGTAATAAAGGACTCTAATTCAACCCGTTTATTAATCAATCGCAACACTAATAAAAAACGCGATGCCCATGATGACTGGATCTTAATGATGGGCCGGCATGCAAAACGGCCAGACGATACAACAACAATTACTACATATTACTAAAACGAGCACAGTGACAAAATAGTAACAATGATTTCCCATTCTTTGGATCCAAACAAGAACCAAAAAATGAGAAGCCATTCGTTGCAGCCCTCTTCGTGACAGTTTGTCGGGCCTCTTCGGTCTTCCTCCTTCGGGCGCAATGCCCGCTGAAACTTAAATCTAGGCTCGAGACTCACTAATCGCAAGTCAAAGAAAAGAAAAAAAAGAAAAAAAAAAGTCTAAATCGCGGAAACTAAGTACACATGAACGATTAACGATCGTAATGATCGTCCATCGTACGCGTGCAGAATCTCGAGCTCAACGTTCGTTTCGAAATTTTTCGCGACCGCGACCGCGGAAATTCGAAAAATCGATGAGCAAAATCAAAAACGAGTGGCATGCTCCACTCGTTTCAACCGGTTTCACCCTCGATTCTTCAAATTTTATTTCCTGAAACAGATTGTCACGCGAAAAAGCGCGCCTACCCGATCAGAGACTGTGACAACCTGCCCGGCCCTACCTACTTATAATTAACATACACACCAGAAAGTATGCTACCTATCCTACCTAGCCCTATAATTAAAAAATAGCAAAACAGGCACACCAACACACTCATTCAACGATTCTCACACATAATACTCGGGCGCAAAATCCTACACTAGGGAAAACGTCCCGGGACGCCTCCGACACCCGAGCTTGGCACACTACTTGCATACTCTAACTTTACGTACCATTTTCCTGAAATCGATTGACGATGGCTAGCGATCATTGCGTGAAATGTCATGAAAATATGTGTATATCTTAATTATTAATATTTCTTAATAAAAGAATATGCCTTTTACGGTCAAATCAAATTTGTTATAATTTGAAAGTAAAAAATCTAATATTGTGGATAAATTATTGTTGGAAATTGTAACGATATTAATCATTAAAATGTTAAATATCTCGAGTTATATCGTATAGAATAACATACTAAACGACGCAATTCCACAGCCTAACCACACACACAAAATGTGGAAAATACGTCGTGCACGATACACTAACGCATCGTCAATCGCTAAAAAATTTTTATTAGCTTATGAACTAAAATCATCATGCTTTTCGCCTCTCTCTCACCCAAGTAACACCTGGGCACGTGAGTGAGATCCTGGCAAAGAACACGGAAAGGATTAAATCTGAAAATCCTGAGCTAAAAAAAATTATTAGTATATCTAACGGACTAATGTTTTCTCATTTTAGATTTGCTCATTTTATTTCAAACTTTAATAAATTCTCTTTGTAAACTTTATGAACTTTTATTAATTTTAGAAAGCAAAAATATTGAAATAATAAAGAAGAAATTTATTTTTCATATATTATTGAATTAACCATATTAAATTTACGTATGATAATTAATAATAGAAAATAATTGACTCTAAAAAAAATTTCAATGAAAATAACCTCAGGCGATCTCTTAATCGAAACATATTTTCGAAAAAACTAGCACAAAAAATTTCTTATTGTTTAGATTCAGAAATCTACCTGTCGCGAAATATCTTCTTGCACGTAATATTTCACATACTCTCTTACGGAAAAAATAAATATTTTTTCATTTCGAATCACATTTAAATTTATAACAAAAATCAAATAATTAAATATTACGATGAAATGGAAAATAAAATTATTATATAAATTGTTCATTATCATAATTGTCGATAACCATATCATAACGACAATATTCACTATCAATTGTATTGCGTACAATAATTGATATTTTTATTGTAACGAAGTCGAAGGATATCCGAACTTCTTCACAATTTTGACTTCATTTCTCAACCTATTTGAATCTTAATTTTTATTCATAAATAATATTCATAATAATATTTATAATAATATTCATAAATATATTCATAAATATATTCATTCATTTTACAATCAATCATAGAAAAAATACTTTCAATAATAGATCAATCAAATCACTAATTATTCACATCATTCTATATATTAATAAATAATATGTTAATTAATATAAAACTATCAATATCATCTTTCCAAAAACGCGACATGCAAGAAGATCTATCCTGATCTAATAAATAAAATACAAGAAAAATGTTACTATTCACGAGTATAATAAATACCCATGGTCACTGTGCTCGTGCAAAATTCTACGTATACAACCAGTCATTCGTGTCGATTCGAACCTTTTGTCCTACGACATGATTGAATGACCGGAGGAACATAAATGCATGCGACTCACCAATCGATGCGAAGAATCTGCATTTTGTTGTGGCCCAAGATGTCATCGCCAAGTAGTCATCACGAGGAAGGGAAAACTGTAACCAAACATGAAACACTATCATTAAAATTCTGATTATTTGAGAAAGTCGAAGGGAGCAGAAAATATATAAAAATAATTACCTCTTCGCGTGATGGATGATCGCCCGATTCCTCAAAGAACACTGATTCTACCCTGTACCGAAAACGAATATTTAAAAATATAAAAAAATAAAAATAAAAAACTACTAACGCGTCGAAATCAAATAAAAGCGGCGAACAAACACTGATTCTAGTTTCGCGAATAATTATAGTAATTTAATTAGAACTAGTGTGCTCTAAATACTAAAAAATTATTACGAAACAAACACTGAATCTATCGATCGCATTGCGCGCGATCACAAATATTATTTAAAACTGAAGTCCATAAGAAATGAAGATCCTCCGGCATCTTTAACAAAATATAAAATATTACGTGTAATTACGAGTATTTATAACATTGATGATATAAAAATATTGAAATAAAATATCTTTTAATATGAATAAATAATTACCTCTTCGCGTGATGGATGATCGCCCGATTCCTCAAGGAACACTGATTCTACCCTGTACCGAAAACGAATATTTAAAAATATAAAAAAATAAAAATAAAAAACTACTACGCGTCGATTTCAAATAGAAGCGGCGAACAAGCACTGACTCTAATTTCGCGAATAATTTAATTAGAGCTGTTGTGCTCTAAATATTAGAAAACTATTACGAAGCAAACACTGAATCTACCGACCGCATTGCGCGCGATCACAAAAATTCTCTGGAAATAATTCGCTATATTAGTGGGGAGAAGGGGGGGGGGGGAATTTTTTTTATAGAAAAAGAAGCAAAATACTTTTTCTTTTTTTCTAACGAAAATTTGTTTCACAAAAAATTACGCCCTTTTATTAAACTACGAATCGATTATCAATTTTTTATGAATAAAAGAATTTAGAATGTGTATCGTTAATGCAAAACCATTAACAATTATAGTGAATGTTCATTATACATATAGAATAAAGTATACTTTTATGTAATGATAAAGTATATCATATAATAATGATCGAATAAAATAAAGAATAAATACATACAGTACACGAGCGAAAAATCAAGCTTCCCTTTGAAAAAGTACAATGACGTCCATGTTGGAATTTTTCCCGCCTTCCCGATGCACAATATATCTATGTCCAATAATAATCGGGTAATAATCTGTACAAAAGAAAACGAGAATTTTCAAATATACACATGAAATGTATAAAATTAATCGATCACAAATAAAAATAAAGCAATTATCAAGCACAAATTTCATTTTAAAAAGTCATAACCTGAGAGTTAATTAGCACTGCAATTGTCAAATAAATGAATAGAGAAAAATTAACAATTTAACTTCAAAAGTTTGCCAGATATAATAATAATAATCGCGTATTTATTGAATAATAACGATAGGAACGATAGCTTAAGAAAAAAATATATATCTATTATGCAGCAAACAAATCACAAGAAAAAGTGAAGCTTCTAACACGAATATGGATACATAATGACGTAGCACAATTTCGGTTAACGAATTTTCGCGGGGAAGAAGGAGGAAGGTGCGCGAGAGAGATGCGCGAGGGAGATGCGCGAGGGAGATGCGCGAGGCGAAACCTGTCGAAACATGTCGAGCGTGAAAAAAAATGCGAACTCCTAATTTCTTAGAAAAGCTATGTTATGAAAACATCTAACCAGCCACGACCATAACGAAACAGAAAAAGATAAGCTTTGTAAACATTACAAAGAGACGCATTTAGAAACGAAATATGATCACCGATCTAATATATAATATATATAATATATAATAACCGATATGAAATAAAATTTTCTTCGTTTTGTTTGTTTCAATATGGATCAAAAAATTATATAAATAAATTTATTCTAAAAAATTTATTTGTCAAAAGATACGAAACATCAAAATTAGTCATAAATCATCGCAATATATGTGTACTACAAGTCATATTTTTTTTCAAATTATCCCGAAAATTGTTAATTTTTTCAGATTAATCAAATTTGCAATCAAAATCGTAAAACAAATGCGTAGGAAAGCTATATCAAAATGAAGCAACAAGTCGAATCTCGCCTCGAAGCAAACGAAACACGAACTACCGGTATTCAATGATCGAAAACACAAAAAAAACTCAAAATATCAATTAATTTCGACACTCAAAATAATAAAAGGATGATTAAATAAACGAAAATAATAATAATTTATAAATTCGGTACAGAATTTGATCAAAATTACTTACTGCGCAGTAGAATTTTCCAAGCTGACAGCGATCAACACGTCCTTCCTCGTTCACTTTCCACTGAAGACTGACGCTGCGCGCCAAAATTCGCCAAGAAGCTCTCTCATTGGCTGGCGACGAAAGTCGATATTTCGATTATTTCGATAATCGAAATCGTATAGAAAATTAAAATATTCCACAATATATTTCAATTACTTTAATTTAACAATATTAAAAATATATATTATCAATTTATTTGTATTATTAAATTTTAATTATTTATATTACTTGTTTATTTATACATTTTTTATTATATAATTTATTTATTGATCGATTTATCGATTATTATCGATATATTTGTCCAATGATTTATTTGTAGATTTTTCACATGAAATTATTTATTTATTTAATAATACAAATCTAAATTTATTATTATGATATATTTATATATTTATTTATTCACTTGTTTTTTTACAATAATTTTCCTGTAAACATTTTCGTTTTATTCATTTAAATATATTATATATTTTAATTTGCTTGCTTATTTATTTACTTAATTAACATTATTATATCTCTACCCTACATATTTTTTAATTCATTTATGTAGGGTCTCGTTTCTAAATTTTTTTGTTTTGTTCACTTATATTATACCTCAAATTATTTATTTATTTAATTACTTATAGATTTATTCATTTGTCTAGATAATGATTTATTTGTAGACTTTATTGTAAACTTTTGTTCATTTATATATTTCATTCAAATTTATTTATTTATTTATCATTTTATTGATTTATACATACTTATATTTATTCATTCACTTTCTAGTAATTTATTTATAGATTTCTTAATTTTGTTAATCTCAGTTTGCATTTATGCACGTATGCATCAAATTATTTGTTTACTGTTACATTATTATTTAGTTATTCATATATCAATCTATTTTAATTATAATATCTTATAATTAATAAATCTATATAAAAGTTTAGATATAAATCATGAATGAATAAAGAAATGAATGAATAATTAAATAAATAAAAGAATTCATATGTATATATTGATGTATATATATAAGTGAACAAAATAAAAAAGTATAGAAAAAAGGCTTCAGCCAAATAAATATAAATTATTAAATCAATGTATGAAACATATACATCATTTGATGCAGAGAAATGAACAGAATAAATGGATAAATCTGTAAATAAATCAATAGACAAATTGATCTAATAAAATAATGAATAAATATATGAATAATTAAATAAATAAAAAATAAATAAATAAATAAATAATTGGATGATACAGGTATAAATGTCAAAAATATATAAATGAATAAAACAAAAAAGTCTATAAATAAATCATTAAACAAATGTATAAATAACCGAATAAATGTAACAATGGACAAATAAATGGAATAAATTTGTGAAAAAAATAAATGAACAAAATTTAAAGATGTAAAAATTAACCACTAGATAAATGAATGAATATATAAATTCATGTTATGTGTACATTATTTTAGTGAGCAAAAATAATACATTTTACAAATAAATCAATAAAAAAATGATGATCAAATATATAAATAATTATATAACTAAAAAGAATAAATATATAAATAATTTCATGAATATGTAAGTAAGCAAAATAAAATGTATATAAAAATGTAATAAGTTAGTCAAATGGATGAATAAACATATAAAAAATTAAATAACTAAAGTAGTAAATATATATAAATGACTTGAGGCATACATAAATGAACAAAACTAAGAATCATATATATATTTATTATTTTAGTTAATAAATTATTTATATATCTCATCCTATTTTTACACTTTCTACTTTGTTTATTTATGCACGTTTCAAATTATTTATACACTTATTTTTTTATATTATTGACTATAAAATATATAGTTGTATCGAGGATACAAAAATAAATTATATGGTAAATAATAATGATTTCTAAGTCTCACCAATTTGAAAGTTGCTGCAAAGTGAAGAACCATACAGTCCCATCCACCCTCCATTATGCAAAAATTTATTTAAAATCAATGACAAATATTCCTTTTGATGTAAATTTGCAAAACGTTCAATCTTTGAACATTGTACAAAACAAACAGCAAAAGGAATCTCAAGGAAAACCGAAAAGCTAAATCTGAAAGTAAGAATTGAATTAAATCTTAATCCTATATAACTCTTGACATGAAATACAAATACATTTCTTTGTACATATATCAATATTTTATATTATTATAAGTACAAATATATAAAATATTAATACATTACGAAGTTTGAAGGTAAAAAAAAAAAAAGTGAAATGCATTTCATAGAGAATTTAATCATATTTTATTAACCATCACCACTTTTAATGTAAATCACCTTTACTACCACCAAGCATTATTAAGCATGCATTTACAAATATATTCTACTTTCTACAGCAGCAATTCTACAAGCCATCTACTTACTACTTTTTAAAATTTTTCAATATAAAAATTTTGTCAATTCAACTTAGAAATATTCAAATCATAAATGTGATTTAATTATAAAGAATTAATTAACATATAACCTTCAAGATCAAGTTTCATCTAAATCTTCTACTCTCTTTGTTTGCTATCAATATCTTAGTTAAATCCTTATTTCAAAATCACTTTATTCCTAAGTCTAAAAGTAGTACCTTCCTATTTTAAAGAGTTAGAAATCCTACCTACATAAAAATACAGTTTCTTTCCAATTCATTACAGACTCATACGATCCCTACCTACATAGAATTTAATTTTACAAAATACAGTTATACCTTTCCACTTCATTACTCAGACTCACACCCTATCATACCATTCCTACCTCATAGAATCTAATAAGATACAGTTACACCTTTCCAATTCATTACAGAATCATACCGTATCACAACCATCTTTATCAACACAGAATCCAAATGCATTTTTCTCTATTCTTAAGGAAGGTACTACTTATCTATATAAAAATCTATCTAAAAGATGTATTTAGGGACCCCTTTCACTTCAAAATAAACATAACCGAAAAAAGAGAGAGAAACATTATATAAAATATGATGAATGATGATTGGTTGATTTCATAATAGATCCTGAAACAAATCAAATTATTAGTAATTAGTAATATATAATTATTTATTATTTAATCGATGATACAAAATTTTCTTGAAATAAATAACTGCTCTCTTAGAATTGATATACCTGAAACAAACTCAAATAAGAGATTAGTATAACAGAATAAAAAATATTTCAAACATTGTAATTTCATAAAAATTCGTAAAATAATTATATAAAATGATAAACATAATGAACATTCACCGTTATTGAAGAAATTCAATAAAGAAATTTCATAAAAACAATTTCAATTCGAAATTGAAGACAAAGTCTTTATCAAAGAGAAAAACAAATATTAAATAATATATTTTCAAACTAATATTTTCACACTAATATTTTATGCAACGAACGCAGAATGATAAGGGGTCATAAGGGATGCTGAAAAAGAAAAGAACGTAGTAGTCGGAAGGACTACTAAAATAAAAATATCTTCCACTCGATATGAATCGAACAACAAACCGCGAGTGGAATATTCATTTTGTACCGCAACACTAATAAAATAATATATCATTTTTTATAAAATAAAAAATTTTTTAAATCAAACGCGATGAGTGCTTTTTTATACTTGCAATACGGATTAATTTATATTGA